>NC_092727.1:112004134-112634839 GCF_047496885.1 Scyliorhinus torazame
TTTGCAGGTAGGCCTGTGATAGGTCAATCTTGCTGAACTTCTGTCCTCCTGCTCGGCCTGTGAATAAATCAATGGTATCCGTGCATAGAACCAGGATTGATTGTTGTCTTAAAATCTCTGCAGATACGAATTGTACCATCCTGCTTCCTGACAGATACAATAGGGGTTACCCAGTCACGAGTAGTGTCAGATTCGAAAACTCCCGTTTCCACAAGTCTTGGTATTTCCACTTCGACTTTTGGACATATAGCAGAGGGTACTGCTCTAGCTTTGAGACATTTCGGCTGGGTATTTTCCTTAATCTTCAGGGGCACTTGTACTCCTTTCATAGACCCTCGTGTATCTTCACTCCAGTTCAATTTAATTCTTTCCAGCCTAGAGCGGCGAAAGAGAGCTGGGGAACTTCCTCAGGCCACATGGAGTGGTAGCTCTGCAGTTTGTCCACTTAGTTCAACCTTGATTGTGATGCAACCTCTCAGACACTATTTCCTTGGTATAAATCCTCAAGATCACATCTTCTGGCTTCAATGGCAGGTAATTATGTTTCCCTTCATAGATGATCTCCGGAATTAGGGAGACGGCAACCCACGCACCAACCTCCATTGTGATAGGTTGTCCATTCAATTTTGGGACGATCCAAAAAACGGTGACATCAACCTGGACTGAGAATACACTCCGTTTCAGTTCTTCATCAGAATGAAGTGCTTGAGCTTCACTCTGGTTGTTGTTCGAATTTCTTAGTCGCATTGACATCACACGTCGCATGTTTCGTTTCTTGTTTTAAATGAGTTGTTTGTCTTCCTGTTTGCGTTCTTCTCTGGAAAAGTGATTTTACTCCAGCAAGCTCTTGCTCCGTTGCCAGTTCTGCCACAATTTTTACATTGCTGGCACAAGGAAAGTATGTGAATGGCCTGTTTTTGCGCAATGATGAGACCCCTGTTGCTGGGTAGACGTCTTTTGGGTGGCAGCCAGTTTGAGTCCTCATGTTGCTCCTAGCAGTGAAGCCTCCTCAGCTGCAAGCTCCATTGAAACAGCAATATCTAACGCAATCTTCAGTTTTTGGTACGTTAATAATCTGGGGCAGCGCGGTAGTGCAGTGGTTAGCACTGCTGCCTTATGGCACCGAGGTCCTAGATTCAATCCCGGCTCTGGGTCACAGTCCATGTGGAGTTTGCACATTCTCCCCGTTTGCGCGGGTTTCGCCCCCACAACCCAAAGATGTGCAGTGTAGGTCGACTGGCCATGCTAAATTGCCCCTTAATTGGAAAAAAAGAATTGGGTAATCTAACTTTATTTAAAAAAAACAAGTTGGGCGGCATGCGGCGCAGTGAAACTGCGCGCCAAGGACCCGGGTTCGAATCCCGGCTCTGGGTCACTGTCCGTGTGGAGTTTGCACATTCTCCCCATGTCTGCGTGGTTTTCACCCCCACAACCCAAAGATGTACAGGTTAGGTGGATTGCCCCTTAATTGGAAAAAAAATAATAGTAAATAATTGGGTACTCTAAATTTATATTAAAAAAAACAAAGCTGGTACTAGACTAAGGCAAAAGCCCGTAGCCAATTACATCACACGTCGCATGATACGGTTCTTGAAGAGACATTGCACACAACTACAACAACCCACATATATAACACCCTTAGTACAGGAGTCAATAACCAGGGGACATAGATTTAAGGTAGAGGGCAGAAGATTTAGAGGGATTTGAGGAAAAATCTATTCACCCAGAGGATGATGGGAATCTTTCGATTAGGATAGGTGCTTGATGGTTCGTGCAGACACGATATGCCAAAGGGCCTCTTTCTGTTCTGCACGCCTCTATAACGGATAGCCATAAATGAATGCACGTATCACTTCCGCCCAGGGTCACGTTGGTTCACATATGCCAATCAAATCCTGAGCAGTTTCTCAAATGTAACCAGCTGAGTTAGTGAAGAGTAATGTGGCTTGAACCTTTACACATATGTTTCTTAAGAAACATGACTATTAGTAAGCAAAAGGGAAGTTGATCAAACAAGATTTTTAGACATTTCAGTTCACATGATGTAGAGGTTTTGTCATGTTTTTAGTATTCTTAATGAGAAAAGTGCAATATTGTCTCATTAACATTTTTTTTTTTTTTAATATATTTTATTCAAGATTTTTTGGCCAAACATAACAGTACATGGTTTTTCTTTTAAACAACAATAAAGCAATATAAATAACAGTGGCCAGTTTTAAACAAATAAATAAATAATATATGAGCAAAAACCAAACTAAATGGCAACTGCCTGGTCAAAAATAAATACTCTCCAAAGATACAATCCAACAGTCCAATATACATTACCTAAAACAAGTGCCTATACATATACAATAACATCCCTGAGAGTCCGTCCGATTCCTCCCCCCCCCCCCCCCCCCCCACCCCCTCCCCCCTGGGTTGCTGCTGTTGTCTTCTTCTTTTCCATTCCCTCTATCTTTCTGTGAGGTAGTCGACACGAACGGTTGCCACCGCCTGGTGAACCCTTGAGCCGAACCCCTTAGAACGAACTTAATCCGTTCTAACTTTATAAACCCTGCCATGTCGTTTATCCAGGTCTCCACACCCGGGGGTTTGGCTTCCTTCCACATTAACAATATCCTGCGCCGGGCTACGAGGGACCTCATTAAAAAATTTTATAAAATATTTTAGATTTTGAAACAAAAAAAAAAAAACAGCGAAGTGCAAGCGCCCAGTGTAATTAACCAAACTCTATAGTAAAATTTAGTAAAGGAAAAGTAAATGTCCTCCTGCAGACAACATACCCCTGAAGCATCTGTATACTCAATTACCCAAGGCTGTTTGTTAACATAGATTATTAATAATCAGGCACCCAATTCTGAGTTGGCTAATTCAACCAGACTAGTGTTAAAGGTACTACATTTGGCCTCAGTGCCCCTCATTAGAGGTGAAAGTTGGCCTGGGCTCCTGTTCGTAGCCGGGACCCATACATTCAGATAAAGCATAAGAATGACTGACCGGCTTCCACGCACTCATACTCCAGAAAAATGCCAAAAGGGGAGTAAAGAAAGAAGGAAAAGTAATGCGAGAAAGAAAACTCTTCCCTTTCTACTGATCTTCCAAATCATGCATCACCAAGGTGGTGGGAGGTATGTTTCCTTCCTGGTGTTCACCAATGCTGCTCTGAAAGTCGATTTCAACACTTATCATGAAACCATTTTCTCCATCGAGAGATGTCATAGAATTTATAGTGCAGTAGAAGGCTACTCGGCCCATCGAGTCTGCACTGGCTCCTGGAAAGAGCACCCCACCCAAGTCCACACCTCCACCCTATCCCTGCAACCCAGTAAACCCATCCAACCTTTTTGGACAAGAAGGGCAATTTAGCATGGCCAATCCATCTAACCTGCACATTTTTGGCCTGGGGGAGGAAACCAGAGCACCCGGAGGAAACTCACACAGAAACGGGGAGAATGTGCAAACTCCACACAGTCAGCCAAGCCGGAATCAAACCTGGGACCTTGGAGCTGTGAAGCCAGTGCTAACCACTGTGCTACCGTGCTAGTGTTCCAGATTTGACATTCAAGCTGTAACACTGGAATAACTTCACGTGCACAAGATTTGCACAGTGCTTTTATAGGCACATGCGAAAGTTAAAATTTCTGACTATGAACACGTCCAGAAGCTGAGGAGAGGGAGCATTGGACATAACCTCATTTATATTATAGAAGTAGTAGGGGGTGGGGGGTAAGCACAGGAAATGAGTGAAATTAAGAAAATAGGTGAAAAGGGGTGTGGGGGAGGCAGGCAGTTGGGAAGAAGAGAGCAACTAAATTTGTGAATTCTAAATGCTTCCCACCTCTTCTTAGGCCAAATAAAAGTGCAAGACCTACCTTGCAGTCGTAAAGTTCACTTCAATCTCCGAGAACCATTGTACAACTCGGTCAACATGACCTTAATCAATCAGTACTATATTGTACAGTGGTGATTGGCAATCTTTGAGCACAGAATAATTATTCGGGAATTCAGCCATCAGTAGTTATAGTACAGGCCCAGTATTTTCATTTTACATAGTTCAATGGATAACGTTTTGATAATGTACAGAGAGTGATGTATCATACAGAAATTATGGACCAATCTATTATAGCTAACAGTCAATGGTGCAGGAAATGTTTATATCCTTCGTGATTTAATATGGAACTATATATATATATATATATATATATATATATATATATCCATTCTTTTGTATTGTCAGGAGTTCCCCAATAAGATGCAGGATACACACACACATATATATATGTCCTGCGGTAGATGAATTTTTCTTAGGGAGACCAAGGCAGCAAATTGGACAGGGCCCAAATGGTCCAGAATCATGATGGAGAGTGTTTTGGTGCCTGTTGCTTCTGACACAGGCAGCATGCAAACTTCATGCTTCCTGCAAGATTAGGTGATTGTTCTGTGCAGTAAACATTAAGCACGCTGTTGTGTGGTTGCATACCTGAACAGGTGGCACATAATTGTGAGACGCAAGACTAAGTTACAGCCAGCCAGCATCTCCTAAAGCAGCGAGGACAACCTAGGCTAGTCAGTGGCCCTCCTTCATCTCAAAGGGCCGCAAGATTGAAATCAGTCTTGAGACATGAATAAGAATAAATGTTTTTGTTTTATTGTGTCCAATACTTTTTTTCCCCAATTAAGGGGCAATTTAGCGTGGCCAATCCACCTACCCCGCACACTTTTTGGGTTGTGGGAGCAAGATCCTTGCAGATACGGGGAGAATGTGCAAACTCCACACAGACAGCAACCTGGGGCCAGGATCGAACCCAGGTCCTCGGCGCAGTGAGACAGTGAAACGGTCTGCGGAAACAGGGTTCAAGAGTCGTTCCGATTCTGTGCAAGCTACTACTCGAATAAGACATACTGCAGTCCAGGAAAAAGGTTTAAAAAAAAATTATTTTGCATAATGGATTAGGAGACCTCTTTTTTCATAAAAAAGAAACAGAAGGAAGGTTGAAAGGATAGACCCTGTAGGCAAAATGGCGGGCAAAGGTGGTGCCATTGATGCATTTGATGAAGACGGTGAGACTTAGAACCCGTATGGATTTCAGCTTTATCTCATGGCTAATCAAACACCGGAGGACCTAAAGGTTGCAATATTCCTCAGTTCGGCAGGATGTAGAACATTTATGCTACTGCAAAACCTCAGCCATCTAGCAAAGCTAGAATACAAGATCTACAATGAACTGATGAGAATTGTAGAAGGGCATTTCTTCGCAAGACCACTTATAACTGCAGAAAGGTTTCAGTTCCACCATCATAGTCAGGAAGAAGGTGAACGCATCTTACAATTCGTGGCAAACTTAAGGTTAACAAAATACTGTGAGTTTGATGCAACACTAGACGGCCCTTCCATGATAGACTGGTACGTGGACTCCACTACGAAGCTAGATCAATCTTGATAGACACAGGTGGGGTAGGAAATGGAGGGATACAGATCATTTGGGCAGTAAGTAGTAGGTCTAAATAAGGAATCTGGATTGGTGCAGGCTTGGTGGGCCGAAGGGCTTGTTCCTGTGCTGTAATGTTCTTTGCATTCAGAGGAAGCTGCTAATTGCAGACAACTTAACTCTTAAAATTTGAAGACTTGAAATTGTCACGTCAATGGAGCGAGCAGCAAAGAGGCTTCACAGATAGAGGTTGGAGTGAAGATCCACAAGATGGAGACCACCTAAAACAAGTCTGCAAGGGTACAACCTTGTCATTGATGTGGACATGTTGGACACTCAGCGGGGAATGCCGGAATAGAGAAAATAAGTGCAAGAACTGTGGCAAAAAAGGCCATATTTCCAAAGCATGCTGGTCATGGCAAACTTCACTAACATCCAAGTATACAAGAGAAAGAAAACATTTAAGCCAAATGAATGATAGACAAAGTTCAGGATCCCTCAGGAGACAATGTATCCAAACAACTTCAAGAGCTGAAACCAGGTGTCTTTTCAGTATGGGGCGATCAACCAAGTCAAAATGAAAGTGGATACGGGTGTGGCTGTATCATTGATACCAGAGACCATCTATCACTAGAATTTAAAGCATCTGCCATTAAACCCATCAAATTTTATCCTACAGACGTACACAGAAGAGGCTGTATCACTAAAAGGATACATTATGGTAAAAGTAGAAGTAAATGGACAAACAGCGGCGTTGCCTTTCTGAGATGTCCGTGGGAGCTTTCCTGCGATATTTGGTAGAGTATGGTTGGGAAAAATTGAACTCAACTGGTGAGCGGTGAATCAACCGGTGAGTGGTTGATTCAAAGGATGACCTCCAGCAACTTCTGGAAAAGTCTAAAAAGGTGTTTGAAGACTCACTTGGCTCAATGACAGGAGATGAAGTCTAACTCACAATTAAGCCAAACAATACACCAAAATGTCTCAAACTATAACCACGTCATCCAGCATCAGGCCAAAAGTCAAAGAATTAGAAAGACTAGTCCAAACAGGAGTCATTGAATCACTTATTTATTACAAGTGATTGGGCTACAGCAATAGTTCCTTCACTAAAACGAGATGGCTCAGTAAGGGTACGTGGAGATTTTAAGACAACTACAAACTGGGTATTGTGCGCATTTCATTATCCACTGCCGCTGATTGAAGATTTGTTTGCTGGACTTTCTGGAGGTTAGAAATTCAGTAAAATAGTTCTGTCACAGGCATATTTACAAATGAATATCGCTGCAAAATCACAGCACTTACTCACTATCGCGACAAAGTCTGTTCCGTTACGGAGACTTCCATTTGGGATAACATCTGCACCGTTTCAGAGATCCATGGATCACATTCTGAGTGTACTTAATGGGGTGCAATGGTATCTGGATGACACCCTCGTCGCCAGCTCACATGAACTTGGAGAACTTGGGAAGCTACATTGAAACATCTACAAAGCCATAATCTTAGAGTTAAAAAGGAAAAGTGTGACTTTTTCCAAGACATCCATAAACGACTCAGGTCACATCATTGATCAAGGGGAGCCAAAGAAATGCTAGAAATTTTGGAAGCACCATGTCCTCAAAAAATGACACAACTGAGATAGTTTCTGGGATTAATAAATTATGGTAAATTTGTCCCAAATTTAGAAATGCGATTGAAGCCTTTACACTCTTTGTTCGGTGTCAAACAGGTATGGCACTGGACTGAAGAATGGGAAAGTGCATATAAAAAAGGCAAAAGAATCCTTAAAGAAGTCAGAGCTATTGGTTCACTAGTCCCAAACTGAATTACAACTTACTTGCAATGCATCACCCGATGAAGTGGTTGTCTCACACATAATGGCTTCAGGAGAGGAACGATCGATAGTGTTCCCTTCACAAATTCTTACAAGCAGATATGAATTATGCTCAGCTGGAAGAAGAGGCTTTGAGCATCGTATTCGGAATAAAGTTTCATCACTCCCTTTACGGACATCATTTTACTCTCTCGACAGATCACCGACCTTTGCCGACAAATCTTTGGGCCGTATAAAGGTATTCCTTCTTTAGCAGCTGGTAGGTTATAGAGATGGTCTTTGATATTATCGGCATACATATTCGAAATTCAATATCATACATCAGAGCAACATGCAAATGCAGATTGCCGTTACAAATCAAGCAAGAACCTGAAGAAAATTTTTGTCAATTTCCTGTATTTCTCTCACGTCAATAATGTACCTGTGACTTCATCTCAAGTACTGTTTTTGAAAACTCACCACTATTCTTAGAAGTCCCCCTATACCAAAAAGGGCCAACATTCTAAATGGTGATCAAGGATTCTCACTCCCCGACTCCGATACAGGCTTCAGTGGGTGCTATTCAGGTTAAACTATGTTTTCAAGTTATCTCCCGGTATAACCCATACCTTCACCGAAGATTTCATCTACTTACCACTTAGTAGCATCGATCCTGGGTCCCGCATTGCTAAGTAAGTAAAGTAGACTAATAACCACTGTTTCAGGTTAAAACTTTTAAGTTATTTTATTATGAAATATTTTTTTCTCTTTTTAAAAGATGCAATCACTGTCTTTACAGAAAAGTAAAAAGATCTTGCTTCTGGATCCTTCTGGTTAGTTGATGGGACCTTCAGGCCCAACTTGACAATCAATCTTCTTTAAAGTCTGGTCTTCTTTAGATGTATTCGCTGGTTAGCTCAGTTGCTGTCCTATCTTTCCCATGTACCGAGATACGAGAGCTGGCTCTGCTGGCTGTCTCTGAGCTGACTCTGCCTACTCTTTAAATTCTAGTCTTCCTTAGATGTATTAGCTATTTTAGCTCGGCTGCTCTGCACTGTCTCTTTCCCATGGCCGAGCTGACTGTAATCGGACTTTGCTTCTCCCCTCTCTCTGAGTTCTGCTTCTGCTTGCTATCCCCTTTCTTCGGGTTTATATTCTCTTTCTAACAGTTAAGTTTTTATGACGTTATTGTAAAGTAACTCTTATTTTCTTTGATTGTAAAAAGTATCTTTGATATAAACCTTTTAATCCAACTAAGTATTCATTTTGACATGACTTCATCTCATAGATCTGATTACAGTGTTTCCTTTGTGATGTTCAAAATGCTTTGGTTTCAAGAGGTGTTACTTTTAATTCCTGTCATTTCTATAGTTTTATTTTCCAATTGTGTCCTCAGCTCATAATTTTGACTTTGATTATGGCTTTGAATTATGTTTCCCGTAGCCTGATAGTCTCCAGTTTACTTTAATTTATCTGGTATTAGCAAATTTTCACACCGAGAACCTCATCCTTTCTTTCCCAGCTGCTAACCAAGATAGTTAATTTCAATGAAGGTGTGAGCCATTGTTTTTGGCTTCATTCAAAATCCTGTTTGTCTTGTTTGCGAAGCCTGATGAACAAGGCTATCTGCATTTTAAAATCCTTCCCGGACAGCTGCTGTTAACTCTTTGTGGGATCTTTCCCTGTATTCTCTCATGTTTCTCTCAGACCAGATATTGCCAGACTTCCATGTTTCAAATGACACATCTTTCCATATTTTCAATAACAGTACAGATACATAAGACCCAATCCAGTGAAGGGGAAGGCTATGCATATGGTCCTAAAAGGAACAATGACAGATGTACATTTAAAAAAACCAGACCTCAAGCCCTGCATCACAACGACTCGAGTTGACAATCCAGAGTGGAGTTTTATTATGGGGAATCCAAGTGATTATTCCTCCGTGCTTAGGTAATAAAATCTTTGACCAACTACATGAGGGACGTCTTGGTGTGGTGAGGATGCAAGAATTGGCACGCAGTTGATGGCCAGGATTAAAGCTTGAATCGAAGAGAAAAAGTGGGGCAATGTCAGTCCTGTGCAAAATTAAGACTGCTGCAAACCGTGGGAATGGCCGACATTTTTGGCAGAGAATACATATAGATTACGTTGGTCCAGTTGAGGGACACATGTTCCTAGTGATTGTAGATACATCTTATAAATGGCCAGAAGTAGTGATTATGAAATCCATGATGACAGAACAACCTATTGAGATATTGGATGAAATATTTGCAAGGTTTGGTAGACTGCAGCAGGTTGCAAGTGACAATGGAACTCAGTTCACTTCCAAGGGGTTTGAAGACTACTCAAAATGAAATGGTATACAGCACATGAAGTCGGCTCCATCCCATCCTCCAACAAATGGATTGGCCGAGCAATTCGTAGTCACTTAAAATTCAGTCAAGGCATCAAAGAATCAAGGTACATTGTCAAGACGAGTGAATAACTTCCTTGATAGCACACCGAAACACTGCACACAACACAGAGTTCACTAGCAATGCTGCTTTTCAAAAGTAAACTAAGAACAAAGTTTGACTTTTTGATAACACCTGATATTTCAGAGATTGTCAAACAATAAAAACAAGCACAGATTGCTAGGAGGGAATAAAACTTTAAAAAAAGTGTTCACTCGAGAGCGAGAAGCTATATTACAAATGCATACCTCCAGTTATCCTAGCAAAAACAGGTCCAATATGAGACAACATACTGACAGAGGATGAGAGAGCTTGGAGATGTCATACTGACCAATTACTAGCTTCACAAAGTGAAATCGCTGAAACTTCCCAAGAAGTATTTCCATTGGAAAATCTAAGCAGTTATACTTCTGAACAAAGACCAAACAGAGACACATTCAGATTCTGCTTCTGGGAATCTTTAACACCAATGGAGACGGACAAGTAACTTAACAGGAAGTAATACCAACAGAAAAAAAAGACTTCAAAAGGTCTCGAGTAGCCAGGTTCAAGAATGTAGAGTACAACATATACATGTAGTATATATATATATATATATATATATATATAAATAAAAGATCATGGTGCATAGTAATGTGTCTAATGTAAAATTAGGTCTGTTGTTTAAAACATCAAGAAAAATTGTTGTTTGTACTAAAAAAAAAATAAAGGGGGTGTTAAGTAATACATCCCTGCTGGTGGAACGTCACGTGATCTGTCGTGACGCCGGGTGTTTGCGTGGGCTTTAGTTCTCCATCATATGAGCAACAACTCCTGAATAAACCTTGCATCGTGTTTGGAAGAAACCCAAGTGTGTGGAACCTCTATACCTTTTCTCTTGGCAGCACATTGAGAATATAACAAACTTCAAATGGTAAAAAAAGCAATATTTACACTTTGGACGCAGAGGGACAAAATTCACCTTCCCATCACTGCCACTTGACCAGTGCCCTTGCTGCTGTCAGTTAGCAAGCTCATGCTACTGCTATGTCAGGAGCCTTTCACCAACTATGCTGCAATCTCTGAGTGTAGCACTGCACTGGTGCACCAGGACAGGCAATGGCATATGGAAAGCAGACACGAGGGAAATGCATGTGGGTGATAAGCTGATATTTCATACAATATTTCATGGTTTGATTTATAAATTTGGTTTGGAATGTTTATTTTGCGGTGGTCTATAATTTAGCATTGTTGCCAAGCAGTAATGGTCAATAACAAAGGGAAGGTAAGGTGTGGGACTGTTGTTAAATGGGGAATTTGGGCAGTTTTTAATGATATTGAAATCAGATGAGTTGATCAGGGACAAAACTGCCTGAAGGGACAGTGAAGGGTTGCCTCCTCGTCTACCTTCACATCTCCTCAGCTGTTTGCTATATAGCTGGTGGCAATACGCAGGGAGAAAGGGAAAATCATTGCAGATCACCGTAACATTTTCCAATTTGGAATGGCCTTACAAATAGGCCTGTTTTTCATTGCATGGAGTGTAAAGACAACAAAGGCATTCATACATTAGCCAAATAAAAGCGTAGTTCACATTCCTAAAGGACAGCAACATTAAAATAGACATCATTCACATTTGAAAGAATGTATCACTTTGAAAATACGTTTTGCCTGGAAGCTTCACATTTGTCCTAGCAGTTGCGGACCAGTATCAAAAGCACAGAATACCCTTAAATGTTTGGCACCAAACCATTGCAATTTCAACTGTTTTGGGATTTTACAAATGAAATCGAATTACTAAGGAGACCTCATTTTATTTAAACAGTATTTTTTATTGATTCATGTACATCACATTTTTAAAGGACAGAAAAATACAGCTCTGTAAAGAATATTGAGCAATATATGCAAGAGTCTAAAATTGGTTAAGACAATTACATGCAAACGTAGACAATGTGCAAATGAAGCCATCAGAAGTTACTGGAGCATTAATTTTTATCTTAATATACTGCAAATTTTGTGATAAACCATGTACAAAAAGGATTGATGGATGTAAGAATATAGATACGCTGCAGAAATGGTTCAATGGGTTCTATGTGTGGCTTATTTATTATGTTCTTGAACATGGGAATTTATAGTTGTCTCCAGTTTTAAAAAAAAAGAAGACTTTTCCTTTGATTCCTAGTCCCATTCTGTAAGGTTAACAGCCACTAACTGCAAGATGAAATGGTATCAAGGAAGAACCTGTGCGAATGTGAGCGTGCACCCTTCATTCTGAAGAAGCAAAGTGTAAATCACTTTTGGGAAAACTTGTTGACCAGGGAATCCCTGTGCAGTTTTAGATCTGTCAATAAGCATTTCAGTTTCAGAACCTGTTATTGGTGATAGCTTGAATAAGGTAAACTGTTAGCATCATTGTGTTTTTTCAAAAGGTACAAGATGTTATTTTTTGAACTATTGTAGTGCAACAGAAGTTAATCTGCAAGTCATGTCATAAGGTAAAAATATGTTTATGGGAAAACACAAACTTTTTCTTGCATTCTATGGCCTACTTCGTACCAATTTCAAGAGTTTTAGATAAGGATCATACAATTATCTGAAACAGAAAGACTCAGTTAAGTGCAGGGTAGTGCTCACGACATTTACAAACATAGGGCATGGAGTAA
Source organism: Scyliorhinus torazame (assembly GCF_047496885.1). NCBI lineage: Eukaryota > Metazoa > Chordata > Chondrichthyes > Carcharhiniformes > Scyliorhinidae > Scyliorhinus > Scyliorhinus torazame. The sequence continues at coordinate 112,016,472 of NC_092727.1, forward strand.
AATCGTAGAATACAAATGATAACGAAAATACAGGAGATCCATCTTAGCCATACACAGTGTACTGTAGCACTGTAACTGACTGAATGGACAACCTCAATAGCAGCTAAAGTGGAAATTCCTATGGTCAACACGACTTACTTTTGAACATTAGAAGACATCCATGACTTGCTAACAAAATATAAATGTCCACCAATGCTGTAAATATTGCTGCATCCTCCCTGTCAAAACCTTATTTAGAAATGGCTAATGCAGGAATCAAGTCAAATCTTATGATGCTTTCCTTATCTTGGCAGAAAAGTAGTTAAAATTAATGGCTATAAGTATTTCTAAAATCTTGAGTCTGGATTTCTGCAGAAAATGGATAAATGTAATGCTTTTTAATCATAAAAGACGGCTCTTAAACTTTGATTGTACAATTGAACTTTCACTTTCCAGGTGAATATAAACTGTGTTCACAAATAGGTTTTTGTTTTATCATTAATGACCAGCTGTCGAAGCAACAAAAACAGACCAATTGGGAGTTGCTTCTTTGCCCAAAATGTTATTTTACCAAGAAAGCTGGCTTTTTATGTTGCCAGCATGTTACACACTGGTTTAATTCCCCTTAGAATAATCAATATTGTTTTTTTTCCAGCTACTCGAGGCACAGGGTTTCCTGGAAAACAGATTAGTAACCAATTAATTCAGCTCAAAAAAGTGAAAAATCCCATCATCATCCTACACACTACTTTCATCTTTTAGGCCATGAATGAATCCAACAGCGCTTAGTAAAAATGCCGAAATCACTGCTGTACCAATTTAATCAATAAAGAAACCAACAAGTTGAGTTGACAAAGTTTTGCTCTTGATAGGCGAGGGGAAAAGAAGAGAGAACAATGCCATTTAAAAGTCAGGTGAAAAGATTCTCGAGTCGTTCAATATTTTTGCTTGAGCAGAAGAACAGCTGGCATTGCATCCCGAACCAAGTGTTTACATATTTGGGTATGTGTGTAGGAGTTGACAATTATATCTACATTACATTTTTAAAACTACCAGAACTGTCAAACAGCTGGAGTGAAGGTTCCAATGTCACAATCAGCTTGAGAGGGATCATATCAGTAGAATTCTTGAAATCCCAACATCTATTGACTGAGGTTTTCTCAGAGATGCTTAATCAACAACTGCCACATTTTCCAGACTGAAAGAAATGATGGTTTGTTTCCTTGGGTGGGGAATATAATTATAATTGTGCGGATGGCTCCTACAAATCTGGAATTTGAATCAATATGTTAGCATCAATCTACCTCAATCCTAAAAGGGAAAAGGAAAGAGGCCACATCATTTCAAAGTCCAACTGAGTGGTTTCAATCCAAACATTATTGTGTGTTAAGACTGGACACAAAAATGGCCAGAACATTAGAATATAAAATGCCAACTCTGCCAATAGCCGAGACTAATCTACTGAAAACATCCACTCAACACCAGATCCTTAGCACGTATAGGTTGGCAACTAATGCTACAATGATCATTTCAAATACACAACTTCCACATACTTGAACGACTGGAAGGAAACTTAAATAATAGATTAAGATGTACTGTTCCACTTACTCCACCAGGACAACATTTTCTGTTTCAAATTAAGCTTTTCCTACTGTGATCTGATTAATGTTTTAAAACAGTCTGATTATGACATTGTCAATTTTGTGCTACGCATATTATCTCTCACACACACACACAACTTCCAATGACCCAAAATATCGTCTTAAACTAAAGGCTATGGCAAAAGGCTATTATTGTTAATGCAGGTTATCATACTAAATATTTGAATGTTATAACAAATTTTAAAAAGATGATCAAATACAGAAATAGGCTTGCACTACTACAAAATGTATGAGCTAAAATGAAGTTTCAATTATATCTGTCTGAATGGGTACACTATGCTAACAGAATGTTCTTCCCTGGAAGGGACACAATAAAAGAAGCACGTTCATGACAATGGGTCCCTAAAGCACACTCATTGCATTGATACAGGTTTGCTGTCGTGTTAATTGTGTACAGAATCCAACTGTGCATGGAATATTGGTTTTTAAAACTAAATATATACATGTTTAATGTATTGAATGTAGTGTAATTTGTGAGGATATCAGCATCAACATGAAATAATTTACCAAAAATAATTAAACAGACTCAAAGACTGATAGACACATCTTGAGCTGTGTTTCTTCTGGCTTTAACTTTATAAAAACCCACACACTTAAAAAGTGAAAAGTGGATTGATATGGAATAGAGAAAGCAAGCGAATTATTTTCTCAATAATAAATGAACTCCGTATTAATGCAATGGAGCACATTGCTGAAAATGAATTCTCAGAATATTGATATTGTCCTTGATTACTGCTAATGTGCCCAAACATGTGGCAGCTCCACGTTCACCGAGTGGCGATCCATATATCCCGCGTTTATTCAGTGGCGGTTTGCATGCCAGTCATTCTCACCGATGTGGAGAAGTTCAGTGACAACTTCAATAAGATTGTTGCTATACTTTTTGAGCAGTTTCATATTTAGTTGTTTGTCACAAAATCCCATTTCAAAAAGAATATCCATCATGGATGCCGTTTGATTCTCTGTTGCTTCAGCCTATGCAGAGGGAAACAAATGACAGACCAAGTTCAGGAAGGCATTTTTCTAACCTATCAGTTGCATGAAGTCATTCTTTATCAGCAGCACTGAGCTTTGAATACATTTAGCTGCTTTTCTGATTATCTTGAATATATACCCTTCCAGGCAGTGAGTGGATAACATCCATTAATACTTATCCAATCATGGATTGAAAATCTATACCAGCTCATCCTTTTAACCATTTTATTAAAAGTTTTTGTTCATAATTGGAACAATTTGTTCATGGGGCATGAGCGTTGCTAGTATGATAAGGTGTTAGTGGGGCCATACCTGGAGTAGTATGTTCAGTTTTGGTCTCCTTACCTGAGAAAGGACATACTGGCGCTGGAGGGTGTGCAGAGGAGATTCACTACATTAATCCCAGAGTTGAAGGGGTTGGATTACGAGGAGAGGTTGAGTAGACTGGGACTGCACTCGTTGGAATTTAGAAGGATGAGGGGTGATCTTATAGAAACATATAAAATTATGAAGGGAATAGATAGGATAGATGAGGGCAGGTTGCTTCCACTGGCGGGTGAAAGCAGAACTAGGGGGCATAGCCTCAAATAAGGGGAAGTAGATTTAGGACTGAGTTTAGGAGGAACTTCTTCACCCAAAGGGTTGTGAATCTATGGAATTCCTTGCCCAGTGAAGCAGTAGAGGCTCCTTCATTAAATGTTTTTAAGATAAAGATAGATAGTTTTTTGAAGAATAAAGGGATTAAGGGTTATGGTGTTCGGGCCGGAAAGTGGAGCTGAGTCCACAAAAGATCAGCCATGATCTCATTGAATGGCGGAGCAGGCTCGAGGGGCCAGATGGCCTACTCCTGCTCCTGGTTCTTATGATCAGCAAATATTGCCCATCTCTAATTATCTTCGAGATGATAAGAGGTGAGCTACCTTCCTGAACCATTGCAATCCAAACTCACTGGTCAAATTTCCCTGTTCAGTCATGTTAGCCAAACCTTCAATATATTCCCCCCTTTCACATCAGCCCCCTTCACACCCGGCTACCTTGTCAATGCTATTTGAACCTTTTTCATTTCCTGGTTAAATATTTCCTACTGTTGATTTACTGTTTGATCTGCCAATTTTAATCTGCATATGGCACTGGTTTAAAAATAAATTTAGAGTAGAACATAGAACATACAGTGCAGAAGGAGGCGATTTGGCCCATCGAGTCTGCACCGACCCACTTAAACCCTCACTTCCACTCTATCCCCGTAACCCAATAACCCCTCCTAACCTTTTTGGTCACTAAGGGCAATTTATCATAGCCAATCCACCTAACCTGCACGTCTTTGGACTGTGGGAGGAAACCGGAGCACCCGGACGAAACCCACGGAGACACAGGAGGAACGTGCAGATTCCGCACAGACGGGGAATCGAACCTGGGACCCTGGCGCTGTGAAGCCACAGTGCTATCCACTTGTGCTACCGTGCTGCCCAATTCTTCTTTTCCAATTTTTTTTCTCAGAGTACCCAAATCTTTTTTTCCAATTAAGGGGCAATTTAGCATGGCCAATCCACCTAACCTGCACATCTTTGGGTTGCGGGGGTGAAACCCACGCAGACACAGGGAGAATGTGCAAACTCCACATGGACAGTGATCCAGGGCCGGGATTCGAACCTGGGTCCTCAAGAGCCGTAGGCAGCAAAGCTAACCATTGCGCCACCTGCCGCCCCATTGGCACTTTTTATACATCCTAGAATAATGCTTTTCCAAAATCAAGCATCCTTGTCCTCAACTTTTCCTTCTCGTTTTCCATTATTCTTGAGACAAAGTATTCTATGTGGTTAGCCTCTATTCTCCTGGAACTAATCTAGCAGCTCTTCTTTCCATTTCTTCCAAAAATCTGATACGACAACTATAATTTATATTGCGCCTTTTAACATAATAAAACATCCCAAGGCACCTCACAGGAGTTTAAAACATGGCACCAGGCCATGTAGGGAGGTGACCAAAAGCTTGGATCAAATAGATAGGTGTTAAGATGGATCTTAAAGGAGGAGAGCAATTTGAAAAGGGTTAGGGAAAGAATTAGAGTTTGAGACTCAATGCATGACCACTAAAGAAGGATGTTCTTGCTCTAGAGGGTGTGCAGAAAAGGCTTACCAGACTTTCCTGGGATGGCAGGATTGACATAGGAGGAAAGATTGAGTTGGTTAGGATTGGAGTCGCTGGAATTCAGAAGAGGGGCGATCTCATAGAAACCTATAAAATTCGAACAGGTCTAGAGAGGGTAGATCCAAGAAGGATGTTCCCGATGGTGAGGGTGACCAGAACTAGGGGTCACAGTCTGAGGATATGGAGAAGACCATTTAAGACAAAGATGAGGGCGACACGGTGGCACAGTGGTTAGCACTGCTGCCCCACGGCGCAGAGGACCCGGGTTCGATCCTGGCGCCGGGTTACTGCCCATATGGAGTTTGCACATTCTCCCATTGTCTGATTGGGACTCACCCCCACACCCAAAAGGTATGCAGGGTAGGTGGATTGGTCACGCCAAATTGCCCCTTAATTGGGGAAAAAAGAATCGGGTACTCTAAAATTTAAAAAAAGACAGATGAGAAGAAATTTCTTCACCCAGAGTGCTCAGCCTGTGGAATTCACTACCACAGAAAGTAGTCGAGGCCAAAACATTGTATGTTTTCAATAAGCAGTCAGATGTAGCCCTTTGGCAAAGTGGATCAAAGGATATTGGGGGGGGGGGGGGGGGGGGGGGGGGGGGGGGGGGAAGAGAGAGAGAGAGAGAGAGAGAGAGAGAGAGAGAGAGAGAGAGAGAGAGAGAGAAAGAGAAGCGGGATCAAGCTATTGAGTTGGATGATCAACCATGATCATGATGAATTGCGGAGCAGGCTTGAAGTGTCGAATGGCCTCCCCCTGCTATTTTTTATGTTTCTACATTGTGGAGCAATTGAAAGTTACTCAAGGAGGCCAGAATTAGAGGAGTGCAGAGACCCGGGAGACAGAATTCTAAAACAGGAGACTAAACAGTGTGACTTTCGTTAGAAACTACAGCCCTAGTTAGAAGCCCAACATTCTGGTTACTTCCCTGACTGCCTATGATCGCTGTATCAATTGTTTTGTCAACTTGTTGGCCAAAACCACAGATCCACTGCCAACTGAGAAAGCTTAATTATCTTCCCATTTAGTTTGTGATCTACATCACCATTTCTTCTGCTGAATCACATAAGTTTACATAAGTTTCCGTATGAAACTGCATCTGTGTCTTCGCCATTCACAAATTTTTTCGATTTGTGCACATTGATCAAACCATCATTTGTCACCACTCCCCATTTGGTGTATGACGTGAAAATTTAAGTCATCTTGACAAGATTCCATCCTTATTCATAAAAATGATATGATGTGGAGATGCCAGCGTTGGACTGGATGAGCACAGTAAGAAGTCTTACAACATCAGGTTAAAGTCCAACAGGTTTGTTTCGAATCACTAGCTTTCAGAGCACAGCTCCTTCATCTGAGGAAGGAGCAGCGCTCCGAAAGCTAGTGATCCGAAACAAACCTGTTGGACTTTAACCTGGTGTTGTAAGACTTCTTACTATAAAAATGATAAACAGGGACTTCCGGTTACGGCGATGACCAGCTAAGCCGCACGTTTCGGCGGCTCCAGCTTTGACGGACCTTCGGGCTCTTTTAAGAGCCCCAACGGGAAATTTTTTGCGACGAAACCGGTGTGGGGTGAAGCAACAGGGAGTCCCACCCAGTGGGAAAGAAAAAGATCGGCGGCGGCGGCCAGATCACGGAGGATCCTCGAGGGCAGCGGCAGAGGAAAGAAAGGAACAAGATGGCGTCGGAGGGAGCCCAGGCGACATGGGGACTGGACCAGGATGAATTTTTAAGACAGTGTGTGGAGCTGCTAAAAAAGGAGGTGCTGGCACCGATGCTACAGGCAATCGAGGGGCTTAAAGAGACACAAAAGGCCCAGGGGATAGAGCTCCGTGTGGTGGAGCAGAAGGTAACTGACAACGAGGACGAGATCCTGGGCCTAGTGGTCAAAATGCAGACGCACGAGGCGCTTCATAAGAAGTGCATCGAAAGAATTGAAGTCCTGGAAAATAGATCAAAGAGAAAGAACCTCCGGATCCTGGGTCTCCCCGAGGGAGTGGAAGGAGCTGACGGCGGGGCTTATGCGAGCACGATGCTACGTTCGCTAATGGGAGCTGAGGCCCCCTCGGGCCCCTTGGAAGTGGAAGGGGCCCACTGGGTCCCTGCGAGGGGACCAAAGGCTGGAGAACCACCTAGGGCGATGGTCGTGCGATTTCACCGCTTCAATGACAGAGAGGTTGTTCTGAGATGGGCCAAGAAGGTACGAAAGTAGCAGATGGGAGAATGCGGTGATAAGAGTGTATCAGGACTGGAGTGCGGCGGTGGTGAGAAGGAGGGCGAGTTTCAATCGAGCCAAGGAGGTGCTGCATAAGAAGAAAGTAAAGTTCGGGATGTTGCAGCCGGTGAGATTACGGGTCACGCACCAGGATAGACATTACTATTTTGAAACGTCGGAAGAAGCATGAACCTTCATTCAAAAAGAGAAACTGGACCAGAACTGAGGGACTGATGTTGGAGGGGAAACGACAATGCTAATGTATAGAGGTGTAAATTGGAGAGGGGGGGACACTGAGAAATGTGGGCGCGGGTGGGGGGGAAAAAAGAGACACAGGCAGGGGATGGGGAATGGGAACGGGGCTGTAGGGGGAGCTGCGCCATGGGGGGCGGGAAGGTTCTAGAAAGCGCGGGGTTTCTTTTTCTTTTCCGTGCCAGAGAGATGATGGCGGGAAGATAGGTGCAAGGAGGATGGGCGTTCCTCACACGGGGGGGGGGGGGGTCAAGGAGAGAGCGGGAGAAGCCGGGGTCAGTTGAAGTCAGCGGACTTTCGGAAGCAATATGGGGGAGTAACCATGCTAGATGGGGATCTGGGGGGGGGGGGACAACTGGGTTGCTGCTGCTGAGATCAAAAGGGAGCTGGTAAGAGAAAAGGTGGTCGAGGCGGGAATGCGCCGCCTGGGGGACGGGTGGGTGCGCGGGACCGGGACGTGGGACTGGCCCAGAGAGGGTGATGGCTAGTCGACAGGGGAGGGGGCCGGGCAGCCCCTCAGTCCGGCTGATCACGTGGAACGCGAGAGGCCTAAATGGGCCGATTAAGAGGGCATGAGTGTTCGCGCACTTAAAAGGACTGAAGGCAGACGTGGCCATGCTTCAAGAGACGCATCTGAAGGTGGCGGACCAGGTTAGGTTAAGGAAAGGATGGGTGGGACAGGTGTTGCACTCAGGGCTGGACGCAAAGAATAGAGGGGTGGCCATATTGGTGGGGAAACAGGTGTCGTTCGAGGCGAGGAACAGTGTAGCGGACAGCAGGGACAGGTATGTGATGGTGAGTGGCAGACTGCAGGGAATGGAGGTCGTGCTGGTCAACGTATATGCCCCGAACTGGGATGATGCGGGATTTATGAAGCGGATGCTGGGACGTATCCCGGACCTGGAGGTAGGAAACCTGGTAATGGGGGGTGGGATTTCAACACCGTGCTAGACCCAGGGTTAGATAGATCTAGATCCAGGACCGGAAGAAGGCCGGCAGTGGCCAAGGTGCTTAGGGGGTTTATGGACCAAATGGGGGGAGTGGATCCGTGGAGATTTGCCATGCCGCTGGCCAAAGAGTTCTCCTTTTTCTCCCATGTCCGTAAGTTATACCCCCGGATAGATTTCTTCGTTCTGGGAAGGTCACTGATTTCGAGGGTGGAAGGAACGGAGTACTCGGCCATAGCTGTTTCAGACCATGCCCCGCACTGGGTGGATCTGGAACTAAGAGAGGAGAGGGAACAGCGTCCACTCTGGCGACTGGATGTGGGACTATTGGCGGATGAGGGAGTCTGCGGAAGGGTGCGGGGATGTATCGAAAGGTACCTGGAGGCCAATGATGATGGGGAGGTCCAAGTGGGGGTTGTATGGGAAGCACTGAAGGTGGTGGTCAGGGGAGAGTTGATCTCCATCAGGGCTCACAAGGGGAAAACAGAGGCCAAAGAGATGGAAAGATTACTGGGGGAGATCTTGAGTGTGGATAAAAGATATGCGGAGGCCCCGGACGAAGGAGAGGGAGAGGCGAAGACTCCAGACGGAGTTTGACCTGCTGACCACAGGGAAGGCAGAGGCACAGTGGAGGAAGGCACAGGGGATGAGATACGAATATGGGGAAAAGGCGAGTCGCCTGTTGGCCCACCAGCTTCCTAAGAGGACAACGGCGAGGGAAATAGGGGGAGTTAGGGATGAAACGGGAACTACGGTGCGGAGAGCAGGGAAGGTGAATGAGATGTTTAAGACCTTTTATGAGAGGTTATATAGGTCCCAACCCCCGGAGGGAAAAGAGGGGATGCAGCAGTTTCTGGACCAACTAAGGTTCCCGAGGGTGGAGGAGCAGGAGGTGGCAGGCCTGGGGGCGCCAATTGGGGTGGACGAGGTGACCAAAGGGCTGGGGAACATGCAGGCAGGGAAGGCCCCGGGACCTGACGGGTTCCCGGTGGAATTTTACAGGAAATACGTGGACTTGTTGGCCCCGCTGCTGGTAAGAACCTTTAACGAGGCCAGAGAAGGGGGGACTCTACCCCCGACAATGTCGGAGGCGACGATATCACTAATCCTGAAGCGAGATAAAGACCCGCTGCAATGCGGGTCTTATAGGCCTATCTCGCTTCTGAATGTGGACGCCAAGTTGTTGACAAAAGTGCTGGCAATGAGGATAGAGGATTGTGTCCCGGGGGTGGTGCACGAAGATCAGACAGGGGAGACAATTGAATGTCAACGTGCGACGGCTTTTGGGGGTGATAATGATGCCCCCATCAGAGGGGGAGGCAGAGATAGTGGCGGCGATGGATGCAGAGAAGGCATTTGATAGGGTAGAGTGGGAGTATCAATGGGAGGTGCTGAGGAGGTTCGGGGAGGGGTTTGTCAGCTGGGTTAAACTCCTCTAGGGGCCCCAATGGCAAGTGTAGTCACAAATCGGCAAAGATCGGAGTATTTCTGACGACATAGGGGAACAAGACAGGGATGCCCGCTGTCCCCATTACTGTTCGCGCTGGCAATTGAACCACTGGCCATAGCGCTGAGAGACTCCAGGAAATGGAGAGGGGTGGTTAGAGGGGGAGAGGAACATAGAGTGTCACTCTACGCAGATGACCTACTGCTGTATGTGGCGGATCCAGTGGGGGGGATGACAGAGGTCATGCAGATATTGAGGGAGTTTGGAGATTTCTCAGGATATATGCTTAACATGGGAAAGAGTGAGCTTTTCGTGATACACCCTGGGGACCAGAGTAGAGGGATAGATGGCCTGCTGCTAAGGAGAGTGGAAAAAAACTTCCGATACCTGGAGAGTCAGATAGCCAGGAGCTGGGGAATCTTACACAGACTCAATCTGACTCGGCTGGTGGAGCAAATGGAAGAGGATTTCAAAAGGTGGGATATGCAGCCGCTGTCACTGGCGGGCAGAGTGCAGGCGATTAAGATGATGGTCCTCCCGAGGTTCCTATTTGTCTTTCAATGTCTCCCTATATTGATCACGAAGGCCTTTTTCAAGAAAATAGATAGGAGCATCATGAGCTTCGTGTGAGCAGGGAAGGCCCCGAGGGTAAGGAGGGGGTTCCTGCAACGTAGCAGGGACTGGGGGGGGACTGGCGTTGCCGAATTTGGGCGACTATTACTGGGCCACTAATGTGGCGATGATCCGTAAGTGGATGATAGAGGGAGAGGGGGTGGCGTGGAAAAGGCTGGAGATGGCGTCCTGTAAAGGAACGAGCTTAAAAGCGCTGGTGACGGCGCCACTTCCGCTCGCCCCGAAAAGGTTTACCACAAACCCAGTGGTGGCGGCAACATTAAGTATCTGGGGGCAATGGAGGTGACAGAGGGGTGTGCTGGAGCCTCAGTGTGGTCCCCGATCAGGAACAACCATAGGTTTGCCCAGGGAGGTTGGACGGAGGGTTCCAGAGCTGGCACCGGGCAGGAATTAGGAGAGTGGGAGACTTATTTATAGATGGGACGTTTGCGAGCTTGGGAGCGCTAGAGGAAAAGTATGAACTGCCTCCGGGGAATATCTTTAGGTATATGCAGGTGAGGGCGTTCACGAGACAACAGGTGAGGGAATTTCCGCTGCTCCCGACACAGGGGATCCAGGATAGAGTGCTTTCGGGGGGGTGGGTCGGGGAGGGCAAAGTGTCCAAAATATACCGGGAGCTGAGAGAAGAGGGGGAGGAGCTGGTAGAAGAACTGAAAGGAAAATGGGAAGAAGAGCTTGGGGAGGAGATTGAGGAGGGTTTGTGGGATGATGCCCTAAGTAGGGTAAATTCCTCTTCCTCGTGTGCCAGGCTTAGCCTGGTCCAATTTAAGGTGCTACATAGAGCACACATAACGGGAGCGAGGTTGAGCAGGTTCTTCGGAGTGGAGGACAAGTGCGGGGGAAGCCCGGCGAACCACACACATGTTTTGGTCGTGTCCGGCACTGGAGGGGTATTGGAGGGGAGTGGGGGGAGTGATCTCGAAGGTGGTGAAGGTCCGGGTCAAGCCAAGCTGGGGGTTAGCCATATTTGGGGTAGCGGATGAGCCGGGAGTGCAGGAGGCGAAAGAGGCCGATATTGTGGCCTTTGCATCCCTAGTAGCCCGGCGAAGGATTTTACTCATGTGGAAGGAAGCGAAACCCCCCGGCGTGGAGTCCTGGATAAACAACATGGCAGGGTTCATAAAACTGGAGCGGATGAAGTTTGCGCTGAGAGGATCGGCTCAGGGGTTCTCCAGGCGGTAGCAACCGTTCCTCGACTATCTAGCGGAACGTTAGGGGGAAAACAGATAGCCAGCAGCAGCAGCCCAGAGAGGGTGGGGGGGGCAAAGGGGGGAAAATCGTGTTTGAAAACTTTAATAAAATATATATATATTTTTTAAAAAATGATAAACAGAGATTCCAACATCAAATCCTAAAACTCATCTGCCTTCAAGATGCTTTCCCAGTATTCTAGCCATCTACAACCAGCAACTGCTATCCCCAAAGAATGCACAGCCAAGTATTCCAGGCATCTGAACATTAAATAACAACCTATTTTGTGGAACAGTGTCAAATGCAGTCAGAGACATCCACAATCTTATCCCTATTCACAATGTCTGTAACCTTATTTTGGAATTAATCCATAGTCTATTCAAGGAGTATACAAGGGATCAATAGGATCAAACTCTGTCAAATTAATACAAATCGTTAAGAGATAAACCAGTGCTTTCTTTTGGATGTAGTATAATTTGTCTTTACACATTCCTGATTTAAGCACAAACATGAATCAGGTGACGCATGACAATTATAAAGGAGCTTCAGCCAAAATATTCTTCACCTCTCCATCTGTCTTTCTCCCACCCCATGCATACCATATTCTGGCTAAAATGTGCATGCAAGTAGCTCTCTAGTTTGTGCTATTCATCAGCTCACTACTACGTCTATAACAACCGTCCAAGATAAACATTCAAATCAATTCCACAAATGGAACTGCATAGCTACCACTTGACAATTCTCTCAAAGGGATGGTCAGAATTAAAAATCTGTAGTACATAAAAAATTGCAGGCGCAATATATACTCCAAAAAGCCGCAGTGCACTGAATTAAGATAGCATTCGCAATCAATGAAGAAATACTAAGCAAACTATAAACATTCCCTGGTTTAAAAAAACTTCTTTATCAGGAGTTTATTGAATTTCTCATTCGCAAAAGGAGGCGTCGCATCAACTGGGAAAACGGGTCTGCATGGTAGAACAGTGGTTAGCACTGTTGCTTCACAGCGCCAGGGACCTGGGTTCGATTCCAGGCTTTGGTCGCTGTCTGTGCGGAGTCTGCATGCTCTCCCGTGTCTGCGTGAGTTTCCTCCGGGTGCTCTGGTTTCCTCCCACAAGTCCCGAAAGACGTGCTTGTTAGGTGATTTGGACATTCTGAATGCTCCCTCAGTGTACGCGAACTGGCACCGTAGTGTGGCGACTAGGGGCTTTTCACTGTAACTTTATTGCAGTGTTTATGTAAGCCTACTTGTGACACTAATAAAGATTATTATAAATAACTGCAACCGCACCAAATACAAATGATTAACACAAACAAATCAGAGGTCTTTTAAAGATCTGCATATAGCATTGGCCTGCAAGTAGAGATGGATTTTAATTCGTTTCTGGCATCATGAGTTCAATAATCACTTTAATCATAAAGGCACTAAAAACCATCTTGTGAACATTCCATGCTGGGTAACAACTGTGTCCAAATGGTTTTATTTAAAAAATATGTTTTTAAAATACCTGTGTCACACTGGTGTCCCCTGAAAAAAGAGCCTTATAAGCAGAGGCCGCCACAGACAGGGCTCCCTTCACCAGCTCACCAGCAATGCCACTATGGTGTCTACAAAGAAATTTTGAAAATTAGAACACAGCATTCAGTTTGGAAAAGCGATTCTGATTAGTCCTGCTAATTAAGTTCAAGATGGGGTAATTTTAAAAAAGCAACGCTGAAGTATCGAAAAAACACACTTGGATTCTCCTCTCCCAAGTTTTTGTTCATCTCTCCTGGAGGCAGAATCCTGGCAGATATAACAGAATCACTAAAGTGCAGAAGGAGGCCATTCGGCCCAGAGTATCTACATCAACTCTCCGAATGAGCAACTCAGTGACATTCTCCCGCCTTCTCCCCAAAAGCCCCACATATGCTTTCTTGACTTTGATTATCTGTTCCTTTACACTGGCAGAATTCTCGGTTTCTGCTGGCAGCGGTTGCAAGGTGGACTCTCAATGGAGAACCCCGTCCCTTTGCTTTCTTCCTATCAACTGTCTAGCTCCCTGATGATTTTGAATACCTCTATTAAATCTCTTTTCTCCAAGAAAAACTGTCCCAACTTCTTCAATTTCTTTTCCAAACTGAAATTCCTCATTCCTGGAATAATTTTTGTGAACCTTTCCTGCACCTCCAATACATGAATATCTTTTCTAAAGTGCAGCATCCAAAACTGGAAAGAATATCCCAGCTAAGGGGGTCTTATCCAAGTTCAACATAACGACCATGTTCTTGAATTCTGTGTTCCTTTAAAGAAAGCTGAGGATACTGTGTGCTTTATTAAACGCCCTCAATCTGCCTGCCACCTTCATTAACTTATGTACACATCCACCCAGTTCACTCTGCTCCTGCACCCTCTTCAGAACTGGACCTGCCATTTTATATTGTCACTCCATGTTCTTCCGACTAAATCAATTCATATTTCTCTGCATTGAACTCCATCAACCATTTTTTTGCCCATCCCACCAGCTTGTCTATGTGCTTTTGAAGTTCTATACTATCCTCCTCATAGTTCACAATGCTCCCAAGTTTTGTATCATGAACTTGTCCCTGTACACCAAGACCTGGGTCATTAATATATATCAGGAAAAGCACGGATACGGACTCCTGGGGAACCCCACTCCAGCATGAAAAAAGGCCCATTAACCACTACAGTTTCTTATTACTTAGGCAATTTTGTATCCATGCTGCTGCTTTCCCTTTTATTCCATGGGCCATAACTTTGCTCACAAGTCTGTTGTGCAGCACTGTATCAAATGTCTTTTGGAAGTTCATCTATACAGCATTACCCTCATCAACCTGCTGTTACTAGTATGGCAGGGGGGTGGGTACCGGAGCAATAGGTCAGAAGGTGAAAAGATTGAGGGAAGAACTAGGAAATAGGGCCACTACGGCTCTGAGGATAAAAATTGGCAAGTCATGTTGCAGCTGTATAGAACCTTAGTTAGGCCACACTTGGAGTAGTGTTCAGTTCTGGTCACCACACTACCAGAAGGATGTGGAGGCTTTAGAGAGTGTGCAGAAGAGATTTACCAGGATGTTGCCTGGTATGGAGGGCATTAGCTATGGGGAGAGGTTGAATAAACTCAGTTTGTTCTCACTGGAATGAAGGATGTTGAGGGGCGATCTGATGGAGGTCTACAAAATTATGAGGGGCATAGACAGAGCGAATAGTCAGAGACTTGTTCCCAGGGTAGAGGGGTCAATTACTAGGGGACATCGGTTTAAGGTGTGAGGGGCAAGGTTTAGAGTAGATGTACGAGGTAAGTTTTTTTGCACAGAGGGTAGTGGGTGCCTGGAACTCGCTGCCGGAAGAGGTGGTGGAAGTAGGGACGATAGTGACATTTAAGGGTCATCTTGACAAATACATGAATAGGATGGGCACAGAGGGATACGGACCACGGAAGTTTAGTTTAGACGGGCAGTATGGTCGGCGCAGGCTCGTAGGGCCGAAGGGCCTGTTCCTGTGCTGTACTTTTCTTTGTTCTTTGTACCTCTTTAAACATGTCCAGCAAGTTAGTTATACACAATTTTCCCTTCAGAAATCCATGCTGGTTTTTCTTAATTCTTTTTTAAAAAGATTTTAAACTACCCAATTATCTTTTCCAATTAAGGGGCAATTTAACGTGACCAGTCCACCTAGCCTGCACATCTTTGGGTTGTGGGGGCGAAACCCATGCAAACACGGGGAGAATATGCAAACTCCACACGGACAGTGACCCAGAGCCGGGATCGAACCTGGGATCACGACGCCGTGAGGCAGCAATGCTAACCACTGCGCCGCCGTGCTGCCGTTTTTTTTTCCATTACCCTGCATTTGGAAATGTGACTATTAATTTTGCCCTGAATTATTGTTTCTGGAAGATTTCCTCCCATCGAAGTTAAACTGACTGACTGTAGTTGCTGGACTAAATCTTTTTTTGAACAAGTGTGTAACATTTGCAGCTTTCCAGTCCTCTGGCACCACCCTTGAGTCTAAGGCACACTGAAAAGCTATAGCCAGTGCCTCCACAGTTTCCCCACTCACATCCTTCAGTACTCTTGGATGCATCTCATCTGTTCCAGGTGCCTTACTGACTCTTCAAGTACAGACAGCCTATCCATCATCTCTTCATTAACAATTTAAAATCCTTCGAGTAACTCAATTTCCTCCTCTTTCACCATGGCCTGGATGGCATCTTTTTCCTTGTAAGAGAGATATGTCTGCCTCCATGCACAAATCCACCTTTTGATTCCTAATCGGCCCTACTTCTCCTTTTATCACCCTTTTCCTACTTAAATGCTGTAAAGGCGCAACAGTCCCACAGGCTCCACTATATTTTTGCTTTCCAGTGTGTTGTTCCCAAACGGCCATTTCACATACGAGGCCAGACGATGAATGTTGGGAAGACTGTTCAGCAACAGAAGCATCATAACTGAACCCAATCCTGCCGTCTCTAGTCAACACAGGGACTTCTGGAAGGTAACCAGGAACTATGGCTGATTTGACCCCTGATATGGAGAGATTATTGCTCCAGCTACCTCAGCTCAATTGAGCAACGGAAGAAAGGGTTGCCAATTTTGTCTTCTATTTGTCTTTAAAGCAGATAAATAATTTGTATTCATATGGTGGATCTTACATGCCCAAGATGTCCCAAAAGACTTCATAGGTCATAATATTTCATTAATTTGGAAATGTAGTTACTTATATATGAAAATGCAGCAGCCAGTTTCAACACACAGCAATGACATAAATGAGCAGATATTCAGTTTAGTGGCATTGGTTAGTGAACTCACCTGCTGTTCTTCATAACGTGGTTTTGGACCTTTTATATTCATGCGAGGCGACGGGTAGAGTTTCACATGAACATTTTGTTTGAAAGGTGACATCTCTGCGTGGAGTAATATGTCAGCCTAAATTTTGTGCTTAAACTATTGGATTGGAACGTTATGCCTACCATCTTCTTGCTCAAAAGTGAGAAACAATTGAGCCAAGGCTAATACTGAGTATTTCTGCTGGTTTGCATAATGGAACTTGTATAGAGGTTATCACCAAAACTACAACATTTGGCTAGGTAAAATACATACGTATACTTCCATCTTGAACGTTTTCAGTTCTACCAAAACAAGCAGCTACTCGTATATTACAAAAGCATATTTTGAATAGAAAGTTTGCATAGTAAATGGTGCATCACCTTAAATGTGGGCACTGTCTAGTATTTATGGTGTTCGGTGGTTCTGCACAATCTATCTCCAAATGTGTAGACACTGAAAACAAATAGTACAGCAATTAAGTCATCATGAGTAAAGGCAATAAAAGGTTTATGACTGGAAAATGAAAAAATGTTTTCTCCATTGCAACATCAGAAAATCTCACATATGTTGGGAGCTTTAACTAATCATGCATTTGTTACAAACAGCAGCTGACAGCTGCATCCCAATTGTACAATCAATCCAGACAGCTGGTGAAAGAGAACAGCAAGCACACTACACATCGTCGCTCCAAGTGCATTTTCGGAACCCATGTACACTGATCCACGAAAATCATGATTAGCCAGCATTTGAGTGCTAAACCTACAGATGTCTCTGTTATAGAAGCTCAAATTTTGTAATCAGCAATAAGAAACAAAATCAGATCAAACTATCAAAGAGGTGTGCCTTATTAACACCGCACTCACTTAGTCCATCCTTTCATCCCTTGATCAAAATAATCCCTTTTGTTTATAATGAGGTTTCCACGATTCATGCTTTTTCTTTCAATCCAAATCAATTTGAATAATTATCTTTAAACTTGCAGCACGAACTAAAAACTCCACTGCAGTAGAACAACTATTCTCTAACTGAAAACTGGAATCAAAGAAACTGAAAGAGCCATTGGCGTAAAGCATGATGAAAAGATACAGCAATAAAGTAACTGAAAAAATATTTTTAAATGGTGATATATTTATTACCATTGTTTTCTTGACGAACAGGTGATCTAACTGTAGGATTCTCGACATTAGCCATTTCCGAGGCATCAGAATGAATGTCGTGTGAATTTAGAGTTGAGCCACCACTCCTTTAACAACAGACCAGGAAAATAAATTAAAATTTTACTGCCCATGAGTGACTTTAATATATCACTGTGCCAAATTATAAACTCAGGACAAACACCTTTCCCCCCCCCCGCAACATTATCCTAAGGATGTGGAGAAAACCAGGCAAGGCTGGGGTTTGAAGATCTTCCACAGGTCTTCACGATGAGCCCTCATTTAAATAAAGAAATGCAAACTCAATTGACATCCATTTGTTTCTTCTAACCTCTTGCATGCCGAGATTACTGGATTGGGTACCTTGGGAACATTATTCGTATATGGGTTTCCACGTATGGAGGTTATTTGAATTATGTGAACACAATATAATCTGACCGATTTTATCTCCTATCCGCATTGCCACAATTAGCCATTTGATATCAATAAGAACGAGAACACTCAAATGTGTTTGTTTCTAACCCAGGAGTATGAAGAACAATTGGACAATTCAACACTGACTGGATTTATGGGGGAAACTTCCTTTATTCAGAGACGGGGGCTGCATTCTCCGCCCCGCCATGCCACATTTCTGTTTCAGCACGCCGGCGGGATGCTCCGTTACACCGGCTGGTCAATGGGGTTTCCCAATGTGGGACAGTCCCACGCCATCGGGAAATTCCCAGGCTGCCGGCAAAACGGAGCATCCCGCCGGCGGAGAATCCAGCCCAGGATGTTTAGTTTAAGCCATTAGGGCGCCAATAAAGGCTTTATGAATGGTTGTTCTGAAACACTTTGGTAATCATTGAAATCATGTGTATTGAGACTTCAATGAATTTCAAAACTGAGTTTGCAAAAACATCATAAGCACAGAAGATCAAACAATAGTATTTGATGTGGAGATGGAATGCTATCAACTTATACATTTAAGTAATCATTAATATAATTTACAGAATAGTTATTTTGAACCAAAAGTGCAGAGCATGGGCTACTGAATAATATTACCTTTGGTGATGCAAAGGAGCAAAGAGCACCTCTGGTTTAAGGGGCTCCATATCCAGTGTCTGAGATGTACACAACATATCATTAATGTTTTGCAACTGAGGCCTGCTTTCATCAACTACATTTTCACTCTCAGTGACCTCTGCATCTGATACCACTTCTATCTCATCCTCCATTTCTTCAGGTTGGGAAAAAGATGAACTGCACACAGATTCTCCCAATGGACGACTAGTATCAAAACACTCGGGTAGGATGATAATGTAGTCCTCTGAACAGTCTGAAGACACTTGACTTTGTATTTCATATTTTTCTTCTTCAAAGTTTATACTGGAACTATCAGACACATCAGTTTCAAGATTATCTGCAAGTCAGAAGCAAACAAGAGTTCATTTATCAAAAATGTCAATTTTATCATCAATTTCAATTCCACTTAATAATGAATCTCAAAAAGGGAAACAGAGGGGAAGAATAAATGGGTCATTTTTGGAGTTGCAGTCGGTGACTAGTGAGGTGCTGCTGTGATAAGTGCTTTAGATGAAGGAACCAAAGGTAATATTTCCAAGTTTGCCGAGGCTGGTTTAGCACAGGGGCTAAACAGCTGACTTGTAAAACGGTTCAATTCCCGTACCGGCCTCCCCGAACAGGTGCCGGAATGTGGCAACTAGGGGCTTTTCACAGTAACTTCATTGAAGCCTACTTGTGACAATAAGCAATTATTATTATTATTATTATTATTATTATTATTAAGAGTGGCATGTATGAAATTCAAGGATTTATTCCTGATTCTCCACAAAATACTGGTGATATATTTGGTTTTACTTAACAGTTTTGGTCATTGCGCTTGCAAAAGACAGTTAAAAAGATAATAAGAATGACATTAAATACATCAGAACTCAACTGCAACCGTATGATTTTTGAAATAAAGATGTTAGTGTGATATTTTCTATTAGTTGCCATATTTTTCTGACAGAGACTGGGGAGGTGGTGGTACTGGACTAATCCAGAGACCCAAGGGAATGCTCTGGGGACCCGGATTCAAATCCCACCACGGCACTTGGTGAAATTTGAATTCAATAAAATCTAGAATTGTGGGTTTGGAGTCACGTGTCGACCATGAAACCATTGCCGATCGTCGTAAAAACTCATGTGATTCACTAAATGTCCTTTCGGGAACAAAATCTGCCATCCTTACCCAGTCTGGCCGACACGTGGCTCCAGACCCACAACAATGTGGTTGACTCTTAAAACGCTCTCTGATATGGCCTAGCAAGACATTGAATTCAAGGGCAATTAAGGGGATGGTTAACAAATGCTGCCCAGCAAGAAATGCCCATATCCCATGACTGAATTTAAAAAACCTCTTTTGCCTTGCCCTTTAGAAAGTGTAATTGTTTAACTTAATTTTTAAACTTCCTAATATTTATTCTGAGGATTTTCCACAATAAATATGTAGAGTCTCTTACTGCAGTAATAGTTGAATTAAATGGAATAGTTGCAAAAAAACAGGTGGAAAAAGCTGTATAAATAATAATTTTAAAATAAATTATAAGTAAGTGAGAAATTGCATATTCGGCACTTCCAGTCAAGGGAAACTGTTAATTTTAAATCTTAAGATTGATAAGTGTCTGTATTGAGGGGTTAAGGGGTATGGGACAAAGAGTTAGGAGACTGATCAGCTATGGCCTTGTTGAATGGTGGCGGAACATGCTCGAGAGGCTAAGTGACCTACTCCTGCCCCTTTGTTGAGTTACCTTTCCCTTGCAGCTCCTCATCTTCTGTGCAAGGCTTCTCGGTCTGTCTAGAAGCAGGAGCTGTGGTCACAATGGTTCTACCAGGTTTTCCTTCTTTGATGCCAACATCAGAGCAACTAGTTTCTTGTAAACCTTGGGCGATGCCTGTTAAAATAAAACATATATGATTAACAGCTTGGCTAAAGGACATAAGGATAATTTATATGCATCGTTGGGGGTGAATAAGTTATCAAAGTACTTTATTCCCTTTTTAGTGTACCTCTATTACCAGAGCAACAAACAAAATCAGAACGCAATGATGGTATTAGCTGCAATTTTGACTTTTTTTAATTATTGAAGGGTTATGTATTTATGAAGTTGAGGACTATTTATGTCATATGGAGGCACAGTTCTAAACTTTCCAACGTCAACCCAAACACATCCCATTATTGATTGTATTTTAATTTGCCCTTTTTGTCAAAAACTCAAACAAAATTCTAGTAAATTCAAAGAGCTGAATATTATTCATCCTCCACTATTATTGGAAACAACTGCTCTCCATTTTTATATTTCAAATGCCACATTGTATTCACTAATTAGATAAATGATTAAGTATACATTGAGATAATTCAATACTGTATGGAACAAGAGTTTACTCTGGAAATAAAAATTGCTAATTTAATGTAAAATATAATGGGCGGTACAGTAGCACAGTGGTT
This sequence comes from Scyliorhinus torazame, assembly GCF_047496885.1. Taxonomy (NCBI): domain Eukaryota; kingdom Metazoa; phylum Chordata; class Chondrichthyes; order Carcharhiniformes; family Scyliorhinidae; genus Scyliorhinus; species Scyliorhinus torazame. The sequence continues at coordinate 112,037,397 of NC_092727.1, forward strand.
AGCACTGTTGTGTCACGGCGGCAGAGTCCCAGGTTCGATTCCCAGCTTGGGTCACTGTCTGTGGGGAGTCTGCATGTTCTTCCTGTGTCAGCGTGGGTTTCCTCCGGGTGCCTCGCACAAGTCCCAAAAGATGTACTGCTAGGTAAATTGGACATTCTGAATTCTCCCTCATTGTACCCGAACAGGCGCTGGATAGTGGCAACTAGGGGATTTTCACAGTAACTTCATTGCAGTGTTAATGTAATCTCATTTGTGACACTAATAAAGATTGTTATTACTGTAAAAAATGGTTTTTAAAAATTACAAATATGTCAAAAAAAATAACATGTACAACTGCAAAAAGACCTTAGTTGAACTTCAGTGTACACAGTAAGAGTGCTGAAATGGTCAAATCTGGGGCGGGGTTCTCTGTCGGCCGACGCCAAAATTGAGAAACGCGATTGGGCAAAGAATCGGCTCTGGTGCCAAATTCGCAGTGGCCACCAATTTCACACCAAGTTGAAATTCTCCGTTGCCTCGACAGTGGCGTCAATGCGTTGCAGAACGCAAATACAGTGAACACCCTTTGCATATCATTAGCGGGCCCAGCCCCGTATTCACCTGGCCTACGATGGCCTGAATTCCCATGGCGAAGATCACGTGTGCTTTTAAAAACCGTGAAACTGGTGTCGCGGCTGACGAGGGAAAGAGAGGAGGTAGGACATGGAGAGGCGCAATCGCGTACTTATGGTCCTGATACTAGCCAGGATGGCTGACAGGGGAATAGGCCATGCGGCCGGGTTGAGCACTACCCCACCCCCCCCACCCTGCACGAGGCTGGCATGTGCCCAGGCATGGACCACAATTGCTGCAGTTTGCAAGGCAGACATCTTGCTGCGTATCCCACTGACCACCCACCTTGGCCACTGGTTTTGCAATGATACCAGCCGTCTGGGTTATCTCTCTTTCTTCTCTTCCCCCGCACCTCCCACCGGGTATCACACAGCCATCTTAAGGGCAACATCCACACTAGCCCCAAGGGAGTGCTGGACAGGGCCATGCAGTGTACCACTGGAAAGGGTGGCACCAGCCGAATGTACCCCTGGCAGCAGGGACAGGCGCCTAGGTCAGAAACCCCACGATACCGGGCACTGACGGGGCCAGGGGTGTGGGGATGGGGGAGGAGGCGGGACTGGGGCACACAATGCCAACCGGGGTCACCGGGTATGCCGTTGGACCTGGTTGGGCATGGGGATACACACCATGCTAACATGTCGGCCTTTCACCCCCTGCAGACAACGGATGTTGGAATTCAACCAGCAATGCTGGCCTTCCTGCAAATCGCCTCAGCGCTGGGGGATGCATTGTGGCTGTACAAGCTGGAGTTGCTCGAGGTGGAGGAGGAAGCTGTATCAGTGGATGAGCATGCAGCAGTAGAGCCTGCCCCAGAGGAACAGGAGGCAGCCACCCAGGATGGCGAGCCAGCCGCCCAACAGGCCGAGGATGAGGAGGTGCAAAGGAGGCACCACATGAGGCCTTTTATGGATCAGCAGCACCCATCATTCGAGGACCTGCCGGGCCGGGGATGCCATCAAAGACTCCAGCTGAGTAGGGAGACAGTGCAACGTATCTGCCAGATCATGGTGCACCTGGCACTGCGGGGGAATGGAGGACACCTGCTCGCAGTGGCCGTAAGGTGAGTCGCATTGAACTTGACTGCCACGGGGTCCTTCCAGGTGCCGAATCGGGACCTGCCTGGGATCTTATAGCTCCATGCCTGGTCAACACAATACATCCGTTGCATCGATCTGGACCAAGCCCACCAGGATTCCCAGACAGCGGGGAGCGCTTCCATTGCTGACATGTCCCGGGTCCAGGGGTGCTCACGGGATGCATGTCCCCCTACAATCACCTGCAGATGACAGACCGTCTACACAAACCAAAAGGGTTTCCACTCGATGAACGTGCAGTTGATGTGTGACCATCAGCTGCGCATCTTGCCTGACGTACTCGAAGATTCCTGATATGTTTGACACCCACCCCCCCCACCCAGGGCGTTGGCTCCTGAGGCGACAGGGGTTATCCACTGCGGTAGTGGTTGATGGCGCCTATCTGGAGGCCACATACCGATGCAGAGACCCCAACGACACCCATGCAACGACAAGGGGCGTGATCGAACAGTGTTTGGCATCCTGAAGATGCAGTGAACTGGGCCGCTCTGGAGGGGCCCTCCAGTATGATGCTGAGAGGGTTACCTGCATTGTGGCAGCCTGCAGCATGGAGGCCGCACAACGTGCGCGCCAGGGCCAACGCGCACGGGACACTCCGATCACCTCCAGGCTCACCAACCATACGTGTATGTGGGGGGGGTCAGAAAGAAGACCAGCCCACCAACAATGTCCGTCCATCTGCCCCCCTCCATCCCCCTCTCTGGCCCGCCCAGACCAGCCCACCCCTCAGACCCATCTGACAGAGCACTGAGGCAGGTTGTAACAGTGTTAACAGGTGTTTAATGTGCACAAACATATACAGATATGTGCCCCAGCCCCTGTAACTAAACTGTGCACTGCTTCTGTGCCAATTTAACTGGTGTGTAATTTTCTGGCCTTATGGGCCCAAACGCTACATCTAGGTGGATCCCCAGATGGTACATCAGGAGTGAAGACAGCCTGCTGTGATTCCCGCCCTGTGACCTGGTTCTGCTTGCTGCCAACCAGGTGCCCCAGGGACAGGAGGAGGGGGAGGGGGGTGAAAGAGGAGTGCAAAGTGCTGCGGTGTCCTAGCACCTCTCCTACAGGTGTAACAGCACGGACCCCATCACCTCCTCCATCCTCGGGGTTCCCAATGGCTCCCGGGCTACTCCATGGGACAGAGGTGCAAGCGGAGCTATCCTGAGGCTCTTCTGCCACCTGGCGCTGCCAGTCCTGGAGGCCCGCTCTGGTCTAGATCAGGGTCTGCATGCTAGCGACCATGGAGCACAGAGAGTGGACCATCGCCATCTATGACGCACGACATCACTCTGTGACTGTGCCACCACCTTCTGAGTCTGTGTCTCATCAGCCAGTGACTGCGCTATTTCCCTCTGGGGTTAGGCAACCTCCCTCTTTGCACCACGTCGACCAGCGCCTGGGCAATGCCGCCCACATTTACAGCCATGGCCTGCTGTGACAGGGCCATGTTCAGGAGCGCTGCTGCAATATCCGAGTGACTGTAGCACATGGCTGCCTACGAGATGGCAGCCCTGTCCTGGGCCGAGGCCAGCGCCTGCACAGAATGCCACAGGCCTTGGACATGCCAATCCACAGCCAAACCCTCGCCTCTCAATGCCTCCAACGCAGACGTCACCCACAGGGTATTGGCCTGGGTGGCAAGCATGGCCAGCACCACCTCCTATTCCCGCACGCGGTTGGACTCCTCCAACTGCACCAGCAGGTTCTGGATGCTTGCCGACAACCCTCCTGTTCCTGCACGCGGTTGGACTCTTCCAACTGCAGCTGTAGGTTCTGGATGCTCGCCGACGACCCTTCATGCAGTCCCTGGCTCTGCGACTGCATCTCCACTATAGATGGTGCTGTCCATTCCAGAAGCCCTAAATCCTATGGACAGCAGCTAGGCTCTGGGATCTGCCCACTCTCCGACAATCCACCTCCTCAGGAGGTCCTACCTCCACCTTATGCGCTGGAACAGCTGTGTGCTGCACACCAGAGGGTGTTCCAGGAGCCTCTTCACTCAAGTGCCCAACCGAGGTGAATGTCTCTGGGATGGTGGAGTGTGGATCCTCACTGTCTTCAGGTGATGTCCCGGAGGACTGGTATGGAAGGCCAATGTTGTTCCTTTGTTTAAGAAGGGTAGCAAGGATAATCCAGGGAACTACAGGCCAGTGAGCCTTACGTCAGTGGTAGGGAAATTACTGGAGAGAATTCTTCGAGGCAGCATCTACTCCCAGTTGGAAGCAAATGAACGTATTAGTTAGAGGCAGCATGGTTTTGTGATGGGGCGGTCGTGTCTCACTAACTTGATAAGAGTTTTTTGAGGAGGTCACTAAGATGATTGATGCAGGTAGGGCAGTAGATGTTGTCTATATGGACTTCAGTAAGGCCTTTGACAAGGTCCTTCATGGTAGACTGGTACAAAAGGTGAAGTCACACGGAATCAGAGGTGAGCTGGCAAGGTGGATACAGAACTGGCTAGGGTCATAGAAGGCAGAGAGTAGCAATGGAAGGATGCTTTTCTAACTGGAGGGCTGTGACTAGTGGTGTTCCGCAGGGATCAGTGCCGGGATCTTTGCTGTTTGTAGTTTATATAAATGATTTGGAGGAAAATGTAACTGGTCTGATTGGTAAGCTTGCAGACGACACAAAGGTTGGTGGAATTGCGAATAGCGATGAGGACTGTCAAGAGGATACAGCAGGATTTAGATCGTTTGGAGACTTGGGCATAGAGCTGGCAGATGGAGTTTAATCTGGACAAATGTGAGGTAATGCATTTTGGAAGGTCTAATGCAGGTAGGGAATATACAGTGAATGGTAGAACCCTCAAGAGTATTGAAAGTCAGAGAGATCTAGTTATACAAGTCCACAGGTCACTGAAAGGGGCAACACAGGTGGAGAAGGTAGTCAAGAAGGCATACGGCATGCTTGCCTTCATTGGCCGGGGCATTGAGTATAAGAATTGGCAAGTCATGTTGCAGCTGTATAGAACCTTAGTTAGGCCACACTTGGAGTATAGTGTTCAATTCTGGTCGCCACACTACCAGAATGAGGTGGGGGCTTAAGAGAGGGTGCAGAAGAGATTTACCAGGATTTTGCCTGGTATGGAAGGCATTAGCTATGAGAGGTTGAATAAACTCGGTTTGTTCTCATTGGAAATACAGAGGTTGAGGGGTGACCTGATAGAGGTCTACAAGATTATGAGGGGCATATACAGAGTAGATAGTCAGAGGCTTTTTCCCAGGGTAATAGAGGGGTCAATTACTAGGGGGCATAGGTTTAAGGTGCAAAGGGCAAGGTTTAGAGGAGATGTACGAGGCAACTTTTTTTATTTTTTTAACAGAGGGTAGTGGGTGCCTGGAACTCACTGCCGGTGGAGGTGGTGGAAGCAGGGACGAGTGACATTTAAGGGGCATCTGGACAAATACATGAATAGGATGGGAATAGAGGGATATGGACCCAGAAAGTGTAGAAGATTTTAGTTTAGACGGGCAGCATGGTCGGCATGGGCTTGGAGGCCGAAGGGCCTGTTCCTGTGCTGTACTTTTCTTTGTTCTTTGTGTTGGGGACAGCCGTGACAGGAAATCTGTGTCACCCCCGCATTCGAGCTCAAGGGGGTCTTGGGCCTCGCGTTGCGGGCTGCTGTCCGTGCTGCTCTTCTCATCGCTGCTCGGCACATGGGTGGGGTCGGTGGCTGTGGCACTGGCTGTGGGTGGGGACACCAGATGGACACCCCCCATCACCAGCAGGTCCTTCAAGACACAAGAACAGATGCATGACGAGACCGTGAGCCGGAGGGTGGGGAATTGTTGACTTGGGGAACCGCAACTCAGTGCAGTCTCGCTTCCTCGCCCGCGGCCGACCTCCACCCCAGTGACTTCCTTTCCACTGGGCCGCGACCACATCTAGGGCCCTAGGACCGTCAGCCACGGTCAGGGGCTGCAGATCCGGCAGCTCCCCGTCACTATTCTCTCGCTCCCAACAGTTATGGGCGGCCTTCTTCTGGTGGGGGGAGGGAGCAGAACAGAAAATGACAGTAATACAGTCCAACACATGCAGCTCAGGGAGTGGGTAGCTGGTGGTCTCAGTGGCTAGGGCATCCAGCCAATGGGGCCAGCATGTGGTGCAGGGTGGGGATTCGGATGCCCTCCGGATTGTGAGTGGGTTATGGGGTGTGTGGGACAGGGGTTAGTGCTAGGGGTGCTGCCTCCTCACCCTGACAGCACGGAGGGGGTCACGCAGTTTTTTACGGCACTGCAGGCCGTTCTGGACGGTGCTGCTGATGGCACTGGCCACCTCTGCCACCTGTGCCTAGCCACGGCGAACGGGGTCAGTTGGCAGCCTCCATAGCGGGCCAAGGTACAGGTTTGCCTGCCTTTCCTCCACCACGTCCAGGAGGGTCTCCAGCTTGGCATCTGTGAAGTGTGATGTAGCTCTTGCTGCCATCTTGTTGGCTGGGATGGTGTGTGGGGAGTGCAGTGTGTATATACGGCTGCAGCTTGTCAACCACCTGAGTATCAATCGCGAAACCGGTAAATCCTGCATCGTTTCTCATGGGAAGTGATTGTGTTCCACGTGGCGCCGGTGCTAGCCCCTTGACAGTCGCTGAATCGGTCCAGGTGCGGTGCCAGTTTTGCTGTCTCGGAAATCCACGAATCCTGCCCTGGCGTGAACACGCAAGTCTGAGGAATGGAGAATCCCGCTGCTGATCTTTAATTTAATTTAATTATTTCAATAGGTTTAAATTACAGGAAATATTTTATTTTAAAAGCAAATATTATAAAGTTAATCAAACAACTCTATTGGAAAACATCAGATGCCAGAATGGATCACTGAACAAGAAGCAATTTTTATTTTAAGCCATTTTCCATTTGAGAAGTAACAGTTTTGATGTCAAACACACAACTATTACTTAGCAATACATGGAACTGCTTGCAGACAGCTAAACTCATAGGATAGTAGCCTCTTCCATGCAGGGTAAATCTAGGAATTCTACGTTCAGATCTTCAAAGTCACAACTGTTCATATTTGCCACACAAAATTCAGAATGCTAATATAGCACTCAAGTCAATATTGGTTAGTCTCTTTCATCCCCTACAAATGCTTACTGTCTGCTTTACCCCTGCGGCGTGGCAGCAAATCAGGTGCCTCATCTAACGCTAAAGAACGAATAACTGTCTCACAGACAAATTGAGTTCCGCTGATGTCCTCCTCGCCCTCATCAAAATAAGGATGACCTGCTGGCTGCTCCACTAGCGTCACATCTGGAAGGAGAGATAAGATGATCAAAAATACAATATGAATTGCCAAATTCCATTTTTAAAATTTAAAACTGGGTTGCTATCTGGTTACTGAGGTGGAATACTCACAAGTACAACTTTCAATATTATTTTCATACTTCAAAACAGCAATTATCAACTACAAAGCCTCCTCTATTTTTCAAACCACTGAAGTGATACTCCAATGTTCACTGATAGCTAGATGGGCAGTATTACTACACACAGGTATTCACGACTGCGGTATCACACATTATTAAATTTATTTGAACCTGTTTTGGGGATGTGGATGGAGCATATATTGTTCATCGTGAACTGCCCCGAGGGCAGTAAGAATCAATCACTGAGTGTGGGTTAGAGGGACATCTACAGATGATGAATTTCTTTTCATGAAGGCATTCAGTGATTTTTAAAAAAATATCACAATTTTCAGCATTTCCTGGTCATTTTATTCTGCTGCTGACCCACAAAAGATGTATTGAATTCAATTGCACAACATATTTGTTTCAATTCTCTGCTTAGTTAATTTGCTTTGAAGACTGCAGTTAAGAATAAGATGCAAAATCACCCACTAGTTCCAAGCCTTTTGATAGGCACAGACAGCAAACTGAAGTTAAAATAACAAACACTTCACTTGTAATTTAAAATTCCATATCGTAAAATAAATCATTGATGACTGGATTAAGACAGAAGTTCAAATAAAGATAAACATACACATATTTAAAAAAATATGTTGGGGGGATTTTCCGACTGTTCTCACCAGCGGGATATTCCGGTCCTGCCGATGGCGAACCCCCTCCATGGGTTTCCCGGCGACGGGGATGGACTCAATGAGAAATCCCATTGGGGGTGGGGAGAGAGAGAGAAGATACCCAATGCTGGATAATGGCAGGTCACCTTGCACCGCCAAAATCCCCCCCCCCCCCCCGACTGAATTTTTCATAATGGTGAAATTTGATATTCTCCAAATATAGGATTACGTTTTCATGGCCAATGAGGTGTTCAGCAGTAATTGTGAATTGCAGACATAATTAAAAACTCAGTTACATCTCACTGAAATAATTTGCATCATTTTCAAGGTTATTTTGAAGTGAGCATGAGAGTTGGAAGTTCTTGCTAGTCCATAAACTTTTCATTGATTGAATCCTGGGGTTGGGGGGGGGGGGGGGGGGGGGGGTGGATATGCAGTGACCTCAACTGCACAGCACAGCAGAGGCATGCAAGAAGCAGAGAATCACTGATAGCAAATTCTGAATTTCCATGTTCTTGCCTGAAGTTAGGGTCAGTTTCAACAGAGAAAGGAATGTGAATGCTGACACCTCATTACCACCACAACAGTCTGGGCCTAAATCTTGAAAATTAAAAACCTAATTTTTAGTAATTTTATTTATTGCAAACCTATTTTAGCATATGAGATACCATCTTCTGATGGTTAGCAACTGGAAGAGAAAATGTCACAAGACAAGTACAAGAAATTCAGGGGAAATAATAAATGCACAGCTGGAAATTCATGGATGAAAAAGATAATCAATTAGAACTAGAAATAATGTTGAAGTCAGCCAATGTAATGTGGAAAAAAAATCAGTCAAACTTAGAAATAAGATGCTCAGGACTATGCTACTTCACCACTTGGTGGAATTTAACCGCTTGATGATTCAAGAAAGAGAAGGCAGCCTCTAGCGCAAGGTGGATTCAGTGCCAATGGAGGTTATGTCCAGATTACAAAAAGTTGAGTAACTACTGCAAAATTCAGTTGGTCAAATCCAAGTCTATACGTTCTAATAAAAAACAAACCATTTTCTTACCAAACCTCGACTTGAAAATAGCTTCATTTTCCTCTTCAATCTGACCTAGGCCTGGTCTCTCTATTAGCGGGCCATCATGGGGCAAAGGTGACATGCATGGAGTCATGTCTTAGAAATAAAAGCAGAATTTTAAATTTTAAAATTGTAATGCGAAAAATGATCACAATTTCATGAAAATTATTTTCAAAAGTAACACAAGATGTGCACCATACAGCTTCTTTAAATACTTTAAATGGAATAAAAGGGTAAAAATTCTAGTTCCATAATTACAGAAACTCTACGGCACAGAAATAGGCCACTCAGCCTAACAAGCCTATACCGATATCTATGTTTCACATTAATCATTCCCCAGTCTACTTCCTACCATTCTATTCACATGTTCCTTTCCCATGTACAAATCTAGCTTTTCCTGAAATGCATTTTCTATTGAAATCTCAATAGCAAGTTTCACATCCCAGCCACAACCGGTGTAAAACAGTTTCTCCTGAGTTCCTTGTTTGAATTATTACTTACTATCTGATATTTATAATCCCTAGTTTTGGATTCCCCACATACAAAACCTTCTCTTTACATCTACCCTATCAAACCCATTGATAATTTTAAATACTTCTGGTAGGCCTTCTATTTTCTAGGAGAAAAGGCCTATGCTCGTTCAGTATTGCCTGGTAGTTACAAAGTGAATTCTGGCATCCATCTTGTAAATATTTTTCTTGTATTTTCACCACCCACCACTTAACCAAGGTTCATACAATTTTAACAATTTCCCGCTTTTCAATTCTATTTTTCTAGAATAGGTTTAAACTTCCAGTGGGTAACTAGTCCTCTGGGAAGAGGGCTGGTTAATCTGCGTGGCCATCACAAATTGTTCTTTATTAATGTCAGTTTTTAAACTAGATCTCTGTATTTTGATAACTAGAAAATACCCGAATTAGAAACCAGTCAGAATCATAACTTATAGCCCAAATTACTTTAATGCTTTAGATAAAAAGAGAATTATGCACAATTGATTTAATTTACTTGTATCTTGTTTTTGTTTGAGAAAAGGTGTAAATTTAGCTTCAAAAATGATAACAGCAGAAACCCAAACCATTATTAAACGTGCAAACTAATGAATAATCCAGTGCTTTACTGCACACAATCCTATCACATTGCTAATAGCCATAAGTGGGTGACAGTGGTTAGCACTGCTCCCTCACAGCACCAGGGTTCGATTCCAGCCTTGTCTGACTGTCTGAGTGGAGTTTGCACGTTCTCCCCGTGACTGCGTGGGTTTCCTCTGGGTGCTCCAGTTTCCTCCCACAGTCCAAAGATGTGCAGGTTAGATGGATAGGCCATGCTAATTGCCTTTTAGTGTCCAAAGATGTGCAGGTTAGATGGGGTTACAGGGATAAGGTGGGGGAGTGGCATGGGTAGGGTGCTCATATAAATGGTTGGTGCAGACTCGGTGAGCTGAAAAACCTATAGGGATTCTGTGGATTCAAAATACAGAAGACCATCCGGTACAGGTGATAATCAAGAATGAAATAATTGGGCCCCAAAGAAATCTCATCTGACAGGCCTTAATATGATAACATTTACACCCGTTTACAATTGGTAGGAATGTGGATTAAAATAAAGAAAACAGCTGGTCACTTTGCCAACTGAAATTGTGTGAACGGTTATTTGGACAATAGAATTTCATAATTTTAAATCATTTCTATCATAAAACCGATATTATTCTAATATGAAAAAAGGCTCAGCTTTTATGTCTTTCATTGTATTTGTATTTCTTCTAGTTTGGGGAGGGATAGAACGTAGGGTGTCCTTATATGCTGATGACCTGTTGTTATAAGTGTTGGAACCGAGTTTGTCAATAGGGGGAATATTAGAGCTGCTTCGGGAGTTTGGGTCTTTCTCGGGGTACAAATTAAATCTAGACAAGAGTGAATATTTAGTGGTGTCTCGGCTGGGGGGGGGGGGGGGGGGGGGGGGGGGGGCATTCCGTAGGGCAGGGACTCACTTTAGATACCTGGGGAGTGCAGGTTGCTCGTGATTGGGGAGGGGTTCCGTAGGTACATTTCTAGTTTGGTGGGGACGATGAAAGCTGATCTGGCAAGGTGGGATGGTCTCCCTCTGTCACTGGCGGTTTGGGTACAGGCGGTTAAAATGAACGCGTTGCTGCGATTTCTGTTTATTTTCCAATGCCTGCCGATTCACCTGCCAAAGGCATTTTTTACAGAGATTGAAGGGATGGTTACCTCATTCATATGGGGAGGAAAGGTGGCCAGAATTAGAAAGGTGCTATTACAGAGAGGAAAGCAGGCAGGGGGTTTGGGTCTTCCGAATCTGATGTATTATTACTGGGCGGCAAATGTGGAGAAAGTATGGAGCTCTGTCAGAGAGGTTGACTCCCAGTGGATCAGAATGGAGGAGTGTTTGTGTAGGGGGACGGGATTGAAGGCACTAGCAACAGCACCACTCCAGACGGCCCCGGGGAAATACTCAGGGAGTCCGGTAGTAATAGTTTTGTTGAGAATTCAGAGGCAGTTTCGCTAGCACTTCGGGTTGGGGGCAGGGTCACGGGAAATGCCGATTCGGGGTAACCATAGATTTGAGCCAGGGAAGTGGAATGGAAATTTTCGGAGGTGGGAGGAGAAAGGAATTAGGGCACTAAAAGATTTGTTTCTTGGGAGCCAGTTTGCGGGATTGAAGGAGCTGGGAGCGAAGTATGTGCTGGAGCAGGGGGGAAATATTTAGATACATGAATGTTCGAAACTTTGCCAGAAAGGAGATACAGAGCTTCCCGGTAGAGCCGGCCTCCACATTGTTGGAGGAGGTGCTGACGACAGGGGGACTGGAGTAGGGGGTAATGTTAGTGGTTTACGGGGCTATTTTGGAAGAGAAGTCACTGCTGGGTGGGATCAAGGCAAAGTGGGAGAAAGAGTTGGGAGAGGGTCTGGAGGAGGGGTTCTGGTGTGAGGTGCTCTGGAGGGTGAACGCCTCCACCTCGTGTGAGAGGTTGGGGCTGATACAGCTGAAGGTGGTGTATAGAGCACACCTTACAAGGGCGAGGATGAGCCAACTCTTTGAGGAGGTAGAAGATGTGTGCGAGCGTTGCGGAGGGGCGCAAACCACGTTCATATGTTCTGGTCCTGTCCAAAGCTGGAGGATTACTGGAAGGAAGTTTTTAGGGTGATCTCTAAAGTGGTGCACATGAAACTGGACCCGGGCCCTCGGGGGGGCCATATTCGGGGTGTCGGACCAGCTGGGATTGGAAATGGGTGTGGACGCAGATGTTGTAGCCTTTGCCTCGTTGATCGCCCGAAGGCAGATCCTGTTGGGATGGAGATCAACCTCTCCACCCTGTGCCCTGGCATGGCGGGAGGATCTGCCAGAATTCTTGACTATTGAGAAGGTCAAATTTGAACTGAGGGGAAGGGTGGAGGGGTTCTACAATTCATGGGCGTTATTCATTATGCACTTTCGAGAATTTGATTACATCGAACATTTTTGGGGGGGGGGTTGGCAGGATTGGGGGGAGGGGGACTGGATATGTGTTAATGGTGACAATGGGGGATTCCTGATTCCTTTTTGTTATTTGTTTATGTTAACATGCGGGCTGCAGTTTGGGGGGAGGATGGGATTGTTGTTATTGCTACGGGGATTGACATTGCATTCATTACTGATTATTGTTTAGTGTTGGTGGGTGCAAAGTTGGGATAAAATGTGAAAAAGGAGAATAAAAATATATTTTTTAAAAAGTATTTGTATTTATTCACACCAGACAGCATCTTAGTAAAATTATGTTCCAAATTCATTGGAGGATGACATGAGCTTGCTTGTTCTGCCATATCATGAAGAATGTTTTCAATAGACCACTGGCATGATCTCAGCCGAGAATGCGAACTTGAATAAAGCTTGGCCAGGAGCATGTTATGAGTTACTAACTTAACATGAGTTATAAATGGGAGTCATGATGGACTGAAAATTAATAACTGACTGGTAACAATATCTTAAATGAACACCGCAGTCACAACCAGTTTTCTGCAAGGCTTTGTTTTGTTTATATGCTTACTAATGTTTTTAAAATGTACGTAAAAATTCACTGTTAAAATTAAAACATGGATCAAAATTAACTCAATGACTGAGATTTTCTATTAAGACGGCAATTAAATAAAAAGGCCTTGTTGATGAAGTGAACCATGCAATAATTTAAAATCTTACCAACTGGGGTGTTGTTTGGTACGTGTTCCATTTCCTGTACAATGTTTATGTCCAAAAGTTCGAATGAAAGCAAGTCCTGAAATATTGAGATGACAAAATTACAATGGTTCCTTACCAGTTATAGTGCTCTCAAACTTGGCAAGTTTTAGAATTTAGACCCAGTCACTTGGGCAAGAGCAGGTGAATCTGCTGGTTTAGGAGCAGAAACTTCTACTTGCCCTCTGAATTAGTTTATAATATGCAAGCCATACAGATACATGTAGTCAATTCAGCAAGGAACAAATCATAAAAATCAGAAATACACATATTCTGTGCAGTCCAGGTTTTATAGCACAAGGTGTATGTATACCTGTGCAGTCAGAAGGTCTATAGATGGCACCATTGTGTAAAAGTCCCTAATTTGGTCTTTTCGCTGCAGTTTGGGCAATGCTATGATTGCTGTTTTTGCAGACTCTGCTTCTTCAAGATCTGGCACAATTGGCTGCTTCTCGGTCTCGAATGTCAAGGAAACTTCTTTCTAAAAGAATAAAATTATAACTTTTATCCATCTTGGAGAAACTACTATCTCCTTAGCATTTAACAAAAAGGAAATTGGGAGAGGGACATGAAAGGACACTGGCAGGTAAAATAAAGGAAAATCTTAATTTGTTTAAGAAGTACATCAAGGATAAAAAGATAACTTGGGAAAGAGTAGGGCCCATTAAGGACCACAGGGTAATATGCGTGGGTAACCGGACGATGTAGGTAGGGCTCTAATTCACTCGAGAGAGGGACAGTGTGGGTACAGAAATCAGGGAGAAGGACTGTAATAAAATTAAAGAGATTAGCATAGACAGAGAGGAGGTTCTGAGTGGTCTGGCAGGCTTGAAAGTAGGCAAATCTCCAAGGCCAGATGAAATGTATCCCAGGCTGTTGAGTGAGGCAAGGGGTGCGTGCTGGCAATAAATTCCAACTCCTCTCTAACCCCAGGAGGTACCGAAGGACTGGAGGATAGTCAATTTATTCAAGAAGGGAGGAAGGGATAAACTAGGAAACTACAGGCCAGTCAGTCTAACCTCAGTGGTGGGGAAACTATTGGAAGCAATTCTGAGGAACAGAATTAATCTCAATTGGCGAGGCAGGAATTAATCAAGAACAGTCAGCATGGTTTTGTCAAGGGGAGGTCATGTCTGACCAACTTGATTGAATGTTTTGAAGAGGTGACCAGGTGTGTAGATGAGAAAAATGCATTTGGCGTCATCTACCTGGACTTCAGCAAGGCTTTTGATAAGGCCCACATGGGAGACAGATAGCAAAGATGAGAGCTCACAGGATCCAGGGAAATTTGGCAAATTGGATCCAGAACTGGCTGAGTTGTAGGAAGCAAAGGGTGATGGTCAAGCGGTGTTTTTCTGACTGGAAGCCTGTGCCCAGTGGGGTCCCGCAAGGATCAGTGTTGGGGCCCTTGCTGTTTATGGTTTATATAAATGATTTAGATATGAATCTGGGAGGGTTGATCAGTAAGTTTGCAAATGAAATGAAAATTGGTGGGGTGGTAAATAGTGAGGAGGATAATCTTTAATTACAGGATAGTTAGGTAATTTGGACATTCTGAATTCTCCCTCGGTGTACCCAAACAGGCACCGGAGTGTGGCGACTAGGGGCTTTTCTCAGTAACTTAATTGCAGTGTTAATATAAGCCTACTTGTGACAATAAAGATTTTAAAAATATAGATGTGGTCAGATGGGCTGATCAATGGCAAATGGAATTCAATCCGAATAAGTGTGAGGTGACGCATGTGGGCAGGGCAACAAGGCAAAGACAGGACCCTGGGAAGCACCGAGGATCAAAGGGATCTTGGTGTGCATGTACACCGGTCCCTTAAGGTAGCAGAGCACTTGATTACAGTGGTTATAAAGGCATATGGTACACTTGCCTTTATTAGCCAAGGCAGAGATTTTAAGTACAGGGAGGTTATGCTGGAACTGTACAAAACGTTTGTGAGGTCACAGCTAGAGTATTGTGTGCAGTCCTGGAATCCACATTGTAGGAGGGATGTGACAGCACCAGAAAGGGTGCAGAAGAGATTTATCAGGATGTTGCCTGAGCTGGAGAGTTTTAGTTGTGAAGAACGATCGGATTGTTTTCCTTGGAACAGAGGAGATCGAGGGGTGGGGGACATGATATAGATGTATAAAATTATGAGGGCATAAAGTAGACAGGAAGAAACTTTTTCCTTTGGTGGAGAGATCAAAGACCAGGGGGCATAGATTTAAGGTAAGGGACAGGAGGTTCAGAGCGGATGTGAAAAAAAGCTTTTCTACCCAGAGGGTGGTAGGAGACTGAAACTCCCTGCCTGAAAGGGTGGTGGAGGCAGAGATCCTCATACCATTTAAGAAGCATTTAGATGTGCACTTGTGATCCCAAGGCATTCAAGGCTATGGGCCAAGTGTTGGGAATGTGATTAAAATAGTTGGTTGGTTGTGTTTGACCAGTGCAGACTCGACGGACAAGGGCCTTTTCTGTGCTGTATGACTCTATGACTATGACAAACGTTTCTAGTTTTAGCCGTCCTCTGAAGCTCTGGATCAATCTTTTGGTTCTGTTCTCAATCACAAGTGCTTCAATATTTCCCTCATGTCTCAGTGACAAGAAACAGAACCCAGTATTTAAATTGCGGCTTGTCCAACATACTGCACCGCTTAAACATTACTAATCCCACTCGTATGCTACTCCTTTGCATCTATAGTCCACTTGTTTACTTGATTGCTGCTCCGCACTTTAACCATGGAGTCTACTGATATGCCCACATCTCTTCCAACCTCAGCCGTAGCTATTTCATGATCATCCATGGGATGGATCCATTTTTTTCCTTATCCACCATACCACAAAAATTAAATACAATGGTATAGAAAATAAACTACAAGACTGATTCCAAAGCTAAAGTGACAGGTATGGGGAAAAATTAAAGCAGTTTAAAAGGGGGGAGGAAATCCAGAAGTATTTCCTTATTGTTCTGTACAATAAAATATTAATTTCACCCAAATTTATTTTTTAGAAATGCCAATTCCATCACCATGGAGACCTGGAGCTGTTACATAAAACTTAAAAACAAACATTAGGTGAAATTATAATTGTCATCCATGAAAAGGCTACCACTTCAAATAAAAAATTTGAGACTTTCTTCTTGGAGTTTTGCAAAGATATAATCCATACCAAGAAAGTAGGACCAAAGACTATGAAGTAAAATTAGTAAAAAGTAAATTTAAACACGACAGGGAAAATTGCTTTACTCAGTGGGATTGGTCAGCTAAACAACATGGAAGAGACTGACATTATTCAAAATTATAATTGGTGTCATCATTGGACTAATGCACTGATGAGATTTGATGGCCAATTTTTTATCCTATATTTCCCTTAAGTTCTTGCTGACACTTTGGAGCGATTGAAGATCAGAGGACTAAACTCTGCAGCAGGACTGAGTTAACTCTGAAGGATACAAGGTTGAGAAACATGGCATTACAAAAAACAAATGTGTCCTTGGAAAGGATGGGGCTTGTAAACCTTAACTTCTGTTAATGGACACATTAGACTACAGAAATCGGGTTAGTGCTTGCCTTAGCAACAAACTGGTAGACTCCATTTCTAAAAAATAAAATAAAGCTAAGGCTCTCATACAGGTCACAAGAGTCCAACGTAATGCCTGGACGGTATAGAATTACCTCATCACCGTTGATTGCAGCAAGGATTAGGAGATAGAAAAATGTGTGTTGATTTTGCACAATGTCAGATTTGGAATCAGCTGCAATGCGCACATGTTGGAATTGCCTGCAAACACTCAAGGGCTTGGGTTTTATGAATGGGATTATTTGAAGGGGTCGGACATTTGTCTTTAGAGCGAAAATCCCTGACCTCAGGCACATTTCTGGCCTCAAGTTAGTTAGAACGCAGGAGGCAGGCTCTTCCACCTCCACTAGGAACTTACACCAGACAGGATAGAGACTCAATGTTGGGCGAAGAGAATGGCCACTGATCTGAAAGATGAAAATCTTTTGGGGGTCCACATGTTTACAGCAGTTAATGTGGCTCGTGCATGGCTATGCTCTGGAATCAATGCACACAAGGTCCTCAACATTCAAATCCCATGGCCACTTCCACGAACCATAGAATGCTGGACGCTACTTCCATTCAGGGCCAATTTACTTTGGATGCACCTGACCACAGGAAATTGAGGTGGAGGAGGGGAAGAGAGAGGTAGGATGTAACAAGACATGGTAGGTCACATGCCTGTCCCAGATCTATTAAAAATAAAATCTGCAGATAATTTAAGCCCCATGATTTATTTAACTAAGTGGCCATTTCTTCTTGTTAATCACTGGAATGTGCTGACATGACCTCAAATCTTAAGTAGGAAGAAGAAAATCAGAAAAGGTGGAAAAAATTTCACTTTCTAAGAAAAAAAATTGAAATGTTGGATAATTAGCAGATTAAGTACAGCACTCTCATCTCTCCAAAACATGTATTTATAGTTATACCACTGTGTTTGCTGCTTCCACTTCTGGATCAGGAACAACATGCTGCTCCTCAGTCCTTGCTGTCAAGGGAGCCTCGTCCTGAAGAAGAAAATTCTAACTATATTAATCTGCAGCAAATTCAACTAATTCATCCTCATTTACTGAAATAATTTTTACAGATTTACCTGAGCCAGTAGAAATCTCCCATTCAAAGGAATTGCTGAATTAATCAATCTCAGTCAAGATGATAGCAGAAACTCTATTAGCCTGTATAAGATGGACTAATCATCTTTCTCCTTGTCCAAAATTAGACAAGAGATAATTAGACAAATGGACACACGGGTGAGATGGTGGAGGGTGGCATATGTCTATAAAACTGCAGAGGTTTCTGCACAATATTTGCCAATGTGGAAACATCACTTGCAAACCTAAACTGCACATTGCCCAGCAGTGAGTATATGAGCTATATGAACAGGAGCAGTGCACTCAGGCGTAAAACAGAGTTCAGATATTCCAATTACAGGAACAATTTAAAAACCACCACTTCTTCACAGTAACAAGGAAGTCCTGACACCTCACGGCGCCAAGGACCCGGGTTCGATCCCAGCCCACTGTCCGTATGGAGTTTGCACATTATCCCCCTGTCTGCGTGGGTCTCACCCCCACAGCCCAAAAACATGCGGGGTAGGTGGATTGGCCACACTAAATTGCCCCTTAATTGGAGAAACGAAAAAAAAAGGCCTGACAAACCAAGTATTTTGCTGTTATGTTTATTTGAACAGGCCATAACTAAATTATGCTTTTTGACAAACATGAGTGCTTTCTTTGCTTATGCAATGTTTGAAAAAGTATCACTTCATACAATTTAATTATCCAAATTCAGAAAACACAATTTAACTACAAAGAAATAATCTACAGTGGCTTCAATATTTGCTTCTTTCAACCTACCTGATTGCCAGGAAATCTGGTCTTGATAGAGCTAAAAAGGGAATCGTCATTCCCATCCAGAGCTTCATTGAGTAATGGGGTGTCAATAATAATGCTGCACCATACTCTAGGCCCAAATTGTTCGCCTTTATGAGTCAAACGCCAATGAGAAGTGTAGGTGCCTTCAAAGGTGGGTGCAATAAATTCTACTGACACAATACCAATGTCTCCTGGTTGTAGGAATGGAACAGAAACTTCTTTTTTTGCAGGGAAAGCCAGGATGAGGTTGCCCCACATAAACTGGAGCTGTCAAAACATGAAAAGAATAAATGTAGTTAATTTCAATATTTTAAAAATTAGAGCAAGGTAAGTCGGAACATAGAATCCCTACAGTTAAGAAGGAGGTCATTCAGCTCATCGAGTTTGCACCAACCCTTGGAAAGAGCACCTGGCATTGGTCTAGGCACCCACCCTACCCCCATAACCCTACCTGACCTTCTGGATTCTAAGGGGCCAATCCACATTAGCATGGCCTATCCTGCGCATCTTTGGACTGTGGGAAGAAACCGGAGCACCCGGAGGAAACCCATGCACACACGAGGAGAAAGTGCAAACTCCACACAGTCACGCGAGGCCAGAATTGAACCTGGGTCCCTGGCGCTGTGAGGCAACAATGCTAACCACTGTGCGACCGTGCCGCCTTGATTTATATTAATAAATGATTTCCCAATCTCCCTTTACACAAGCCATCTGACAACTGGGCAAGGCTTTCCAGGTTTTAACTGCTGACAACATTGACCTGGAACAATAAGCATAAAGACACTTATCTGGGTGCTAGAGACATGGTCAAAGAAATTTGTGAGTAATTACTTTGGCATTACCTCGTTTTGCGATTGACTTCCAGTAGCTCGAGAATAAACAGAGGTCTGTGTAGAAAAAACTCCATGTCCACCTTCATTTTTTAATGATCATGGATCTAACATGTCCATAATAAAGTTTTTTTGAAAATAATTTTTCCCCATGCTCTCTAATTTTGCAGGCTTCTTATATAGATTCATTGCATTTGTCTCAACTTCCTCGTCTAAATGTGTCCTCCAATTCGGTCGGTTTTATTGTTAAGTTTCAAAATAGATTTCATCTTTCAATTTGTTTGTACAAACTAAACCTTCAATTAATTCCTTTGTGCCTATATATATTTAATTGCACTTGATTTATTCACTTTCCACATTCTGAAGTATTTTCCATCAGTCTATTACAAAACCAGAATTTTCCGGCAGAAGATAAGTAGGCTGCCCTTTCAAGGGCTAGTGTCGATTTGATGGGCCGAATGGCCTCCTTCTGCACTATAAATTCTATGATCTAAATTGCCCCTTAATTGGGAAAAAAAAGAATTGGGTACTCTAAATTTATTGAAAAAAAGAACTCATTGATATGACAGATTATTAGATGTTGCCAACTGTCGTAATGGAGTTTTAGGTTATCAATTTACAGCCTCAAAAACAAAAAACTTTCATGACAACTCTTTCATGGCCATATCAGTCAGCTATCAATGCAAACAAACAGTGAAATGATTGCTGAATTGTAACAAAGCAAAAACAACTATTAACTTTTGTGGCAGATGTCCAATTAGCATTGCCCATGTTCTTCATTCTCCAGTGTTTGATAAATTTGATTCCCGGCTGAAGATGTGTACCATCAGGGAAATTCTCGTCCACAAACTCAGCTCCCAACATTGAAATAACAGGCCTGCAAAATAAAATAAAAATTACCAGCAACAATCAAACAAAAAACACAAATAAAAGGAATATAAAACAAGAATATTTTATACTCTTTCTACCGTGAATCTAACATAAGAACATAAGAACTAGGAGCAGGAGTAGGCCACCTGGCCTCTCGGGCCTGCTCCACCATTCAATGAGATCATGGCTGATCTTTTCTGGACTCAGCTCCACTTTCCGGCCTGAACACCATAACCCTTAATCCCTTTATTCTTCAAAAAACTATCTATCTTTATCTTAAAAACATTTAATGAAGGAGCTTCTACTGCTTCACTGGGCAAGGAATTCCATAGATTCACAACCCTTTGGGTGAAGAAGTTCCTCCTAAACTCAGTCCTAAATCTACTTCCCCTTATTTTGAAGCTATGCCCCCTAGTTCTGCTTTCAACCGTCAGTGGAAACAACCTGCCCGCATCTATCTTATCTATTCCCTTCATAATTTTATATGTTTCTATAAGATCCCCCCATATCCTTCTAAATTCCAACGAGTACAGTCCCAGTCTACTCAACCGCTCCTCGTAATCCAACCCCTTCAGCTCTGGGATTAACCTAGTGAATCTCCTCTGCACACCCTCCAGTACCAGTACGTCCTTTCTCAAGTAAGGAGACCAAAACTGAACACAATACTCCAGGTGTGGCCTCACTAACACCTTATACAATTGCAGCATAACCTCCCTAGTCGTAAACTCCATCCCTCTGCAATGAAGGACAAAATTCCATTTGTCTTCTTAATCACCTGTTGCACCTGTAAACCAACTTTTTGCGACTCATGCACAAGCACACCCAGGTCTCTCTGCACAGCAGCATGTTTTAATATTTTATCATTTAAATAATAATCCCTTTTGCTGTTATTCCTACCAAAATGGATAACCTCACATTTGTCAACATTGTATTCCATCTGCCAGACCCTAGCCCATTCACTTAGCCTATCCAAATCCCTCTGCAGACTTCCAGTATCCTCTGCACTTTTTGCTTTACCACTCATTTTAGCGTCGTCTGCAAACTTGGACACATTGCCCTTGGTCCCCAACTCCAAATCATCGATGTCAATTGCGAACAATTGCGGGCCCAACACTGATCCGAGGGACACCACTAGCTACTGATTGCCAACCAGAGAAACACCCATTAATCCCCACTCTTTGCTTTCTATTAATTAACCAATCCTCTATCCATGCTACTACTTTCCCCTTAATGCCATGCATCTTTATCTTATGCAGCAACCTTTTGTGTGGCACCTTGTCAAAGGCTTTCTGGAAATCCAGATATACACATCCATTGGCTCCCCGTTATCTACAGCACTGGTAATGTCCTCAAAAAATTCCACTAAATTAGTTAGGCACGACCTGCCCTTTATGAACCCATGCTGCGTCTGTCCAATGGGACAATTTCCGTCCAGATGCCTCGCTATTTCTTCCTCGATGATAGATTCCAGCGTCTTCCCTACTACCGAAGTTAAGCTCACTGGCCTATAGTTACCCGCTTTCTGCCTACCTCCTTTTTTAAACAGTGGTGTCACGTTTGCTAATTTCCAATCCGCCGGGATCACCCCAGAGTCTAGTGAATTTTGGTGAATTAACAACCGAACACATCCAAAAACTGCACTTTCTTGAATCTCAACGATCTTTAGCGCAGGAAGTACCTGTCCGGAGCCAACACGACCTGAGCCTACAGAGGTGAGGCAGTGGCATAGTGGTATTGTCGCTGGACTATAATCCAGAGACCCAGAGTCATGCTCTGGGGACCCAGGTGTGAATTCCGGCACGGCAGATGGTGGCATTTGAAATCAATAAATATAAAAATAAAAAATTTGGAATTAAAAGTCTCATGACGACCATGAAAACATTGTCGAATGTCGTAAAAACGAATCTGGTTCATTAATGTTCTTTAGGGATAGAAATCTGTCGTCCTTACCTGGTCTGGCCTACATGTGACTCCAGATTCACAGCAATGTGGTTGACTCTTAAGTGCCCTCAGGGATGGGCAATAAATGCTGGACCAGCCAACGACGCCCACATCCCATAAACGAATAAATAAAAAAAGACCTCACCAACTGCACCTGACCTTTAGTGCCCAAAGTCTTGTTGTTCGTCTGCACTTTACCTTTTTTTGTAGAGAACATGTCAAAAAGACGATCAGATAATCTTATGGCTAACCATCAGAAAAGGAACCATAATTTGTTCCAATTGCTAAGAAAGCAGAGTTGTTGCCAAAACTTGACCATGGTACATCCCTGAGACCATTGAATGAGGTGTAGGGGATGTGCATGCTAGGTTGATTGGCCACGCTAAATTGCCCCTTAATTGGAAAAAATGAATTGGGTACTCTAAAACATAATACAGGCTTATCATTTATGCATTGTTAAAATATTCTATGGTCTTTATATTATACTGCATCCTATACAGCAAGTTCAAATTTCTGGACAACATAAGGGACAGCAAAATTATAGGTAATAGTCAAACATTGAAAAACAGGGTAAGAATGTTTAAAAATAGTGCAATGGTACCCAAAGTGTCAACGATCCTCGACTTACACTGTGGAAGATGTGCGCTGAACTCCTTTGTGTTCCTGTATCGGTTCATTCAAATGTTCCACAAGATGTACGCCATTCCATTGCAGATGTTTTTTCTGCAGTTTTAGTTGTTTTTTAATCTCCTTAAACTCTGCTTTGCGTTGCCTCTTCTCAGATCGCAGTCTTTGCTTTTCTGCTTTCAAAAAGGTTTTATCTATTTGTTTCTGCAGCCTATCAAAAGTTGAAAATGTATATTTCAGAAGATTTGAATAATATGATCAACCTAATATTGCCCTGAGGAAAAGAAAAATGCTGAATATGATAGAGACGTTATAGGAACATGCTAAATGGCCAAACCACCTTGAATACAATGATAAAGCAAGAGAAAGGGCGAGAGACCGCGAGAGGGGGGGCGGGGGCGAGGGACCGCGAGAGGGGCGCGGGGGCGAGGGACCGCGAGAGGGGCGAGGGACCGCGAGAGGGGCGCAGGGGCGAGGGACCGCGAGAGGGGCGAGGGACCGCGAGAGGGGCGCGGGGGCGAGGGACCGCGAGAGGGGCGCGGGGGCGAGGGACCGCGAGAGGGGCGCGGGGGCGAGGGACCGCGAGAGGGGCGCGGGGGCGAGGGACCGCGAGAGGGGCGCGGGGGCGAGGGACCGCGAGAGGGGCGCGGGGGCGAGGGACCGCGAGAGGGGCGCGGGGGCGAGGGACCGCGAGAGGGGCGCGGGGGCGAGGGACCGCGAGAGGGGCGCGGGGGGCGAGGGACCGCGAGAGGGGCGGGGGGCGAGGGACCGCGAGAGGGGCGCGGGGGCGAGGGACCGCGAGAGGGGCGCGGGGGCGAGGGACCGCGAGAGGGGCGCGGGACGGCGAGGGACCGCGAGAGGGGCGCGGGACGGCGAGGGACCGCGAGAGGGGCGCGGGACCGCGAGGGACCGCGAGAGGGGCGCGGGACGGCGCGGGACCGCGAGAGGGGCGCGGGACCGCGAGAGGGGCGCGGGACCGCGAGGGACCGCGAGGGCGAGGGACCGCAAGAGGGGCGCGGGGGCGAGGGACCGCGAGAGGGGCGCGGGGGCGAGGGACCGCAAGAGGGGCGAGGGAGCGAGAGGGGGGGCGAGGGAGCGAGAGGGGGGGCGAGGGAGCGAGAGGGGGGACGAGGGAGCGAGAGGGGGGGCGAGGGAGCGAGAGGGGGGGCGAGGGAGCGAGAGGGGGGGGCGAGGGAGCGAGAGGGGGGGGCGAGGGAGCGAGAGGGGGGGCGAGGGAGCGAGAGGGGGGGCGAGGGAGCGAGAGGGGGGGCGAGGGAGCGAGAGGGGGGGCGAGGGAGCGAGAGGGGGGGCAAGGGAGCGAGAGGGGGGGCGAGGGAGCGAGAGGGGGGGCGAGGGAGCGAGAGGGGGGGCGAGGGAGCGAGAGGGGGGGCGAGGGAGCGAGAGGGGGGGCGAGGGAGCGAGAGGGGGGGCGAGGGAGCGAGAGGGGGGGCGAGGGAGCGAGAGGGGGGGCGAGGGAGCGAGAGGGGGGCGAGGGAGCGAGAGGGGGGCGAGGGAGCGAGAGGGGGCGGCGAGGGAGCGAGAGGGGAGGCGAGGGAGCGAGAGGGGAGGCGTGGGAGCGAGAGGGGAGGCGTGGGAGCGAGAGGGGAGGCGTGGGAGCGAGAGGGGAGGCGAGGGAGCGAGAGGGGAGGCGAGGGAGCGAGAGGGGAGGCGAGGGAGCGAGAGGGGGGGCGAGGGAGCGAGAGGGGGGGCGAGGGAGCGAGAGGGGGGGGCGAGGGAGCGAGAGGGGGGGGCGAGGGAGCGAGAGGGGGGGGCGAGGGAGCGATAGGTGGGGAGCGAGGGAGACGGGCCGAGAGAGGGGGGAGGGAGACGGGCCGAGAGAGGGGGGAGGGAGGCGGGCCGAGAGAGGGGGGAGGGAGGCGGGCCGAGAGAGGGGGGAGGGAGGCGGGCCGAGAGAGGGGGGAGGGAGACGGGCCGAGAGAGGGGGGAGGGAGACGGGCCGAGAGAGGGGGGAGGGAGACGGGCCGAGAGAGGGGGGAGGGAGGCGGGCCGAGAGAGGGGGGAGGGAGGCGGGCCGAGAGAGGGGGGAGGGAGGCGGGCCGAGAGAGGGGGGAGGGAGGCGGGCCGAGAGAGGGGGGAGGGAGGCGGGCCGAGAGAGGGGGGAGGGAGGCGGGCCGAGAGAGGGGGGAGGGAGGCGGGCCGAGAGAGGGGGGAGGGAGGCGGGCCGAGAGAGGGGGGAGGGAGGCGGGCCGAGAGAGGGGGGAGGGAGGCGGGCCGAGAGAGGGGGGAGGGAGGCGGGCCGAGAGAGGGGGGAGGGAGGCGGGCCGAGAGAGGGGGGAGGGAGGCGGGCCGAGAGAGGGGGGAGGGAGGCGGGCCGAGAGAGGGGGGAGGGAGGCGGGCCGAGAGAGGGGGGAGGGAGGCGGGCCGAGAGAGGGGGGAGGGAGGCGGGCCGAGAGAGGGGGGAGGGAGGCGGGCCGAGAGAGGGGGGAGGGAGGCGGGCCGAGAGAGGGGGGAGGGAGGCGGGCCGAGAGAGGGGGGAGGGAGGCGGGCCGAGAGAGGGGGGAGGGAGGCGGGCCGAGAGAGGGGGGAGGGAGGCGGGCCGAGAGAGGGGGGAGGGAGGCGGGCCGAGAGAGGGGGGAGGGAGGCGGGCCGAGAGAGGGGGGAGGGAGGCGGGCCGAGAGAGGGGGGAGGGAGGCGGGCCGAGAGAGGGGGGAGGGAGGCGGGCCGAGAGAGGGGGGAGGGAGGCGGGCCGAGAGAGGGGGGAGGGAGGCGGGCCGAGAGAGGGGGGAGGGAGGCGGGCCGAGAGAGGGGAGAGGGAGACGGGCCGAGAGAGGGGGGAGGGAGACGGGCCGAGAGAGGGGGGAGGGAGACGGGCCGAGAGAGGGGGGAGGGAGACGGGCCGAGAGAGGGGGGAGGGAGACGGGCCGAGAGAGGGGGGAGGGAGACGGGCCGAGAGAGGGGGGAGGGAGACGGGCCGAGAGAGGGGGGAGGGAGACGGGCCGAGAGAGGGGGGAGGGAGACGGGCCGAGAGAGGGGGGAGGGAGACGGGCCGAGAGAGGGGGGAGGGAGACGGGCCGAGAGAGGGGGGAGGGAGACGGGCCGAGAGAGGGGGGAGGGAGACGGGCCGAGAGAGGGGGGAGGGAGACGGGCCGAGAGAGGGGGGAGGGAGACGGGCCGAGAGAGGGGGGAGGGAGACGGGCCGAGAGAGGGGGGAGGGAGACGGGCCGAGAGAGGGGGGAGGGAGACGGGCCGAGAGAGGGGGGAGGGAGACGGGCCGAGAGAGGGGGGAGGGAGACGGGCCGAGAGAGGGGGGAGGGAGACGGGCCGAGAGAGGGGGGAGGGAGACGGGCCGAGAGAGGGGGGAGGGAGACGGGCCGAGAGAGGGGGGAGGGAGACGGGCCGAGAGAGGGGGGAGGGAGACGGGCCGAGAGAGGGGGGAGGGAGACGGGCCGAGAGAGGGGGGAGGGAGACGGGCCGAGAGAGGGGGGAGGGAGACGGGCCGAGAGAGGGGGGAGGGAGACGGGCCGAGAGAGGGGGGAGGGAGACGGGCCGAGAGAGGGGGGAGGGAGACGGGCCGAGAGAGGGGGGAGGGAGACGGGCCGAGAGAGGGGGGAGGGAGACAGGCCGAGAGAGGGGGGAGGGAGACAGGCCGAGAGAGGGGGGAGGGAGACGGGCCGTGAGAGGGGGGAGGGAGACGGGCCGTGAGAGGGGGGAGGGAGACGGGCCGTGAGAGGGGGGAGGGAGACGGGCCGTGAGAGGGGGGAGGGAGACGGGCCGGGACTCTGGGTCTCTGGATTATAGTCGAGCGACAATACCACTATGCCCCTGCCTCACCTCTGTAGGCTCAGGTCGTGTTGGCTCCGGACAGGTACTTCCTGCGCTAAAGATCGTTGAGGTTCAAGAAAGTACAGTTTTTGGATGTGTTCGGTTGTTAATTCACCAAAATTCACTAGACTCTGGGGTGGTCCCGGCGGATTGGAAATTAGCAAACGTGACACCACTGTTTAAAAAAGGAGGTAGGCAGAAAGTGGGTAATTATAGGCCAGTGAGCTTAACTTCGGTAGTTGGGATGATGCTGGAATTTATCATCAAGGAAGAAATAGCGAGGCATCTGGATGGAAATTGTCCCATTGGGCAGACGCAGCATGGGTTCATAAAGGGCAGGTCGTACCTAACTGAGTTAGTGGAATTTTATGAGGACATTACCAGTGCGGTAGATAAAGGGGAGCCAATGGATGTGGTTTGTCTGGATTTCCAGAAAGCCTTTGACAAGGTGCCACACAAAAGGTTGCTGCATAAGATAAAGATGCATGGCATTAAGGGGAAAGTAGTAGCATGGATAGAGGATTGGTTAATTAATAGAAAGCAAAGAGTGGGGATTAATGGGCGTTTCTCTGGTTGTCAATCAGTAGCTAGCGGTGTCCCTCAGGGATCAGTGTTGGGCCCACAATTGACACAGATGATTTGGAGTTGGGGACCAAGGGCAATGTGTCCAAGTTTGCAGACGACACTAAGATGAGTGGTAAAGCAAAAAGTGCAGAGGATATTGGAAGTCTGCAGAGGGATTTGGATAGGCTAAGTGAATGGGCTAGGGTCTGGCAGATGGAATACAATGTTGACAAATGTGAGGTTATCCATTTTGGTAGGAATAACAGCAAAAGGGATTATTATTTAAATGATAAAATATTAAAACATGCTGCTGGGCAGAGAGACCTGGGTGTGCTAGTGCATGAGTTGCAAAAAGTTGGTTTGCAGGTGCAACAGGCGATTAAGAAGGCAAATGGAATTTTGTCCTTCATTGCTAGAGGGATGGAGTTTACGACTAGGGAGGTTATGCTGCAATTGTATAAGGTGTTAGTGAGGCCACACCTGGAGTATTGTGTTCAGTTTTGGTCTCCTTACTTGAGAAGGAACGTACTGGCACTGGAGGGTGTGCAGAGGAGATTCACTAGGTTAATCCCAGAGCTGAAGGGGTTGGATTATGAGGAGAGGTTGAGTGGACTGGGACTGTACTCGTTGGAATTTAGAAGGATGAGGGGGGGGGGGGGATCTTATAGAAACATATAAGATTATGAAGGGAATAGATAGGATAGATGCGGGCAGGTTGTTTCCACTGGCGATTGAAAGCAGAACTAGGTGGCACAGCCTCAAAATAAGGGGAAGTAGGTTTAGGACTGAGTTTAGGAGGAACCTCTTCACCCAAAGGGTTGTGAATCTATGGAATTCCTTGCCCAGTGAAGCAGTAGAGGCTCCTTCATTAAATGTTTTTAAGATAAAGATTGTTTTTTGAAGAATAAAGGGATTAAGGTTCTGGTGTTCAGGCCGGAAAGTGGAGCTGGGTCCACAAAAGATCAGCCATGATCTCATTGAATGGTGGAGGAGGCTCGTGGGGCCAGATGGCCTACTCCTGCTCCTAGTTCTCATGTAAAACGTTAGCTCTTTTCTCTTCCTACAAACCTGCTGAGATTTTCCAGCATTTTCTCTATCGTTTCAGATTCCAGCATCCGCAGTAATTTGCTTTTATTAATTTGGTTTTGTAATATTGATTGAGGGATAAGTATCTTCAAAATAGAGCCATGAAATCCCTTACATTTATTGGAGAAGGCAGGCAGGCATTGTTTTAACATCTACCCCAAAAGGTGACATTTCGGACACTGCAGGTTTCCCTCTCTAGTGAGGGAACCACAGCTGTAAGCATAGATCTCCATGCTGAAGCTCTGGAGTGGGTTTTCTACTCCTCACCTGCTGACTCAGAGGTCAATGTATTACCCACAAGGCCACAGCTGACACCGAAGAATAAAATTTACTCAATATATTTGAGTGTTTTTAGGTTTACAAGCTGGTTATAAAGTCAATCCAGAAAGTCTTGTAAACAATATATATTTTGGGGAAGATTCCTTCAGAAATGGCGTTATACACATATTGATACATTCATGAACAATGGACAGAAACCTATATGGACAGCACTCTGGGCACGAGAAGCAAAGCATCGCACTCCAACACTGCCAAATACAGCACAAATTTGATTTACAGGATTCCATATTCCTGAAATGATCAGCTCTTGTTTTCAACTACAAAAATTTGCTGTCACTTCAACTACACCAAACTAATTCTGGATGTTAACATGTAAACGTTACAACACAGAAACATAGCCATTCAGCTAAACCGGGCCATGCTGGTATTCATTACTCTCCATGCGAGTAAAGTTCCCTCATCACATTTACCTGCTTTGTTTTTATTTCCCTTAATCCCCTATCCAATCTAATCTTTGCAATTAACAGCCCCTTCCTCAGCCGCCATTCATGAAAGTGAATTTCAGTCTCACAACTTGAGGGCGCTTTTCCGGCTCCAAATGTTCACATTTAATATTTTATCTATAACCCCTCATTCTTTTTTTATTATTTAAATTTTTTAAAAATAAATTTAGAGTACGCAATAATTTTCTAATTAAGGGGCAATTTAGCGTGGCCAATCCACCTAACCTGAACATCTTTGGGTTGTGGTGGTGAAACCCACGCAGACAATGGGAGAACGTGCAAACTCCACACGGACAGTGACCCAGGGCCGGGAATCGAACCCGGGTCCTCAGCGCCGTGAGGCAGCAATGCTAACCACTGCGCCACCGTGCTGCCCTTAACCCCTCATTCTTGATCGTTTGCAGCAGGTAAGCAGTTTGTTCACATCTACCTCTCCCGTCTTGTCATAATTTTCAACACTTCAATCCTATTGTTCTATAATGAAAATGAACCCAATTTGCAAGTCCTTCTTTGTATTTTACATGAATAGGATGGGAATAGAGGGATATAATCCCCGGAAAAACAGGGTTTTTTTAGTTCAGACACAAGCATGGTTGGTCCAGGCTTGGAGGGCCGAATGGCCTGCTCCCGTGCTGTAATTTTCTTTGTTCTTTGTAATGTACTTCTTCATAACCAGGCTGAATCCATGTGAAGGGAAATTCTAGAATGCTAATGTAAGTGAGGATTGACATTACCTTGCTTGTTCTGCTACACCAGGGGTAACAAACTGTGTTGGTGTTGGTGTGATCTCAGACGAAGATGTTGAAGGTTTTCTCAGCTTTAGTAATGGGTGGTTACGATCATGCCTATAGTTGCTAGCTTCACAGGCCTCACAAACGGTGTATGTGGGGCAAATGCTATGAAAATAAATTGACATTACACTCAATTTTATTTTACAGACATGCATACTTAATGTTCAAAATACTCAATGACTAAGCCTCTAATATAAAAAAAGGTTAAATGTTATGATTACTTTTTCCTTGCGAACTCATTCCAGTAAAACACATAACAGTGCTAATTTGTTACATTTTTATACTAACTTTGCGAGAAGAATCTTTCCTAATCACTGCCATTTACAAAAATCCTCAGGATTCACCCGAGGAAGGAACTGCGCTCCGAAAGATAGTGATTCGAAACAAACCTGTTGGACTTTAACCTGGTGTTGTAAGACTTCTTACTGATTTACAAAATAACCTTTGTAAGTACGCAATCATTTGCATTTATTTTAAATTTTGGTCACCTCACGCTTCCCATAAGCAAGTCTCAATAAGAATAGAAAAGGCCCAAGCGTAACCAGAGTGTTAGTCGATAACAGAAAATAAGTTTCAATATCTGCAAATAGTAATCATAAATAATAATTACAAACAAGATTTTTTACCATTGGCGCAGGAAAAAGAAACTTCCAAAGATCAAGTTAAAGGTTTTCACGTGCATGTAATAAAAGGTATTTTCAGCAGGATATTTCTGTGAAATTACATTACCTCCCTGTATTTTCTGAGATGCAATAAAGACCAATTATGTTACACAGCTGGTAAGGGCAAGAAATGGCTTTGATCTTCCCCTGATGCAAACAGTGCACTGTCATGCGGATCAAGAATCATTCAAGTTCCTGCCACTACCATGGTACAACTACACACCGCTTCCGCTTTGCGTGTTCCACTACATATAATTGGAGTTATGTTCAAAAGGTTTCCAAAATAAGTACCCAAACAGCCACCATGGATACATCACGTTCATTGTTGATGAACAAAGTCAGCTCATTTCAGACAAATGCTCCACAAGTTTCGTCAAAGACCAAAAATCACTTTGTACTAACATGTAACTTGGGACTGGACTTTGTTGGGCTGATGGAGACCCTGATGTTGGGCCAGAAAGCTGGGGACAACCTCATTCCACCCCAGGCTCGATTTAATGTCCATCTTGTGGGTAATGAGCTGCACTCCCATCCCTTCAAAGGCCAATTGGAGAGCTTCCAGCAGTACCATTGGGAATGCTGACCGCTGCTCGGACTGCAGCTAGCTGAGAGAATGGTCACTGCCCTTGTAGAAAGCTAAGTGAGGGCAGAGAGTCACGAGAGTCAGTCAGGGAGGCCTCAGCAAGGGTTGGACCAGGCGGTCCTTCCCTCATAGCAGAAGGCCCACTCACTGCTGGTAAAATGCCGGTTGTGGGTGCAGTAAAGAGCCCTTAATTGGCACTCAACCCTCATTTTCTAGCCCCCTGCCCCACCAATCCTGCTCTTGTAGGCCCCAATAAAATTCAGCCTTGGTGTGCAAAGTAGGTGCTAAGTCAAATGACTGAAGCAAAGCACAGCAAGAATTCCTCCTGTAGATGTTCTGGTGTGACACTGCTTTGTTTCTGTCTGGATTTAGACTACAATTACAAAAGAACTGCAATGTTGATGCAAACCAAAACCTTTGCATACTGATGCTTCAGTTACAGTATAAATCTTGTGTTTAATGTGGCTGCAAAAATACCTGCATGGCAGAATAGCAGATTCACAAACCAGGTATTTAACCGCAACTATTTAGACTTATTTACATATACTGATTCTAAAAGTTGACAGTCAGGCTGCCATACGATACAAGAGAACTATAGAAAGGTTACGGCACAGAAAAGGCCACGCAGTCCATCGCACCTGAGCAAGCCGAAAAAAGAGGAAAAAAAAACAAGAAACTAGCTGCTCATTTTAATCCAACTCTCCAGAACCTGGTCTGTAGCCTTGCAGGTTGCAGCACTTCAGTTGCACATCCAGGTACCTTTTAAATGGATTGAGTGCTTCCAGATGCAATGAATTCCAGATGCCCATCACCCTGAGAGTGAAAAAATTCCTCATGTCCCTCCTAATCCTTCTACCAATCAGCTTAAATCCATGCCCTCTGTTAATTGACCTCTCAGCTAGGGGGGAAAACATATTTTCCGTCTACCTTATCTAAGCCCCTAATAATTTTGTACATCTCAATTAAGTCGCCCCGAGCCTCCTGTTGTAAGGAAAATAACCCCAGCCTATCCAATCTTTCCTCATAGCTGCAATTTTCAATCCCTGGCAACATGCTTGAAAATCTCCTCTGCAATTATATTCTTCCTACGTGGTGATCAGAACTGTACACAAAACTCCAGATGTGGCCTAACCAGCGTTTTATACAGTTCCAGCATTGCATCCCTGCTTTTGTATTCAATACCTCACCCAATAAAAGAAAGCATTCCATGTGCTTTCTTAACCACATGTCCTGCCACCTTCAGGGACCTGTGGACATACACTCCAAGGTGCCTCACTTCCTCTACCCCTCTCAACATGCTGCCATTTATTCAATATGCCCTTACTTTGTTTGCTCTCCTTAAAAGCGTTACCTCACACTTCTATTTGCCACTTTTCCTCCCACTCTACCAAACCATTGATATCATTCCGGAGTCGACAGCTATCCTCTTCACTATCAACTACACGGCCAATTTTTGTGTCATCTGCAAATTTCCCAATCATGCTGACCATATTTAAGTCCAAATAATTAATAAATACAACAAATAACAAAGGCCCTGTGGAACGGTAAAACCGCTTTCCATTCATAAAAACATCCATTGAGCTGCTGAGCCAGTTTTGGACCCAGCTCGCTACCATCTCCTGCATTTCCCATGGCCCAAACTGCTTCATGAAAATTTCAGTTTTAAGTTGTTTAATTTCAGTATTTAGGAGGAGTTAGCCATCTGAATCTAAAGTCTGACTCAGCAAATATGCCTAAACAACTGACAGAACAAAATTAAGGAGCTTTCATCTCATAAATTAACAAAAGATGCTGAACCATACAGCTGTTGGAAGAAACAGGCCCAGATACTTTGAGGGTGAAATTCATCTTGAGTGGCAGCACAGAACAGTGTTAACAAATTGGCCACCTATTTTACATTCATTTTGCACCATCTCCAAAATGAATTGCATTTCTACAATATTGAGTTGACGCAAACTAAACAAAACTAGGGACACAATATAATTTATACTTTACATTACCTGCACTGGTAGCGTACTCCAAGAATACGAGACAGACAGTTGCTACAAGCCATGAGCCAATCATAGTAGCCAATCTGTGTTGTGTGGACCTCTGGAACCTGAACTGGTGCCGCCGCTGGGGCACTGAATGGGTCACCCACATGTTGCTGAATGCTCATCTTCTCAAAGAAGTCGCAACAAATCTGGTCAACTGTTTCTTTCACGAATTTATCTTTGAACTGAAATTAGAATGCACATCAGCAGAAGGCCAAATAGAATCATCAATGCAAGAGATTAAAATATGGCTGTAAAACTTAGGGGAAGACCAATGAGCCCGCATGCCATCAGTGGATCTTCACGCAGTTTATTGGAAAATCATGGGTGTTTTTGTTTGTGTCGGTGAAGAAAGTAATGGGTAAAGCAATGGGATTCCAACCTCTAATGCCTTTGGTAATGCCGTAGCTCAAATGTTCTGCCCCTTTCTCTTATATTGTTACTTGTTTACGTTCAATTCTGGAACGTGATACTGGAGTAAGTCTTCACTCTAATCT
The DNA here is from genome assembly GCF_047496885.1 of Scyliorhinus torazame. NCBI lineage: Eukaryota > Metazoa > Chordata > Chondrichthyes > Carcharhiniformes > Scyliorhinidae > Scyliorhinus > Scyliorhinus torazame. The sequence goes on from NC_092727.1 coordinate 112,070,878, forward strand.
TAGATTTAGTTACAAGTGAAAAGTGATAAACAGACCTCCTAACTCAATCGCATTACAGTTACTGTAAGTGGCTCGTTATCTGTGCTCAAGTGAAGCCCCAATACCCTCCACCTGCATATATTTAAACACAACTGACATAAAATTAAGTTTACATGTAAACACAATAGCAAACAAAGGTTTAAGGAGAAAATGAGCACTGGATAATGTTGTGCATTTACAAAGCAACAGACACATCTGAGATTAATGGAAGGATAGTAGTGTTTCTATGAAGTATGAAATTTCCATATATTCAATTTATTTTGCATTGAGGAACAGGAATAACTTCTGTGATAACATTTAGTCAGCCAATAATCCGTCTGATAAGAATGGTAAACAGGCCATTGGTTAAAGAACACCAATATGCTGCCTGACCTGCTGAGCATTTTCTGTTTTTCAGAGTTCTAGTACCCGCAGTAAAAAATCCCTACAGATGCTGCCAGACCTGCTGAGATTTTCCAGCATTTTCTCTTCTGCAGTATATTAATTTATTTTGTTTTACACTTATATTCTTGTTCTATGCAATTAATTACAAAACAGTGACACTTTTCAGACTGTTTTCTTTACAAATTATATAGAGATCTAATTTCATATTACAATTAAATTGGCTTTGGAGATCCACCATGGACAGCCAACACCATAAATGGAATAAGTAAACCCAATTCAAGTAGGCTTAGAAGAAGGCATTTAAATGTTACATACACTTCCAGAAGTGTCAGTGCAACCAGACTGATCCTCTGATGTTGCAAATCACTGTCAAACATATGCAGAAATAGAATTTTTAAGACCTGCCTCGAGTCTAGCCAGGCAAATTTAGGATGAAACAACCATTATAGGGAATGACAGCCATTACTATGCCCATGCAAATATGTCTGGACAGAATCAGCTTAGTCCCCTGTGGGCACTGATCAGCAGCAGAACAACTGACCTTAATGTCTCTACTGACTAACAGAACTACCTGTTCTCTGAGCAAGAGTATAGGAAAGGCTATACTTTTATTTAGGTTCTAATTTCTCACTCCATTTTATGGCTCCAGTTCGAAAAGGTTTTTGGTAAACGTTCTACACCCCAAACAAGACAACATGCTTAATGCTTCAAATTAGACAGCAAATGTCAGTAGGTATTTCAATCACATGGAACTCAATTTTGCCCTTACCGGTTTTCAATGCATAGACACCATACATTCAATTTCACTCAATAAAATTTAGAGTAGCAGGAATATGCAGATTTTATCCCTCTTTCCCACCCGAGAACAAAGAGGACGTTGAATGATCAACCACTATTTTGTTGGCAATTAACATGGATAAATTCAGAAATCTCTGTACTGACTAGGCATCAAACCAGTCTCATGGCTCAAAAAAAAACCCAAAAGCCCCTCCTTTTGGTCTCTTCAGTTACATTGTAAATTAAACAAATCGCTGGCAAGGAAATTTCAGATTAGGTGAGCACAGATTGATCATTGAAAATTCCCAGAACAGTGTCAGCTCACAAACTACCAATCTAATCTTTCATTAATAGTAGGCAATGAAGTTACTGTGAAAAACCTCTGGTTGCCACACTCTGACGCCTGTTCAGGTACACTGAGGGAGAATTCAGGATATCCAATTCACCTAACAAGCACATTTTTTGGGACTTGTGGGAGGAAACCGACGCAAGTCACGGGGAAAACGTGCAGACTCCTCACAGAGTTACCCAAGCCGGGAATCAAACCAGGGTCCCTGGTGCCGTGAAGCAGCAGTGCTAACCACTGTGCTATCATGCTGCCCTACACATATGCCGACATTCAAAATGTTTCATGCCATTAGCTTTCAGTTACCGATATTCACGTTCTTCATAGGACTGTCCAGTGTTATAGCAGTTTGCTTTGAAGAACAAAACGTGCAAAATTGCATTACATTATTGGATTTTTCTTTTAAGCGAAGTTTAAAAGTTTTCTGTTCCCAGCAAACCAGTCTAATTATGGCAGACAACCAAACCAGTCTAATTATGGCAGACAACTAAAATGAAGCTTTCAAATCCACAAGGGTTAATTTGTCAGAGTGAAATTGTATCACACATAAGAAAGATACCTCAAGGTTTTTACTGCACTGAGTTTGTCAGCTTCTGCTCAATGCACAAGTCAAGGTCATGAGTTCAAGCCCCACCCCAGAGACTTTTAGCATATATCCAGCACAACACTTTTGTGCTGTCTTTCAGATTAGACATCAAGCAGAAAAACGTTTCCTATACGCCCAATAGATTTTTAGAAAATCACATGGAAGTATTCAGGGAGATTCTTTCGGTGTTCTGACTAATGTCTATTGCTGACCAATGTCTATTTCGCCATCAAATATAACTAAAATAGATTAGCTGATCGTAAGTCTCAATCCTTGCTGTATTCAAATTGGCTACTGTAAAGGCGACAACACTTCAAAATTTCTTCAATGTCTGTAACGTCCTTTAGGCTGTCCTGAGGTCATGAAAGGTAACGCAAATCCAAGTTATTTTTTTTGACGACCTGGCAGGAGACAACTTATTTCATCTTAAAAGCACAAGTATATGCAAATGGATGGAATAACGCAAGAAAAGCAAATGTCAATTGGTGCAACTCATTTTGTTTAGGTCACAGAAAGCAACAGTTATAAAATGGGAACTTCAACTGAATCAATGTCCTGTTAGGAATCTTCTATGTTTGCCGGCAACATTTACATTGTCGAATGTTACACAATGGTGTTGCTTTATACTTCTACGTCAGTATTTTCAAGGCTCTGGCTGCACGTCACTAGAACTTTTAAATCAAATACAGCACTAACTGTACAAAATCTAATTGTCCTCATATGTAAAGAACAAGATAGCCTTACAACTCCAAAAATGACAAGATCACCACAGAGTACGAAGAAAGATCTATAAACAAAGTTGTGCCATCCCCATACCAGTTAACCAATGTAAAAATTACATTGGTTACATCTGGAAATACATGCTCTTTTCTGCAACACACTGCCTTAGAAATAGAAGGGCATACATTACAAGATAGTTGGCAGCACAGAGCCTCACACAGACACAAATGCAATGAATCGGTGCTGCAACGTTACGTTGCAATCCCCATCCAACTGTGCTCACAGCTAGTGGTGCTTCACATGATGGCAAGGACTTTCAATTTACGCCTTATAATCACAGCCTAGAAATGAAGTATGCCTGTACTTACGGTTTCCATGTACTGTGTAAACCAAACTGGAGGCAGCCGCCAACTATCATTGCTTAATTCTACAACTTTTGGTGTCACCTACAAGAATAGTGATAAGTACACAAAGTTGCTATATTTTCTTTCAATTTACACAAATAAAGCAGTGTACACAGTTAAACACTGATTAGCTGCATAAATAGGATAGGACAAATAAAATCCTTGAATGTTAAGAAAACAATATATAATGGTTTCTTATTCACTGCTAGTTAGTCCAAAATGGTGTCTGACAGATCTTTGGAACAGTAAAGTGGTGCATCAATAAGCTGCAATATGGAATTACACACAGCTCTATAACTACACTTCCATCTCAGTCTGTGGTTTGACTAAGGTATTAAGTAAGGTGGCAGGAAGTCAAAGTCATGCATTTTGTCTCCCTTTCAGGCCACTTTCATGTAGCTCTATCAGGCTAGCTAAATAATGGCACTCAAACTCTGAAAGCAGGTTATCTGACCTCTGTCATGGATTTGAGAATGCAAATCAAGTGACAGGTGAGGATAAAATAAGCTTGGTAATTACAAACAGGCTCCATGTCAGGAAAATAAGAGTGGAAGAAATGATGCGAATAAAAGAAGGGATGATTTTAAAGGGATCCTTTGTCAAAGCACTCCAATTTAATTGCAGTGTGAATGAATATCAAAGATGAGCAATGTTCAGTCTAACCACAAGCTTGCTTTCTTTCTTTTAAATTTTGAACACTTAAAAAAAACATACCTTTCTTTTAGTTTCTTCTGTGACCATCATGTCTTGGCCAATGAATTTTACTAACTGCGAATGATGTTTCATTTCTTTTTTCTTAGCTTTCTTATTCTGAGATTCTTTCAGTTCATTATTTTCAAAGGTTCGCTTTGCACATTGGCTTTCTGTTTTTTCTTTTTGCTGTTTTACTTCATAAACATTCATTTGGATTTGATTTCCTTGTTTAACTGCACTCTAGTTAAAAGGAATGCAAAAAGCAGTGATAAGATAAGAGGCCACAACATTTTATCACAAACAGTATGACAGTACATCATAGAGCGCTTGCAATTCCACAAAATAGTTTACCAAAAGGGTCACTGATTTTTTTTTTAAAGTAATCATTCAACAGGCAGTGGGAACTGTAGTGCTTATGGTATTGCAAGAGCACTCCAGAGGACATTAGTTCAAATTAAACCAAGTTGTGAACTTGAATTCAATAAATCTGATTTTTAATGGAAGGCATGGCAATAAGGAAAGAGAAAATGTTTCCTCTAACTTGTCTGGTTTACGCCCGACGCAAGTCACACCCTCTGAATTAGCTAGCAAACATCTAAGCAACCAACACTGTCCACACCCAAAGAACAAGTAAAATAAAATTCCACTCAAGATATGTTTTTAAGTTCAAACACATGCACTTTGGTGGAGAGCGTCATCACTAACAGGAGAGATCACAAAACCGTAAAACACTCCACACAGGTGAAAGAAAAATGTATAACTCACCCAATTCGAATTGCACATCTTTTAAAGTCATTAAATGGCACTAATGCCAGTTTTGAAAAGTCAACAACCCAGAGTATTCCATCTCTAGCAATGACAAAAATTGAGGTTTGCTCCTCTATGGGAAGTTTATTCCATGTGTCTGAACTATATAGATAATGAAAGATTAAGGTTCAAGCCCTAACTATGATACAGCAGCTAGTGGAGATAGGTGAATTACAGTGGGTTTATGTTTCAGGGTTAAAAGGGGGAAAAAATTAGTCAAGTTAATCCTATTCACTGTCTACTAAGACTTGAGAATGCAGATATTGGAAAGAATAAATGCCTGTGATATCCTCTCCCCACCCAGCACTGATTCATTCAAAAGTCACCTACTCATAAGTAATAGTCAATTAGACAAGGAACTGTAGGTTGACTGATGGAACTAGTCCCCAACAAAGAGTCAGTGCCTTCAGCTGCGTGGTAGGACATAACAGTGAAAATAATAATAAAGGGAGACTGGAAACTATAAAGTTGCATCAACATTATTTGTTAAATTAGAAAGTTTCTCGAGTATTCATATCTACAACCATTCTAAAGTTGGAAGGTGCAGGGCCGAACTAAAGTGTCTTCATTGTTACGACTGTTGACCATCTCCACATGAAAGGATTATTGATTGCAAAATAAATTACAGGAGGTATAATTGACTGACATGCATGGGATTACAATGGAGCAATGTCAGTGAACATATTACATACATGTCATCTTTCTTATTGTATTCGGAACCATTTTCCTTCGCATATCAGTCAATAACACGGCTTAATTTTTTAAAAATTTAGAGTACCCAATTTTTTGTTTCCCAATTAAGCGGAAATTTGGTGTGGCCAATTTACCTACCTTACACATCGTTTTGGGTTGTGGGGGTGAGACCCACGCAGGCACGGGGAGAATGTGCAAACTCCTTACGGACAGTGACCCAGGGCCGGGATTGAACCCAGGTACACGGCGCCGTGAGGTAGCAGTGCTAACAATAACAATGCTTAATGTTGTAGAAAATTAAGCTAAAGGAACAGGATTGAATTAATCCCAATTAATTCAATAATGTGCAATTACCTTTAAAACTTCTTCATATTCCTCTGTTATAGAGAAAAAAAATAACAATACAGATTTTTAAAAATTGTCACACAGAATAGGAATGCAAGTATACAATATGTAAATATCCAGCACCTTACTGACTATGACTGTTCTGGTAATTAGCTGCAGTCCACCAAGAACCATCAAATTCTCTCTACATTAGAGAGAAACAAGTGGTTATATCGTGTGACCATGATAGAGAGATGGACTCCGACATCCCTACAGGTACAGGGCATTCCTTCTTCTCTGGACGTCCACTAGGACCTCCAGTGCTGCTTTCAAAAACCAGTGCTACCTTGCACTCTGCCGTTGAAACCTTCTGTTGTGTGTCAGCCAGCTCACTCCACAATTTCAGTGGAAAGAAAGTTTGGAGCCCACAAGAAAATTGTTTCCATCAGTGCTAGAGTGTTAAACCTGCAGGTGTCTGTTTTATCACTTCCAGGCAAGATCAACTTATGGTAATCAATAATTAGGCCCAAATTGCCTGCAGCATGACCAACCAGGGATGGGAATTGAACATTCAGGGGTATTCAGTATTTAGAAAGGACAGACAAAAAGGAAAAACTGGTGGAGTTGCATTGCTGATTAAGGTAATAGAGAGAAAATATATTAGCTCTGACAATTTGGAATCTATAAGAGCAGAGCGGAGAAACACCAAAGGGCAAAAAATCTTAGTGGGAGTTGTGTATAGACCCCAAAACTGTAATGGTGATGTTGGGAATGGCATTAAACAGGAAATTAGGGGTGCATGTGATTAAATAACATCTATAACTTTAATCTCCTTTAATCCGACTTTAATCCAAATATAGATTGGGCAAACAAATTACCCTCAATACCATAGCCTGGAGTGTATACGGGTTGATTTTCTGGATCAATACGTTGAGGAACCAACTAGAGAACAGGTCATCCTAGACTGGATATTGTGTAATGAGAAAGGAATCACTGCCAATCTAATTGTGCAAGACCCTTTGGGGATGAGCGACCATAACATGATAGAATGTTTCATCAAGATGGAGAGTGACATAGTTAATTCTGAGACTACAGCCCAGAATCTAAATAAAGGAAAATGATGATATGAGGCACAAATTGTCTATGATGAATTAGGAAATGTTACTTAAAGGTTGACGGTGAATAGGCAATGGCAAACATGCAAGGAGCACATGGGTGAACTGCAACAATTGTTTATTCCTGTCTGATGCAAAAGTAAAACGGAAATGGTGGCCAAACCATGGCTTACAAAGGAAATTATAGGTTGTATTAGAACCAAGAGACTTACAAATTGGCCAAGAAATCAACAGACCTGAGGATTGGGAGTGGTTTAGAATTCAGCAAAGGAGGTCCAATTGATTAAGGGGAAAATATAGTACGAGAGGAACATAAAAATTGACTCAAAGTTTCTATAGGTATATGAAGAGAAAAAGATTGGTGAAGATAAACGTTAAGAGTCAGAAACAGGAGAATTTAAAATGGGGAATAAAGAAATGGCTGACCAACTTTGGTTCTGTCTTCACAAAGGAAGACAAAAATAACATACCGGAAATCAGGATTTAGTGAGACGAAGGAACCGAAGGAGATCAATATTAGTAGAAAAAAGGTGTTGGGAGAATTGATGAGACTGAAGGCCGATAATTTCCCAGGGCCTGATAATCTACATCCCAGAGTACTTAAGGAAGTGGCTCTAAAAATAGCGGATGCATTGGTGGCCATCTTTCAAGTTTCTATTGACTCTGGAACAGTTCCTACAGGAATGGGGTAGCTAATGTAACCCCATTGTTTAAAAAGCAAGGTAAAGAAAAAACAGGGAATTATAGACCAGAAAACCTGATGTCAGTAGTGGGAAAATGCTAGAATCCATGATCAAGATTTTTATAGCAGAGCACCTGGAAAACAGTGGCAGGATCGGACAGAGTCTGCATGGATTTATGAAATGGAAATCATGCTTGGCAAATCTACTGGAATTCTTCGAGGATGTAACTAGCAGAGTTGATGAAGGGGACCAGCGAATGTGGTTTATTTGGACTTTCAGAAGGCTTTCAACAAAGTCCCAGGTAAGAAATTAGCATGTGAAGTTAAAGCATGTTGGACTGGGGGTAGTGAATTGAGGTGGATAGAAAATTGGTTGGCAGACAAGAAACAAAGAGTAGGAACAAACGGGTATTTTTCCAAATGGCAGGCAGTGACTATTAGAGTACCGCAGGGATGAGTGTTGAGATGCCTGCTATTCACAATATATATCAATCATTTAGATGAGGGTTAAAAATGTAATATCTCCAAATTTGCAGATGACACAAGCTAGGTGGGAGGGTGAGCTGGAAGGAGAATGCAGAGAAACTTGAAATGAAAGAATGAAAATCACTTATTGTCACAAGTAGGCTTCAAATGAAGTTACTGTGAAAAGCCCCTAGTCGCCACATTCCGGCGCCTGTTCAGGGAGGCTGGTACGGGAATAGAACAGTGCTGCTAGCCTGCCTGGGTCTGCTTTCAAAGCCAGCGATTTAGCCCTGTGCTAAACAAGCCACTTCAGTGCGATTTGGACAAGTTGATGGAGTGGGCAAATGAATGGCTGATGCACGATGATTTGGATAAATGTGACGTTGCCCACGTTGGAAGCAAAAGCAAGAAAACAGATTATCTGAATGGCTATAAATTAAGAGAGCGGGAATGTGCAAAGAGACCAGGCTGTCCTTGTACACCAGTCGCTGAAGGTAATTAATTAATAATCTTTATCGTCACAAGTAGGCATATGTTAACACTGTAATGACGTTACAGTGAAAAGACCCGAGTCGCCACATTCCGGCACCTGTTCGGGTACACAAGACGGAGAATTCAGAATGTCCAATTCACCTAACAAGCACATCTTTCAAGACTTGTGGGAGGACACCGAGCACCTGGAGGAAACCCACGCAGACACGGGGAAAACATACAGACTCCACGGAGACAGTGACCCAAGCCGGGAATCGAACCTGGGACCCTGGAGCTGTGAAGCAACAGTGCTACCCACTGTGCTATAGTGCCGCCCACAGTATGCAGATGCAGCAGGTGGTAATGAAGGCAGATGGTATGCTGGCCTTCATAGCGAGAGGATTTGAATCCAGGAGCAGGGAGCAGGGTCTTGGTGAGGCCACACCTGGAATATTATGTACAGTTTTGGTCTCCTTATCTGAGGAAGGATATTCTTGCAGGGAGTGCAGAACTTTTCACAGCAGTTGAGGCCAAACACTATGTTTTCAAGAAGCAGTTAGATATAGCACTTGGGGCAAAGGGGATGAAAGAATATGGGGGGGAAAGTGGGGTCAGGCTATTGAGTTGGATGATTAGCCATGATCATAATGAATGGCGGATCAGGCTCTAAGGGCTGAATGGCATCATCCTGCTCTTTTTATAGAAACTCAAATAAAAGACTTTAAAAAGTCTTACATAAGTTACAATTGTGGGTAGATAATTAAAGAAGTGCACATTTTCATTGGATGATTCATTCCTTATTATCGGGGGCTGGTTTAGCACACTGGGCTAAATCGCTGGCTTTTAAAGACGACCAAGGCAGGCCAGCAACACGGTTCAATTCCCATACCAGCCTTCCCGAACAGGTGCTGGAATGTGGCGACTAGGGACTTTTCACAGTAACTTCATTGAAGCCTACTTGTGACAATAAGCGATTTTCATTTTCATTTCATTATTTCATGCCAAATGTATAGAATCTCTACCGTGTAGTAGGCTACATGGCACATCAAGTCTGCACCAACCCTCTGATAGAGCACCCGAGCCAGGACAACTCTCCTGCCCTATCCCCATAACCCCACTTAACCTGCACATCCTTGGACACTAAGGGGCAATTTAGCTTGGCCAATTCCCCTAATCTGCACATCATTAGACTGTGGGAGGAAACCAAGCACCCCGGACCCATGCAGACACGAGGAGAAAGTGCAAACTCCACAGAGTCACCCAAGTCCGGAATTGAACACTGATCCCTGGCGCTATGAGGCAGCAGTGCTAATCATTGTGCCACCGTGCCACCAAATGACACAACCTACAAATTAAATTAAAAGTACGAATCAGAATACAGAATGAATCATAACACAGAATTCAACCAGGTCAGTTAGAGAGCACAGGTGACACGAGATGCAATAATGAGCATTCAGTATGCCCTAACGTTCTTTGTATAGGCAATTTACTCTTGTATACCAAGAAGCTAGTTCCATAACTTTACTGGTAGAGACTTGGGTTTGTTTCGGTTTTTGTTAGCTAAAACAGAAGGCCTGAAGAAGGGTTGAAATAAACTTTTTTTTAAAACTAACACATTTTATTATAGGTACTGGTATTACTGCACAACTAATTACTTTCTTTTTCCAGTCTTTGCAAGCAAGCCACAAGTTTTTGAAGCCAAACAAAATTATGGTGTTAAATATTTTAAAAGTGCACTGCGCCAATTGTAAATAATTTGCAAAATTTTTAATTTAACTAATATATACTTACCTGCACTGTTCACCGACACCTAAAAAGGAAAAAAAACATGAAATAAAATATATCCCATGAAATATTCTAAACATTACTTTTACAAAAATAATTGCTCAGCTAATGGTCAAGGTGTTGAATTACAGATACAACATAGAAGTTTCCATTCCTTAAACACACCAGAGATATTTGAGAGTTAAAGAATTTTAAAACAGTGTCGCCCCAAGCAAGATGCGCCGGAGCGTGGCGACACTCTGCGAGATCTCTCACAAAGATCCTCTTCCTACATTTCCTATAATCGTACTAATCTCTTAAAATTTAACTATGTATTTACATTGTGTATTTTGTGTTTGCCCTATGTATTTTCTTTTCATGTATGGAATGCTCTGACTGAACTGTACGCAGAAAGACACTCTACACTGTACTTTAGTACACGTGAAATGAACAAAATCAATCACATATCCAATATGGGATGAACATGGAATTTTGGTCAGCCAGGCATTTGATACATGCAGAAATCCATTACATGAGCCCCCAATCCAAGTTACTGAGCAAGTCACATGTGTAGTTTCTGTTCATCTCGTACGAAGTGTGAGCTTCCTTCTCTTATGGACACACTGTACTCAAGCTGTGCAGAGTTTTGATGCAAATTGACAAGAACCAAGAATTATGGACCTCAAGTAGGCACAGGAATAAAAGTGCAGTTTAACTAGTTAAAATCCTCCAGACTACATACCAGCACAGGTTACTGGCAAGTTTTCACTGTTGTATATATACCCCATACCAATCTATGCGTCAGCTGTACCTAGAGCCTGTGACAGATTTATTCTGACACATCCCATTAATAAACCAGACTGGTTAGTCATTCATCAAGGCACCCTGCAGCACTAGCTCAATTATCAGATTAGTGAATCTGTTAGGAATTCAACAAAGTTTCAGTCTTTCACTGGTGTGTCCTCTTGCAGCTAACCGAGTCCTGATATTCCCACCCTGTCCCGATGTGTATAATCATTAAGATAACATTCAAGCACAACTTGGTGCAAAAAAATGATTATGTTAAACATAGAACTATTACAATTAATGTTCTAAATGGGGTTGTCAATTAAGTGCCAAAGTTATTAAAACCAAAACAAAGTATTCCAAAATATTGGAGCAGTACAAGAACTCACCTCTTCATTATCTTCATCAAAGTACTTCAACTGCACGCTGCTGAGATCAAAGGAAACTTGCATCTGAAAAATTAAAATATATGGATTTCTGTATTTTAACTATCACATTGTTGCAGAACATGTCACCCGTAGTAACACTTTATACATCACACAGTGTCCAACTCTCTAACAAAACAGTTCGTGGGAGGCGAATTAGTAAACAGCATCTGCACTGTTGGAATTGGAAGGCAATTAGTTCTAATTAGCACTGTCATTTCAAATTAAGATTGAGAATTCAGCTAAAAAAGAAAATGCAATGGAAGATTTCCCCTCGCACATTTGCCCTCCTTATCTGGATACCATATGTTTAACCAAAATATCAGAGTCCAAACGTCTTGATGAAAAGAAAATCAGTTTCCTTTCCCTTCAATTTTCTTTAAGTTACTAAATCCACCTAGAAGGTAAACTCATCAACTTCCCACTGACATTACCAGCTACAGATTTGCTAATCTATACTGGCTGCCAGGAGGCAACACAGCTTCTAGAAGGAATTAGAGTATTGCCTTAAGTTTACCCATTCAAATCATTTTCCTTTTCTCCCGACAGTGGCAGAAACAAACCTGCTCAGACAAATTATGCTATTCTGCCCTGTAACAACATTTTAGGATTCCTAACTGCATTGCGCTGGTCACAAATCCTGTATTCAAATTTTTTATGATATTAAATGAAAATCGCTTACTGTCACAAGTAGGCTTCAAATGAAGTTACTGTGAAACGCCCCTAGTCGCCACATTCCGGCACCTGTTCAGGGAGGCTGGTACGGGAATTGAACCGTGCTGCTGGCTTGGTCTGCTTTCAAAGCCAGCGATTTAGCCCCGTGCAGAGTCAAGAATGCATTAAGCCGGAAACATCAGCATTACGTTTAATCAAAGTGTGACCAGTGAAGTTTATTAGCGAAGTAATGGCCAAAACAATGCATTTTTATTCCAGCCTTTAAAAAGTCCAGTATAATCCAGAAATTGAGCCAAGTTGACATACCATTGCAGTAGTTTTTGTAACAGTTTGTTAACATTTGTCAAGCCCTACTTCTGGGATAGCGAAAATAATAAATTAGTCTGATTATGGAAGGTCAGGTGAATAGATATTTGTACAGACTTGCAGCAATCTCCTGAAATCTAAGAGCATCTTTGGGAATCAACAATACGGTTCAATTTCAAGTCAACTTGTAATTTAAAAAATATTTTACCTTCTTAAACTAGCCAATTAATTTCAAAAGGTACAAATTTTTTCAGACATAATAAATGCAGGCTTCTTTTCGTAAACCTTCTAAAAGAACATCTTACGAATGAAGTATAAGAATTTGCATTTAGGATTACTTGCAAAGAATTAAACTAAAAATATGCTACATTTTATTTTACAATAGTAATTACTACATTCAAAATTGCTATTGGCCATCCTCAGATTGCTTCACAATTAGGTCACCAAGTTAACACTAAAGGACAAGGTCAGTACAGGCAGAATAACGTTAAAGCTTTGCATAATACTGACACAACTGAGTCCATCACGTAGATTCCTGTCCCCATTCTAAAATGTTACATTCTGAAAACAACTGACTTATTCCAGAGCTAATAGCACGTAAGTGAAAATCGGAGTCTATAGACGTTATAGAAAATAATTTACAATGGATTACTCAGAATGTGTTCTGCTTTGGTCACCAGACAAAAAAAATCCTCATGCATCAGAATGTAAAGAAGATTGATCCAAAGTGCAAACTGTGACAGCTTTGGAGAAAGATTAGAGATCATAATATTATAGCAAGTAAATTTAAATCCATGAACAGGTGGGCAATCTTTACTCAGAGGGATACACGTTTATGACAGTTTTGCAGACAGGGATGCACAGGTAATGTTATTTATTATGTAAATGGAATGCAAGGGTACTAGAGTAGATAGGTTTCAATGAGTATGTGCCTCTGTCGCCCATGACTTTTCTAATGCATGAATCCAGACAGAGAGATTGTTGCTACCCTGTTTAGCCAGAAGTATCGACCAATCAGATCTGACCTTATTCAACATCTGCACATGTACTTTACAGCAGACTGGTTTTCTCCTCCATAGCTTGGGGACATGGAGCGACTCTGCTGTCAGCTACGTTAGAAAAGATAACTTAAAACAGACTGAATATCGCAGGAAGTATAAATTATGCCCAACTGAGATCAATCCAAATTAATTTCTAAAGTGTCTCCATTTGGTCAATGTTGCAGATTCAAATATTTTAATCAGAACTTTGAAAAGGTTTATAATATTCAAGAAAACCAGTGATTGAGCCTAATCTCCACAGTCTGGTCCCCAACATTTCTCAATGATAGGAATAAAGAAAACCCATTCATTCTTCATAGTTTTACAAAGCGGCACATTTCAAAGCTGGCCTAGATTTGTTATCAGCTTGTTGACTGAAAACCAAATATTCTACAAGAGAAATTTTAAGACCCCACCCTTGTGGCTATAAGAAATTCTGTTGTGATTACATTATCCTCTTCAATTAACACAAGACAACCAAGCAGAGGCCACTGTTTGAGTCCACATCCATGCAGTAAACTAATTTCTCTCCCACAACTACAGCAACACAATTAAAGAATAAATTACAGGTAAACTATTGATAGCGAACATAAATTACAGAGATCTCTTTACAGGTCATACCATCATCAATTTGCTTCATTCTGTTGTCCGGGTACCAAACCCCCAAGTCAATTGTCAGTGTACCAAAACATCTAAAATCTCTCCAGAAGTCCGTGAGCACGCAGGTAGGCCTTCAAATAATTGAGTAAGTGTGTATTTTGAACCTTCAGAAAGGTTGTTGCAGAGGTGATAAGGTTTATGAAACCAAAGTATGAATAGGATCAAACTTGTGTTTCAGTGAACTTTGTACGTTGATGCCGATGTCTTATTTGCCGTAAACTGGTAGGCATATAATACAATACTATACAACATGTAAGCAAATTCATAAACAGAGGATACTCTTGATATATATGTATCCCCATGGCAAATCCAACACCATACAGTGTATAAGTGCTATTATTAAAGATGAGATTAGCCTTTTGGATAAATATGAAACAGATTTCTGAATAATTCCTTCACAATGTAGAGGGAAGCCTGGGATGATGAAAGCCAATGTTTCCTTGGGGAACCAAAAGGACAATAAGCACCATGGGTGCTTCACTAGCTGCGTAGTAATCTGAAACCTTGAAAGTTGGGCGAATGTTACAACAGGCAGGTGTGTGCTCCATCAAATGATTGTTCCATTGCCAATGATAAAAATGACCTTCCCTAATGTCTGTAAATACCATTTGGCCTATCGAGTCCTTGTTGTAGCACCCCCACCCATCCTGAGGAATAATCAACCCTGCATCCAACCCATTCCTTTCAATGAGATCCTCTCTCATTCTTCTAAACGCCAGTAAATACAGGCCTAGTCGACCCAATCTTTTCTCGTATGACAATCCGGTCATCCCATGAAACTGTCTAGTAGACCTTCACTGCACTCTCTATAACAAGTATATATTTCCTTAGATAAATAGACAAAAACTCGTCTCTTATCTTTTCCATCAGGAAAGACTAGAGGCATTTGGGTCTCAGGGTTCAAACAAGTAAGAGATAAATTTAGGAATGATTTCAGGAAGCACTTTAAAAAAAAGATCAACATGTGGAATGGACTTTTGGTTCAGCAAAAAACCTTGGAATTAATCAAGAAACAATTGGAGGTTATCATGGCACTGACGCATTTCCTGGGTGGACATCTGTGTTTACCTTTTGAATCCAACAACCTATCAAAACCAAATAATAAAGAACCAATCATCAGCATGTTACACAATAACAAATCAGTAATCTCCAGTCTACAAAGTCTATCAATAAATGACCTGCATTTCTCTACACTAGCGCCAGTCCACCAGATCCTTCTTCAGTTCACAACCTGGATCTGGGTAGGAAGTCACCATTAATGACAGCTCTTACACAATGGTGTTGAACATGTCTGCTGGATGCATACATATAAAGTATAACTTCAGCTTATGATGATAGATTTGTTTTTAGGTTGCACAGCTAAAACCAAATTCCTAAATTAATTTTTAAATCACCAATCACGTGTGCTTCAAAGCTTTCAAACAGATCCAAGATGCAGTATCTGTCAACTCACCTCATTTGCATGATTCCTAATGCATTATATGCCTTCTGATACGCCTACATCAGAAACATTGCAGTAAATGGCTTTAACTCATGGGTTGAACAATGTAGACAATAGGACTAAAGGCTACATCATAATTTGGATCAAATCTTCACTAACGCACTACACTGGAGATAAAGTTCCACCGATTTTCCAACAAGATTTCCACAAACCTGATATTTTTGCCTTTTTGGCTTAACAAGGCAGACTCAAAAATAAATAATTAGTATTTTAGTGCAAATTTGACTGCAATTGGTCTTCTCAAGTTGATCTGATAGTTAACCATTATTGCCAAAACTAAATTTACTGCAATGCTATATTTCATTCGGAATTACCTCATCATCAGAACATATATTTGCAAGAAATTCTAAGTACAAAACAAGTAGCATTAAAAAATGTAGAGATAGAGTGGAGAGGCAGGAGTGAGGTAAAAGATCAGCCATGATCTGACTGAATGGTGGCACAAGCTTGAAGGCTGATTGGCCTGCTGAACCACTGTACCCCGTACACATGACAATAAACAAATCTTATCTTCTTGCATTCTTCACCATAAAATTACATTATTCAGTAAACCATCGTAAATATTGCCGAGTCAATTTCTTTGCCTAAAATGAGATAGTTCTTGTTCCACATGACCCCTCAATCAATATTATTGAAAATAGATTATCTGCTCATTTGCCCTATTATTGTCTGTGGATGTCTTGGGCAGGCTTTATATTGAGTTTCTCCACATCAGCGACTATACTACAAAAGTAGCACAATCACGGAGACACTTTTGAAAGTCCTGAGATCATGACAGTGTCATATACTGAGGGGTGTATCATTAGTCAGAATATATCATACAAATATCAAATTTTGGATCTCAAATTATTCCTGCTTAGGTCCATAGCAATGCCACATCATCATGATCTGTCTTATGAAAATAGATAAGCACAGGATATGTTTAAGTATTTCCAAGCAACCTCCATTTGAAAACAATAAACAGGGTGAGAACACACCATAAAATCAATATTTATATTTATTTTAAGTGGACTGACTGACAATACTACAAAAAGCCAAAATGCTTCTTTTAACTAAGAAACGTAGGTGAAGGACCAGAATCAATTGAATGAGGAATCACAGATAAGCTCTTTCTTTAAATGTACTTAAAATAACAAGATAAATCAAGGGGGTCTTGAATAGTTACACTGCACTCCAAACATTAATTCTGCTTCTCTCTCTGCAGAGGCTGCCAGGCCTGCTGAGTTATTATTTTATTACTACTGTAGTATTTTACTTTAGGATAAATCAAGCATATTACTTCACGGCTGCTGAAGACCGGAAAGGCAAAAGAAATGGTAATTTTGGACATTCTGAATTCTCCCTCGGTGTACCCGAACGTGTGCCGCCAGAATGAGGTGACAAGGGGCTTTTCATAGTAATTTCACTGCAGTGCTACTGTAGGCCTATTCGTGACAATAAAGATTACTATTATGATTTGAGAAACAAGGCACTATGATTTGAACCTGGCTTTCAAAACTTTACTATCACCTTTTGGAAATCACGGGTTAAATGATGGCAGTTAACTGCCATACCCCAACTTTTATAATTATAGGCGAAAGGATATTTGAGTGCATTCTGAAAACAAAACACAGAATGACAGAACAAATCTAATTCCAAAAATAGCAAACACGGGAAGTGAAACGATGACTGGAATGAAAACGACGCCTTGCCCTTTGCTTCCAGTCAGGGCCCACGTCTACGCCTCAGCTTCCTAAGAAGTCGTATTGGATACGAAACATTTAATTGCCTCCCCCTCGACGCTGCCGGGCCTGGTGAGCTTTTCCAGCAGTTTCTGGGTTGTTATATATAGAGTTTTTTAATGCCTCAGCCAGCTGGCAGGACTCCCAGTGCAAACGCGCCCATCAGGCTCCGGAGGGCAAGCGCCGGGCCTGAGGAGCCGAGGTCGGCTGGGCCTGAGGAGCTGAGGTAGGCTGGGCCTGAGGAGCTGAGGTAGGCTGGGCCTGAGGAGCTGAGGTAGGCTGACCCTGAGGAGCTGAGGTAGGCTGGGCCTGAGGAGCTGAGGTAGGCTGGGCCTGAGGTAGGCTGAGCCTGAGGAGCTGAGGTAGGCTGGGCCTGAGGAGCTGAGGTAGGCTGAGCCTGAGGAGCTGAGGTAGGCTGGGCCTGAGGAGCTGAGGTAGGCTGGGCCTGAGGAGCTGAGGTAAGCTGGGCCTGAGGAGCTGAGGTAGTCTGGGCCTGAGGAGCTGATGTAGGCTGGGCCTCCCTTCCCACTCACCATGGCTTCCAGATCGGCCCAGGTAGTCTTCTGAGGGTCGCAAACCAGGAAAGCTTTCGTCTGTCCGCCGCAGCTCACGCTCACTTTGATTTGCTTCTCCATCCCTCACCCCCCTCTTCTTCCTACTCGATGGTTCAGAAGGTGGGGGGGGTGGTGGCGGTTACCGTGATTCCTCTCCTTCTCCCCCCTCAGCTCAGATCCGGGATCCTGCGCCGCGCGCGCCGCCGCTTGTTTACATCAGAGGCCCCGCACTACCCGGCATCCACCGCGGCCCGAGGTAAACAGCACCTCCCATTGGCCGCCACCCGATCACCTGACAAGCGCTGACGTCGAAACCCGTATAAAACTTAGCCCACGGTATAATTCGCCCCCTTCGTCGAAAAGTTAAATATCAAATAAATACGGGGGGACGGCAACCGACCGCGAATATCATAGGCGGGGCGGCAAAAGGAAATCCGCGACCGCCATTTCAGGACGATGAATTGAAAAGCTTTTTGAGGAGCTGTCCTGACGTCGCCGGGGTGTTTTTTTCCCCCACAACGTACAATCGGCCCGTCCCCGGCGCCCCGCCTGCGTCATCGCGTCCCCCCCAAAAAAAAAATCCCGCCTGCGTCATCGCCCCCGCCCATCCCGCCACGTCGTCGCGTCCTCGCTCCCCCCATCCCGTCTGCGTCATCGGGGCCGCGCGTCGGAAGTGACGCGCGGCGCGGGAAACCCGAAATATGGCGGAGGTCGTAAACTGGGTTTGGAGTTGAGCGGAGCGGGTGGACCGGTTGGGAATCCTCGCTGCCCATTCTCATTAACCAGGTGTTCTATGCGCGCGGGTTGCCAGTCGAAGCCAAATTGAGCGAATGCTGAATAAATCTGCCGTTTGTCACCGTTGACTTGCGATCGGAATAAGGGTGAAGAGGCAGCGGGAAGGGGTGATAAGGCCAGGCAGTGAGCCTAGGTAGGGTGCTCTTTCCAAGGGTCAGTGCAGACTCGATGGGCCAAACGGCCTCTTTTTGCACTGTGGGAATTCTATGATTCTATCTTCCCTTTTCCTGTTACTAGTTTTGAAGTCGCGAGGGTTGAAACAAGTGGGATGTGCCAGACCTGCTCAGTTTGTCCAGCGCTCACTCTCGTTGTGGGGGGATGGATGCTGTCTGGATGTTGACTCGACTTTTATTTTAACTGTCACCAAGAAAATATCAACGTCATTTTAGGGTGGTTGCAGTGGATGTACATGCCCTGGTCTTGTTGGCAAGTTGAGATGTTGCACTGGCTTCGTGGCAGGACGGTGACTTATTGAGAGATAAAATTCAACGCGTGTGAAACTAATTGTGAAGCTGTAGCAGTAAACAAGGGAGAGACCAAGGGATTCTGCAAACCCAAGACATAAACACCGTACTGGAAATTCTCAGCAGATAAGGCAACATCGGCAAAGACAGAAAGAGGTAAAATTTCACATCAATAGCCGATTTGCAGAAGTGGAATAACCTCCTGCTGTTCTCTGGGCAGGTTTCAGACGGTTAAAATGAATGTCCTTCCCAGGTTTTTGATTCTTTTTCGTTGTCTCCCCATTTTCCTTCCAAAATAATTTTTTGATGGAGTCATAGAATCATAGTGCAGAAAGAGGCCATTTGGCACATAGGGAATGCACCAACTCTCTGAAAGAGCAGCCTGTCCCTGTAACCCTACCTCGCCTTTTGCCCACTAAGGAGCAATTTAGCAAGGCCAACCCACCTAATCTACACATCTTTGGACTTTGGGAGGAATCCGGTGAACCCAGAGGAAACCCACGCAGACACTGAGGGGGGAGAGAAAGAATCTGCAAACTGAGGTGCAGTTTTAATCACTGTGTCACCATGGATCTTATCCAACTATCCTTGTCTCCATCCCATCTTTATTTAAGATGACTTCCTTTATTTGTACATATGCTCGCATTCCTAGCATTGTTTGGCATCTTTGAATTTGTCTATATATGTGTTTCTGGAACAGACCTCTTCATTCACCTGAGGAAGGAGCAGCGCTCCGAAAGCTAGTGACATCGAAACAAACCTGTTGGACTTTAACCTGGTGTTGTAAGACTTCGTACTGTGCTCACCCCAGTCCAACGCCGGCATCTCCACACCATTCCTTTATTTGGGTGAGCAAGGCCCAAATAATTTGTATGGCGTTCCTCCAGAGCAAAAGAGAGACACACATACAGTCAAGTGGCTTATTTTAATACTGGGCAGCTAACACTGAAAAGGTACTGGGATGGCTCAAGGATCTGAATTGCAGGTGGAGGCGGGCTCTTGTAGTGGCTCTGGCTTGAGGGCCTTGGTAACTGCTTCACTTCCTTTTTCCCCAGCAAAATTTACCTCTAGTCCGGTAATGGTGTCCACGATGAGGATTTGGAGGCAGTTTAGACAACATTTTGAACTCTGCTCCATGTCGTCAATCCCTATTTGGAGGAATCATTGATTTCTGCCAGCTGGTTTGGACTCTGAGTTTAGTTCCTGGGGGAGGGAGGGACTAGAGAGGTTTGGGGTCCTCTTTGTGGGTAGGTTTGTCGAATTTGAGGAGCTGTTGGATAAATTGAAACTCCTGAGGTCTAATTTATTCAGCTATTTCCAGGTGTGTAATTTCCTGCATAATGAATGAAAAGGAGATCTCTTTGTTTCCATTGGCACCTTCGTCTTCCCTCTTGAATAAAATCCTATCTCTGGCCGAGGTCAATGAGGGAAGGATTTCGGACATTTATGGTCAGGTCCTGTCTGCGGAGCAGTCTCCGTTGGATAAGGTGAGAAGGAACTGGGAGGGGTGTGGAGTGAGGCTCTTCACGGGGTCAATTCAATCTCCTGCTGTGCTAGGTTCACCTTGATTCAGTTCAAGGTGGTGCATTGGGCACAACTGACCTAAGATGCGGATCAGTGTTTTTTCTCTGGGGTGGAGGATAGGGGCGAACGTTGTTCTTGGGGGCCGGTGAATCATACCCATGTGTTCTAGTCCTGTCATAAACCTGAGAGTTTCTGGGTCTCCTTCGTTAACACCATGGGGGGATTCTTGATATTGAGCTGGAGCCTTGTCCGCTGGTGGCCATTTTGGGGGTTTACGGTCAGTGCTGCAGAGGGGAGTAAAGGCGGATGTCCTCGCCTTTACCTCGTTGATAGCTCGGAGATGAGTTCTGCTGGAGTAGAGTTCTTCTACTCCACCCAGTGCCTCTGCCTGGTTGATGATCAAATGGAGTTTTTAAAAATGTATTTGTTCTTGGGACCAAAAAGAAAATGCTGCAAAATCTCAGCAGGTCTGGCAGCATCTGGAGGGAGAGAAAATGAGTCCAGGTGACCCTTTGTCAAAGGAATGTTCTTGGGATGTGGGCATCATTGGCTGAGCCAGCATTTGTTGCCCATCTCTAATTGCCCTTGAACTGATATCGGCTTGCTAGGCCATTTCGGGGGGGAGGGGCAGTTAAGAGTCAACCACATCACTGTGTGGATCTGGAGTCACATGTAGGCCATATAGGGTAAGGGAGGCAGATTTCCTTCCCTGAAGGACATTGGTTAACCAGATGGGTTTTTACGACAATCAACAATGGTTTCATGACCAAGTCCAGATTTTTTATTGAATTCAAATTTCACCATTTGCTATGGTGGGATTTGAACCTGTGACCACAGTATTACCCTGGGTCTCTGGATTACTAGACCAGTGACAATACCACTATACTACCGCCTCCCCAATTTCAGTAGGACACCATTAGAAGGTTGGTAGAAGGGTTCTTTCTACTCGAGATGACAGCCATTCATTTCTTTTTTTAGAAAGTTAGTCACCGTCAGATGTTGGGGGGGGGGGGGGGGGGGGGGGGCGCGGGTATTCGTTTAGTTTTAGTTGTATGTGGAAGGGTTGGGGTTAGTGGAGTTGATAATTTTTGACTGCGGTTTTCATGTATTTTACCTCTCTGTATTTGTTGGTTTGGATTTAGATTTTAACAATCAGAAATTTCGTTTTGCAATATGGAAATATTTTCTTTAATATAATGGGTTTTGAACAAGCACAGAAGAAGTGGCAGCAGTTCAGGTTTGAGTGCTGGTGCAGCTGAGATAGACTGGGGATTGGCCACCTCGCCCTTCCCCCGAGAGCGGAAGGCGATGGAAAACCACCACTGACAAACAGCCCAAGAAAAATGGCTCCAGCTGAAGCATCAGCAGATAGTGAGCGAAGGTCTTGCCTTCGGACGAGCACATATAAATGAATAAACAGAGGCAGAGAAGGAAGAAAAGGTACATGTGTGATCATGCGGAAGTGACCAAATAAGAAAAGGGATGATTGTGTTGGCAAAGGATAAGAACGGATACAAGACTTCCAGTTGCGGCGATGCAGAGCTAAACCGCACGATTCGGCAGCTCCCGCGATCACGGACATTTGGGCTCTCCAGAAGAGCCCCAACGGGAATTTTTTGAAGACGTTCCGTGTGGGAAGGTGAGAGGGAGGTCCCCCTCCACTGTATATGGAACGGACAAGAAGTGAAATGGCTAAAAAAGCGGCGTTGGAGCAGCGAGAGAAGCGAGTGAAGAAAAACAAGATGGCGGCGGCCGGAGATAAAGTGCAAGGCGGCCGGAGCTGCAAGAGTTCATTAAGCGCTGTTTTGAGGAGCTGCGGAAAGAGATGCTGGCGCCTATGCTGTCGGCGATTGAAGGATTAGGGATGACCCAGAAGGCCCACAAGGTCAAGATCCAGGAGGTGCAGAAAAAAGTTAATGAGAACGAGGATGAGATCTTGGGCCTGGCGGTGAGGTTGGAGGCGGTGAGGTTGGAGGCGCACGAGGCGCAGCACAAAAGGTGGGCGGAAAGATTCGAAAACCGGAGAACGGGTCGAAGAGAAAGAATCTTCGGATCCTGGGTCTCCCTGAAGGAGTGGAGGGGGCCGATGCCGGGGCATATGCGAGCACGATGCTCGAGTCGCTGATGGGTGTGGAGGCCCCTGCGAGGCCTCTGGAGCTGGATGGGGCACATTGGGTGCTGGCGAGGACGCCCAAGGCTAATGAGCCGCCAAGGGCGATTGTGGTGAGGGTTCACGGACAGAGAGAGGGTCTTGAAATGGGCCAAGAAAGTGCGGAGCAGCAGCTGGGAGAATGTGGAGATCCGAATCTACCCGGACTGGAGCACGGAGGTAGCAAAGAGGAGAGTGG
The DNA here is from genome assembly GCF_047496885.1 of Scyliorhinus torazame. NCBI lineage: Eukaryota > Metazoa > Chordata > Chondrichthyes > Carcharhiniformes > Scyliorhinidae > Scyliorhinus > Scyliorhinus torazame. The sequence goes on from NC_092727.1 coordinate 112,093,947, forward strand.
GTTTCAACCGGGCCAAGGCGGTGCTGCATCGGAAAGGAGTGAGATTCGGAATGCTGCAGCCAGCGCGATTGTGGGTCACATTCAAGGATCAACATCACTATTTTGGAACGCCTGAGGAGGCTTGGACCTTTATTCAAACTGAAAAGTTGGACTCAAACTGAGGGTTTGTGAGGGTGGGGGGGGGGGGAGGTTGGAGATGGCGTCCTGCAAAGGAACGAGCCTGGGGGCGCTGGTGACTGCACCGCTGCCGCTCTCGCTGACAAGGTACACCACGAGTCCGGTGGTGGCGGCAACGCTAAAGATGTGGGGCCAGTGGAGACGGCACAGGGGTGCACTGGGAGCCTCGATGTGGTCCCCGATCAGGGGTAACCATCGGTTCGTCCCAGGGAAGATAGACGGGGGGTTTCAGAGCTGGTATCGGGCAGGGATTAGAAGAATGGGAGACCTGTTCATTGATGGGACGTTTGCGAGCCTAGGGGCAGTGGAAGGAGAAATTTGGGCTACCCCCGGGAAATGCTTTCAGGTACTTCCAAGTGAGGGCGTTTGTGAGGTGACAGGTGAGGGAATTCCCGTTGCTTCCGGCACAGGGGATTCAAGATAGGGTGATTTTGGGTGTATGGGTCGGTGAGGGCAAGGGGTCGGCGATATACCAGGAGATGAAAGAAGAGTGGGTGGGAGGCTTTGGTAGAGGAGCAGAAGGGTAAATGGGAGGAGGAGATTGAGGAGGGGCAATGGGCTGATGCCCTAAGTAGGGTTAATTCCTCTTCTTCGTGTGCCAGGCTTAGCCTGATACAATTTAAGGTGGTTCATAGAGCGCACATGACGGGGGCAAGGTTGAGTAGGTTTTTTGGGGTAGAGGACAGATGCGGGAGGTGCTCAGGAAGTCTGGCAAACCATGTCCATATGGTGTGGTCATGCCCGGCACTGGAGGGGAGTGGCGGGAACAGTATCTAAGGTGGTGCAAGTCCGGGTCAAGCCAAGCTGGGGGCTAGCACTATTTGGAGTAGTGGACGAGCCGGGAGCGCAGGAGGCGAAAGAGACCGGCATACTGGTCCCTAGTAGCCCGGCGAAGGATCTTGTTAATGTGGAAAGAGGCGAAGCCCCCCAGCGTGGAGGCCTGGATAAACGATATGGCAGGGTTTATCAAGCTGGAGAGGATAAAGTTTGCCTTGAAAGGGTCTGTGCAGGGGTTCTATAGGCGGTGGCAACCGTTCCTAGACTATCTCGCGGAGCGTTAGATGAAGGCCGGTCAGCAGCAGCAGCAACCCGGGGGGGGGGGGGGGGGGGGGGGGGGGGGGGGGGAAGAGGGGGATGTCCTGCGTCCGGGGCGGGGGGGAGAAGGGGGGCTTGTTTGGGGGGTATATGAGCAAGAAAATACATGAAGGATCTGGAAAACTGACATGTATGGGAGGAATCCAATGTACAAAGCTCTGTATCATATAGATTTACTATGTTCATGTCTTGCTATGTGCGCTTTCTTTCTTTTTGTTACGGGTGGGCGGTTGTTTGTAAGGGTGAAAAACTGTTAAAATTCTTAATAAATATATATCTTTTAAAAAAGAACGGAAGCAGAAGATGCATCTCAAGGTGCTAAAAATCACAGCAGAATCATTACCATTTAAGGGGAGGCAGTGGTGTAGCCGGATTGTTGCTGGACTTGTCATCCAGAGACATACCTGAACAAGGTTCGAAACCCCATCACGGCAGATGGTGAATGAAAATCTGGAATTAAAAGTCTTGATGACCATGAAACCATGGTTGATTGTCGTTAAAACCCATCTGGTTCACTAATGTTCTTTTGAGGAAAGAAATCTGTTCGACCTACATATAACAACAAGTGGTCGACTCTTAAATACTCTTGGGGATGGGAAATAAATGCTGACATCCAATGAACAATTTCTTTTTTAAACAGTAACTGCTGCCCTAAGAAAATGGAGCCGGGGGGTATGACTGCAAATTATTTAACCCAATGTTGATTTTTGCAAGTATAAGAGTGCCAGATCCAAAGATGACATGCTCTTCTAGCTTAAACAAGAATTGTGTTTGTATTAAAGGCCTGAATCATTGGATTTATTTTTTAAACTGTAATTTCTTAGTGGTTTTGCTGAAGATAAGTTGTGAGTTTTGTATATGTTCTCCAAAGAAAGGTTCCGAGTAAACCTGGCATGTGTTCAATGACCAGGAAGCAAGTGTTGAACTGTACAGGAAAACATAATAGATTTTTCATGTGCAAAAGGATCCAGTTATGAACTTTGGAAAACCATTCCCATTGAGTGCATTTTTTCTATTAATTCAAGGGATGTGGGCTTCACTGGCAAGACCAGCATTTATTGCCCATCTCTAATTGCCCTTGAGAAAGTGGTGGTGAGCTGCCTTCTTGAACCACTGCAATCTGTGATGTAGGTACACCCACAGTGCTGTTGGAGTTCCAGTATTTTGCCCCAGCAACAGTGAAGGAATGGTGACTATATTTCAGAGTCAGGATGGTGAGCGGCTTAGAGGGGAACTTGCAGGTGATGGTGTTCTCGTGTATTTGCTGCCCTTGTCCTAGATGGTAGTGGTCATGGGTTTTAGTGAGTTCCCGCAGTGCATCTTGTAGGTCCGTGTCCTCCAATTAGTCGATCGTGATCGACAGATCGATCCCGGGGTCTTGAACAATTGATTGTCATTGCCTGCCGAACCATGCCAAATTGCACGAGACTCGAAATGTATGTAATGACAAGCGAATCAGCTCATTGCCTGCTAATGACAACAAAAATCTGTGGGACTCGGGCAACAAGATTCTCGCAGGCGCTAAAACTTTGAATAAGCTGGTAGGAGACAAAATGGTGAGTGTCGAGCCAAGGATTTCCAAGAGAGTATGACCTACCATTTCCACCAGGAATGGGAAAACCACTTTCTTTTTGTGAACGTCATTTGTCAATAGAGTGTAGCCTTGAGTAAAAGATGATGCATGCAAAATTTCAAGAAAAATGTCCCTTTAGACAGCACGATTTGGTCGAAGAAAGTCAAGCATAGAGGCCTCTTTGCATTAGCCACCTGCTGGCGAAACAACTTTGCCATCAGTGATGGTTTCTTATCAAGGCGGCCATGACGGTTGCTGCTGACACTCTGTTCAAAGAGTTGAAAAACGAAGATGAAATCATGACAGCCATCAAGAGCAAGCAGTTTTGCGCTCTAATAGGAATGTTGTCTGAAAACGTATCTCCGCAAATACACCCAAGACTTATTGGGCTGTGAATGTTGCTCACTGTAGTTTCATGAACCAGTAGGCGTGACGGATACGGCCGAGCTGATTGTTTTCGTTTGCATGGCATTCAGCAACAAAGGAGGGCTTTCTCACTCTTTTGCCAGTCGAAGAGAGGACAACAGGCGAGGATGTCTACAATGAATTCAGAAGGTGAGTGACTGAGAAAAATATTCCGATCAAGAAACTGGTTTCAATCACAACATATGGTGCACTTTCAATGCAGGCTTGTTGCACTTTGCAGAAATGATCTTGAATTCCCCGCCTTTGTCAATACTGCTGTGCTACCCACTAAGTGTTAGGAAGCAAGATCATTAACTTTTTTCATGGAATGGCAGTTATCAAAGTTATCAACTCCATTCGTGCAAGAACTCTGCAACATTGCTTGCTCAAATCATTACTCGATGAGCTTGAGGTCACCTATGGTGAACTAATCCTTCATGCAGACGAGGTGGTTAAGTCAAGGAAAAGTCCTCTACAGAGATTTTAGATTTGCTCCCTGAAATAGTCATCCTTCTTAAATCAAGAAATGAGGTATATAGTGAGCTGCCAGATAATGCATGGTTGCTACACTTTTTGGCAGTTCTTAACGGACAAAAATGCAAAATTGAATGAGCAGAATCGTGAACTTCAAGGAAGGGACAGAGACTTACCACATGTTGTGAATGCGTTCAAGTTGAAACTGGACCTGTGGTCCCCTCTCAGTTAAAGAACAAAATTACAGCACACTCCCCAAATCTGGAGTAAATCCAACAACAGGTCAAATAGAAACGGTTCCATCCAAATAAATTCTGGGACCACCTGAACAAATACGTAAATGAATTCAACAGACAATTTGAGGAGAGACACAAGTTGGAACAAATCACTTTGTCACAAACCCTTTTCTTCAAGTGGACACTGGAGAACTGACCGCACGATCTCAGCAGGTGTTTGAACAAAGCAATGGACTTGACATGGAAATCAATCACCATGCAAAATGACATTAAGCTGAAAGCTAGGTCAAAGTTTTGGGACTTGTAAACAGAGAGAAGTACCCTCTTCTGACATCCTGCGCACTAAAGGTGAAGGCCTACTTTGGTTCCACATACCTTTTGTGAGATGGCTTTTTCCCAGATGAAAATCATTAAGTCCATGTATCGCTCTCGTCTCGCAGATGCCCATCGTCCATCAAACTATGACCCAGTCACAGTGTGCAAGCGCACATATCGCATGAAGAATAGGTGAGTGTCATGCATAGCGTACATTTTTTGGTGTTTTCGTAGTCAAATTTTTAAGAGTAGATCTTATGCTGCATTTAGATTCTAAAAGTGATCCTGTGCTTAAAGGTTGGAAACCACTGTTGTAGATAGTGTACACTACAGCTATTGTGCGTCTGGTGGAGGGGCTTGCTTTGTCCTGGATGGTTTTGAGCTTTTTTGAGTGTTGAAGGACCTGCAATCAGCCAGACAAGTGGAGAGTATTCCATCACACTCTTGACTTTGTGCCTTGTAGGTGATGGAAAGGCTTTGGGGAGTCAGGAGGTGAGTTACTCTCCCCAGGATTCCTAGCTTCTTGGCCTGCTCTTGCAGTCATACTATTTATATGGCTAGTCCAGTTCAGTTTCTGGTCAATGGTGAGCCCCTGGATGTTGTTAGTGGGGATTCAGTGATGGTAATGCAATTTGTCTGAGCAGTTAATAACTAGGGTGATTTGAGATATTTTAAATTCACAAATCACACTGACTCAGTCCCCTTCCTGGTCATCTGAACCATTCTGTCCACAACCTTAATGTCCTATGTGACCTTTTTGCTGCGTTTCCAACCGCCTATATTGTTTCATCACCAACACTATATACCTCCACAATAGCACCTATCTCGGCGTATCTGCTTCTGTTTAAAATTAATGGTCAGAGATGAGGAGAATGTTTTTGAGAGCTGTGCAACTTTGGAATCTTTGCCTCAGAAGGTACTGTAGGCTGTGTCATTGAATATTTTTTAAGGCAAAGGTAGATAGATTCCGATTAGGAAAGAGAATCAAAGATTATTGGGTGTAGATGGAAATGTAGAACTTGAAACACCAGCAAATCAGCCTTGATCTTATCAAATGGTGGAGCAGGCTCAAGGAACCAAATGGCCTTGTATTTTGTATGTTCGGATAAAGTTGCCTGTGATTTTCTTATCTCCAGTTTTTATTATTCTGATGCCCCCCCACCCCAGCCTATCTTTCAACCAGTTAAGGTCACTTAAAACTCTTGTGCATATCTAACATGTGCCAAGTCCTGTTCATCCATAACCCCTGTTCTTGCAGGCCACATTGGTTCCCACACTTCAAATGGCATTTTTTTACAAGAAATCTCACCCTCCTGTTCCAATTCCACCAAGGGCTCATCCCTCTCTATCTCCAACCTCTCTTGATACCTCTGAGAAGCCTGTGTTTCTTAAAATCTGCCCTGTTGTCCAGTCACCATTCTGTTCACCTAGGTGTAGGCAGCCCGACCTTCAGCTGTCCAGACCTTGAGGCCTGAAATTATCTCCCTAAATCTCTCTGCCTCGCTACCTCTTTATTTCAAATCCTCTCAAGAACCTAAGTCCTTGACCAAACTTTTGATCATCTGTCCGACTGTCCCCGTTCAGCTTTTTCTGACTGTACTCCTGTGAAGCACATTGCGATCTACCTTTTTGTTGAAGGTGCTAAACAACAGCAAGTTGTCTCCTTGTAGAAAATATAAATAGTCACATGGTAATACAGAACTTGAGCACTGCTGAAAAGAGGCATGCTGTCAAAGCTTTTTGTCTTGCACTCAACAGGACAGCTGCAAGAATACCAAATCTCAAGGGAAAAACATATACCGCTCAAGAAGAGGGTGCTTAATTGGTTTGCAAATGAACTCTGGCAGAATCATGGTGAATGCACCAGGGAGCAATTAACTGCCAAGCTTTTGTTAAAAAAGACGAGTTGCTTCAAGGTGTAAACAAAGATTGGATGACTGTCCCCCAAATTCTTTTTTCAGTTTGAAAAAGGCGTAATGTGTGGACATGTTCTTTCTGGTTGCAAAGGACTGGGCCTGGTGTTTGAAATGTAGAATTTTAAAACTAGTTTTTCATGATGCTTTTTCCAATGGATAAGATTTCTGCAGTAACGTCAACATTTCTGGGGGTTTCTTTTGTTTTTCATAGCGTTTTAATTTATAAAATAGATGTTGAATGAGTCACAACATTTCTTTTCAAACTGGATTGAAAATTTCTATCTCCGACTCTGCAGTCAGGAGATGATGGAACAACCGGGGACACATGCAACCGCCCAGAAATTAGGGAGAGAGGCACAAGCGTCCAGAAGTTGGCGAGAGAGACACAACTGGGTCACATGGAGAAATTGGGCCCTAGGATGTCGACATTTCTGTATACTGAGACAAAGAGCAAGGCCCAGGCAACATGGAAGATTGGGACACCGTAATAGTGCGAGAGACACAATGATTACGCAGACTTGTACAAGACAAAAACCGCAAGATTTCTAAGACCAAGCATGTATTTGAGAGGTGGAAAGATATAAGGAGCTATAAAGATTAACATATAAACATCAGGTGAAAGGTGGACTTGAGAGATCAAGTTAGATAAGTTGTTTGTTCTGGTACAACATGGTGGAGTAGAATTTCCTATGTATGTGTGTCCCGAGACATGGGAGTTTGGTGTGTAAAGCAAATAACAAACTAAAGATTGAGGAAACTCTGTCACAAGTGTATTGTGCAAAATTGCAGCATATACAGATTTCATTGCTGTTTTTCATCCGTCTGTCAATTCCTATGCCAAATGCATTTCTGCCCAGGAGGACGGTGATTGGTTAGGTGGTAGGGAGATCAAGGGGGGGGGGGGAAGAGATGAATCTGCAATTACACTGCCACCTGTACTATTAAAAACCAGTAGCTTCCAGAATTGCTGTATCTAATCTGCATGAATGATAGATAGCTTGAAATTTTCTTTTTTTCCCCCCAAGAGTACCCAATCATTTTGTTTTTCAATTAAGGGGAAATTTAGCTGGGCAAGCCACTTAACCTGCACATCTTTGGGTTGTGGGGGTGAGACCTATGCAGACACGGGGAGAACGTGCAAACTCCAAACAGACAGTGACCCGGGGCCGAGATCGAACTCTGCATCGTAGGCAGCTGTGCTAACCACTGCTCCAGCGTGCCTCCATCGGAAACTTTAATTTTCATATTTGTAGAAGGATTATGTAGTTAAGTTTGGGACTTTTCTTGACCCTGATAGTTTATGCCAATTTTTACACTGTTACCTGCTAATTAAATTGGCAGAAAATGTTGGGTGTGAATAGACATTGTTATGATTACTTAAATTTTTGTAATCCTTTTAAAAAAAATTTAGAGTACCCAATAATTTTTGTTCCCAATTAAGGGCCACCAGAAACCAAAATAGCCAAATTCACTGATGACCCCCACAAATGAAGACATTATCAACACTATTCCATTCTACGTAGCTTTTGCTCTATGATGAGACAGACCCAACACAAAATTATTTAATTAAAGGGCAAATGCTTCTTCAAATAAAAAGGTAATATTCACTTTGAACAGTGGATACAATAAAGGTACGTCTCACACAACCGTAAGCATTCAATTCACTCCCTGCACAATGTGGCACTGTAACTACACAATTCCACAAATTGACGTTCTTTATTCATACAGGGTAGGTCAGGATGTCTATTCGACAACAGCTTTCACCTTTGAGTTTCACGGGTACGATTATCATCAGCAAGGCCACTTATGGGGAAAACATCCAGCAGCGTCTCTGTGCTACTCCACTTCCAAGGCATTTGCTGTTTATCGCCAACACGCACAGTACCTCCGAGCTCTTGTCTCTTTTTCTGCCAAACAGTAAAACTGACCACCTGAGCGTGATGTGCTGCTTTTCGCAAACATTCTGTGATCCTCTTTCTGTCTCTTGTTTGCTTTCTCCTATGTGTCTGCATCTGTGCACTGATCTCAGCCCATTGCACTAATCAGACCTGTTTTCTGGTGGTGACTGCTTTCTGTGCACATCTTACCACATAATGTATACATAATATTGGATATCACTTTTCAACATCTTTATGACAGCAGAGATATTTAATTATCATCCTTCTGTGTTGTGTGGTTAATATTCTATCATAACCTCTTGAGGAAATCAAGCAGTAAAAATGGTATTAAGTGATTATACGATTCATATAATTTTCAGATTGTGATGATGCTTAATTAAATTACAGTTTATATGTAATCATATTTAATCTTGGGGAAAGGATCCGAAAGGTCCAATAAAGTACAAATTTATTTGCAGAGGTCCTCAAACCAAAGTGGACAGAAATGTCTTTGTGCAAGTCAGAGATTGAACGTGTGCACAAAGTTCTCTCGCTAATGCTGAAGAATTTAGAATGTCCAATATGGTGAGTAACAGTTGTCTTGTTTCTGAAGTATGTCGTCTGAGGCGCTTTTCATTTTGAATATAATTTGCCTGATATTTGTGTCTAATTGGCTGCTTTAGACAAATATGTTTAGTACACCTATGTCCTGTACAATGTTGAAAAGGCAGGATTCTGTTCTTGTTAACCATGCTGGATTCTGGTGCTTCTTAACTCTGTCATCTCCAAATAAGCTCACTATTAAAGTAATGTGGTATTTCCACACTGATTTGTAAATTCCTAAAATATTTTCAATTATAGCTTTCAAAAGGGAATCAGATAAACACCTGGAGAGTAAATCTCTAGAGCTACAGGGAGCCGGGAAGTGGGACAAGTTGCGTTGCTCTTGTGTGGAATCAGCACAGACTTCAGAATCTAATGGCGTCCTGTGCTGTAACCAGTCAGTGACAATAGTTGCTGGTTGATTTTTGCAGTTACGTGTAGCATTCGTCGATTTAACCCTTTCATTTATGTATTAGCTTAGAATTGATGAAAGAACCAATCTCAACAAAATGCGATCATCAATTCTGTCGGTAAGTAAAATATCCACTTTTCTGAAGGCATGACACTTGGTGCTCCTCCTAATTGTTGAACCCAAAAAGATTGATAGAGATTACTTGTTCTCAGGCATTACTCCTTGTTAAATCTCATGCAGATGTGTGCAGGTGAAAAAACCTTTGTTTCAGACCTTAACTGGTAAGTGAGTCAGCCATGACTCAGTTGCTAGCACACTCCTTTCCGAGTTCAAGCCCCACTCCAGGACGTGAGCTCAGGCATGAAGATTGACTCTCCAGTGCCGTACTGAGTCAGTGCTGCTGCAAAGCTGTAGTTGACGACTTTTGGGTGAGACTTTAAACCGAGGGTGGTTTAAAATATTCCATGGCATTATTTTGAAGAAGAGCTGTGGGGCGTTATGTCTGATATCCTGGCCAATCATTATCCCTGAATAAACATCACAAAAACAAATAACCTGGCCATTAACACAGTGTATTTGCAGGACCTTGCTGCCACGCTTCCCAAATTACAACAATGACCACACTTCAAAAAGCACTTCATTGGCTGTAAGACGCTTTGAGACATCCTGTGGCTGTGAAAAGTGCCACATAATTGCAAGTTTTTCTCATGTGTTCAGCATTACATAAACAAATGCAAATTCTATTTACAGTAGAAGCTATGTTCTTTTGTGGCTAAGACGTCATGTTTGCAATCTCTATTGTGAATTATGATTCTTCTGAATTAGCATTTTCAATTTATTTTCACGTGACTGTTCGCATTTTCTTGCAACAGTAACATGACCTATTCCAAAGGAATGCTCCTTGATTTGGACAATTCATTTAAAACAAAATGCTGAGACTCTAGTTCGGCCATTTATATTACCGGCAGCTCTATTTTGAATTGAGAGCCGGTTATTTAAATCTAACCTCACAGCATTATTTAAATTTGAATTATAGGGCTTTGTTCCTGTACAGAGGTGTGCTTTAAACACTTTTGGTTTGAAGAGTTACTAATGAACTTCCATGTACTAAACTGTAAATGTTTGTACTATGGTGATTGTTGGCAAAATGAACTAGCTACTTAAAAAAAAAAGCTAGGGCTAGTCAAAATGTTTGATTACAAAACATTAAATTATTAGAATTTACAAAAATCTTGCACTTTGTAAAGTATAAGCAACAATGTTTTATTTTTAAATCACTGGCCCAAAGCCTGAAATTTACAAACAGTTTTGCAAGTTTGAAGATCTCGGGAATGACAAATCACCCAAAAATAGGCAGTCGAGAACTCCACAAGTGATTTTAAATTAGTTTATTAAGAGAGATAGTTTAGATGTAATGCACCAGCTAAATAGACAGGGAAAGTATAGGCCCATGACTGTTGACAGCAGTTTACTGATTCCAGAGGACAAACCGACAGACGACAAACTGACAGGGGGCGGCACGGTGGCACAGTCGTTAGCATTGCTGTCTCACAGCACCAGTGACCCGGGTTCAATTCCAGACTTGGGTGACTGTGGAATTTGCACTTTCTCCCTATGTCTGCGTGGGTTTCCTCCCACAGTCCAAAGGTGTGCAGGTTGGGTGGATTTTTCCAGGGATCTGACAGGTGGGGTTACAGCATTAGATTGGGAATGGGGCGGGTGCTCTTTCAGAGCGTCGGTGAAGACTTACTGGGACGAATAGCCTCCTTCACAGTATGGGTTCGATGAGTCAGTGTTAACATGTGTAATATGGGGTGGCAGCATTTTGCTCTTTTTTTTCTTATAAATTTAGAGTACCTAATTACTTTTTTTTTGTCACAATTAAGGGGCAATTTAGTGTGGCCAATCCACCTAACCTTCACATCTTTGGGTTGTGGGGGTGAGACCCACACAGACACGGAGAGAATGTGCAAACTCCACACAGACAGTGATCTGGGGCTGGGATCGAACACGGGTCCTCAGTGTTGTATGCAGCAGTGCTAACCACCATGCCACCCTTACATTTTGTTTTCTATCCAAAGTGTTAGGAAATTCCTTTTCTGTTTTTGGAAATCTTTTTATTGGCATTTCTCATATTTATAAACTATTGTATACATTCATCACATTTTTCTTACCCGCGTTAATTTACTTTATTGTACAGAAAAGTTTATTTTGTCTTTTAATTGGTCCTATATACATTTTTCCGCCCTCTGGGCCGGTCTATGGTTTCCCCCCTCCCCCCCCCCCCCGGAAACTCCTTTTCTAAACCCCCATATCACCTGGTCTATCTCCCATCTGAAAAAACATCTGCCTCTGAAGACCACATTTACTTTATTTCCAGGGACTGGGAGATGTCAATCTCTTGTCTCAATTCTTCTAATCAATGAATAGCAGAGAGGTATCCAAGATGTTCGGGCAGTTATCACTTCGGTTCATGTGAGCAATGCCACTGGATATGCAAAAACATTTTTTCTAAATAATCAAATTTTGATTGTTACGAGTACTAATGGTGAGAAATGATATTGAAACCGAGTTTGTCCATGTTTTTCATTGAACAATTGCCAATGGAGCAGTGATCCAGTGCAGTGAGTAAAACATCAGTTTATGTCGTCATTTCACCTCCAGCGCTTTTTGTTTTTAATTTTCTTTTTCTAATTTTGTGAAGGTTCTGTATATTGAAGCTTTTTGATGAGAAGAAAAGTACTATACAGTGTCCATTGTGTAATAACACATTTAGCAAGAGGTAGGTCAGTGCCAAAGTAAAAATTGTTGTTTCAATGTATTTCATATTCCATATTGGAGGACATTGGGGGGGGGGGGTGCAAAGCAATCTGCACGAGGGCTTATATATTGGTATATCTTGTATTGCACGAGTTAAAATTATACTCCTAAGTGCGTATGTCTAGGTTGGTTTTACAGTGATCTGCTCCATACTCTTGGGAGAGATGTTGGCATAGTAATAATGTCACTGGGCTAGTAAACCAGATGTCCAGGCTAGTACTTAGGTGTCATCACTTCAAATCCAAGTTAAATTCAATTAATAAAGCTGGAATATAAAACTTGTCTCAATGGTGACCATGAAACCATCATTGATTGTTCTAAAAACCTATCTGGTTCTTTAGGGGAGGCAGTCTGCCATCTTTACCTGGTCTGGGCTTCATGTGACTCCAGACTCTTAACCACCCTCTGAAGTGCCAATGCGATGGGCAAGACATCCCGTGAAAGAATATAGCAAAAAAAACCTTTGGTTTATTCTAGCTCATTCAATATTCCCCCAATGCCACTACTTCAACTTTCATGGCCCCTTGTTTTCGAGTTCCATTTTTCATTAGTTACTACATTTTACTTTTAAATAGCAACGGCAACAATTTGCTTTTATACGGTGCCTTTAATTAGCCAAACATCCTGGGGCACTTTTGATTTGCTTATTTTCCATAGACCTGTGCCAAACGTTGTTAGGACTTGAATTTGTAGTCGGTGCGAAAGCTAGTGCTGCATATTATTCGAGGGGTTTTACATTAAAATTTGGGTTCTCAATGTCAGGAAAAACTAATTTCCTGGATAATTCAGAGACAACGAAGAACAAAGAAATGTACAGCACAGGAACAGGCCCTTCGGCCCTCCAAGCCCGTGCCGACCATACTGCCCGACTAAACTACAATCTTCTACACTTCCTGGGTCCGTATCCTTCTATTCCCATCCTATTCATATATTTGTCAAGATGCCCCTTAAATGTCCCTATCGTCCCTGCTTCCACTACCTCCTCCGGTAGCGAGTTCCAGGTACCCACTACCCTCTGCGTAAAAAACTTGCCTCGTACATCTACTCTAAACCTTGCCCCTCTCACCTTAAACCTATGCCCCCTAGTAATTGACCCCTCTACCCTGGGGAAAAGCCTCTGACTATCCACTCTGTCTATGCCCCTCATAATTTTGTATACCTCTATCAGGTCGCCCCTCAACCTCCTTCGTTCCAGTGAGAACAAACCGAGTTTATTCAACCGCTCCTCATAGCTTATGCCCTCCATACCAGGCAACATTCTGGTAAATCTCTTCTGCACCCTCTCTAAAGCCTCCACATCCTTCTGGTAGTGTGGCGACCAGAATTGAACACTATACTCCAAGTGTGGCCTAACTAAGGTTCTATACAGCTGCAACATGACTTGCCAATTCTTATACTCAATGCCCCGGCCAATGAAGGCAAGCATGCCGTATGCCTTCTTGACTACCTTCTCCACCTGTGTTGCCCCTTTCAATGACCTGTGGACCTGTACTCCTAGATCTCTTTGACTTTCAATACTCTTGAGGGTTCTACCATTCACTGTATATTCCCTACCTGCATTAGACCTTCCAAAATGCATTACCTCACATTTGTCCGGATTAAACTCCATCTGCCATCTCTCCGCCCAAGTCTCCAGACAACCTAAATCCTGCTGTATCCTCAGACAGTCCTCATCGCTATCCGCAATTCCACCAACCTTTGTGTCGTCTGCAAACTTACTAATCAGACCAGTTACATTTTCCTCCAAATCATTTATATATACTACAAAGAGCAAAGGTCCCAGCACTGATCCCTGTGGAACACCACTGGTCACAGCCCTCCAATTAGAAAAGCATCCCTCCATTGCTACCCTCTGCCTTCTATGGCCTAGCCAGTTCTGTATCCACCTTGCCAGTTCACCCCTGATCCCGTGTGACTTCACCTTTTGTACTAGTCTACCATGAGGGACCTTGTCAAAGGCCTTACTGAAGTCCATATAGACAACATCTACTGCCCTACCTGCATCAATCATCTTAGTGACCTCCTCGAAAAACTCTATCAAGTTAGTGAGACACGACCTCCCCTTCACAAAACCGTGCTGCCTCTCACTAATACGTCCATTTGCTTCCAAATGGGAGTAGATCCTGTCTCTAAGAATTCTCTCCAGTAATTTCCCTACCACTGACGTAAGGCTCACCGGCCTGTAGTTCCCGGGATTATCCTTGCTCCCCTTCTTAAACAGAGGAACAACATTGGCTATTCTCTAGTCCTCCGGGACATCCCCTGAAGACAGCGAGGATCCAAAGATTTCTGTCAAGGCCTCAGCAATTTCCTCTCCAGCCTCCTTCAGTATTCTGGGGTAGATCCCATCAGGCCCTGGGGACTTATCTACCTTAATATTTTTTAAGACACCCAACACCTCGTCTTTTTGGATCACAATGTGACCCAGGCTATCTACACCCCCTTCTCCAGACTCAACATCTACCAATTCCTTCTCTTTGGTGAATACTGATGCAAAGTATTCATTTAGTACCTCGCCCATTTCCTCTGGCTCCACACATAGATTCCCTTGCCTATCCTTCAGTGGGCCAACCCTTTCCCTGGCTGCCCTCTTGCTTTTTATGTACGTGTAAAAAGCCTTGGGATTTTCCTTAACCCTATTTGCTAATGACTTTTCGTGACCCCTTCTAGCCCTCCTGACTCCTTGCTTAAGTTCCTTCCTACTTTCCTTATATGCCACACAGGCTTCGTCTGTTCCCAGCCTTTTAGCCCTGACAAATGCCTCCTTTTTCTTTTTGACGAGGCCTACAATATCACTCGTCATCCAAGGTTCCCTAAAATTGCCGTATTTATCTTTCTTCCTCACAGGAACATGCCGGTCCTGTATTCCTTTCAACTGACACTTGAAAGCCTCCCACATGTCAGATGTTGATTTGCCCTCAAACATCCGCCCCCAATCTATGTTCTTCAGTTCTCGCCTAATATTGTTATAATTTCAAATATAATGAAAGGACATCCACAAGGACAACATTTCTGTCTGCTTTGAACAGACAATATCCATATTGGGACAGGTAATAAAGCGCAGAAAATAATTAGACAATCCATTAAGCTCATGGGGTGCCAACATTCAAGAAGGTGGCTCATCACCAGGCAATTGGGGATGAACAGCAAATGTTGGCCTTGCCGACGATGTTCATATTCTCATAGATAATAAATAAAAAATTCAGGAAAACATTTCAGTACCTGTAGAAAACTAAGAGTGCAATTGATTGAAACTCAATGCTACTGCTGTGTCTATTGTGGCATTGAGCCAAATCCAGAAAATGCATAGTGCACATGTGTATGGATATATATAATTTCATTTTTAAGACTTTCTGAATATTGCTAGCAATTTTGTTGGCATTCTTGCTAAATTCATAGCTCTTACTGTTCACACGAGAAGTAGGATTGAAGAAAACTCTCTTAAGGGTCACCGATTTGTCTGATTTGGTATATCAGTGAGTTTTATTATAAGCAGTGCTATACTTGATGGCAGCTGAGTATTTTTGAATGCTTTTTTATTGCTGCTCTTTCTTTCTCTGTTTTATCATTGGTTGCGATTGGTGCAGGTGAATGTATAATGTTTATTTTACACTTGTGATACCTAAGCTACAATCACTGTTCATCATGCCATGTACAGCTCTTGTGATCAATCTTGAAATACCAATGTAATATTATCATGCATTTTAGGAGTCTGCAGGAAAGCACTCGTTTTAAACAACTTGCAGAAGGAATTATGAAAGTCATCCAGGCCTTTGAATTGGACACAGGTTATGAGTGTAAGTACAGAAAATGCTTTTATTGTTTTTGAGATCATTCTTGCATTTCATAGCATTCGACATTTAAATGTACATCCCCCCCCCCCCCCCCCCCCCCCCAAAGTATATCTTAGAGAATGATTGCTTACAGTTCTTAGATGTACATATTGAACTAGTGACTAATGGGCAGGAATATGAACAAAGCTGGAAAGTTATTACAAATTTAAATGGACCCAAACCTGATAAACTGAAGGGAGGTGAAAGACTGCAATATTCATGCAAATATTTAATGTGTTCTGATCAATGGAGTAATGCTGTCCTTCTATAATGGAGAAAAGGAGCTTGATGCAATTCTGGTTGATATCCCCAATTTAATTCCCCCCACTAATCAATTTTAACAACTTGTGAGAATTATTTTGTGTTTTGAGTTAAATTGCAGCAGTACAGTGGTCCTGGACTTGAGTGCATCGAGGAGCACAATACTCATGCAACTATCAACCTCCGAAGTGTCCACACATTAAATTTTAATGCTTTTTTTTTTGCATGTGTTCTTTATTTTCCCTAAATGAAAGGAAGAACTGTCTTAGGAAAACAATATTGCCATTTTCATTGGTTACATTTTGGGAATATATAGTTACTGACAGAAATATGAATGCTATTAAAACGTGGTAAATCACAGAAGAGTCAAAGTGGCATTCTATTCTATTCATTAAATTTTAAATCCTGTGCATCTGCTGTGCTATGGGACACTTTTCAGTTTGGGCACCTTTTATCATCCTGGACCAGACCCTCAAATGTTTAGTACAATCTGGATAAGGACCAATAACTTGTTTAATGTATGATGTGGAGATGCTGGCTTTGGACTGGGGTGAGCACAGTAAGAAGTCTTGCAACACCAGGTTAAAGTCCAACAGGTTTGTTTCGGTGTCACTAGCTTTTGGAGCGCTGCTCCTTAGGTGAATGAGGAGGTATGTTCCAGAAACATATATATAGACGGATTCAAAGATGCCAGACAATGCTTGGAACGCGAGCATTAGCAGGTGATTAAATCTTTACAGATCCAGAGATGGGGGTAACCCCAGGTTAAAGAGGTGTGAATTGTGTCAAGCCAGGACAGTTGATAGGATTTCGCAGGCCAGATGGTGGGGGATGAATGTAATGCGACATTATTATCATAGAATTTACAGTGCAGAAGGAGGCCCTTCGGCCCATCGAGTCTGCACCGGCTCTTGGAAAGAGCACCCTACCCAAGGTCAACACCTCCACCCTATTCCCATAACTCAGTAACCCCACCCAACACTAAGGGCAATTTTGGACACTTAAGGGCAATTTATCATGGCCAATCCACCTAACCTGCACATCTTTGGACTGTGGGAGGAAACCGGAGCACCCGGAGGAAACCCACACACACACGGGGAGGATGTACAGACTCCGCACAGGCAGTGACCAAAGCCAGAATCGAACCTGGGACCCTGGAGCTGTGAAGCAATTGTGCTATCCACAATGCTACCGTGCTGCCCCTGAATCCCAGGTCCCAGTTGAGGCCGCACTCGTGTGTGGACCTTGGCTATAAGTTTCTGCTCGGCCATTCTGCATTGTTGCGCGTCCTGAAGGCCGCCTTGGAGAACGCTTGCCCGGAGATCAGAGGCTGAATGCCCTTGACTGCTGAAGTGTTCCCTGACTGGAAAGGAACATTCCTGCCTGGTGATTGTCGCGTGATGTCCATTCATTCGTTGTCGCAGCGTCTGCATGGTCTCGCCAATGTACCACGCTTCGGGACATCCTATCCTGCAGCGTTCGAGGTAGACAACGTTGGCCGAGTCGCACGAGTATGTACCGCGTACCTGATGGGTGGTGTTCTCACGTGTAATGGTGGTATCCATGTCAATGATCTGGCACGTCTTGCAGAGATTGTCATGGCAGGGTTGTGTGGTGTGGTGGTCACTGTTCTGAAGGCTGGGTAGTTTGCTGCAAACAATGGTTTGTTTGAGGTTGCGCGGTTGTTTGAAGGCAAGTAGTGGGGGTGTGGGGATGACCGTGGCAAGATGTTCATCTTCATCAATGACATGCTGAAGGCTGTGAAGAAGATGTCGTAGTTTCTCCGCTCCGGGGAAGTACTGGACGACGAAAGGTATTCTGTCGGTTGTGTCCCATGTTTGTCTTCTGAGGAGGTCGGTGCGGTTTTTTGCTGTGGCACTTTGGAACTGTTGATCGATGAGTCGAGCGCCATATCCCGTTCGTACGAGGGCATCTTTCAACGTCTGTAGATGTCTGTTACGCTCCTCCTCGTCTGAGCAGATCCTGTGTATGTGGAGAGCTTGTCCATAGGGGATGGCTTCTTTAATGTGTTTAGGGTGGAAGCTGGAGAAGTGGAGCATTGTGAGGTTATCTGTGGGTTTGCGGTAAAGCGAAGTGTTGAGGTGACCGTCCTTGATGGAGACGGGTGTGTCCAAGAATGCAACTGATTTTGGACGCATGACGACGCAGAATCGCTGAGCAGAAACTTATAGCCAAGTTCCGCACACATGAGTGCGGCCTCAACCGGGACCTGGGATTCATATTGCATTACATTCATCCCCCACCATCTGGCCTGCGAAATCCTACCAACTGTCCTGGCTTGACACAATTCACACCTCTTTAACCTTGGGTTACCCCATTTCTGGATCTGTAAAGATTTAATCACCTGCTGATGCTTGTATTCCAAGCATTGTCTGGCATGTTTTAATCTGTCTATCTATATATATATATATATATATATATGTTTCTGGAACATACCTCTTCATTCACCTGAGGAAGGAGCAGTGTTCCAAAAGCTAGTGACATCGAAACAAACCTGTTGGACTTTAAGATCGTGTTGTAAGACTTCTTACTTGTTTAATGTAGACCAAGTTTGAGATCCAAGACTCTTTTTTTTTTTTCCTAAGAGAATAGAACCCCCGGATTCCATGGTTTCTGAACAAACAAATATAAATTTTACCATACAGGTCAGATAAAACAATTTATAGTCAACATTCAGGGCTGATATCAGGTAGATGTGAATTAACAAGCAAATTGTGGTCGAAATAGCAAATGCATCAAGGCGGGTTCTACTGATTTCTCAGCAACCCACCCAGACGTCAATAAACCTTGTGAGTCAATCAGTCTCATTGAAACTCTGTCCCTCTCTCAAGAGGGATTCCGGACTTCATCACCTTTTGAAGACCTAATCTTGGTTCTCTCCAAAATGCACTCCCAACTGTGACGGCTTCAATAAGGGCCCACCTCAAGGTTTCAATCTCATCTCGTGAGTCCCCGTTTGCCGGGGTTCCCAAGTCTGCACTCCAGCACTAACCCGCAGTGCAGCATCAGCTTTTTGGCCATGTTGAGCAGAGTACCACCCCTCCAAAGTGGGTACCTTTGCCCCAAAAGCCTGCAGCATGGAATCAACAATGCCTGCTGCTTTCTATGATTTCCAGGTCTTCTGAGTCGTCATGAATCTGCCAACCACAGCCCTTTTTCTGCTTCGAGCCTATTGCTTTGATCGTCTCTTTATTTTTAACTAATATCTCTCCCTGTCCCCTGTCTCGAGGCCATTCACGGATTGTGGTGCCCTGCTTCTGGTCGCATGATGGGATTTTCGTGTTTTCCCCCCCCCCCCTTTTTTTTTTATGAAAGTGCACTGTCCTTGGCCCAAAGAATTTTAAAACGGCGGTTTGTTCATGTGCCTTCTGCGCATGTGCAAAACCCCTATTGCCAGGAACCCCCAGCCTCCCTTTCGGAAAGAAGATAAGTCTCATTTCGTAATAACCTCAAATACTGAGATAAAACTTTGACACTAAGTAATTCTGGACAATTATTGAAGGTTGTCTGCCTATGATTAGCAATGCAAGAATTCTCCCTGTGATTCTGTGATTGAGATGCTACAGTACCTGACTAATAGAGGTTGGAAGTGTAGGTCAAGATGATGGAATACTTTGTAGAATATAATTGCTCCTAAATCCATCATTCTCATTCCATGATGTGCCACTAGTCAGGTGACATAACACGCATTGATAAATACCTAACTTACTTTCAGGATTCTCATTAGTCTTGTGTTTTACTCTCGATTTAAAGAAGCAAAATTAAAAAAATTATTTGTTTGAAGGCTGATCTATGTGATGGTGGAAGACTCTATGTAGTCTTGTTTAAAATAAGCTTTCAGATTATCTCCAGGGCTCTACTTTCTCAATCACAGAATCACAGGGAGAATTCTTGCATTGCGATTCAAGTCACACGTGTATTGCTAATTTTGTTGTACCAATTTTGCCAGCCTTGCTGTTTTGGTGTTTATCAATATGTTTCCAATCCATTACACCCACACATGGATAATTAAAAGGCAACTTAATTATCAAGAAACGACATGTTGCCTGTTCTCATCTAGCGGTTCAAAAAAACGTTATGAGGAAAAGACCTTGTGTTGCATACCAAAAAATAACTGGAGATTTAGAAATTGAATTGAAGGAGATATACAGGAACTGTCATCCTACGTTTATTATTTTATGTTCATTTATCCCTATTTGTGTGTTTTAATGATCTGTGGTAGATTTTATTAATAAGCTAATTTTTAAAAATTAATTTCCGGGATGTGGGTGTCGCTGGTTAGGCCAGCATTTATTGCCCATCCCTAGTTGCCCTTCAGAAGGTGGTGGTGAGTTATCTTCTTGAACCACTGAAGTTCTTCGGGTGCAGGTACACCCACTGTGCTGTTAGGGAGGGAGTTCCAGGATTTTGTCCCAGCGACAGAGAAGGAACGGCGATATATTTCCAAGTCAGGGTGGTGAGTGACTTGGAGGGGAACCTCCAGGTGGTCGGGGTTCCCAGGTATCTGCTGCTCTTGTTCTTCTAGATGGTGGTGGTCGTGGGTTTGGAAGATGCTGTCCAAGGAGCCTTGGTGAGTTACTGCAGTGTATCTTGTAGATGGTACACAAGGCTCCCACTGTTCGTCGGTGGTGGAGGGTTTGAATGTTTGTGGAAGAGCAATTAAACGGGCTGCTTTGTCCTGGATGGTGTCCAGCTTCTTGAGTGTTGTTGGAGCTGCACTCATCCAGGCAAGTGGAGAATATTCCATTCCACTCCTGACTTGTGCCTTGCAGATGGTGGACAGGCTTCAGGGGGTCAGGAGGTGAGTTACTAGTTGTAGGATTCCTAGGCTTTGACCTGCCCTGGTAAACACAGTGTTAATGTGGCTAGTTCTGTTCAGTTCTGAACCAGGATGTTAATTGTGGGGGATTCAGCGATGGCAATGACATTGAATGTCATGGGGCGATGGTTAGATCCTCTATTGTCGGAAATGGTCATTACCTGACACTTGTGTGGTGCAGATATAACTTACCACTTGTCAGCCCAAGCCTTGATATTGTCCAGGTCTTGCTGCATTTGGACAAGGACTGCTTCATTATCTGAGGAGTCGCAAATGGTGCTGAACATTGTACAGTCATCTGCAAACATCCCCATGTTTGACCTTATGATGGAAGGCAGGTCATTGATGAAGCAGTTGAAGATGATTGGGCCTAGGACACTATCCTGAGGAACTCCTGCAGTGATATCCTGGAGGTCAGATGATTGACCTCCAACCACAACCACCATCTTCCTTTGTGCCAGGTATGACTCCAACCAGTGGAGAGTTTTCCCCCTGACTCACATTGACTCCAGTTTAGCTAGGGCTCCTTGATGCCATACTAGGTCAAATGCTGCCTTGATGTCAAGAGCAATCACTCGCCTCACCTCTGGCATTAGAGCTTTTGTCCATGTTTAAACCAAGGCTGTAATAAGGTCAGGAGCTGAGTGACTCTGGTGGAACGCAAACTGAGCGTCCGTGAGCAGGTTATTGCCGAGTACGTACCGCTTGATAGCACTGTTGAAGACTCCTTCCCTCACTTTGCTGATGATGGAGAGTAGACTGATAGGGCGGGAATTGGCTGGGTTGGATTTGTCCTGTTTCTTGTGTACAGGATACACCCGAGAAAATGCCAGTGTTGGACCTGTACTGAAACAGCTTGGCCAGGGGTGTGGCAAGTTCTGGAGCACACGCCTTCAGTACAATTGCAGGCATGTTACCAGGACTCATAGCCTTTGCAGTATCCAGTGCTTTCAGCAGTTTCTTGATATCACATAGAGTGAGTTGTATTGGCTGAAGACTGACATCTGTGATGCTGGGGATTTCTGGAGGAGACCGAGATGGATCATCCACTCCGCACTTCTGTCTGAAGATTGTTGCGAATGCCTCAGCCTTGTCCTTTGCATATATGTGCTAGGCTCCTCCATCATTGAGGATGGGGATATTTGTTTAATTGTCTACAACCATTCCGGGCTGGATGTGGTAGGACTGCAGGGCTTAGAACAGATGTGTTGGTTGTGGAATCGCTTAACTCTATTACTTGTCACTTAAGCTGTTTGGCACACAAGTGTTATAGCTTCAGCACGTTGACACCTCATTTTTAAGTATGCCTGGTGTTGCTCCTGGCATGCTCTCCTGCGCTCTTCATTGAACCAGGGTTGATCCCTGGCTTGGTGGTAATGGTAGATGTTGCAGATTGTGGTTGAGTACAATTCTGCTGCTGCTGTTTGCCGACAGCATCTCATGGCTGTCCAGTCTTGAGTTGTTAGATCTACATACAACATACAGTGCAGAAGGAGGCCATTCGGCCCCTTGAGTCTGCACCGACCCACTTAAGCCCTCACTCCCACCCTATCCCCGTAAACCAATAACCCCTCCTAGCCTTTTTGGACACTATGGGCAATTTAGCATGGCCAATCCACCTAACCTGCACGTCTTTGGACTGTGGGAGGAAACCGGAACACCCGGAGGAAACCCACGCAGACACGGGGAGAACGTGCAGACTCCGCACAGACAGTGACCCAGCGGGGAATCGAACCTGGGACCCTGGCGCTGTGAAGACACAGTGCTATCCACTTGTGCTGCCCTGTTCAAAGTCTATCCTACTTTAGCATAGTGGTAGTGTCACACAGCACGATGGAGAGAGTACTCAATGTGAAGAAAGGACTTTGTCTCCACCAGGAATGTGCAGTGGTCACTTCTATCGATACTGACATGGACAAATACATCCGCAGCAGGCAGATTGGTGAGGATGAGGTCAAGTATGTTTTTCCCTCTTGTTGGTTCCCTCACCACCTGCTGCAGTCCCAGTCCAGCAGTTATGTCCCTTAAGGCTCAGTCTGTGGTGGTACTACTGATTCATCTTGGTGATGGACATTGAAGTCCACCACCCAGAGGATATTCTGCACTCTTGCCACTCTCAGTGCTTCGTCCTCAACATGGAGGAGTGCTGATTCATCAGCTGATGGTGGCCGGTATGTGGTAATCAGCAGGAGGTTTCTTTGCCCATGTTTAACCTGAAGCCATGAGACTTCATGGGGTCCAGAGTCGATGTTGAGGACTCCCAGGGCATCTCTCTCCTGACCACATACCAGTGTGCCGCTGCCATACTTGGTTGGATCTGTCCTGCCGGTGAGACAGGACATACCCAGGAATGGTAATGTGCTGTTTGGGGTATTGTCTGAAAGCTATAATTCTGTGAGTATGACTATGTCGGGCTGTTGTTTAATTCGTCTGTGAGATAGCTCTCCCAACTTTGGCACAAGTCCCCAGATGTGGGGCAGCACGGTAGCATAGTGGTTAGCACAGTTGTTTCACAGCTCCAGGGTCCCAGGTTCGATTCCCGGCTGGGTCACTGTCTGTGCAGAGTCTGCACGTTCTCCCCGTGTCTGCGTGGGTTTCCTCTGGGTGTTCCGATTTCCTCCCACAGTCCAAAGATGTGCGGGTTAGGTGGATTGGCCTTGCTAAATTGCCCTTAGTGTCCGAAAAAGGTTAAGTGGGGGTTACTGGGTTACACGGATAGGGTAAATATGTGGACTTGAGTGGAGTGCGCTTTGTAGGGGCCGTGCAGACTCAATGGGCCGAATGGCCTCCTTCTGCACAGTAGAGTCTATGTGAGTAAGGAGGACAGGACTGGGTTTGCTGTTGTCGTTTCCGGTGCCTGGTTCGATGCCGTTTTCATTTCTTTTTTGTGTTTTTGTAGCGGTTGAATCCAACTGAGTGGCTTGCTGGGCCATTTTTCACTGCAAACTTTAAATGACAAAAGATGTGCTCTTCATTGCTATTCTAAAATCAGTATTTTGGCAGCTGATCTCGAGGTAATGCATTTGAAAATCAAAAGTCTCTTTGAAACAACAAAGGGAAGATTGGAAATATCTTGCACTCTTTTGTACGTTTCAAGATTTTTTGCATGGACTAAAAGCTATTAAAAAGCAGTGTTAATGTATGTCGTGTATTCGATGAATTTTTTTTTTAACGATCTTGCGCCTTTTTAAACAGTCTCCATAGGCAACACGCCAAAACGGACACCAACTGAGATCAATGCTTACAGACAGTTATGGCAAAATGATAGCCATGCTTGGAGTAATACACCACAGAATGTCATGGCTACTGGAATCTCCAAGAATCGCACTTTGGTACTGCAATTATTTCTTTAATGCTTTCTGGTTGAATTGGCTCAAATAATTGGATTTTGCTCTCTCTCCATCTGGGGTGATATTTTCATGTTGCTCGTTTCTAGAAAAGCGATTTGATAGTAAGGGAGCCAAGGACATTTGAATGTTAGACCCACTGGTCTAATCCTTCAGCAATGACATTTCCAGATGGAAAGGGAAACTGCAATTGGAGAGGGAAATGGGGTGAGTTGGAGTCAGATTAGATACAGAAAGAGCAAAGAAGAGAGACTGGAAAAATAAGAAAAGAACATGTAAACGAAACCTCTTGGAACAAATTAGTACTGAGCAGAAGTGAGGCGCCACGGTTTTATTAGTTCTCTGTCAGGACTGTAAATCATGTCATTAACAGAATCATTACAGCATGAAATTCCGTCTCTAAATAGCTGTGATGAGATTCACTCACATTTACGCTGCAAACCCAGGGATGCTTTGACCTTCGAGGGGAGGTTGGTGACAGGTGCAACTTGTCCAGCAATTTGGGATTATTATTCTCAGCTCGTGGCATATCTCTTCCTCCTCCCAAATTGCTGATTTTTTTTTAACGTATGAATAACGGTGGGTTCTATGACCTTGCCATCAGAAGTAGGCCATTCGGCCCATTGAGTCTGCTCCGCCAGTCAATGAATCACGACTGATCCGAAATGTTCCTCAACTCTACTTTCCCACCTTATTCCCGTAACCCTTGACCCCCCCCTTACTGAATGAAAATCTGTCTATCTCCGCTTTGAACATGCTTAATGACCCAGCTTCTACAGCTCTCTGCGGTAAACAATTCCACAGATTCTGAGAGAAGAAATTCCTCCTCATCTCTGTCTTAAATGGGCGACCCTTTACTCTGAGATTATGCCCTCTGGTCTTGCAACTCTTCCATAAGGGAAACAAACTCAGCCCTTTTTTTTTTTCCTCCTCCAGTTATTTCCAGACCATTGCTCTTCATTTTATTCCCCCCCAAATTTCTGTGAATTCTTGCATTTCTTGCATTCTTCCAATATGAGATGGATAAACTGACGAGGGAATGAATGGAGTGTTCATTTTTTTTACCGACCTCCTCAGAAGAAAAACATGGGACACAACCGACAGAATACCCTTCGTCGTCCAGTACTTTCCTGGAACGGAGAAACTACGACATCTTCTTCACAGTCTTCAACACGTCATCGATGAAGGTGAACATCTTGCCAAGGTCATCCCCACACCCCCACTACTTGCCTTCAAACAACCGCGCAACCTCAAACAAACCATTTTTTGCAGCAACCTACCCAGCCTTCAGAACAGTGACCACCACACCACACAACCCTGCCATGACACTCTCTGCAAGACGTGCCAGATCATTGACATGGATACCACCATTACACGTGAGAACACCACCCACCAGGTACGCGGTACATACTCGTGCGACTCGGCCAACGTTGTCTACCTCATACGCTGCAGGAAAGGATGTCCCGAAGCGTGGTACATTGGCGAGACCATGCAGACGCTGCGACAACGAATGAATGGACATCACGCGACAATCACCAGGCAGGAATGTTCCCTTCCAGTCGGGGCACACTTTAGCAGTCAAGGGCATTCAGCCTCTGATCTCCGGGTAAGCGTTCGCCAAGGCGGCCTTCAGGACGCGCGACAACGCAGAATCGCCGAGCAGAAACCTATAGCCAAGTTCCACACATACGAGTGCGGCCTCAACCGGGACCTGGGATTCATGTCACATTACATTCATCCCCCACCATCTGGCCTGCGAAATCCTACTAACTGTCCTGACATGACACAATTCACACCTCTTTAACCTGGGGTTACCCCATCTCTGGATCTGTAAAGATTTAATCACCTGCTAATGCTCGCATTCCAAGCATTGTCTGGCATCTTTGAATTTGCCTATATATATGTTTCTGGAACATACCTCTTCATTTACCTGAGGAAGGAGCAGCGCTCCGAAAGCTAGTGATATCGAAACAAACCTGTTGGACTTTAACCTGGTGTTGTAAGACTAATTACTGTGCTCACCCCAGTCCAACGCCGGCATCGCCACATCATTTTAAAAATACAAATATGTTGACCTCCATTTTTGACAACCCAGGGTCGGCCTTGTACAGCTTCTCATAGTGCCTCCCGAATAACCCAGTTATCTTTTCTGGCTCCGACACCGACTCCTCCTTCTCCGCCCTTGCCTGCAAAATTTACCTGTACGCTGTCTGATGCTGCAGTCGGTGGGCCAACATATGACTCGCGTTGTCAACCTGTCAGACTGCCCCTGCATTCTTCCTCTCCGCCAGCAACTTCTTCGTGGGGACCACCGAATATTTCTTATCCACCTCCACTACCTTGTCTTACAGCTGCTGATGCTCCTATCCCTATGAACCTTAAACAAAATAATCTTCCCAATGGACCATCAGGACACCCCTTGCATGAAAAAACACCAGAATTCACAAATAAGCTCCTACCAGAAATCAAACTTACAGTTTCTAAATAAAATCCCCCCACCCCCTGCAATCGGCAACCCAGACAACAGAGTAACTTTTGCAGACTTAACTCCTGCATCCCCTCAATTCCCCTCCAGCTTATGGACCCTGATAAAGTCATTGATCTCCTCCAGCATCTCAAGATAATACTCCCAGCCGCCATGACTTACCTTGAGCCTGGCCCGGTACAGCACCCTGAGCCAAATCTGTCGTTTGTACAACAACGCCTCGGCCTTGTTGTAGCCCAGCCCCGTGACAAAATCCTGGTAAATCCGGAATCCCTTACCCTCCCACTCACCGAATCGCTTTGCTTTGGCCCACCTCAGGCTCTTCTCCTTGTCCAAAAACTTGTGCATCTGCACAATCATCGCTCGCGATGGCCCCCCTGCTCTCGGCTTCTCCCTCAAGGACCTATGGGCCCAGTCGTCCACTCTGGAGCCTCATCCTGCACCTTCTCCTCCGCCAACCTGGCCAACATCCTCGAAACAAACTTTGTGGCGCTCGTTCGCTCCACACCTTCTGGCAGCCCCGCAATCTGCAAATGATGTTGTATAGACCTGTTCTCCTGCTCCTCCACCTTCGACCGCAGCGACTTGCATGGATCCCCACCTCCGCCTCCAAGGGCACGATACGATAATTCTGTTCAGACACCACCTTTTCCATCTCCCAGATTGTCGCCCCTTGTGCTATGAGGCACTTTTCCACCCGATGCAGAGACCCGCGAAGAGGTGCCACTGCTCCCTCACATGCCTTTGACCAGCCACTGTGCCTCTCCTTCCTCTGCTGTTGAAATTCCTCCTTGATGAAGCTCATCAATTGCTCCATCTGAGGCTTCCGCACTAATGACTTACCTTTCCCCTCTGCTATTTTCACAACAGGTCCCCTCCAACTCCTTAGCCAAGTCTTTCACTGTCTTAGCCGGGTCTGATAGCCAGTAAACATGCCAGTCCAGGGGAAAACAACTTCTCTTACACTTTCCGTTCCACTTTTCTGCCGAATCTACCCAAGGCACGGATGAAAAGAGCCAAATCCAACGCCTTCAAGTTGGGGCCGTCCTGTGTGCAGCCACTCACTCCATGGCCGCCACATGGGAGTCTGAAAATCTTTCATGTGTTAATATTATGCTTTGTAAAGATATCCACACAGCAGGAGTTTCATTGTGAGATTCTGGTGATGTTTTGAACAATTTATATAAGTCTTCTGAAGCCTCAATTGAGACCACAGTCATGCAGTTATTCCCGTCTGTTTTTATGTCCATTCTTTATTTTTGGAGTTCTAAAGTGACTTTGTTTGGCTGTGGCAGGTATTGTGTCAAACATCAGCCAATGGGCTTCATATATGACATTTACACTGAAATGTTGACAATTGTGATGTAATCACTGCAGTTTTATCATCATCATTGTTTATCAGGAAATAACCATATATTGCATCTTAATTATGTTGTATAGTTAAAGAAATTCTGAGCTAACCTTTTGTTTTCTTGTACAGAAGGTGTGCTCTGACCCTCCTTTGACTGAATTTGTAAAAAGGATCTCCTCAAGAAATAAAAGGCAGAAAATAGAGAGCACTTCAGTCTATGTTGGGATTGGTAAGAATTTTAATTGCCTGGTATGAAGGGATGATCTTTGTTTTGTGTGGTTTATTGTACTGATCTGGACCTAGTACTCGCCTCCTCCCACCTAAATCCAAGAAGGACAAAATGTCTTTGCCACAGACTTCAGCTGCCCCTTAGTCCACTGACAATGCTGGTGTTTGGCCAGTGGGAGAGCTTTGACCCATTCTGCTTGCATCTTCTTCCTGTGAAGGAGGGCTACGTTGTTCCTTCGCATAATCGGCAAGCACTACTGAATCGTTCGTTGAAAATGAATTATCTAACAATCTTTTTTATGGTACTGGCTGAAGAGTATGTGCTGGCCATGGCACTGGGAGAACTCCCCTACCTGTCTTTACATACAGCTCTGGCACTCTTACAGTGGATGGTGTTGCAATTGAATGCCTCGTACAAAACAAAAGACCCCTCTGGCAAAGCAGCATTCCCAGCCTGGATTATGTGCAGAAGTCTCTAGAGTGAAGCTTAGAACAAAGAACGATACAGCACAGGAACATGCCTTTGGCCCTCCAAGCCTGCGCCGACTATGGTACCTGCCTAAACTAAAACCGCATACACGTATGGAGTCCGTATCCTTCCATTCCCACCCTATTCGTATATTTGTCTAGATGCCCCTTAAATGCTGCTATCGCACCTGCTCCCACCACCTCCCGAGGCAACGTGTTCCATATATTCATCACCCTCTGTGTAAAAAGACTTGCCTCGCACATCAGTTCTAAACATTTTCCCCACGCACTTTAAACCTATGTCCTCTAGTACTTGGCTCTCCTACCCTAGGAAAGATCATCTGACTGTCCACCCTGTCCATGCCACTCATAATCTTGTAGGCACACGAGTAGAGAATGCTACTACTTGAGTAACTGTACAATAATTTAAATTTGCCTTCTGTATTACAGATTCGGACTCTTCTGAGGAGCCTTTGTTCAAAACACATGTTAATGTAAAGTAAGTGAAACTATACAGATCTAGGGAGGCTAATTGCACTGTGAAATGTTTCTGAAATACTGTTATCTTTATATATTGTGGAAATGTGAAAGTAGGTGATCAGTTTTGAAATACACCTGGATACATGAAGGAATTACTGATATTTGGACTAATTTTTGATCATCTGTGATTGGTGGTTGTCTTGCTATTTCAAGACAAGATTTTTTTGTTGACTTGTTATCCATTAGGATTTTTGTTTGTAAAATAGCACTTTTAAATTTTGTAACCTTAGTTGGGTCGTCATTTGAAGTACTGATATTCACCAACGTGTTTTTTATGATTTCCCTAGCAAGTAGGATTTCTAACAGTGGCCCAGATTTTACTTGCTGGGGTGAGGGGGTTTGTGTTGAAGGTGAACAACATTCAACATCCTTACCCCTCTGAGACTGTCCCGCAACTTCCAGATTTAGCACATGAGCTGATTAACATGGAAATCTTAAAACTGCTGTTCGTCATTAGCGTCTGCCATAGCTGCGCTGTGCCTCCACATCCCTGGAACCACTAGCTGATGTGGCAAGAAATTCCGTTTTCAGCACTCGCATTGCCTTTCAAAGCATCATATAATGTTGCACCTTGTTTAATCAGGTTTAATCGCATTTTTAACAGCAAGTTCAACAACCGTTGCTCAGCAATCTACACTATGGAGCATTGTTAAATATGTCCATTATGATTTAATTACAATCTCTTTTTAAACTAAACTTTTAAATATCACAGTTTTGTTCTAGAATGTTTCAGCTTCTACCGTCACACTATTTTACGTCCTAATTTTTTTTTTCTCCCACTATTTTTTAAGTGATTGGAAATTAGTGCTTTTCATTTCCTAATTGGTTGTCTGTGAAAATTCTTTAATGCGATCTAGACTATTTGGACAGCATGATGACATCAGTGCAACTCCCCACTGGGAAGTCTCATTTCAATCTACTGCACAGTAAGAGGGGTAAAGTTCTTGATGAAATTAATAGACCTTCGATGTCAGCAGCAAGTGATGTTGCTTCCCCGCTAACTGCAACGCCGAGCCAATAAGTTCCTCATTTGCTCAGAAAGATGGGCAGCAGAAAAATAAATCAAAAGCAAAATACTGCAGATGCTGGATGTCTGAAATACAAGTAGAAACTGCTGGAAAAACCTAGCAGGTCCAGCAGCATCTGTGGAGAGAGAAACCGAGTTAGCGTTTTGAGTCCAAAATGACTCGTCTCTGGAACAGATGCTGCCAGACCTGTTGAGTTTTTCCTGCACTTTATTTCTATTAAAGAAATCAAAACGTTAGTCTGGTATCTTGGTGTCTCCCACTGTGTGAAACGACAGGTACAAAACCTGATGTGAGAGCTGGTCGATAATACAAGATGTGCTTTCCCACTGCTGCTGGTAGTGATTAGTCAATCTGATCGTGGTCTCTTGGCATCTTATTTAATTAACTCCTTCGGGCGGCACGGTGGTGCAGTGGTTAGCACTGATGCCTCACGGCGCTGAGGACCCGGGTTCGATCCCCGCTTCAGGTCACTGCCTGTGTAGAGTTTGCACATTCTCCCCAAATTTGCGTGGGTCTCACCCCCCACAACCCAAAGATGTGCAGTGTAGCTGCATTGGCCACACTAAATTGTCCGTTAATTGGGGAGGGAAAAAAAATTGGCTACTCCAAATTTATATTTAAAAAGAAAAAACGCTTCATCTCGTACATTGTTTTTGGCATCCGTAATTAATTGTTTCGAAAACCCTCGCTCCACTTATGTTTGAATGAACAACTGTCATGCCAATAATTCATTCATTGAAGTTTGAACTCTTAAATTGCTGTTTCGATTGCTTCCATAGGTCTGCACTACATCAAAAACCCGTGAATAAGCAAGCTACTTCTCAAAAAGAGAAAATTGGTCGATGTGACAATGATGAGAAACCTTGTGAGGGAAAGAAATCAAAATTATCTAAGCCAGTATTGGAGGAACTGTTTTCATCAGAAATGGGTACGGTTATCTTTGCCAAACTTCCAGATTCCTTTGTTCTCATGAAGAGCGCGGTACTTTATGCTGTAATGACTCTATGGGTGGAATATTCCTCTCCTGCCTGCGGCAGGTTTTGTGGCGGAAGGTAGTGGAAAATTTGGAGGGATGCCCAAAAAATCTAATTCCTGCCGACAGGAAAACAGTTTGGAATTTTCCCCTCCCCACTTTCATACCGAGCTGATGGCGGCATGCTTCGTTCCCGCTGACACCATTTGCATGCATTACTAAGTCATGAAGCTAATTAAATGCACGACTCGCCAGAATCGGGTGGCCCTTTTCTGTCTAGCTCTGCATCAGTGGGAAAGTAGACCAGTTTGAACCACTTTTGTAAATATGTGCCATGCACTTTTACTCATGTCTTCAAGGTGAGTGCAACATTCAGAGCTAATCTGCAGTAGTGCTGCCCAGTGAAACACTACACTGGTGGGAATATACGATTGCTCTGCTTCCTATAGGCTCTGCCACAGTTCCATGGTCCTGAGAGCCCCAGCAACACCCGAATGAAGAGGTTAAATCTATCCAACGGAGGGGACTCACACGACTCATGATACTGGGTACATCGTCCTCTGAGTCACTCGGAGGAGCAATGCACCGCAGCGGATAAGGAAATACGATTCATCATTGAGCAGATCTCCGATGTTGGAGCTACTTAGGTGGGGCTCTGCAGCATTCTGCACAGAGGATGTCCCACCTCATTGTCTGTTGCATTCTTCGCAATCTGGCAATGGGGGGGGGGGGGGGGGGTCCCTTCTCTGAGGGAGACAGGAAGGAGGCTGAGAGCTTCTCAGACATTGAAGGACAGGAACCTGAATTGGGAGTTGTTTCCAAGTAAGGATGCCATTGAAGAAGCAGGACGTGGAACATGTGGCAGTACCACTGAGAGCCACACGATTCCAGGAAGTTTGAGGTGCAGGCAACAGGACACAGCCACATTCCTTCTGTCACTTCGTGTCATGCCAGTGGACAAAAAGAGCTTAACAACCAGTGACATCGAGAGCACATGCAGCATTCAGACTTGTACTGTCAATGCTCATTATTCACTGGCCCCTAATCATTGGAAACCTTGCATCGGTGCGCTTTGAGAAGTGAAAGACTTGATGCAGTGGTGGCCACCTTTTATGAGAAACATTTTGTGGACATTAAGAAATGCACATGGTTGGAGAGAGCATCACTGTTGCAGGTCTTCTGTTCTATTTTTTTTATTTTATTTTTTAAATTTTTTTTAGAGTACCCAACTCCTTTTTTTTTCCAAATAAGGGGCAGTTTAGCGTGGCCAATCCACCTATCCTGCACATCTTGGGGCTGTGGGGGTGAGACCCATGCAGACACTGGGAGAATGTGCAAAGTCCACACGGACAGTGACCCGGGGCCAGGATCCAATCAGTGTCGGGAGGCAGCAGTGCCAACCACTGCGCCACCGTGCCGACCTAGGTCTTGTCTTTTGACACTACCAATGAAGGGAGCCTTCTCATTTGGCGAGACAATTACATCTACCTCTTCAAGGCCAGTGAGGATGCCGAACTGCTGTGGAAGAGCCGTATGGACTCAATGTTAACTGTTTCTCCACAGATGAGCCAGACCTGCCCAGTTTATCCGGCATGGTCTGTTTTTATGCTGAATTCCATGCTGTCTTATGAAGTATGGTTGCTAACACATTTTGCATACATTTCCAGTAATGAGTTTGACACATCTCCCTGACGTAACACACGGATAGAGTAACTAACATGAGTCAGCTACACATCACATAATTGTGAGACCCATCCTCACAATAAGAGGGGATATAGACGCATATGCATGAAGCTTTCAAATGACTAGACCATTTTCATGAACAGCAAATGAAAAGGTGCATGATATTAACAATGATTGAACACCCGTGACCAGAAGTGATTGCAAAGCTTCTTAATTTTTCTAACCCTACTGCTATGTCGAGGTGCATCCTCGACATCCACAGCAGAAGGAAAGTGGTCTGCTGACTGGTACAGCTTGTCGTCCTTGATGACTTTGGCAAGTGGATTTTGGAGGACGTCTGCTTGCTTTGGATGTCCTGTTTGGAACAGGTGAACCCCCCTCACCCTTGAGGTACAGCTTAAGGTGATACGGCCATGGGCAGAGGGGATTGGATAAGGCTGGACACTGTTGGAGTCACCTGGGTGATTGGCCCTGGGATCTCCAACTGCTGGTACTCCTTCCTGTGGGTGCCT
The DNA here is from genome assembly GCF_047496885.1 of Scyliorhinus torazame. Lineage (NCBI taxonomy): Eukaryota > Metazoa > Chordata > Chondrichthyes > Carcharhiniformes > Scyliorhinidae > Scyliorhinus > Scyliorhinus torazame. The sequence continues at coordinate 112,127,399 of NC_092727.1, forward strand.
GAGGACGCCTGCCTGACTCCGAGGAGAGGGGGCACCTGGAGGGAGGTCACGGTTCCCTGCCCCTCTTGCCTAGCCACAGATGGATCTCACCAATGCCTGTAATGATGGAATGCAGGTCCGAGCGCAAATCTGCCAGGATCTGCTGAACCAAGGTTTCAAAGGCGGTTGCCACTCTTCCCATGTAGACCTCGAGACTCTTGCATGTCGGGGGCAGGACATTAGAACATGGACGGACCCCTCGTTCCTTCACTCTATTCTGTTGACTGCCTCTTGCAAAATGTGCCATTGCCTGTTATTGCAGCTCCAGCATGTGTAAAATTACCATTTCCAGAGGCTCATCACCCAACTCTTGACTCAGCGTGTGGTTGCTCTCCAGCAATCCTTCAAGTTCCAGAGACCTGGGCCAAAGATGCCTCTGACTGCTATGAAGACGTGTCTGTGAGGCAAGATTGGTGGGCTTCCTGAAGCCACCCGGGTGTTGGCGGACTGTACTGATGGCCTCCAGGGGGTCATGACTAAACCTCAGGGCATCTTTCCCCTTTGATGCAGCCATCTGGAGACATCTCCTTCACACAGCTGGGCTGGACAGAGTGAATGTGTGTTCAGTTGGTGTTTAAATATGGTGGATGCACATTTGATCCCTTTGGGTGATGGCAAGGGGAACAAATCTGTTCCTGATTTGCCACGTGATTCAGAGAGACGCTCCTATATGCAAAATTGTGCCGAGTGTGTTTAGGGGCTGTTTAGCACAGGGCTAAATCGCTGGCTTTGAAAGCAGACCAAGGCAGGCCAGCAGCACGGTTCGATTCCCGTAACAGCCTCCCCGAACAGGCGTCGGAATGTGGCGACTAGGGGCTTTTCACAGTAACTTCATTTGAAGCCTACTTGTGACAATAAGCGATTTTCATTTCATTTTTTCCCCCCTACCCGATCAGCCAGTCGGAGAAACGCCGCACAACCTGTCTGTGTCAGCACTTCATTTTGCGTCGTCACTTCATTTCATAAACGGAAAATTCCACCCTATGAGTCCACAACATGTTGCTTTTATAAAATATTGACTTCACGCAATTTGAAACTGTTACTCCTGTGTTTTGAGAATGCAAATCAAAGTAATTGTTGGCTAAATAGTTTTAATTTTCTCTGTTTTTCATTAACACACTTGTTTTCTTGTATTGCCATTCTTCTGGTGGTCTCCTCCAAAGACCCACTGGTCTTTCCAACTTGACCCATGAAATTGTGATCTTATGCCCCACAATATATACTCTCCACTGAATCAGGGCCAAGTGATTGCCTGGTTGAGACACAAAACCAGATTACAAGCTCATGACCAAGTAGGTAGAAAAATGAGGAAATTCCTCTCTAACCCCCTTAGGTGGCAAAATTGAGATGCCCTGCTATACCTCAATTTATTAGGCGATGAACTGATCGTTTAGTTTAAGATTTGAATAAATAATGGCTCACTGGCTACTCATCAATCAGCTTCAACCGTTGCTCTAATTTCACTATTTTAGAGGGAGATTATTATTAATTGCAGGAAAAATAGGCATTTCTTTGTAGAAGCTTTTTAACTTGCATTCATCAGGACATTTGCAAGAATACAATGCAAGGGAAATCAAAATGTTTATACTGTATGAGAAGAGAGTGCTGATCGGGTGGCTGGCAAGTGGAGTCTCGTAGAGGCATTGCCATAGAGAATGTACCAGTTGATGGTGACTGACAGTTAATTGCCAAAGAATGTTTGAAATTTAAACCAGACATCTTGACTCTGGTCACTGCAATACCCTAAGATATGAACTAGCAAATGCTGTTGCTTATTTTGTTTAGCTAAACCAGGCACTGTGTGCATATTATTTCTGTATGAAAAGAACAGGACCCTGTGTATTAATATATGTAGCTTCCAATACATGCAAATGCACCACACTGCGAGCCCAACTGACTATCTTAATTTGGTTGTTTCTTGGCACACTGAAGATTGTTTAGCAAATGTTGTCCAATCCTATCCGATGTTGAATACCTGACATTAGACATTGTTATTTTTTTGCAAGCTGCTCATTCCAAAGACTGGCAGATCACATCAAACAGTATGCTTCTTTCACTATTCACAACAGGCAATGTACAGGCCAGAACCCGACTAGACCGTGCTTGCAAAGCTCAAAACACAAAAGTATCCAAAACTATGATTCCGCAATTGGATGCCATTGGCTAAATAATCCTCCGTGTTTTAGGAATTATGCTGACGACCAATATAAAATCGTCAGCAGGACTCTGTGTGGCGCTTTGCATGTCCTGGGAGCTCCCATGTATTGCAGCCAGAAAGAACATGTACACACATTGTGCTTGTTTCAGCTAAACAAAATAAGTGTCCGTCATTTGCTGGTTCATTCCTCAGGGCAGTGCCTTGACTAATCTGAGTCAAGCTGTCGAGTTTAAATTTCAAACAATGCTTGGAAGTTAACATCAACCGGTGCATTCTTCATGGCAATCCCTCACCCAATCGGAAACCACTTGGGAGCCAATCAGCACTCTCTTCTTCATAAGAGGATAAATGTGTTCATTTCCTCGACATTGTTTCTTGTGAATGTCCTGATGATTGCAAGAAGATTGACAAAAAATCTCTATTTTACTTATCAACAATACTCAAAAGTTCTGAACCACTAAACAACTATTGTTACAATCCCAGTTGATATTATAACTGGGCTGGAAGATTCCGGTATGGAATCCTGGCTCAAAAGACCGTAACTTCTGCTGTTTTTCTAAAACGTGGAGGAACAGAGTTTTAATAACAAGGAAAAAAACATTTTTAAACATGAAAAATTTGGGTTATAATACAATACTCCTTTACTCCGCCTTCAGCTTAACAATCGCACATCGGTTTTCAGATGAACACCGATTACCAAGTACATCTTAAGCTACAATGGTCTTATCAACAGAAAAAGTCTCTTTTAAACACACTCCGTAGTCAAGTACACACTCTCCTCTGAACCCAAATTAATGTTTGTGGATTTCTCCTAAGAATCCCCCAAAATGATTGTCACGTGAGAGTTTCCAAACTACACTCCCAAAAACACGCTTTAAAATCTTTTCTCATAATTATACGTTCCCTCAGCAGTTTGTATTCTGAAATCCAGAACGGCTTTTTCAAATGACACGTTTAAACAAAGCTTCCACTCCACTTTTAACAGCAAATCTAGTCCAGGATTTTACACCAATATTTGGTGTAAATAACGCATATTTGATAAAGAACTGGAGGAACATTGATTAAAGACAAACCTGAATGATCAAGCAGTCTTTGCAGTTTGATGGCTCCTGCACTGTTGGCAGCAGTTGAAAGTAGGTAGTTATGTAGATTACAATGTTTCATTCATCGCCTTATTCAGATCAATATTGCACAGAACAGAAGTGCCTGGCATCATTTGTTTTTCTGAGTCATGTGGAATTGATTGATATCCTGGAGGCATTGTTCATTATCATGAAGGTCCTTGGGTGAAAATGTACAGACACAATCTCTTTATTGGATATTTTAAAGGCGATTATTCAATTCCTTTGTTGGAAGATTAACTAATGGTGTAAATTGCACTTTTTTTGACTGAACGAAGTGGACTTCAAGGCTAGTTGGTCAGGTTTTCTGTGTTCGCAATTTATTGGGTTAGTCTGAATCCTAACAAAGGGTTTGAATGTATGAAAGTTTTTCAGCTTATCACCAATTTCCCATTCATGTTCTCCCTGAATTCCGATGGATCAGAAGCACCTGCTTATTCCCAAAAAAGTATCCTTGTCTTTTCATTATGTAACTCAGCATAATCTTGGTCCTATATAATGCTTGTTGGCTTAAGCATGCTTGTGGCAGAATTTTTCTTCAGACTAGCTGAGACACATTTCATGTGGGGTTCCCCATTTTGAGACACATTTCATGTGTGGATTCCCATTTTGCATGCCAGGCATCCGTTTTCAGATTTAAATCTTGTTCCACTCTCAGTTCTGCCACCATCTGCCCTGCCTTTTCCACCCAATTCACGTTTTAAGCTGCGAGAGGTGAGGTGGAAGGTTCGGGTGGCAGTGCAGAGAATAGGCTGAGGTGACTGAAATGTTGACCCAATGACAGGGTGATGTGAAAAGAGGAGGAATGTGTGAAAGCTAGTTTAAGAAGAGAATAGTCCAGCAGCAGATGTAAGGCTGGACAAATTTAAAGAAGTAGATTGAGACAGATCCATGAAAAATTCGAACGTATATGTAAGAATTTGATATTTTTTGGGTTGAGACACAAAAGCATTGTAGATCAGTGAAAATGGGGACCGTGGATAAGCAGAAATTACTATGGAATATCGGCACAAATGCCTGAATTTTTAACGAGTTGGAGCTTTTAGGGGATGTAAAATATTAAACAAATCTAGTCTCGAGGTAACATAAGAACTAGGAGCAGGAGTAGGCCATCTGGCCCCTCGAGCTTGCTCTGCCATTCAGTGAGATCATGGCTGATCTGTTGTGGACTCGGCTCCACTTTCCTGCCCGAACACCATAACCTTTAATCTCTTTATTCTTCAAAAAACTATCGATCTTTATCTTAAAAACATTTAATGAAGGAGCCTCTACTGCTTCACTGGGCAAGGAATTCCATAGATTCACAACCCATTTGGGTGAAGAAGTTCCTCCTAAACTCAGTCCTAAATCTACTTCCCCTTATTTTGAGGCAATGCCCCTAGTTCTGCTTTCACCTGCCAGTGGAAACAACCTGCCCGCATCTATCCTATCTATTCCCTTCATAATTTTATATATTTCTATAAGATCCCCCCTCATCCTTCTAAATTCCAACGAGTGCAGTCCCAGTCTACTCAACCTCTCCTCGTAATCCAACCCCTTCAGCTCTGGGATTAACTTAGTGAATCTCCTCTGCACACCCTCCAGTGCCAGTACATCCTTTCTCAAGTAAGGAGACCAAAACTGAACACAATACTCCAGGTGTGGCCTCACTAACACCTTGTACAATTGCAGTAACACATGTGTAACACATACACTTATAAGTATTCAGTGGCAATAAGAGGAGGAATTTTGTTAACATCATCATAATGGGTGAGAAATAGAGTCAGAAGACCCACTTTTGGCCAAACACGATACTCCTGTGTTGTATGGTCTGAGTAAGTGGTCAGTGAGTGAAATTGGTGGGAGTGCATGGATATTTATAGCTGAGACCTAATGTTATGGATTCCATCTTGGGATTCAGTTGGAGATGAATTCAGGAGTGGAAAGATACATTTATGTTGGAGAAATTCTAGTTACATTCATACAGTAAGAATGGAGCTGAATATTGGAGGAAAAAAACAAAGGACCTCAAATACTGCAAAGATCGAGGGGGATAATTTACTATTTAAACGGTCTCTTAGAGGCTAGACTGAAGGGACTTCAGTTGGGGTTTTTTGGAGATATGGATGTGGAGGGGAGGAGTGACAGCACACAAGCAAACAATTAACAATGGAATGGTAATTCAGAATCACAGAATTCTACAGTGCAGAAGAGGCCCTTTGGCCCATTGAGTCTGCACCAACACATGAAAGGCCCTGACCTGTCCACCTAATCTCACACAGAAGATAATTGGGAGAGGCTGAATGGATTAAGGGACTTTTTGAGAAAGGCAGTAATGAGAATTGTGAATGGAAAAGGGATGGTCCCTGTGCAAAAATGGCATTAGTAACATCAACAAGCCTGTGGCTGGAGGTAGCACTTGTAAGAGATATGAGGTTGGTGAGGCAAAATGAGATATGGGCAGAAATATAATGTGATGACTGGATTAGACATAGCCTGAGGGAAGTTTGGAATCCAGAGGAAGGATAGGTTCATAGAATCAGAGAATGTACAGTGCAGAATGAAGCCATTCGCCCATCGAGTCTGCACCGTCCTTGGAAAGAGCGCCCTACTTAAGCCCACGCCTCCACCCTATCCCCGTAACCCAGTAACCTCACCTAACCTTTTTGGACACTAAGGGGCAATTTAGCCTAGCCAATCCACTTCACCTGCACATCTTTGGACAGTGGGAGGAAACTGGAGCACCTGGAGGACACCCACACAGACATGAGAAAGTGCAAACTCCACACAATCACCCAAGGCCAGAATTGAACCCCGGTCCCTGGAGCTGTGAAGCAGCAGTGCTCGCCACTGTGCTGATTGTTGGAGTTGCAACCACATGGTCTCTCTCTCAAAAAGTTAAGCAATCCATAGGCTTATTTTACAATCCCAGACCAGACCCCAAACTGTCTAGGATACTGGACCAAAACCCCAATATTTTAATTCATTTGTAAGACTGTGCGAAAAGAATTATTTGCTCCAGTAGTGAAGCAATAGGGCTTGGTTATTTTTAAAACAAAACTTTGTTATGACTGCAATATTAAACTTTTTAATTTCACACCCAAAAAGAACCACCTACAATTAAACCTTCAACACTACTCAATTTCCCATTAAACAGCAAGAAAAAAAACATACAGCTCTCAATCTATCTTACTGTGGGAGAATTGTGGATTCGGCACCAGATAGATCAGAATTCCCCTCCTCTCTCCAAACACCATCGCTCTAAAGCTTTCCAAAATGTGTCTCTGCATTCCTTGGCTCCACCCAGTAATGATCTAATCCCCTCCCCATGCTAAAAAAACAAATGATCCCTGCAGGCCACAACGCACATTAACTCCCCAGGGACTTTCCCAGTCAAACCACAATCCATTACTTCAGACTGAAAAACACATTCCCCTGTCAACTCCACCCCCGGTTGCCAAAAGTACCCGGGCTCTGCAAAACAGAATTCCTTCCAAACAAACATTACCACTGCAGTCCAACACACGATAACCCCAGGCCTTTCCATAACCAGCCTCCCCGAACAGGCGCCGGAATGTGGCGACTAGGTGCTTTTCACAGTAACTTCATTTGAAGCCTACTTGTGACAATAAGCGATTTTCATTTCATTTCATTTAACCCTTAATTTACCCAATATTTAGAATCCAATATTCCTAAAGTCTTCCAGTCGTCACAATTATGGTTTTCAGGGTAAGAGAAGATAGTTAGCTTGTGAGAGGTTCGTGGGGAGGGGTACAAATATGAACCGCCTCTTATAATGGGCGGCACAGTGGCTAGCACTGCTGTCTCACAGCAGGGACCGATTCAGTGTATAGACCAATCCTGGCCTTGTGTGACTGTGTGGAGTCTGTACGTTTCCCCGTATCTGCATGGGTTTCCTCCCACAGACCAAAGATCTGCAGAGTAGGTGGACTGGCTGTGCTAAACTGCCCCCTTAGTGTCCAACGGTTAGGTGGGGTTACAGGGATAGGGCAGGGGAGTGAGCCTGGATAGAGTACTTATTCGTAGGGTCGGTGCAGACTCGATGGGCCGAATGTGATTTTAAAGGAATGTTTGAGTTGCCCTTGTTAACAAGATGACCCTGGATTAGTAGGATGAGTTCAGTGAGGATAATGAGACACAGCAGTGCTTAACATAGTACAGCATATTGAATGAATGACTAGACCATGTCCTCCATTCATGAACCTGAAGGGAAAGAATGGAGAGTTTGGCACAGTGTTTGCAACGAGAGAATTAAGGACAGAGGCGTGGGACCAGTCAAACAGGCCAACAGGGGTGGAAAGAATTGGGAGTTTGAGAGCGATTTACTGAGGGTAACTGAAGATTAATATTTTTCCCAGAGGCATAATGATGAGGTTTGGGGTGTGGCGTTGGTAAAGGAGAGGAAGAAGGATACAGAAATGATCATCTCTGTTGAGCAGAGCCACAAGAAATAGCATGAACGAAGGGTTGGCCATGTATTATAGGGAAGTGAGTTTGGATAGTGCATTAAACATCATTTTACGGCACTAACATTTTTGTTTTGCCTTATGACTGTTACATTTACATTGGCCAAAAATGCTTTTTGTGCAAGAATTGTTGTTCTCATATTTGGAGATTTTAGGCTGGTTGTCCTGGTGGGTCATTATGAGGAGCGCAAACCAGATCAATCACTGCTTAATCCAGGGATGATATTGAATATTCACAAATTGTTAATTGCTGGTATTGCATATCAAATTTGTCCATTTCTGGGGGAAAAGTCTCTGACATGAATCTTCTTAATGATCATATGAAAACGGTGATTTTTTGCGCTGCTGTCTGCAACTGAACATAGAATATTTTCACCAAAAATTGGATTGGCAGGTTGCTCAGAAATTATACATGGGGAGAGAGAGGGGGAAGTTGCTGTCCGAGGTTTTGAATTTAAATTCCTCTTTAAAGCTTAATAAGAATATCTATACAAGTAAAATAAGAGATTAATAAAGGCTAATTTACAAATCGAAGCTAATCTTAAATAATTGTGTCTGAAAACGTGTTTAATTTGTAGATGATAATGAAGTGTCAGAAGATACTGCAAACGCGGATGCTGGTGATTATTCCTGTGCAACAGAATCTGAAACAGAACAAAAACAAATGATCGAGAACATATCTGAAAGTAACTTCTGTAGCCCAGAGCCACCTGGCAAGGTCGTTGCAAATGAGAGCTTTTCGCAAGTTGCGGCAGAATGGGTGAATAAGCAAAATTGCATTGATGGAAACCAACGTTTTGCTGACCGTGCAGCAACGCCTCTTTCAGAAAAAAGTGCTTTAGAAAAAGTTGTGGATCAGTTGGCTAACCATGAAGAGCTAAACCAGGAAGATCCTACTTGGATTGTTGAAAATGAAACTGATTTTCAGAGAAGTGCAAGCCAATCAGTTCCCAAAGTGTCCAAACGAAAAAGCCAGCGAATTATCAAGAAAGTCAGTGAATGGTTATCCAAAATTAATGTTGAAGAGGTGGCAGCTCTTGGCATTGAATCTAATCCACATGACCAGAATACAGAGTCAGATTCCTTGGCAGAGAGTCCTGTCTTTGGTGATGAAGCTTCTAGTTCGGAAGAAACTGAAAAAGTTAAAGATGACCTCGTATCGCCTTTAAAAGAAAAAAGTGTGGTGAAAATAACTGCAACTGATGTTAAAAACAAAGTCTTTGGGAAAACCTACAAGAGAGACAAGAGAAAAAGTGCTCCAGTGAACTGGAGTTTTAATTCTGACAACAAAAGTGATGACTTGAGTACTCGAAGAGAAGATGCCTTTGATGTCCGTTGCAATAAAACTCAAAAAGGAAATAGAAAAGGCATTGGACTGGATCCTGAGGACTTCATAAAGCGGACTGTTAATGAAGAAGATACCTTTGACAGTAATGTTCAGAATGGAGAAAAACCAATAGACCCCGAGGAGAATGTTCCTGTAGCTGATAACATTGAATCGGAGACAAATAAAGAAATACCAGGTGAGCCATCCGATATTAAACAAATTGTTGTTACTGCTCTGACTACGGTCGCAGTTTGTTGTGACGCGATGGAAGAGTCTGAGCAAATTGTGCAGCAGCCAGACTTGGAGTTATGCAAGACTGATGCTGAAATGAGGAAAAAAATGAACAAAGCTTTGGGGAAAAAAGGGAAAAAATCATCAATAAAACAGACTAGAAAAAGAACTAAACCTTTGCAGCTGGTCAATCAGCTTGCAAGAGCTGATGCAAGTCCTAGAAGCAACCCAGTTGACATGAATGAGAATAAGATTGATAGCTTCCCCAGTAGTGAAGAACCAGTGAAGGCTGAACTAGAAATGAGGGCTACCAGACGAAGCAGCAGATTGAAGTTGCTGGACGAAAAGTTGATCCTGCAGGACGAAAACCAAGGGAAGAAATCTAAATTGACCAGGATACATACACTCCTCCCAACCGGTGCAGACATTGAACCTTTGGCAGAGCCTCACAAGGAAAATACTGATGCACGAATGATATGTGGGGAAACTGAGAGTCTACCAACGCAGGATATTATAGCTGAAGCCTGTAACGAACAGTTTCCTAAAAATAGCTGTTCAAAGCAAGACGATGCTGCTTCTCATGGATCACGTGGGAACTCTGTGGTAGAGAAACCTGAAGGCAGTGATGTGCCAGGATTATCAAAGAATATGCATCAACAATTAAGGGACTGCGATAAAGCAAAAACTGAGGATGATCCCTTACATGTTGAATGCCCAATGTGGCACGATCATTCTTCTGTCACAGTAGCATCTTGCTCACACTCGGAGGATTCAGGTTCAAAAATCAGCTTGTTACTACTTCGGCCTGTTCCTGGAGAAAAACGTAGTGACCCAAAAGTGCATTCCGGTTGTACAGGTGAAGATGAAGTGAACCCAAATGGTGCAACATCTTTGGCAGAGTGTAATTCCAGAGTCGAAACAATAAATAGTGAAGAGAGTAGCAGTGCGGGCGTATCTATCAAACACCAGACAAGATCAAAGGAGGTAAATGATGACAGTGAGGTGGACACTCAGCTCCTTCTAAAGTCGTTCAAAATGTCTAAACGAAGATCATTCATTCTTATGCCAGGACCAGAGCGTCTGGCTGTAGAAGATGAATGTGCAACCGCTCCGGTCTCTAAATGTATTGATGCTGTGGCCAGTTGTAAATCAGAGAAAATCAATACAGGAGATGCCGGGAACAGAAGTTACGATGGAAATGTTGCTGCAGATCAGGAAATGGGAAAAATGAATTTGGATAAAGCTGGTTGTCCGATCAAAAACCCTGAGATTGCCAATGGCAATGTTAAAAGTAAACTCTGCACTTCTGAGTTGAATAGTGGACTGCAGCTGTTTAGCAGGGAAGATCATGATTCTGCTGAAATTGTACCTCCAACAGCCTCAACCGACGGATCGCCTCTTCCTCTTGTATTTCCACAACATATCCAGGAGGTGGTGCCTCTGTCAAGTAGCAGGTCAAAGGGAAAAAGGAACACTAGCTTGCCGAGAAGAAAAAGATCAAATAGCAGTAGTTCACTGGCTAATACAGAGAAAGGAATATTTGATTCTGATGGATCAAGTCAAGCCACAGCCAGTGGGCACTTAAATAACAATACAAACAACAATTCTTGTCTTAAAAAAAACCCCAACACTGCCAAGGGCAGAGCCTTAGAAATAACTATCAGCAAAGAGATTCAGCAAGGTGGTTTAAGAACAAGACTTGGTTCCAATGCCCATCCAGAGTCAGAATTGTTGTTTTCAACTAGAGATCCGCTTGGCCAGGAAGCAATTGAAAAAGATAGTTATCAAGAAAGGAAATCCGATAACTTGTTAAAAGAGAGAGAGTTTGATAAAAATAGTGAATTACTTCAAAATATTCCTATGGCTGTAGAAAGCTCCACAGAAAGTGAATTAGTTAAATTAACTAATGTTGCACAATACCACTCTCCGCCTAATGCGCAAGAAAGTATTACTGTAGGAAATAAAACTAGTGAGAGCAAATGTCCACTGAATTCACAGGTGTCTTCCGTAACACCTGAAGGGCTGCTGGACAGTGCTGAAGGAAGCCTAAATAAAAGTAGAGATGAAATGCAAAATAAATGGGAGATGGGAGAGGGCAAAGAACAACTGAAACAACATGCAGCAGCGATAGAGAAACTGAAGAGCAGCTCTCCGAAATCTTCGACACCAGACCAGGTTCGACGTCCGAGGAAGCGACCAGTTAAACTGTCTACTTCAGAATCTGAAACAAGTGATGATGAGCTACCTTGTTTTCAGATTTTTGGATTCAATAGGTTGGGGTCAAATGCTGCGTCTGTGTCACAAAGTTCCTTAAGTGCAGTGCACCTGTCTTCAAAAGGCTCACTCGTACATCCCTTTTCGTTGCCAAACAGCAACACAGCAGTTAAAAAGACATTTTATGCTGAAGTAAATAAATTGGAAGAAAATGTAAAAGGCGAGGGCTCTCCAACAAATGAATGCCTTTCCCCAAGCCAAGAATCTGGGGAATCCCCTGACTTGTTCTCTTCTCATTCCGATGGTTCGTCCCCTGATGCCAGTCCCCAACCAAAAGCAAGCCGTAAGACTCTCAAACAAATAAATGCTACAAGTGTAACTGAATCACCGAATCAGGATGAAATAAATGACGGAAAAGTTGAAGAAACTTGGGAAGCTCCATATCTGCAGCCACGGTGTTTAGGTATGGTAGTTAATGGTCATTTTGGGAAGCTTTCATGTTTGAAATGTGACATGACACGCACAATTCAAATTAATGGTTAGACATGGGACAACAATGTTCTATTGGTGGTTTACCTACTGGCTGGGGAATTTGAACCTTTTGTAGGAAAGAATATCTGGTCACTTCCAACATTGAATCTTATCAACAGTGGGGGTTTTCCCCCCCCCCCCTCAGTAACCATTTAAGGAAAATTTATGCATAATAACAGATTAAGCAATTAAGTTGACGAGACATATATTACAGATCTGCTTGAAACAACAGCCTCATTGGAAAAAAAAGCTGTAATGTTAACAAGTCCACTTTTCATGTGCAATGACGATACTGTCTCTTGTTGACAAACAATAGGAATGTAAATGTACTGGAAGGTGCATTTGATATCCAATATATGTTGTAGGTTCGCCATTGGGTCTTAGTTTCTCCATTTTATGGCTTAATTGTCACATGATCAATTTTCATACATTTTTACTGTTCAGGGATTTGCTGTTCAGGGATTTGCATCAGATAGTGAATGAAGCAAGATCTGCTTCTCCCTCCTTTTTTGGGGATTTGGCAGAAGGAAAGCCTGGAAATAACCATCAAGTTAGTTGACAGACTGAACAACTAGATGGTAGAAAACAAGTCCATGGGTCTGTTTAGCGAAGGTTGCCTATTCGGAGTTAAAAGAAAACACTTGACAAAAGAAAAGATAGTTTTGGAGGTGGAAATAGAAACCAGGGTATGAGCTGGAAACAGAAACCAGGATAATTAGTGAGGAAGATGCAAAGAGGAACAAAGATAACCTTGGAGGTAGGAATCTGATGTCTACGTGTCTGTAAAGGTGGGATGGTTAACACAATTAAGACCAAGAATACAGATCAATGATTGGAATAAATTATATTTGTGTTTGTGGGATGGTGGGGGTGAAATTAAAATAAATGAACAAACTCAGGAGGAACACAAATGCCTTTACTGCATTTTATCACAGCCCATGTTCAAAATTGTGTCCTGTCCGATGTGTTGAAAAATGCTCCAAGCAAAATCCAGATTTTGTGGAGGTGAGGAGAAGAGTTGCAACCTTACTTCAGTTTGAAGAGTGGAGCACCAGATTTTTTTTTGGTGCGGCCTGAATTAAATAGAGAACTACAGCTACAAATCTTTAGTGTCGAGGAAGTGCATGTGGTTTATTTGAACGAATTTTCCACATCGAAGGATTTAGATGCACCTATTCCAGAGTCCGCATGCAGGTGTAGATTGTTATAATCTTAGTTTTCCAACTGTGTTTGCCTGCAGACGGTGTGAAAGTACCTGGCAATGACAGTGAGGCCAGCCGTGCAGGGAACTCCTCTCCAGAGAGTGACATTCTAACCACACAGGTAAAACAATGGTATAAATTAACATCAAATTAAAAGTATGATGAATGTAGTGAATAGTTATATATTATATTATATTTGCTGTAGTAACGTTATTTTAAAAACCTGGATTCAAATACATGCAGGCAGTATGGTAAAGCTGTGATTAAGGAGTCTTCACGGTGAGGTAAACATTGATTTTGAACAATTTATCAAACATGATTTTGGAGGATCCCTGGGGTGTAGATAATTTAAGAGGGATTTTGTTTAGTCCGAGCTAAGCAGGTCATGGGACATCTTAGTGGGAGGAGACTGGAGAATGCCTTATGCTTGGGATACAGGTGATGTAATCAATGGGAGTATCGAAGTCTACCTTCGTTGTGTAGTTTTGCCATAGGATTTTAAGTTGAACAGAAGTGTCTGACACAAGAAAGATTTTCAGGTTGTTTCTTAAAGGGTCTGTCTCCAAAGGTCTGCACAGAGAAGCAAGCAACCCTGATAACTTTACAAGTGGATTTGAACCATATTGGGTTACCTAATTGGAATATATAGTGCCAGGTGTAGAGAATGAGATGAAGCTTTTTTGTACTTTTATTTAAGAATTGTTTGAACTGTTAATTGTAAAGCTATTTCTTTGTTGTTAATATGGTTAATTATGTGTTTGAATTAAAGTTTGTGTTACCATAAAATATACCTATTGGTCAGTGTTATCACTCCTGTGGTTTCGTAGCCTTCCCTCACAGTCTTACAAATTGCAAATTGTTGTGATTCTTGTACGGGATCTGAACAAAAGGTTGAAATGTGTTGGGAGGATAATCTCTATTGAATACCACTAATTCATGCAAAAATACATGACTTGAGACTGGGGCAACATTTTTTTCACAAAACAGGTCAGTAGAATAGACAGCCATTGGAAGCAGCCTATTTCTCCCACATCTTTTTAAAATTGTTGGTTAATTGCAAGTTGAAATTAGATGGTTAAATACTATATAAAACATGGTGGTTCCTTTTGAACCAGTGAAGGGTCAGTGTTGAATAAATATTAGCTAAATCAACAGCTAAAGAGTTCAATTGCCATAAGGAGTGAGCTACAAATTTCCCAAAACCCCGTCTTGGAAAGTTCATCTGGTGCTTTTCACCTCCCTTGTGAAATGTACCTGTGTCAGACCTTTAATATTATTAATGAGCGCGACCTACCAGCAGCGTACCGCAGGAACCGGCGCAGGAGATCCTGGAAGAGGCCTACCCCGGGATTATGGGTGTGGGGCGGGGGGGGGGGGGGGGAGTGTCTCCCATTCGATGGGATGCCCCTGGTTGGTCAGCGTCCGGGCAGAGTGGCACCCTAGCGCTGCTGGTGCCACTTGGGGACCTTGCACTGCCAGCCTGGCATTGCCAGGGTGCACAGGTGGCACTGCCAGCAGGTTGCCAGGCTGGCATTAATCCCACGCCATTATCGGACATGTAGGTGCCCTGCTCATGCGAGGTGAGGTGCGAGGGGGCTCGATGGCCCCCTTGTAGGTGAGTGGGGGTCCCCAAGGGTTGCGTTGGATGGTCGAGAGATTGGGGCGCCATTTAAAAATGGCGTCCCAATTTCTTCCTGCACTGAGGAGCTCCACTCGCCAGAACCTCTTAGTGCAGGAAATGACGTGGGGGCATTTCCCCACCGGGGTAGTTGAAAAAAAGAGTGCCATTCGATAGCGGGGTCATCCCCTGCACTAGTAAGTAGCCATATGTTGTGGCATACTTGTATGCTCTCATTAATACTTGAGGGAGGGGCAGCATGTGGTGCAATGGTTAGCACTGGGATAGCGGCACTGAGGACCCGGTATCAAATCCTGGCCCTGGGTGGAGTTTACACATTCTTCCCATGTCTGCCTGGGTTTCACCCCCACAACCCGAAGATGTGCAGGTTAGGTGGATTGGCCACGCTAAAGTTCTCCTTAATTGGGGAGGGAAAAAAATTGGGTACTCTAAATTTATATTTTTTTTAAAAAAAGAAAAAAATTAATACTTGAGGGAAATAATTGATTTTTGGGTGAAAATTAATTTATTTTTATAGGTGTGACATCAGCATGGTAGGGTTAAAAATCCTTCACAAACTTGGAAGCTCTTAAGAGGGCTTTTGCCCTCAAACTAGAATAGCAATCGCCTTATTAATGAAATATTGTATTGAGGTAAAATCGCAAGCTGCAAATAGTGCATTGTTCTTTTTTTTTTGAATAAACATTTTATTTCAATCTCCCAAGCAAAGGTATGCAATACAGAATAACATAAAGAAACTCGAACATGAAATGGCTGAGCTCGTGGCAGTACTGGAAGAACATGGAAGCCAAGACACTGAACACTTGCTCTCAATAAAGCACCCAGAAGACTGTACAGAGTTTCTTGAAAATCAAGAGAGAACAGGTAGTTTATTGATTTTTTTAAAAAAGAGTGAAGAATTTAAACCATAAATAAAATTGTAAAACTCCAGCGTGACAGATGATAAGAATTCTAGTAAATTGTTTTTGTACAGGTACTTTGCCTTGTGATTTAAATTATTATATTTTTAAAATTTTTGCAATTAACTAGCAATTTAGCGTGGCCAGTCCACCTAACCTGCACATCTTTGGGTTGTGGGGTGAGACCCACATAGACACAGGGAGAATGTGCGAACTCCACATGGACAGTGATTCTGGATCGAACCCAGGTACTTCGTGCTGTGAGGCACCAGTGCTAACCGCTACGCCACCATGCTGCCCTTGTGAATTAAATTAGATTGTTACAATTATGGCGTTTATAAGATTGTGATGTTTTGGAGCTTTGTCTTTAACTTAAGATACAATGGAAGTGATCATGTGACCTATTATAAGTCTACCTGGCAATAAGCCTGGGTGGTTTGGTTATTGAAGATCAAAAGAAGGTTTAGATTGTTTTACTGGGTAAAGGGTGCAAGACTTTTATGCCTGAAGACAGTGGCAGCAGCCTGTGTGCTAACAGTGGATACTGTGGGCGCAGTCTATTGGCTGTTCATGCCGGCAGGATGTTCCGGACCCATGCCAGCACACTGGTTTCCCAGTGATGAGGGGTGCAGGCACCAGGAAATCCCGTTGACAACATCCTAGCTGCCGTGCTGCCTCCACTGCCGAAAAACACTTGCCGGGTTGGTCGATAAATCCCGCCCTGAGGGTCTTCAAAGTCGTAGGAAAGTGTTGTGAAAGTCAAGCTGTGTGAAGAGTTATGCTTTAAACTGTCCATTTAGTTCCACCAGAAGAGTGAGTTGGACTCTCTAGGATAGATAATTAGCATTTTTACGTAAATACAAGGCCCATGTGATTTGCATTGCCTTGAGGAAGGATGTGGGGATGATGTTATTGAGATCAGGTTACAACCTTCCGTGCAAATCAGTGCGTTTCTGAGACAGTTGTTTTGATGTGGTCAGCAAAAAGGAGGTGCTGCTTGCTCTGGTGAGCTAATGGGTGTGGGAGGGAGAGGGTCTCTTGTCAAAGAGGCACATTCCACAGCTAGCGCAGGATTCTGGGATTTGTCCTGGCATGGCCAGAAGGAAAGTATCATTGGGACAGGAATTACAGTTGTTGTTGGATTTGGGGAAACTCTCAAAGCTAAAGGAGGTGCCTGCAGGTGGTTACTCGAAGTTATTACTTGGCAAAACAGGGAAATAAAAAAACATTGAAAACTGGGAGTTACTGTGGAACTGTTTGCTCTAAGGACTGTAATTCCATGGAGAGTGCTATGAGTGATATATATAAAAGGGGAACATGCTACTGTGGGCAACACAGTAGCATAGTGGTTAGCACTGTGGCTTCATAGCACCAGGGTCCCAGGTTCGCTACCCGGCTGGGCCTCTGTCTGTGCAGAGTCTTCACATTCTCCCTGTGCCTGCATGGGTTTCCTCCGGGTGCACCGGTTTCCTCCCATAGTCCAAAGACATGCGGGTAAGGTGGATTGGCCATGCTAAATTGCCTTTGGTGTCCAAAAAGGTGAGGAGGGGTTATTGGGTTCGGGGGATAGAGTGGAAGTGAGGGCTTAAGTGGGTCGGTGCAGACTCGATGGGCTGAATGGCCTCCTTCTACACTGTTATGTTCTATGTTCCATTCCTTGCTGTAGTGCAAAGTCTAAATTGCCTACTGAAAGACGATGGCATTTAGTCAGTATGCTTTATTTAACAGTAAAAATTTCAAAACGTGAAAACTTGTCATGCCATCCTCCAAACAGCTATTAACTAGAAGCTGAAATTTCTTTTCAAATGCTACGTGTTTCCCTGGGGACCATAACGAGGCGAAGCAGCAAAACACGTTCTTGCATGCTGCATAAATGAAAATCCGTGAGATGGTCTAAAATTTTCTCAGAAACCATTTGAAAGCACTGCACGTTTAGACAGGATGGAGAACTTGTGTGTGGCGAATTTAACATTTGTCACATTACGTAGAACCATCGCTGACCGATTTGAAATCTGACTTTCCAAGACCGATTTGAAACCCAAGGGTAGTTGCAAGGGCATGTCGTCATACTTCATATCTAAAGTCTATTTTTTGATCAGTTTCATTATTGCTTCATGAGAGGGGCAGCAGTGTGCACAATGGTAGAAGAAATTGAGTAGAATACAATGAAGATTCTTTTATTAGGCTTAGAAACTGGTTAAATTGAAAATTTTCTCCACAGAATACAATATAAACCTGTAATTAAAAGTGTTTTAGTCAAAGTCCCCTTTAGATAAGCTGTGACGTTTCACTGCCAATATCCAGACGTTCTGATAAGAACTATAGCTGACTCTGCAGAATTGAAACCCAGATTGGAACCAGCCAGTCTAAAAATTAAATTGTTTCGGACTTCATTACAGTTTAATGCTGGAAGTTCTCATCTAATTTTAAAGCTCTCTATTTTGTTTTTATATGGAACTCCTGAAAGATTTAGGGCGGGATTTTCACCTCCCTCTGTGGCATGTCCTGCAATGGAGGAGAGGGGCTCGCCAGTGGCCGGCGGCGGGATCTTCTGGTCCTGCCATTGTCAAAGGGGTTTCTTGTTGATGCACCCCTGGCTACCGCGGAAGCGACGGCGGGGGTGCGCAATCGATGGGACCGTAAGATCCCGCCAGCGTGAACGGCCAGAAACCCCGCCCTTAATGTGCACGGTATTTAGAATAAATGCAAAGAAACAACTTTGACATTAAATCCCAGTTCAACTGAGATCCCGCTGTACTAGAGAGCAAATTTTCTGAACCGTGTTGGTAGAGGGATGGGATAAAATTGTTGCACTCTTATTAGTTAAGGGACTGTCCTCAGTTTAGAAGTTGATCTGTCACGAATGGACCTGGCATCAGCCTTGATCTGTTCTAAATTTACTGCAGAGGCAAACAGATGTTTGGAAGCTGATTACCAAGACACTTATTATGCTGCCATTTTAGTAGTTTCAAATGAATTACATCTGGAATCAATTAAACAATTACATGCATGCACTGGTATCACCAATATCACCTAGTGATATTGGATGAGGCTTTGACTTTACAGTTAACAATCAAGTGGGTAATCATAAGGTATGAGATCCAAAATCATTCAATTACTTTAACCAAAAACGCAAACGATTGATTAGTTTGATCTGACTGCTTGAAAGATGCTATTCCAGCAAGTTGTGCTTAATTTGAGACTATTACTACAAGATAGTAAACATAGTTTAGCTTTGTGCTGGTTACATCTATGACATGGCATCTGAATTGTGTTTTCATCCAGAGCTTCGAAATGGCCATGCAGCTTTTGAAAAGGCAACCAATGATTTTGAGTTACAGCCCTTGACTTGACTTGACCCTAAGGGCAAAGCAAAAATCAGAAAAAAATTGGCAATCAAAACTACTTCATGTTCATGGATTATTCAGATTGTGGTTGAGTTTACCCCAAGCATTGCCACTTCCTGCATTCCCCTCCTCTTTCTTCCCCCCCCCCCCCCCCACCCATTCTGATTTTTAAAACTTTGTAGTTTATGCATGATTTCCATTAATTTTTAGTTGTTTCTACATTATCAGGCACTTCTTGACTGCTGTAAAATTACTTTCTGCAAGTTGCTGCTGCATTAAAGTAACATTCGACATAAATTGTTTTTTAATAAGGTATATACTTCCCTGTGAAGATCCAAACCCTCTTTTGTTCCCTGATTTTTCTCCCTTGTCAGTTTTCCCACGCCTCCTCAACCATTCACATCAAGTACAATGGACGATCTTGACTGGGAAATGGTATGGGACAAAACCACTTAACCTCATAGTGGTGGGGGCTGTAAATGAAGAACAATCCATAAATTTACACAGGTAGCAGGGTATAATCACAGAGTAATTTTTAGCAGTCAGCCAAACCTTCATAACCCACTTGCAGCATTAGTGAATTACTTATGCCTATTAATTCTTTATTATCATCAGTGCAGTGAAGCATAATTGGCCTTTGGTGGCATATGTTTAATCAATTTTTGTAAGCAAATACAAAATTCCAGCATTGGACTAAAACCTCACGTACTGACAGACTGGCTGGACTGCATAGCCTGCTTCCACGTTGTAACTTCTATATAAGGGTAAATTTATATAATTTTAAAAAAAAACTTATTCTTTATGTTAACAGTTACTGCTGAATTTCCCCTGGGGCAGACTGAAAATTTGCAACGCAGATCGAAATCAAAATTTCTTCCAGCAGCTGAGGCTGCAAGACCTCAACCACTGCTAAATACAAGCGTAATCTTTGCACGTGGGGACAAAGAGGAGACCGAATAGTAAGATTCTACCAGAGCTTGTTTAAATTTGCATAGATTCTGGACGAAAGAAGCAGCACGTAGCTGTTGAATATGTTTACAGTGTGAGAGGAAAATGCCTTCTTCTCTTGTTCTTCATGTTTCCTCCCCTTAAACTGGACACCCCAAAATAGTACGGGTGTCAATGAACAAATACTTCTGCAGCCATTTTCAATACTTCTGTAAATAATTTGCACATTTCCTTGTTTTAAAAAAATTGCCTGAAAAGTGTCCATTACTGAATTTAGCGTGGCTTCAAAGAAGGTACTTGAGTCATAATGAACCAAATGGCCAGCACTGAAGAAATATACTCAGCAGTAATGAGAGGTAGATTCTTCTTGCCAAATGCTGACGAGTCTGACAATTATTTTTTCCTGCAATTCTCTGAAATTGTCCTAATATAACGAGATGGTTCATACTTGCTCCCCGCTAAATTATCTACAAAGTAGCCAGAACAGGTTTGCTATTATTTATGACCTGAGTTTGATTAATAATTATTAAAACCAATAATTGCTTGCTGCACAACGTAACTAGAAGCGCAATCTAACTGAATGGACACAATCTAACTGAGTGGGAGCAAAGTTCCGTAACGTGCTTATTTAGCCGCGTGTTTCCCGTCGCTCACAGCGCCAGAAAAAAACATGCTAACCAGCAGGACTCTAGTTCTTTTTGGGGCCTCAGCGGGGAATGCCCTGCCGAGGCCGCACTTAATCCCTTTTCCTGCATTGAGGCGCTCTGGTCGCCGGAACACCTCCGTGCAGAAGGAGATCGGGAGAGCATTTGTAAATGGTACCCTGATCTCTTGCCCACCGGCACCCGTGCAAGGCACCACCGGGCCCAATCCCGTCGGGGAAATGCCAGCTTGGCCCCCTGACAGTGACCCTACCAGCGGCACCTGGGCACCTTGGCAGTGCCAGGCAAGCACCTGGGGACCTACGATCCCCTGGGAGACCCCCCACGAGTGCTGTGTCTGGTCCCGGTTTGTGGAAACCAACACTGGACGGCGCCCATCCAAGGTCGATGAGGCAAAGGGGTTAAACCCCTACTCCTAGGTAGATCATGGGAGAGCATATTCGAATGAGACTAGCTGTCTCACACTAATATGCAGATCTGCAAAATAATGTGGGATTCAGATCGCGACGTCTCGCGAGATCACTTGAGCTCTCGTGAGACGTGGCGATCCGGTTAGATTCCAGAAGAGGGATCTACCGGCCGAGCCGTGCTGCCAGTAGATCGCACCACCCTAGATCAGCGAAACAGAAATTTGTAAACGTTACAAATCTGAAACAGAAGAAGAAATGCACAGCAAGTTGGTCAGCATTTGAACAAGTTCAATATTTCATGCAGTGCTTAACTGGGTGATAAATTTCATTGTCGTCTGGTTTTCTCCAAGAACCATTTGAACCATGGTTCTAGAATTCTGAAGGATTGTTACTGGCAGTGTTACCTCTCCAGTATAGTTTGTCATGGCACAGGAACATTTGCAATACCAAATCTTGCCAAAAATAAGTTCTACTTCAGCTTATAGATTCCAAAACAAAGGTTTATTTGGAGTATTTTGTAATGTACATGTATTCCATTCCAACTATCTTGGGAATGAGAAATATGCAGATGAGCAGAATATCTTGTATTAATATTGTCTGCACAAATTTGTAGATTATTTTATGGGATGTGGGTGTCACTGGTGCAGCCAACATTTGTTGTCCACCTCTAATTGCCTTCGAAGGTAGTGGTGAGCCACCTTCTTAAACCACTGCAGTGCATCCATAGTGATTTCGGAAGTAAGTTCCAGGATTTTGATCCAGCGACAGTGAAGGAACCATGACATAGATGCAAATCAGGAAGATGTGTGGTTGGAGGAGAACTTGCAGGTGGTGGTATTTCACAGCATCAAAGTTTGGAGGATGCTGTTGAAAGAACCGTGCGAAGTTGCTGCAGTGCATACTATAGTTGGTGTACACTGGTCACTGAGTCCATAGTGGAGGGAGTGAATATTTAAGATGGTTCATCGGGTGCTGATCAAGTGGACTGTTTTGTCCTGGGTGGTGTCGAGCTTCTCTGGTGTTGTTGGAGCTATGCTCATCCAGGCAAGTGGAGAGTAATTGCATCACGCTCCTGCCTTGTAGATATGCTTTGGGGAGTCGGGGGGCGAATTACTCGCCTCAGAGTCTCCAACGTCTGACCTGCCACAGAATGTATATGGCTCATCAATCCACGTTTTCATCAATTATGAACTCCAGGGGCGAGGTTCTCCGACCCCCCGCCGGGTCGGAGAATCGCCAGGGGCTGGCGTGAATCCTGCCCCCGCCGGTTACCGAATTCTCCGGCACCGGATATTCGGCGGGGGCGGGAATCGCGCCGGTTGGCCCCCCCCCCCCCCCCGCGATTCTCCGGCCCGGATGGGCTGAAGTCCTGCTGCTAAAATGCCTGTCCCGCCGGAGTAGATTGAACTACCTACCTTACCGGCGGGACAAGGCGGCGCGGGCAGGCTCCGGGGTCCTGGGGAGGGGCACGGGGCGATCTGGCCCCGGGGGGTGCCCCCACGGTGGCCTGGTCCGCGATCGGGGCCCACCGATCCGCGGGCGGCCCTGTGCCGTGCGGGCACTCTTTCCCTTCCGCCTCCGCCACGGTCTCCACCATGACGGAGGCAGAAGAGACTCCCTCCAATGCGCATGCACGGGAATGCCGTCAGCGGCCGCTCCCGCGCATGCGCCGCCCAGAGATGTCATTTCCGCGCCAGCTGGCGGGGCACCAAATGCCTTTTCTGCCAGCTGGCGGGGCGGAAATTCATTCGGCGCCGACCTAGCCCCTTAAGGTTGGGGCTCGGCCCCCAAAGATGCGGAGCATTCCGCACCTTTGGGGCGGCGCGATGCCCGACTGATTTGCGCCTTTTTGGGCGCCAGTCGGCGGACATCGCGCCGTTTCCAGAGAATTTCGCCCCAGGTTGCTGAGTGGTGAATTCAGCAATTATAATGACATTGAATGTCAAAAAGAGATGCTAGGGTTCTCTCTTGAAAATTATCAGCCTGGCGCTTGTGTAGTGCAAATGGTACTTGCCACTTTTCAGCCAAGTCTGTGTGTTGTTTCAGGTCTTGCTGCATATTGACATGGACTGTCTCCATATCTGAGGATGCGCAAATGGTGCTAAACATTATTGTTGTCTATTGTAATATTTTTAACTGCTTTTTTACCCATTTTTGACAGCCCACTATCTCAAATACCAGAAAGGCCCCAAGCAGTGAATGGCTCGCTAAACCAATTCCAATCCAAAGAAGGTTCTCAAGAAGAAATGACTGATTCGCAAAATGCAGTGCCAAAGAAAGAGGAGATAAAGGAGCACATAAACTCAGACAGTGAAGGTATTTCTCACATAACAGAAAGCATGCAGAATAAAAACACCCATCAAAACATCTGCAAGAGTTCAGTTATAATAGTTTGGAATTTAGGGCAGCACGGTGGCACAGTGGGTTAGCACTGCGGCCTCAGGGCGCCGAGGTCCCCGGTTCGATCCCAGCTCTGGGTCACTGTCCGTGCGGAGTTGCACATTCTCCCCATGTATGCGTGGGTTTCACCTCCACAACCCAAAAATGTGCACGCTGAGTGGATTGGCCATGCTAAATTGCCCCTTAATTGGAAAAGATGAATTGGGTACTCTAAATTTAAATAAATAAATAAAAGTTTGGAATTTTTTTTGAAAATCTCAAAATATTTCCTTTATGAAATAAAAACGCAAGCAGTTAGTATAATCTGTAAGGATCGTCCTGGGAATGGAGAAAGTAATGTAGCGCATTCTGCAATCTTGTCCTGTCCTCAACCCCTGATTCTTAACCGCTTTTGGGCTATGGAGTTCCGGCTACGCTTGTAGATTTAAAATTTGGTTATTTTCTTCTGGTTTGTGCGTGGATGTTGAACAAAAGAAGAATTGATGTATGGTCTTCCTGCTTCATTCAGAGAGATTCAGCCTTCACGTTCAAAACCTTTGCTCGTCCTGCTAGTTATCGACAATAGCATTTTCTTTATCGTCCTAGTGCCAACTATTAACCTGTGTGGACCATTTACGGTGGCAGCAGTTGATGCAAAACCATGACCTATAATACAATTCGAGGTGTTTTACACACCAAAATGATAAAAGAACTAGTACTGCAGAATTTCTTTCGGAAATTATTCAGAAGTAAAAATATGCTGTTAGCAGTGGTTTGCAAACTTATAAATGGTACACCTTGTACTCCTGTTACAGATGCAAGCTTCCCCAAGGGGTGCGGGAAGAATTCTGACCACAACGCTCTTACTAATGAAAATGAAATGAAAATCGCTTATTGTCACAAGTAGGCTTCAAATGAAGTTACTGTGAAAAGCCCCTAGTCGCCACATTCCGGCACCTGTTCGGGGAGGCTGTTACGGGAATCGAACCGTGCTGCTGGCCTGCCTTGGTCTGCTTTCAAAGCTAGTGATTTAGCCCTGTGCTAAACAGCCCCAATGTAATAATGTTGATCCCATTTAGTTATGCATTAGTGTTGGAGCTGGGACAAATCTGTGCTTCTCTACTGTTAGAAAATGCTCTAGCAGTCCCACAAAATACTCACCAGGGAGATGACCAGAAATTAAGAGTGCAACTAAAATGTTTATCCCTTTAACGGTTTGATTGCAAATGAAACCTGACCAGCTGAAAATTTGGTGCTTCCCAACTCTTGCAGATGAATCGAGCTCTTCTTTGCAGTTTCCTGCATTGCATCCGAGTTAGGTTTAAATCTCTACAAAATGGTGGGACAATTAATTTTTTGGCATGGTTCCATTCAGTTATTCTACACCTTGTCCTGAAAAGTGATCTTCCGAAATTAAGTTTTCAAACTAGAAAAAGGAATGGTTAATTGATTTATTTTTTTTCAAACTTTGTAAATGTAAGAACTCCATACTTGCTGTTAAAACGGAGGTTACATTCCATGACATCATTTTATTTCAAGTAACAAAGTGACATTTGGGGTCACCATTTCAGTTGTTGCTTGGTCTTTACTTCTTCAATGTACCTTTTAGGAGCTATAACTAAATCATAGGGCAATGCTAAAATCCCTGTGGAGACTGATCACTTTTAAAAAGAAATTGAAACAACTTACATTTTCTTCCCTTCTTTGACAGTCAACCCACCCAGGCTTGCTGTCAGGTAGACTTCAGCTCAAGTCCTCTGACCATCTCCATTCTACCAAAATTAAAGGCACAGTCCCAAAACATTACAATCTTCTAAACCTCATATAATTGTAATAGCAAGGATTGTTAATTATTTTCAAAAATGTCTGGGTACAACTTCTAATAATTTGCAATTTACTAATATATGTGTTTATTCCTTGAAGGTGAGGAACTGCTGAAAGACATTATTACGTCGGCACAGAAATTAGAAAGTACAGGAAAGAAAGACTGTGTTTTGGCATCAGCAAGTAGCCCTTCCATTTTGACTCCCATGATAAGATGCCAGCCTACAGAGGATGTTGCTGACGATGCAAGTATGTCACCACCCCAACATGACAGAAGGGCAATGTCCAAATGCATCAAGAAAAGCAGATCTTCACTAACTTCGTCTCCTGTTTTTAACAAAAGTTTGAATGCCAGCAAGAGCACGGTTGTGACCATTCAAAGAAAAATGTCCTTTGTAGCTTCGGGGCTGAACAAAAATGAAATTGTAAGTTTAAGTCATGTCAATTTTAGTCAATTTAGTGTTTTCCGAAGCAAATTTAACCAACTAGTACATTAGCAAAGACAACATAAAGAATTGACTTTTTTTTATGCCTTTCCTTTGACTCTCCAATTAATTTTGTTTAACTGAAGCCTGTTGATCGAATCTCTTGGATTACTGAGTAATTACTGAACCTGACCATTTGGTGTGGGGGGGGGGGGGTACCATAATTAACAGTTAAGATCATTAACCCAGTGGTAGTTCACTGGTCAGCATCTTTCCATCGCATAAGATGATGGAAATGCAGCAAACAAATCCTTTTCAAATGGGGTGTCTTCATTTTTTTCAATATAAATTTAGAGTACCCAATTATCTTTTTACTATTAAGGGGCAATTCAGTGCGGCCAATCCACCTAACCTGCACATCTTTGGGTTGTGGGGGGTGCAACTCACGCAGACACGGGGAGAATGTGCAAACTCCACACAGACAGTGACCCGGGGCCGGGATCAAACCCGGGACCTCAGCGCCGTAGGCAGCAATGCTAACCATTGTGCCACTGTGCCGCCCTGAATGGGGTATCTTCATGTGGCACATCTTTGCTGGCTGAAGAGACTGATCCTTGAAATGCAGGTTCTGCCTCAAATGCCAGACACGATGGTACCAAGGGATATTGTTTTTGGTGTTGGTATCTGTTGGCATAGCCATTGGTCACGTTAACCCACAGGCGGTGTTACCATTTTCCTCAATTGTCAGCACATGACTCCTGGGCATGATGTTTCGGGCCTCTGTGTCACACTTGCAAGCAACTTTGAAGAGGAGCTTTGGGTGTCCTACTGGCCACCTGGCTCCAGCTGCCTCACCTTACCGGAGGTCCTTGGATATCTTCCATCCTACGAATGTGCCTGAGCCAATGAAGCGCCTCTGCTTGATGAGTTCTTTACAAACGTGATAGAGGGCAAGCATGGTGGTGCAGTGGTTAGCACTGCTGCCTCACAGCACTGAGGTCCCAGGTTCGATCCCGGCTCTGCGTCACTGTCTGTGTGGAGTTTGCACATTCTCCCTGTGTTTGTTTGGGTTTGGTCCCCACAACCCAGAGATGTGCAGGCTAAGTGGATTGGCCACACTAAATTGCCCCTTAATTGGGAAAAAAACTAATTGGGTACTCTAAATTTATAAAAACAACAAAAAAAACAAGCGCCATAGCTCTGTCTTTGAGAGGACTGCTGCATTCATGGTTTTGTCCGGCCAAATATGCCCATAATGCGCAACAGACGCCAAAAATGGAGATTATTGAGCTTCTTTTCTTGGCAGCTGTAAGTTTCCCATGTTTCACACCCATTATGGGAAGGTGCTGGGAACACAGCCTTGTATAAACCATCAGCTTGCTCGTCAGTCTGATGTTATTACATGGAGATTTCATGAATTGGCTAAAGGTGGTAGCTGCTTTCCTCATGGGTGTATCAAGCTCTGCAAGGGACAGATTGCCTGTCACCAGGGATTTACCAATGACTTCTCGTGGGGTGTTTGTGATCAGAGGTGGAGATGCAGCACCTTGTTCCATGACCACGGTTATCCTGGCGCTTAGAATAATGGAGAATAAGTTACAGGCATGGGCGAGACGGCCCATGAGTCTGTTTGGCTGAGTTTCCATGGGGGATGACCAAAGCAACAACATCAGTGCAGAAGGGCTCTGTGCTCAGGAAATGATGTGGTTTTGACTTCGCTTTCAGCCTTGATAGATTGCAGAGCTTGCTGTCTGGCCGAGTGTACAAGTCGACTCCTCCATATCTGCAGGGAAAGCAAAGGCAGGAGCATAATAATAATAATCGCTTATTG
Organism: Scyliorhinus torazame; assembly: GCF_047496885.1. Lineage (NCBI taxonomy): Eukaryota > Metazoa > Chordata > Chondrichthyes > Carcharhiniformes > Scyliorhinidae > Scyliorhinus > Scyliorhinus torazame. The sequence continues at coordinate 112,155,052 of NC_092727.1, forward strand.
TCACGAGTAGGCTTCAATGAAGTTACTGTGAAAAGCCCCTAGTCGCCACATTCCGGCGTCTGTTCGGGGAGGTTGGTACAGGAATTTAACCCACGCTGCTGGCATTGTTCTGCATTATAAGCCAGCTTTTTAGCCCACTGCTAAACCACCTGGCTTAGCATGGAGCATGGAGAAGAAGGTGCCAAAGAGAGTGGGGACGAGGACACAGCCCTGTTTCACTCCATTCTTGAAATATATAGATGTCCAGCTGGGCTGAATGCTACTGTAAGATGGACATCTCCCAGTCCATACTTCCCACAGCTTTCTGTCATGGACGAGTTCAATGAAGAACCCTTGTCATATAGTTTGTGAAGGCCATCGACTGCTTAACGAGCACAAAGACACCCAGCAAGGATGGAATCCAGCCAAACTTCATGCACGGAAAGTCCCATCCATTGCCATAGCTTTACGAAATCCTCCTCTGCAAAGTAGGCTCCATTCCACGGGAGAAGCGTGATGCAGACACTGTGCAAAATCAGAGGCAACAGGAATCACATTGGCATCACATCCCTTTAACGTCACTGGGAAGGCCCTTTCTCAGGTAATACTTTACAGATGTCATCTGCATGTCATCCAAGTGTACCAGGAAGCATAGTGCAGCTTCTGTGCTGACAGATTTGCTGTGGACATCTTCTCCATATACCAGCTGCAAGAGAAGTGTGGAACGTATACATCTTTCCTAAACCTCACTAAGGAATTCAAACACAGTCAGCAGAGCAGGTGTGTACAAGCCTTCGGAGAACATTCGTGGTAGTTCAACCTTGATGTGACTGCAACTCCTCCAAGCCAATTCCCTCAATATCATCTGCATTCAATGGCTAAAGATATTTCCCAAACAGCTGCAGTGATAAAAGTGAGCAAGATTATGTTGATGGCGATTTAAAGAACTCAATAACTTGATGGAATTTGCCAAGATGCAGCAAAATATGCTGCTTCGGTTTACATTGTGAAGTTGTCCGGGAGAACGTGCAGATATCTTGGGGAAATGTGCATATTTTGAGACAGTCTATCTGAACTTCATTCGCCACTTTCTGACAATACCTGACTTGAGTGAATCTGTAATGGAGCCTGGCACCAAAGAAAATTGCCTGTAAAATTAATGCTGAAAATCATTACGGTGTTAAAAGCAGAGTACTATTTTATTCCTTTTTCAATGATATTGGATTAATGATTTTCTACAGCTGTATTATGAAGACTATCTGTCTCATCTACAGATACAAATTCCATAATAATGGAGAAGATTTCATTGTGATTGAGATTATTCCAGAGGTTGGCTGTCCATAATGGTCTTTTTTAATGTACAATACATAATTTATTATATTCTTTGTGCAGTGGGACCACTTAGTTATCTATTCCAAGGCTGAACTGAGGTTCAGCTGTCCAGTGGGCAGAAGAAGTTATGGCGCGTTTCTCCGGAAAGATTTCTAAGTGTGGTAGCGAACAGTAACTGCCGCGAGCTTCCCGGCGCCCGGCCCAGCGAGGCCGGCAATGCTATTCAACGTTAATTGGTCCATTTAATGAGGACTCACGGGCTTCGCCGCAAATGAAGCCTCACCAGCTTATTCACCAGCACCGTGCTCGCCAGACCCCCGCGAACAAATTTGAGCAGCACTTAAACAGCACTTGCTCAGCCAACCCCAGCCAGCTCGCAACAATGGTGCCCAGGAGACCGTTCCCAAGATTCGGGGACAAAGGCCTGGGGAGGCTGCTAGACACTGGAGGCCAGGAGGGATACGCTGTTCCCCCCGAGGGTCGAGGAGGATCAGCCAGTGCTGCCTGGGACGAAGGTGGCGGCGGCTGTGAGCGCTGAGAGTGTGATCAGGAGGACTGGCCTCCAGTGCAGGAAAAAGGTCAATGACCTACACTGGGCAGCACGAGTTAGTAGACACCAACGCATCTCCCCCGCAATCCGCACACGGGACAGAGCGGCACAGCTGTGCATGTGCTGCCGGCAAGTGAGCTGCTGCCCTCCAGCCCCTGAGCCCCCAGAGAACACCCGCCAGGGAGAGTGGGGAATTGTAAAACACAATAAACGCCCTTTTGCACAACCAGCATGTCGGCTTTCACTTCCTTCCACAATACAAGCCGACTTCCAAACCCTTGACCCATCTCCAAGCATCCACCCCCTCCCTTCCCGGGCACCCCGCATGCGGGTGATGGGTCTGAGCGAGCATTCAGCAGACAGGTAGGGGTCAGACTGGCATTGATTGAGGAGCATTGGAGCTCAGCTGTCTACAGGTTTTCATCCCCCTGCCCTCGACCATGACCTGCTGATATTGCAGACACATTGCTTGTGGCCTGCGAGGTGCCACACAGGTCCTGCTCGAGCCCTGGAATGATTCAAGGTGTAAAAGTTCAGGGTTGCGGTGACCTTGATGGTCATCAGGAGCGGGTGTCCGCCTCCTCCATGTGGTACCAAGTCCGCCAGGACATGGCATAGGTGCCGCACCATCTCATTCTTGAGGAAGAGCGTACGGCTGTCCATCATCTGTTCGAAGGACCAGCGATGCCTGTACACTCTGGGCCGTCCCGGCACTCCCCCTCTGGGTCCCTCCCTGACCTGATGGGCGGCCGGGTCCTCTGTATGTGGGGCGGGGCCTGGCACGTGGTCCACCGCCTCGCGCAACTGCATGCTGCTGCTGTTTCCAGCGTCTGGCCGCCCGGACTACCAGCAGCACCACTAGGGCCAGTTCTGGGTTCAATATCTGTATGGAATTGGGAGAGGTTGTTCGACTTGCAAACAGCGGTGGCTCCCTCCCCCACCCGGAATGCCCTGCCCATGCACACCTGGCCGCAGCGGGCCCCCTTCACCAGCCCCCAAACCCTGTTCCCCGGACACCCGCTCACAACATGACCTGGCGCTGGTCCCCTCCCCGTGGCACTCACCCACCCTCCGGCCGTGGACATGTCCCCAGAGCTGTGTCCCAGCCCCTGGGTGTTCAGAAGTTGGCTGCTGCGTGTGTGTGGTGTTGCATCCCACAGTGTTCAGGCACCTCGGTTTGATTGGGATGTTAGCCAATGACTCCCACATGCTACGTGGCCCACCCAACCACGGGAATCCACTTGGGTTGTGTGAAGTGCTTACTTAACCATGGAAGCCTGTTCCCTATTATTATCTTTAATTAGTGTCACGTGTAGTATTACATTAACACTGCAATGAAGGTACCGTGAAAACTCCCCAATCAACACACTCCGGTGCCTGCTCGGGTACGCTGAGGGAGAATTCAGAATGTCCAAATCAACTAACAAGTACGTCTTTCGGGACTTGTGGGAGGAAACTGGAGACCCCGGAGGAAACCAAACAGGTATGAGGAGAACACTCAGACTCCGCACAGAGAATGACCCAAACCGGGAATCAAACCCTTACCCTGGCTCGATGAAGCATGTTAGGCGAATTTGATTAGTAATAGCCTTCAGCCACACGGTCAGAGGCTTCGGCAGTCGTTGGGGGTTATGGATAGTCGGTGGGGCAGACGGGCAGGACAGAGGTTGTCCCTGGAATGGGTAAGCACGATTTGGGGTTGGCATGATGGTCCCACGAGTGGCTACCCCCTCGGTTGTATGCCCCTCCGCCCCCCCCCTGCTGAGCACTGGGGTGGCAGGCCCAACGCCCCCGGGCTCTTTGCCTATGAGCAAAAATGGCTCCTTACCTCCTCGGCTCCCCACGGAAGCCCCTCCGCCCAGGTTCACGTTTTTAAAAAGGAATACTAACTGGCGCCAGTGTGAGCACTTGCTGGGGAGGCCGATGAATGACGGCAGGCCGCTGAATATGGAGTGGCTCCCGTTAATTGTAAGGAAATAGGGCTTAAGTGGTTTCTCGCCACAGTAGGCGAGATACGATTTTACCTACGGGAGTGGGCTGGTTGCATCTCATTTTTTGGCACCTCCCGCTATTCACCGGCCTCATTTCGCTTGAGCAATAGCGTTACGAGACCAGAGAATCACGCCCTGTGTAAACGTTTTTTTAGGAGTCAGCAAAGACAAAGTGAGCAGTTAAGTAGGGAAGGAGAATGGTTGGAATTCAGCAAGGTTTTGTTTAAAACAAAAAAAAAGTATTTGAAGCATACTATTAGACGAGCCAATCACGCCACAATATACTTCGACACTGGACACCAAAGAAGTGCAAATATATCACTCACCTTGGTGTAACCTATTACATCAAACATGCACGCAAAGCTCGAGCTAGAATGCAAATATAATTGGAATTCAAGAATACTTGAGATGTCGTATTTGCATTCCTAAACACTTGCTGAAATCTTTGCTTTGGACGGGTGTACAGTGAAAGCTACGAAACCCGTTTTTAAGCCAAAGTGGCTAAAGGATTAATTTATATGTAAACTGCACGTTCAGCCATTGAATGTGGCTGTCGTTGTTCCAAAAAAACCTGAGAAATGCTAAAACCTGACGACCGTGACATTGAAGTGCTCAGTTCTGTATGGTAATGACGCTGGTGACAGCAAGCTGACTTTGACGGAGTATCCCAGTTAAACAATGAGATGTAATTATCTACAAGCTGTACCACCTTTTGCTGCCAGCAAACAAAAAGAAAAACATAATTGGTGGGATAACCACATCTGCCACCAATAATTTATTTTAATTCATGTTCCTCCGGATTCACTCCCGGGTTTTGATTTTGACAAAAGCATTTTTTCCCATTGTTAATTTGTCAAGGGACCTCGCTTCCTTTTATGTTTATATTCTGAAAGAAATTCTGATGAATAAAAATTTGAGAGTTGTGCTCGGTAACGGTGTTGGATTATCAAAAGCTGGTGGAATGTTGGAGTTTTTCCAGTTCTTGATCCAGTTGCTCCACTGCTGTCACGGCATCTCCACATCATGCCCTAATAAATGTTCCGATGGCCTGTTTTTTTCCCAGAAGTCAATCAGTGGCTTGCTTTCATGTCCAGCTGCATTATCATACAATTGCAAGAGCCTGAAAAAGTGGTGTTAATTATATAAGAAGCTGAATTAAGTAATGTTGATGACTTCTTGAGGTAAAAGTGTTACATTGTATGTAAATATTATTTTTCTTGTATTTCTCCTCCCCCCCCCCCCCCCCCCCCCATTTCAGTTGCTGGTTGAAACATTTGCAAGAAAAACAGGAGCCACGTTCCTCAATAATTTCTCTCCCAGCACGACCCATGTCATCATGAAAACAGGTATCTGCATATTGTTATCTTAGTAGCTTTATCTTTTTGAATTCAAGAAAAGAAGTTGCAAGGCAGAAATGTGGCATTTGCCCCCCTGGTCTATGTTAGTGTTACACTACTTACAAGCGTCCCCCCACACTGACGTCTTTTAAAAAAAATATTTTTATTCAAGGCATTTAACACATATATACAAAGATATACAAAATGTCAGAAGAGCAACACATCAACCCAATAAACAACCACCACCCTTCAGCCCCCCTGCCACCGACCTCCCGCCTGCCTCTTTTTAAAACCCCCCTCCTCCTTGCTGACCCCTCAATTCTCTTTGAAGAAATCGACGAACGGTTTCCACCTCCGGACAAACCCCTCTACCGACCCTCGCAGAGCTTCATGAATTTCGCCAGATCGCTGACCCACACCCCCGCAGTCGGCGGCTCCAAGTCCCTCCACCCCAGCAAAATCCGTCTCTGGGCTGTCAGGGAGGCAAAGGTGAATATATCGGCCTCTCTTCTTTCCCCCCCCTCCCCCACCACCTGCCAGGTCTTCTGACCCCCCACACTTCGCCACCTCTTGACTCGCACCTCAGGCGTCACGTCGGACAACCCCCTCAGTCATGGACACGCCCAGAACTTGTGGACATGATTCATGCCATTCCCCCCCCCCCCCCGCATGCACCACCCACACCTATTTTCCAACCTGCAAAGAACTTGCTCACCTCACAATTGTCATATGAGTCCTATGTTCCAATTTAAACTGAATGAGGCTTAACCTCACACACGACGAGGACGCATTCACCCTCCGCATGCCTCAGCCCATATCCCAGCTCCAGTTCCCCTTCCAGCTACTCCTCCCATTTGTGCTTAACATCCTCCACCCTCTCCATCAGTTCCTAATAAATATCCTACACCTTCTCTCCTATTTTGTCCTCCGACAAGAGCTTGTTTTGAAGCACCAGAGCCGGCAGCCCCATGAAAGACGGCACCTATTCTCTCACGAAATCCCAAACCTGCAAGTACCTAAAACCCCTTGGGCAACTCATACAATTTCTCCAACTCCTCCAGTCCCGCAAATTTGCCCCTTGCAAATAAGTTCCTGAAGTATTCGATCCCCACCTACTACCAGCCCTGGAACCTCGCAACCAGTCTCGCCAGTACGTGCCTATGGTTCGCGCAAATCTGCACCCACAAACACATTCCCTCCAACCCCAAGTGCTGCCTACACTGCCCCACACCTAAAAGTCGGCATTACCACTGTGCTCACTGAGTACCTGGCCAGCAAGAACGACAAAGACGCCAACATCAAAGCCTTCAAACTCGTTCCCCTACATGATGCTGCCCCTGGACCAACCTCTCCTCCACTGCCCATTTCCTCTCCATTGCAATGTTTGCCGCCTAATAATAATTTATCAAATTCGGCAACGCCAACCTCCCCCTCCTCGCCCCCCTTTTCAAAAAAGTCTGACTCACTCGCACACTTCCCCTCTCACACAAACCCCGATTTCAAAATTTCCTCAAAAAAAAAAAAAGAAAGACTTTGGGGATAAAGATAGGGAGGTTCTGAAACACAAACAGAAACCTAGGCACGCTGTCATTTTCACTGTCTGCACCCACCCAGTCAACGATAGCGTTTAAATGTCCCACCTCCTATAATCCACCTTCATCCCTTCCACCAATCAAGCCAAGTGCAATCTATGCAACTGTGCCCAGTTCCACGTCACCTGAATACCAAGGTAATTGAAACTCACCCCCACCACCCTAAATGGCAATTCCCCATATCTCCTCTCCTGCCCTCTGGCATCGATCAGGAAGACCTCACTCTTTCCCATAATCAATTTATATCCCGAAAACCGGCCAAATTCCCCCAAGATCTCCATAGCGGGCCCCCCCCCCCCCCCCCCCCCCAATGCTGCCCAACAGGTCTGAAATATGTAACAACAGATCATCTGCATACAGCGAAACCCCATGTTCAGCACCTCCCGCTCAATCCCTCTCCTTCGCCTGAAGCACCATTGCCAACGGCTCTATCGTCAAGGTGAACCGTTTCGGGGAGAGCGGGCACCCGAGCCTCTTCCTGCGATGAAGCCCAAAATACCCCAAACTCACACAACCCGTCCGCACGCTTGCTGCTGGCACCTTGTACAGCAGCCGGACCCAATTCACAAACTCCTCTCCAAACACAAACCACCCGAGCACCTCAAACGGATACGCCCACTCCAGCTGGTCAAAGTCTTCTCCACGTCCATCGGCACCACCACCTCGACCTCCTGCCCCCACGAGGGTATCATAATCACGTTAAGTAGCCTCCGCACATTCGCTGAAAGCTGCCTTCACTTCACATAGGCCGCCTAGTATCTATCACCCCTGTCACACAGTCCTCAATCCGCGATGCAAGCACCTTCGCCAATAACTTGGCATTGACATTCAGTAACGATATCGGACGGTATGACCCACACTCTCCGGGTCCCTATTCTCCTTTAAGATCAGGGAGATGGATGTCTGCGATAGAGGAGGGCGTGAGTCATTCTCCCTCCCCCGAATCTTCCCCCATAACTGCCTCATAAAATCCACAGAATCCCTATTCAGGCATAAATATTTACCAGGGCCACCGGTATCCCCTCCATTTTCCCACTAACCACCACAAATCTTCTGCCCCGGGTCAGCCACAATGCTCCCCAGCTCAAACGCCACCCTCTTGTTAATCAAGACTGCTACTCCCCTCGTCGACATACCCAGCCCCGAGTGAAACACCTGCCCCGCCCATCACTTCCGCTGCCTCGACTGATCCCCCAACTTTTAAGGGTAAAAAACAGTAAAAACACTACGTCCGCTTTCAGGCTCCTCAAATGCGTAAACGCACGCAACTGTTTAACCTGCACATTCAGCCCTCTCACGTTCCATGTGACCTGCCTGGTCAGGAGCTCTCTGCCCCCTCCCCTGCAGATCTGACATACCCGTTTTTGAGGTAACCCCTGGACACGTTGAGGACCCAGGTTCGATCCCGGCCCAGGGTCACTGTCCGTCTGGAATTTGCACATTCTCCCCGTGCCTGCGTGGGTCTCGCCCCCACAACCCAAAGAGGTGCAGGGTAGGCGGATTGGCAACGCTAAATTGCCCTTTAATTGGGGGGGGGGGGGGGGAAAGGAATTGGGCACATTAAATTTTTTTAAAATAAATAAAAAATAAGTTCAGAAATAGACAGGTTGGTAGGGTGCGTGGATCAGAGTAATTTAGACGATCTATGTTACACCGATAGTTCTCAATGAAAAAATCAAGAGCTGGTATATTACCTAGTCCCTTCATTATATCCAATAAATAATGTGCTTGGATGGCTATGGATGGATGTTTTATCTCCTGTATTTGTAGAACATTCCTTCCACCGACATTCGCTTGACTCAATTTTGTCATTCAATATCGGTTGCAATTGTGTTAAAACTGAATGTCCAATATTTGCTTAGTTACCATTCTTCTCGGATCCCAATAAAAATAAACTGTTTATATGGCATGGGAATAAAAAAACAATTTAACTTGACTGTTGTGAATTATTAACCTGAGATGCTGCCGTTGTGCAATTTGATCATGATTCGTTTTAAAATGAATATACAAGGGAGCTCTCAGGATCTAAGCAAGTTGTGAAGAGGAATATAGTAAATAAGGCAGATCAGTGTGTTGGAAAAATGCTTTTAAAAAAAATTATTGCCAAAGCCAAACTGGTATGTTTATGCTACATTTGTTTCCTAATTTCCATTTCAGATGCAGATCTAGTTTGTGAGAGGACTCTGAAGTACTTCATGGGAATAGCAGGGAGGAGATGGGTTGTCAGTTATCAATGCAAGTACAATTCATTTTTAAAAAAAACTTTGATACAATAAACTGATGTAATAATTACATTAGCGCACTGCCTAAAATTGAAAAGAAACTGGTGATTGTTGATTAATTCAGAGAGAATTTAAAAATTCCTAAACTGAAGCACACATAAAAAGCACCCATACATCACCAGCAAAGCCCAAAGTGCGTGATTTCACTAATTTACTTCTTTTGAGGAAAATGAAAATGAAAATCGCTTATTGTCACAAGTAGGCTTCAAATGAAGTTACTGTGAAAAGCCCCTAGTCGCCACATTCCGGCGCCTGTTCAGGGAGGCTGGTACGGGAATTGAACCGCGCTGCTGGCCTGCCTTCATCTGCTTTCAAAGCCAGCGATTTAGCCCTGTGCTAAACAGCCCCTGCAAAGTAGTCGCTTTTGTAATATAAGCAACGGTGGTAGCCAGTTTGCTCAGCAGTGTCCTAGAAATAGCAATGAGATAAATGACCAGCTAACCTATTCTCGTCGATGTTGTTTGAAGGATAGATTCTTTTTAAAAAATAAATTTAGAGTACCCAATTAGTTTTTTCCAATTATGGTTTTTTTTAGCATGACCAATCCACCTACCAATCTTTGGGTTGTGGGGGTGAAACCCACACAGTCACGGGGAGAATGTGCAAAGTCCACACGGACAGTGACCCAGAGCCGGGATCGAACCTGGGACCCCGGCGCCTTGAGACTGCAGTGCTAACCACTGTGCCGCAGTGAAAGATGGATTATTGACCAGTGCACTTGGAGAACTCTCATGCTCTTCAAATAGTGCCATAGAATATTTTATGTTGACCCGAGCAGGCGCACAAGACCTCACTTTAACATCTTACCTGAACAACTGCAACTCTGCTAGTGCAGCATTCCTTCAGTCCTGTACTGGAGTGTCAGAATGAAGCTTCAGGCTGTGGCGTTCTGAATCAGTGACATTTCTACCACTGATCCAAGGCTAACACCTGAAGATCGGCTTTGTAAAACCATGATTGCTTCTCGGATTGAAAACTGTTATCGTCAAGTACCTAATGTGACCAAAACCTTTAAGATTGTATCATGCTTGAAAAATGACTGCAGTGATTTATTTGCAGGGATCATTGAGTGTTTCAGAAAATGCATGGTAATTGATGAGGTAAGGTTACTTTTTTTTTTCTACAGAGAACATTGGTTTTCATTTTGTTATGAATAGTATTTTATAATTTTGGTCATGCAGAAGTCAGCGCACTAAAACCTCTGCAGAGTTGCCGAGGCTGATGACATTGCTATCTTCTGGTTTGTATCATCCCTGATGCATTACATTAGACCATACCCAACCCACTGATTTGAATATTAATTTTGACTTTTGACTATTTATTTCCTTGGGAAAATTTTGAACTTATAAAATATATATCTTGAGGGCTCGCTGTGGTTTAATGCTTTTAGCCACTTATGTCTTTTTCATAACATTGGATTTGTTTCACATTCATGTCCCCGGAGCAAACTAGAGCTATGTAATTCTGCCTGCTTTGGGAGTTCCATTTGTGTTAATGTGAGCATTGTACACAACAACACGGACGAAAAAAACAAATTCTGCTATGAAGATTAGACGTATAATCAATTTGCAAGTTATTGGTTTGAGATGCAGAAGTCCGAGTATGCCACTGACTTTGCAATTCTGTCAGGCCAGTATTTAGATTGTCCGATTATATTTGGATTATGAACAGTTAAATTTGATTTGAGTATCTGAAAATCGTAGCAAGTATAAAGCTCTAACATTACACTTGCTAAGATAGCGAATAAAGACCCCTGTATCGTCTTGTCATCCATTTCTAAGTGCTATCTTTTAACATCCCAAACCTACTGGCTGCAATGCCAACTGCATTGCTCCAACTGGATCACATATGCAGTGGGATATCATTGACAGTGAAATATTGACACCCAGCAACATTGTGTCATAGCCTCTTCTGATTCCAAGCAAGAAATGAACTGTTTGTAGCTGAATTTGGATGGATTGCCCATGAATTGGCCCTAATTAATATAAAATTTCATAATCACAAAACACACATTAAATTTTTTTTATTAGTCAAATGTTTGTGCCCAAATTGAGGGTGCACACTATCCATGTTGCAAAATGCTTTCATTAAGAGGTAAAGAAACCAGAAAACTGAAGTGCATCCATACTTATATGGTCACGAGTTTCTAATTCTTCTCCCACCACCAATAAAAATAACCGTGAGTGGAAAGGCCCTCCCCCATGGTGAGGTCAGTCTGATCTGAAGACCTGGCATCAGAAAGGACGGTGTCCTCTTGAGAGCCAACACCCTTCCCAGTCTGTTAACCTCTCCGCCTGCTTATCCACCTCCTGTCATTACTCACCCCTGGGTCCCTCAGCAATCATGGAGCTCGAGTGGGCGCATTACCAGCAACAGTCACTGCTCCTCGAGAGGCATTGCCAGATGACAAAGAGCTACCAGCCTCTAGCCAGCAGCTCTTGGCAGGCGGGAGTTCTGTCCCTAGGACCCAACATCCTGGGAAAGACATGCCGCTGTTAAATTAAGTGCCTGATTTTCGCTTAACGCAGCAGGCCTTCCCGAAAAGGAGTGTGATGATGCACTTTCAGAGACTTCATTAGAGAACAAAAGTGATTTCTATACAGTGATCCTCAAGAGCCGCATGTTTACAGCTAATTCTAACATACCTCTGCCCTAGGAGAATTCCTCACCCGGGATGATTCTCCACTCGAGTCCCGATTGGTCACCCAGGCCAAGTGACCCATACTCTGCTGTGCTGCCCTTGAAGGGACAATCACCGCAAAGCGGCATGTGGCTCACACTGGCTCACCAGTCAGCAGGTTGACCCCTGCTTCCTGCATTAAATTCTTCTGTGTGTGTGTGTGTAAATTGCAGAGATAATAGGTTGTATCTGCGACAATCTGTCTCAGAAGGAAGCTTACGCACGCTATCTGGGTTGGATGGGTAGGTTTTCTACTCATCAATGTGACGTAAATAGGTACCTCAAACCCACACCCCTCAATTGCCAGGTACAATGAAGCTCTCTCCACACTGCTGCTCTTTACACCCAAACTACCTTTCACATGGGCTACTTACCAAGGAAAAAGGAAACAAATACCTTAATCCAAGTTCCTGAGGTGAGGAGGTGGCTTTCTAATTCTGCAACTCGAAGTTAATTTTGGAAATCGACATTTTTTTTTTCCTTTTGTTATTCTTGTGAATTGTGCAAGCTGGAACATGTGACACCTTTCAAAACATGGGGCGCGATTCTCCGACCCCCCGGCTGGGTCGGAGAATCGCCGGGGGCTGGCGTGAATCCCGCTCCCGCCGGTTGCCGAATTCTCCGGCACCGGATATTCGGCAGGGGCGGGAATGGCGCCACGCCGGTTGGCGGCCAACCCCCGCCCCCCCGCCCGGCGATGGGCCGTAGTCCCGCCGCTGTCAACCCACGCCACCGGCGTGGAATGAGCCACCTTTGGGACGGCGGCGCAGACGGGCTCCGGGGTCCTGGGGGGGGGGGCGTGGGCCGATCTGGCCCCGGGGGGTGCCCCCACGGTGGCCTGGCCCGCGATCGGGGCCCACCGATCCGCGGGCGGACCTGTGCCGTGGGGGCACTCTTTTCCTTCTGCCTTCGCCATGGTCTCCACCATGGCGGAGGCGGAAGAGTCCCCTTCCACTGCGCATGCGCGGTGATGCCGTGAGCAGCCGCTGGCGCTCCCGCGCTTGCGCCACCCAGCAAAGTCAGTTTCGTGCAATCTGGCGGGGCACCAAAGGCCTTTCCAGCCAGCTGGCGGGGCGGAAATCAGTCTGGCGCGGGCCTAGCCCCTCATGGTGAGGGCTCGGCCGCTCAAGATGCGGAGACGTCCGCACCTTTGGGGCGCGCGATGCCGAACTGATTCGCGTCGTTTTTGGCGCCAGTCAGCGGACATCGCGCCGATATCGGAGAATCCCGCCCATGAAATGGGTATGGCATTGTACATCTCGAGACATTTTGGTATGTTCATACAAATCTGCACTTTTTTCAAGTTATTGCGACAATATATTTTTGTTCCGAAATATTACAGGTCATGTTTGAGGTGCAGGGTGATGTAATCAATGGAAGAAGCCATAACGGCCCAAGAAAAGCAAGAAAAACAACGGATGAAAAAGTAAGATTAAAGATAGAGTTACAATGGCAGCTGCTGTTTCCCTTGTCCTTCCCCAATGGCGAGTTTTATTTTCATAACTCGTGCACATTTTTGCTATTCAATGTATTAATTGTGGGAGTGTTGATGCTAAGTTGTCTCTGCTGGCTTTTTGTTAATTGATGACTTCCAATTTCTTTTGCTAAAATAATTTAGCAGCTAATTGCCATCTGAAGTAGTATAAACCGTAAATATCAGTCGTACTTGCACTGCTGTGAAATGCAATGCGGGGAGTTGTAGGTTGGCCACCAACTTAAAAGACTACAAGTCACAGTGGTTTTAGCCAGCAGCAAAACAACTTGTCAGGATCTGGTTGCTAAAGCTGTCTAGAGACTCTTCTTAATGACACAATTTACCGCAGGTTAGATTGCCTACATTTGCGATGATAAAAGATGCTGAAATTATTTTATTGTAACATAGAATTTTAAATTTCTCCCAGGTTGATAAATTTTTATGGCAGGCACAGCCCACGCAAATTACTAGATTATTAGTATGTCTCTTCAGAGGAGGTTCTGTGATAAGAATTAAACAAAAAGTAGTCTGGAGTTACAGAGGAATATATTTATTATCTTATCCATTGTTAATGCAGATAATTAAATCTTTTGTTTTCTTGCTTAACTCCCTATTGACTAATTAGCAAGCTGTTTTCTGTTTTGGCTAGATAAGCAAATCTTTTTTTTAAACCAAGCTTTGGAAATCAAGATGTTTTCCATACCCATTCATCACCAAGACCTCTTCATTCCACCTCTGCAATATTGCCCGCCTCCACCCCGTTTCAGTATTAAAGACTCGCATCCATTTCTTTTGTTGCCTCTGGTCTCAATTTCTTCAGTGTTCTTCTTGTTGATTGTCAAACCTTCGCTCTTCATAAACTCTTAACTTACCCACAACTCAGCTGCCTACATCATGCCCAGCGCCGGTCACCCATTGCCCGTGTTCTGAGAAATGACACTTAAAATTCCTTGGTCCTCGTCTTGAAATCGGCTCCACCTTTGGGCTTGCATCTGCTTCCCCAACTTTCCTCATTTAGCCCAAGCCTTCAGTAGCAATGGGCCATTGGTAGCACCATCAAATGCCTCAGCTCCATTCTCTGGAACTCCCTTCTTAAACCCCTTTCTCTATTCACATCTCTCGCCACCTTTGTTTTACAGAAAAATTGGTCCCAACAGTTTTGTTTTTTTGCCCAAAGCTTTGGACATTTTTCAAAGTTAGGATGCTGTGGTATTGCAATGAAAGCAGTAATAAAAACAGATAACGCTGAATCAACTCAGCAGGCCCGCTTCTGTAGAAGGGTCATATGGAATCAAAATGTTAACTCTATTTCTCTCTCCACGAGATGATGTCAGACCTGCTGAGTTTATGCAGCATTTTCTGTTTTATTTCTGATTTTCCGCACCTGCAGTATTTTGTTTTGATATTAAAAACAATGTTGTTTGTGTGATTTAATATTAAGGCAATTTTGTCTACTTGTTAAGTTACCAGAAACGTTTTTGCTAACTTTTTTTTTAACATTGTTTTTCAGCTGCTGTTAAGACATTATGAGATTTGCTGCTTTGGTTCTTTTACAGGAATGAGTAGAGGTAAGAGCTTCTCAATTACCTGTCAAACTCCTGTGTGAGTAACTAAGGCAAGCTGTTAATGGCTGATCTTAGATCCATGGAAGTTTTGGTAGGTTACTCTGGATTTCTGGTAAGAAAAGAAATTAAATCGCCCGAGTTGTTACTATACAATGTATAGTTGTGTAGTTTCTTTTGCACAGATTAACATTCAAATCAGTGCATCATTCATGGGTACATTAAACCAGGGCCGAATGGACTTATGTGTTCTTCAAGTTTATAAATGTACGTTTGAAAAGTGCAGCGATTACCCTTAAGCAGTCTGGAATGTCAGTACAAAATAAATTCACTTTGATTGTCTGGTGGGGTGGGGAGCACCTGCTTAGTGGGGAGGGGAGAGCTCCACTTACTGCTGAGCCATGCTCCCTTTTAAGGTGGCGCCTCGATCTCCGTGGAGTATGTTCGAGAAAGAGGACTGAGTATGTTATCAGGCCCCGCTCTGCCAGAGTGACCAGCATAAACCCTGCCCACTTTATTTTACTCTGAGATGCTCAAGATCTGGAGAGAAAACTGTGCTGTGCAGCTGGAGAGCTGCACGCCGGTTTTCAGTCTGAGCGTGACGTTTTGGAAAAAAATATGCTAAGATTCCGCCCCATATCTTTTGATACGCTAACTTGAGAACGATCAATCAAACTCCGTCTTTAATATTTCAGTTGACCTAAAGCGGACTGCCAATGGGAAGAGTGTTCCTGATTTCAGTTATGAAAACAAATGCTTTCACTCCTGATTCAGCTCTTGATTTCAGGATTCTAACTCTGTTCTCGATACCCCCCACTAGAGGGAGCAGTCTCTCTATCTTCAGTATTGAATCCCGTTGTCATTTTAAATACTTCTGGTTAAATCACCCTTCTTACCTTAAGGAAGTACAAAGTGTGAGACTGTAATCATTAATTTAAGCCTTGTGACAATTTTGACTGATGCTACTGCTTTAAAATGCAAAGTTTCTTCTTTCCATTTTCCTACTGTACTGCACTTTCTGCACTGTAAATTCTATGATTCTCTATGGATATTTGCTGGTTATTGAGTTATGTAGTTCCACGAATGCCAGTTTCTTTCTCGCACTCACTTTCCAATTATTCACTATTCATGTTGTTAGTTTTTTAACAGCTGAAGTCAACTCTTCCCTTACCCATGTCCACTCTGGGGATGAAATCAAGAGAGGAGGAACTGAGAAACTCTTGTGCTTGGGCAACACACTGCAGCTCTACTGTATAATGATGCAGGGTGTTAGGACAGTGTTTAGTGTCTACAATGTCCACTTTGTGTGTTGCGCTTCCCCCACGATGCTTGGTGCCCCCACACAAAGCAGAGACCGGCTGGTTCCTGAGAGAGAGAGAGAGAAAATTGGAGCAAGAGTTTCCCCTCCCCTTGTAGCAGCTGCTTACAGTGCCTGTTTTGCAGATTTGCGGAAACAGGTTGCCTATTTGACTTGAGAATGGTGTCTGCTGCGGAAAAAATCTTGAGGGGTAGGTGGGGAACGGGACGGGTCAGAAATGCTGGGAGCAAAGGAGAAAAATAAGGTGCCCTTTTTCTTGGGTGTAGACCTGAAGAGAATCTCATCAATTGTCCTTGAATACCGAATTTAATCCACATAACCACAACTAGTTTCCTGTAAGGCACCAGCATTTTAAAAATAAATCGAAACAGCTGTGCATCTGGTCTCGTCGTCACAAAGTGCCAACTGTAACCATGGTAACTGCGATCACCCTTAAGCAGTCTGGAATGTCAGTACAAAATAAACTCACCAGTGTACAGCTGACCCAAACATAAATGCATGTGAAACCTAGAGTTTACTTTACCAGGTACTTTCTGAATGAAATGCGTGAAATAAATTACCCACAAAAGTCAATTCAGAGGATTTGCTGCCATTCCTGTTTTTTCTTCAAACAACTCGAGGTCTACAAAATTATGAGGGGCATAGACAGAGTGGATAGTCAGAGGCTTTTCCCCAGGGTCGAGGGGTCAATTACGGGGCAAGGTTTAGAGGAGATGTACAAGGCAAGTTTTTTTTTTTTTACACTGAGGGTAGTGGGTGCCTGGAACACGCTGCCGGACGAGGTGGTGGAAGCAGGGACGATAGTGGCACTTAAGGGGCATCTTGACAAATACATGAATAGGATGGGAATAGAGGGATACGGACCCAGGAAGTGTCGAAGATTTTAGTTTAGACGGGCAGCATGGTCGGCACGGGCTTGGAGGGCCGAAGGGCCTGTTTCTGTGCTGTATTTTTCTTTGTTCTCTGCAGTGACGCCTTTCCTTTTATTCTCTCCTCCGTGCTCTACAACCATAACATCTGTGCTAGCCTAGAATCTCTAACTGAAGTTTTTTGGTGCATAAACAGAATGTCACATGAACTTGTTGAATACCATAAAATAACCTGTGTCATTCATTAATATCTTTGTCATTCAAGTTTTTTTTCCTTTTTTTTTATTGACATCGAATGTACAGGTCAAAAACAGGCCATTTGGCCCATCTGGTCCATAGTATTCATACTTGTGGAACTAATGGAGGAAGAAAAGGAAAAACTGTATTTAGCATGCATTTGACACATCTTAAGGACATTTTAGGTGCTACACAATCAAAGCATTGTAGGCAATCGTGACAGCTGGTTTGCACACACAAAATAATAATAATCTTTATTAGTGTCACAAGTAGGCTTACATTAACACTGCAATGAAGTTATTGTGAAAATTCCCCAGTTGCCACACTCCGGCGTCTGTTCGGGTACACTGAGGGAGAATTCAGAATGTCTAATTCACCTAACCAGCACGTCTTTCAGGACTTGTGGGAGGAAACCGGAGCACCCGGAGGAAACCCACACAGACACGGGGAGAACGTGCAGACTCCGCACAGACAGTGATCCAAGCCGGGAACCGAACCCGGGTCCCTGGCAGTGTGAAGCAACAGTGCTAACCACTGTGCTACCATGCCGCCCAAAAACATCCCACTAACAGCAATTGCGTTCAATATGTTTGTCATAGGCAGTGCTGGGTGAGGACTAAATGTTAATCATGTTGCAGAGCAATTTCTACTGCTCATCTTTGTATAGTGCCAAAGTCTACTGCCCCATTTGAATATATAGATGGGTTCTCGGTTTAACATCACAATTCATAATTTTATTTTTTAAATGGAGCACTGAATTAAAGGTGAATTGTACAGGTGGCCAACTGACATACGGAGATTTGTATTCGTGTATTCACACAATAAATGTGTTTTCCATTTTGCATGATTGAATGCTTCAGAGCAATATCCTTATAGAAGTAAAACTCTGATCTTGTGCCTCCAGCTATTTTATGGTCACCTTTTTCATTGCCTCAGGGTTTAATAGGGTTCATTCAGAATATCATGATAAAGCTGGAGGTGTTTGATCTCGAGTGATTTGACATAGTGTAGACACATTTTATTTATGTTGAAGGTACATTTAAATGTGGCTTTACCCATGTCACCAAATGTTGCCCAACCAGCCATTGTCTTTTTATTGTATTATCCTTCGACTCATGACAACTGCACATTCATTTAGAGGAATTAACAAATAGTATACTTTTTAGAAAAAAGTCTTCCCCTGCATTAGTAAATTCAACCAGCCCTCAAACTCCTGTTAGCATTATCCGACCTTATAATTAAAACCAGTACCGGAATGGCGGTAGAAGATTGGAGGTATACTGTTGAAGATTCGACTGTGAGGTAATCAAAGTAAATAATTGCAGTTTTTTTTCAGCATTCTTGATACATATGTTACTTTGGAAGTGAAACAGTCATTTTTGATCTGAGAATGAATTCCGTTCCGATCTCCTGGGTTGTCGATCCATAGATCTCCTAAATTGATGGCCTCACTTGAAGCTCATAGTGATGGGTGAAGTTGTAGTTATGCCACTTAGTGGGCGGTAGTGGTGGAAGCTGCACATGGTGTCAAGCTGTATTATAGTTATCTGATGATGTCCTTGGAAGCCAGATATGGAAAAGTATTTTCTTTTCCAGGACTAATGTCTCAACTGAAAATTAAACATTTACTCACAAACAGTGGGGTCGATGAACATTTCTTTTTAAAAAAAAATCATAGAATCCCTACAGTGCAGAAGGAGGCCATTTGACCCATCAGATCCGCACCAACCCCCTGAAAGAGCACTCCACCCAAATCCCCTCCTCCATCCATCTTAACCTGTTCCTGTAACCTAACCCGTACATCCCTGGACACGAAGGGGCAATTTAACAAGGCCAATCCACCTAACCTGCACATCTTTGGACTGTGGGTAGAAACCCACGCAGACTCAGGGAGAACGTGCAAACTCCACACAGACTGTATGGAGTTTGCCAACCACTGTGCCCACCGTGTTTCTCATAATTGGGTATACCGGGCAGCACGCACGGTGGTGCAGTGGGTTAGCCCTGCAGCCTCACGGCGCTGAGGTCCAAGGTTCGATCCCGGCTCTTGGTCACTGTCCGTGTGGAGTTTGCACATTCTCCCCGTGTTTGTGTGGGTTTCACCCCACAACCCAAAGATGTGCAGGCTAGGTGGATTGGCCATGCTAAATTGCCCCTTAATTGGAAAAAATGAATTGGGTGCTCTAAATTAAAAAAAATAAAATAATTGGGTATACCACGAACCTAACAAGACAAGAGAGGAAAGCTCTCCGAGACCTTGCACCCTTGCCATATTTGACAAGCTGCATGTTGGCTTTTTCCTTACTTTTCCATTTATGCAACCCCCCCACCCACCAAGAACCCAGCAATATGATCCGTGCTGTACTACAAGACGATATTATCTCTGAAATGTAGCTATCTTTTGTTGTTACTGTCATCTTTAAGTGTCCTGTGTTGTCGGCTATGTACATTCATCTTAAACTTTCCTGTTTTTAGAGAATGTTGAGCAGATATAACAAGTGTGGAAGTCATTGACAGTAAATGATGGATGTACTTGTCATTAAAACAATGCAAATAAGATTAAATCAGTAGTTCTGGGTCTTGGCTGCCAGTTCAACAGCAGCTGCTAAAGCGCACCATGTTGATGCTACACACAGCAGAGTTAATGGTTGTGATGTTGTTGCCACGAATGGTAATTTGCAGTTGATCACCAGGAATATTGGTGGATTTACATATTATCAAATTATAAATTTCTTTGCTGGAACCGGGCTCTGAAGCCATTAAGAGTTATTAAAATATCGATCAAATACTTGACCAGTATTTTTATAAATGCCAAGGATCGATCTCCGTCATCAACTACAAGATTCTTAAATTGTCCGCTGTGTTGTGTTTAGGGTTTCTTTCGTAGTTATTTACAAAATGAGAACATTGACCTGCCAATATATAAGGAATTGCATAAATGAAGTCTCTCCCTCTCAATTGTATGCCATTCTTTTTACAGTTTTTTAAACAACGGTAACTAAAGAAAGCTGTGTGAAGTTTAATGCCTGTATGCGGAAGACGATATTGACCTTGCAAATGTTTTGATAAGATATACCATGTCCAAGGATGATTTACAGCAAGTGACCCCTGGGAGACCTCTTCCTTTCTTGTGCATCACTTTCGCTGCATTTCCAACGTCCTCAATCCTCGTTGTGCACAATGTAAATTTCAGAGTGTGGTATGCTACATGCTCACTGGTTAAGTGCATGTTTAACCTTGCGCGATGGGCTTTGGAATATTGGAGCTCTTTGTTGTTTGATGGCTGGGGTGCAGCTACCACTGTGCCACCTCTATTGAAGGTCATGGGTCATTTTGCTTATTCCCATTGAAACTTCAAAAGCATGCTGTGCCATAGGCAGGAATCTCCTGGGTATTCTAGTCTCGTTCCCACATGCCTTAAACACTCCTTACAAAGGAAAATAGACTACTGTTGTGTGGAGACCACACGCAAGTGATTGGTAATCTGAGGCTCCTCAAACACTTGAAAGACTGAAAACAGGATTAATAATGGTTCGTTAGTATATAACACGCTTCAGGATGTTACGATAAATTTAACTTGCTTTCTTCAGTTTCTATTTGTTACAAGTAGACACATTATATCTGGGTTTTCATAGGCGCTATATCCACCCGTTTTAATTTTCACTATCATTTTAGCAGTAAAGTTGAGTTTTAAAAAATTTGCTTACCTGCATGTGATCCAATTTGTAAGCAATAATAGCGAAAGCTTTTTGTTCAACAACAAATATACAGGATTATGATTACTTTGCTTCACTCTTTTAGTGTGCTAGGGACCCTTAACGTGATTTTGGCAGGATTTTCGTATCTTGAACTTGGAGTCCCCTAAAATTCCATGTTTGCCCTTTCCTGTACATGCTGCCTTATGGATACCATCCACAGACCTTAGCATCACTTCACACAATTATAATCATCACCTCTAAGTCAGACTGCGGTCAGTCATAATCCAATCTTGGATGAACCATAATGTCCTGAAGTTAAACATGATAACAAAACCCATTGGCGGGATTCTCCATAGCCCGACGCCAAAATCAGGAACAGCGATCGGGAGAATGGCTCCCGACGCCAGAATTTGGACAGGCGCCGGTATGACGCTGGATTACGATGCTCCGCCCCCTCCAAATCGGCATCATTGGGACACGCACCATGCACAGTCGCATTGCCATTGGGACGTCACCAGCCAGCCCACCCGCTATGCTCCGCCTCCGGTGGGCTGAGTTCCCAACGGCATGGGCCATGTGTGGGAGCGTCCGGGGGCCTGGCGTGCCGGGTGCGGGGAGAGAGAGGGTTAGTGGACAGTGTCCAGCGCCGCCACACTCGGTCGAGATCCGTGCTGCTGGCCGGGTAGGGCTTCTGCCAGGGCTAGGGGGAGTAGCGGGGGGTGGCCGGGAGGTGGGGCTGGAGTGGGCAGGTACGCAGTCCAGCATGGTCGGCGCCATTTCTTCCGGCGCGACCAGTGTGTGCATGGGGGGGGAAATGTAGGCATGCATGGCTGCAGCTTGTCAGCTCTGCGCATGTGCAGCACGTGCCCCAGTGATGGACCAATCATTTTCCACGCATTCCGTGGGTGTTTCACGCAGCTCTGGTGCTAGCCCTTCACCGGTACCGGAATTGGTGAGGGTTTCGCGCCGATCTTCCCGTCGTGAAAGACCACAGGTCCTCCATTGGCGTTGGCACTTAGCCTCAGAGAACGGAGAATCCAGCCCATTGTCTTTTATCTCTGTTAAATGTGCTTGCCACTGGTTTCTCATTCCCTCCCCAACCTCTTCTAGGTTGAGCCATTCTGTTTTCAACCTTGGTGACCTATTCAACCTCAAGCTGAACGTCATCTGATCTGCATTAGCTAAGAAAAATATCACTTGTGTGAACAATCGTAATATTATCACTTCTGCCCCTATTCTCAGTTCATTTGCGACTAACACCCTCATCCATTACGTTTGTGACCTCCCAATTTGACTACTCCATTGTCCTTCTGGGTAGCCTCTCACCTTCCATCTTCTTTTCTATTGATAGATTGCTCGAGTTGGTGGACTTAATATTTGACTGCTTGTTACCAATTCCTGTTCTGTTGACCTTGGCTAAATAATATTTCATCAGACTTCCATCAAAAGATGAGAAATGGGGATGTTCACTGAAGATTTCACAATTCATGACTCAAATGCAGAAGCAGTCAGTATCCATATGAAGTAAGACCTGGACAATATTAGCTGATAAGTGGCAATCAGCATTCGTGCCTCACTGGTGCCAGGCAATGACCATCTCCAACGGGAGATGATCTAACCATAGCCCCTTCAATGACATTACCATCGCTGAATCCCCCACTTTCAGCATCCTGGAGTTACCATTGATCAGAAACTTAACTGGAATAGCCAAATAAATACTGACCGGTAAATACTGTGGCTGCAAGAGGAAGTAGGAGGCTAGGAACAATTAAGTCGCCTCCTTACTCCCTAAACCACAATCTACAAGGCACAAGTCAGGAGTGTAATGGAATATTCTCCATGTGGTTGGATGAATGCATCTCCAACAAAACTCGAGATGCTTGGCGCCAGCCAGGACAAAGCAGCCCACTTGATTGGCACCCCATCACCTTCAACATTCACCTCCTCCACCGACGATGCACAGTGGCAGCAGTGTATATCACATACGAGATGCATTGCAGCAACTGACCAAGACTCCTTTGCCAACACCTTCCATACCCTAGCCCTCTACCACCTGCCAACACCTTCCATACCCTAGCCCTCTACCACCTGAGGGCAGCAGGTGCATGGGAACACCGCCACTGCAAGTTCCCCTCCGAGTCATACACCATCCTGACTTGGAACTATATCGCAGTTCCTTCATTGTCGCTGAAATTCCTTCCCAACGGCATTCTGGGGCACCTCCGCCACATGCAGTGATTCAAGAAGGCAGACCACCAACGCCACCTCAAAAGGCAATTGGGGATCGACAGTAACTGCTGGCCTAGCTAATGAAACCTACATCCCGTGAACAAAAGACTGTATTTCCCACCAACGCGGTGCGTGCACAATTGTACCAATGTGATGTCATTGTGAGCAACAGAGACCAGAACTCATTTCCCCCAACCTCAGTGATAATTATCCTCTCCATTTGGTTTCTCAATTTTTTTGAAGCAAAATTGAAACTCTTCAGTTCTCCTGACAACTGAAACCGACACTTTTTCATTTTAAGTAAATCTTGGTAAGCGACACCATTTTCAGGAGAGGAAGAAAGAAAAGAGGAAAGGTAACACGGTGGCGCAGTGGTTAGCACTGCTACCTCATGGCGCCGAGGACACGGGTTCAATCCCAGCCCCGGATTACTGTCCTTGTGGAGTTTGCACATTCTCCTCGTGTCTGCGTTGATCTCACCATCACAACCCAAAGATGTGCAAGGTAGGTGGATTGGCCACGCTACAATGTCCCTTAATTGGAAAAATTGAAATAAATACGTACATTTTTTTTTTTAATGTTGGTGAATGAATCACTCTTGATCCTAAAACCATCTCTTCCATACATATCATGCATATGGTTCCAAGTTTCAATTCATAAAAGATGCCTGCTTATAGAAACGCTTTTCTGCTCTAAATGTGTTCAAGTGTTGATGCAAGTCTGAATTGTCGTAACATTATCATGTAGATGTTCCAGGATCATTCACTGGATTTGAATGATCAGAGTTGTCACATGGGTTTTCCACCCCAGCATTTCACAGTGAAGGGTAATATTTGTGGACCCAAGGGATTTTGCTATTCCATCCTAGGCAGCATATTAGAACCATGGACCAAGAATAATAAAGGTTCACTACAGTTCACTTTTATTTTGAAAAAAACTTTTTAAAATTTAAACAAAGGTTTGAAATTGGGTCGAATGGAGACCAAAGTTAAAGAAGGTTGTGAGATGATTTTTAAAAAGCAAACGCTTCATTTCTTGCTTATTGGCAAACTGATAACGATAGGCATATATTCAGAAGGGGAGTGCTGAAGAACTATGGCGAAAATGCGAAGGCAGAATTTCATGAAGCAGATGGTTAGAATATTACATGTAGTTATTGAGGTAGACACTAACATTGTTTGAAGGGAAGAATATGGAAATATAGGAAAATGATTTTAATTTAAAGAGGTAGCATTAGTTCCCGTTTGATGCTCTGAAGAACATTAGTACTGCAATTTTTTGCATTATCAAAATTGTACTTCATTCTGTATGTATGTATGTGCGTATATGTGTGTGTATTTGTGTTAAAAAGCTTCCTCCATTTTGATGAAAACAAAAATGTTACTGTTGTATTAAAATGGTCAAACTTCCATGCAAAAAAGGGTAATTTTTTTTTTTTCAAAAGGCAGCACTGTGGCGCAGTGGGTTAGTCCTGCTGCCTCACGGCGCCGAGGTCCCAGGTTCGATCCCAGCCCTGGGTCACTGTCCGTGTGGAGTTTACTCATTCTCCCCGTGTTTACTTGGGTTTCGCCCCCACAACCCAAAGATGTGCAGGGTAGGTGGATTGGCCACGCTAAATTACCCCTTAATTGGAAAAAATGAATTGGATACTCTTTATTAAAAAAAAATTTTTAATGTTAAAGGGTAATTATCTAGCTTAACAGTATAAAGCTTTCCTGGGGGTAGTGACTATTGGGAAGTAAAAGGTGCATGGCAACTGAGTTTTAAAAAAAATTAATGGACAGCAAGTTGGGTGCAGCATATATTGGGTATAGAGTCCAATAAGAAAAGCTTTGCTTTGGGGATAGTGAGTTCTTGTTGTTCTAGGCACTCCAAGTGACACAGAGAAGCGTTCAACATCAAACTTTATAACTAGAATACAGTGGAAAATTCAACTATAATTATTCTTGTCTTATGTGGATCATAGATGGTTACATTACATGATTAATGGCATTGTATCATGCCTGCACAGGGTCACACTCGGTGCATAGTTTTTGTTCCTCAATTGCTTTGTTTCCTATGCAACTGAGGTTGGGAATTGAACCTGAACAAATTAATTTTGAATTGTGCTGAAAGTTTTTTTAAAATTCCAGTCTTGCCATCACTGTAAAATGTAGGTAAGAAACATGTCATAAATGAATATTGCTCTCTCTTGCAGATCAGCTAGAGTGGATGGTAGAACTCTGCGGTGCTTCCATAATTAAGGAACCTTATTTATTCACCTATAGTTCTGTAAGTACAAGATAATATGCCTTAAGGTCATAGAACCATTAAAAATGAGAAAATTAGATTTGTGTCTAAATGGAGAGAAATTGAAATCCCGTGTTATTAAATAGTACATTATGTCTGCTTAATGATTTGGAGAGTAAATTGAGCAGTTAAGCTATGATGCTTTTACATTCGCCCCCAAGGCTGTTGGCACTTCAAGATCTGGATAAACTGAAATTTCCTTCAGCTCTATGTCACTGCCAATGAAGCTTTCTTTACATGACTCTGGAATTGAGGATGGTGCTGCGTAGAGGTTGCAACCCCCCCCCCCCCCCCCCCCCCCGATGTGCCATATTAACTAACTAACTAACGATGCAGAGCTTGGTATATGAGTCAACCTCAATCTCTGCTTCCTGCTCCACATCTGTTCTGTTACTAATCTTTCTCCAAAACACTATCAGCACCCGGCCCTTTTTTTTTTTTGTATTGCTGAAATTATTAACCTGAGAAATCTCTGCATTTATGGTATGGTCTGGTTTAGCTCAGTGGGCTAGACAGCTGGTTTGTAATGCAGAACAAGGCCAGCAGCGCGGGTTCAATTCCCGTACCAGCTTACCCGAACAGGCACCGGAATGTGACGACTAGGGGCTTTTCACAGTAACTTCATACTTGTGACAATAAAAGATTATTATTATTACAGTCCACCAGAATATTTAAAATAGTGGGACAAATTTGCAGGTTGCCTTTCCCCTTTAAGCAGGAGGACTTTCAGTCTCCTAACTTATACAGCGATTTTTCGGCAAATTCCTTTCTCTTCTCCTCTCTTCCCCCCCCCCCCCCTTCCAACAACTAAGGCACAAATGGGGGAACGGTCAGGGAGTGGAAATTCTCAACGTCTGGCATTATTTTGTAAAACAAATCATCAATTTTCATGTGCAGTTTGATTCCTTTCTTAGAAATGTGAAAGAAGACATCATTTTATACTGGATGAATGAGCAGATAGATGTGAGCCTGTTTGTGAAGAAAGGTGATTCTTCATGTAAACCGCATCGTCGTCTCAGTCTATACATTCTATAATATGATGCTTCCTTGCTTTCCGCCAAGATCGGCTTGATCAATCTCTAAATAAAGCATGACTGCTTATTTATGGCGACCTCAGCCTTCAAAAATCAGGACCTCTATCTCTCAAATAAAATTATAATAAGAAATTACAGGCTCGATTCTCCATTCTGGAGACTAAGTGCTTCCTTCAGAGCAGATTCACCCCTGGTCTCCATTGGCGCAAGCAGAAAATTTATGCATGGAGGAGAGCTTGCGGAATTCAGTTGGAATCCCATTATCGAGTCTCCGTTTTGAGCGGGCGACTCGATACCAAGGTCAGGTGGCTACCGAACCCCTTCCCCAAAAATGCAAATCCTGCCTTCCACTGACGAGTAGGGGCATCTCTTTCTTCCCCTTCCCACCCCACAGCATGCGTACATGAGGGTGACCAGACACCTCCCCGCTACTCTTTAGACCCCCAATTCTTTAGACCCCCAGAGAGGAGCTTGATGCAGTCAAAGCACTTAGCTGCATTTGATGTAGCGAGGAGCTGTCAGTCATAGCAAGAGTGTTTCTGAACATTGTGGTTGGCATTAAAGCAAAGTAATGAGGATGCATTCAAGCGTGAAGGGAAAGATCAGTAGCCAATCCACAAGCAGCTTTATCTGGAGTAATAAATTGTCAATCACTGGCTAATGCAATGTATTGCTGTGTGAAATTGAATGGAAGATTTGCATTTTGAAAGGATGTCGAGGGATTTGAATCTTTTGAGGAAGCCTCTGACACTTGTAACAGCTGCTGTATCTGATGGGGGGGTGACTCTCTGGGTGCAGTTGTGGCGGTGGCAGAATTAGCATTGTGGGGAGGGGGCTTTCCAATGGACTTTGCTGGGGGGGGGAGGGCACCTCCAGTACGCACTGTCCTGTCCCCCTTGACCCACCGCGTCAGGGCTATGCTTGAAAATACCTGCACAAATTCACACTTGTGTGAATTCCGGCTGTGGCTTGGATCATCATCATGGGGGGTAGGAGAATCTGGCTTCTGTGACCCATTTCCATCTTCCCGCAAGCACGGGGCATGTAACCCGCTGCCACCGCCGGCGTGGGACTGGAGCATCGGAGTGGGATTGGCGCCCGGTGCCAATCCTGTTTTTAGGCCGATGCTTAATTCTTCGCTGGATTGGGAAACTAGCTACCGGGGGCGGCCAATGGAGAATCCACTTATCAACAAGTGTTTTGGTTTGGTCACTTATTTAAAAAATGTCACGTTCAATTCTGGGATTCAAGCTATTCTGTTCAGAACTAAATACCCCTGTGTGCAAATTGGGTGTGGAAAGGAAATATTGATATGATGAAGCAGTGTATGCTAAAATTCTTGCATTGTAGGAAAGCTATTTTACTGCATTTCTTGAACAAAGTTTTCCTTTCTCGATACAGAATTTAAAGTAAATGGAAGGCAATGGTAAAACACTTATTTAAAGAATAATGGGGGATGATTTTGACACTGCCTTTTGTAATTTACATTAACTGTTTCTTCTCCATATATACTTCTGTTCTTCCAGAATCGTACTGCAGTGGTTGTTGTGCAGTCCGATGCTAATTCAGCAAATACTGACTATGAAGGTGAGTATACAGTTAAATCTGTAACATTTGGGATATGCTTGTATTGAAGTGCACTAAACTATCAGCAGGCACCTGTTTTGCAGCCATTAAGTTTTGCATTTCATAAATATCCTGTTTAGAACAAATCTATCCCTGTAACAAAGACTTAAGTACGGGGAAAACTTGCTGAACTCTAAATTCTCTGTAGTTGCTGAATAATAGATGAAGTACATGTGTTTGAGAGAATTCTTGGTTTGGTGACCTACTTGTAAGTCCAAGAAGTGTGCTTGTGCTTTGCACTTAAATATAAGAGAGGTGAGAACATAGTGGGGTGAATGGAAGAGAAATGAATGAGTGCTAAAAGTGCAGTCCCAATTTAAACTACTTGCACTGCATACTCATCTCCGCAACCATTCTAACCGAGTGAGGAGTCTTGTGGATAATATGTTATCGATTTTCTTTCCCCAAAATCCTAGTTTTGGCTGGTCTCGTAGGCATGTGCTAGAACAGGTGGTTCCCAAATTGAGTTCTGCGAGACCCCTGCAGGGTTTCCGTGGTTGGTTTGGCCGGGAGGTTGGCAAGAAGAGCCACCTTTGAAGAGCCAGCTTTGGACCGTGGGAGGAAACCAGAGGAAACCCACGCAGACACGGGGAGAACATGCAAACTGCGCACAGTTACCCAAGGCTGGAATGGAACCCGGGTTCCTGGTGTTTTGCGGCCACTGTGCTGCCCGCAATAATTAATAATAATAATTAGGAATAACTAATGTTCGTAGGGATTCTTTTTAAATGGTTGAAATTTTAAGTGAAAACCTATTATAAAGTTAATGCTAACAATGTATAATGTTGCCATCTTGTTGCAGCAATCCAGAGACAATACAACACTGTCGTTAGCAGAGAATGGATATTGGACAGTGTTGCTTGCTATGAGAATCATCAACTGGAAGCTTATATGGTCTGCGATCCACATTGAAATGCTGCATCCTGAAGATGTATTTGTCATTTAAATGGAATGTAAATAACAGAAAGCTGTGAATTGGTTTTACTTTATTAAAAGACGGAGAAAAATTCTAATCATAAACGCAGGAGCAGGGAAACTGCTTCTTAATTAACCCGCTCAAATTTATTTTGCTGTTGGTCTAGTGGTATATTGTTTTCACGGAGGCCTGATGCCGTTTCTTTCAAATGCTCAAGTGTTGACGCCATAATATTCTATTATTAAATGTTGGGCCTAATTATAAACTTTTTTAATATACAATCAAAACAATATTAAGTGGTAGGTGCGGACTTCACCATCGCACCAACTGGAGCACAGCATCTTTGTGATAAATTTCAGCCTCAGAAGTAATAGAAAATGCTGTGATGGCAATTCAATTCCGTGACCTCGCCAGCAGAAGAAATATTCTAATCTACAAAGTCTATCGTTATACTAGCATTTTTTTCAGTTACCGCTCTCTACTTTAGAAAATGTTTTGCTGACTATTGTGGAAGAAAATTATTTTTAGGCTTTGCATTCTTAGTTTACATTGAAACACAGACCTAATCTCCCCAGCTTTTCCCGCGCACACATCAGCAATGGCTCAGTTGGTAGCACACTCACCTGAGTCAGGGATTGCGAGTTCAAATGTGGCTCCAGGGTCTGGAGCACAAATCTAGGCTAGCACCCGGCTATTGGAATTGCCACCTTTTGAATGAGATGTTGAGCCAAAACCCCTTTGGTTCTCGGGTGGATGCAAAAGACCCCATGGCACCGCTTTAAAGAAGAGTACTGCGAGTTATTTCCAGAATCCTGGCCGATACTTATCCCCAAATAAATCATCTGGTCATTATCCCTTGCTGTTGTGAGAGCACGTTGACTGCCACTCTCCACATTGCGATGATTATACTTCAGAGCGCTGAATTGACTGAAAAGCGCTTCTGAGTGCAAGGAGGTTGTAAACGGTGCGACATGAATGAAAGTCGTTCTTTCATTTAAACTTTACAGGTGTCTTGTCATCTGTACCGTAGCCACCAAATTCTTTCACTCTGACAGATCTGCAGTTATTGTTCCTTTGTGCATTCGGAGCTAGTTTTTGGGAGTGTAGGAGGAGGAAGGAACTGTCCTCGCTCAGTAAACCATAGGTCGTCTTTACCTAGAAATGGTCTTCATCTGATAAAGGCAGTAGTTTTATTTTTTAACCTGTGCAGTCTCATTTATCAGCAAGAACACTCCATATTTTTGGCTCTAAGATCAGAGTTCTGAAAACATTACCTGAAAAGTTGATCAATTTTACAGAATGCATCAATGATTGAAAGCTTAATCTAACTAACCTTTCTCTTAAATTTTTTACTTGTTCATCTTGATTCCAGTACTGCCCATAGAAAAAAGTGGCAACTAATTTGGAGTTTATTTCTATCCACTTTATGTATGATATTTCTACCCACTTTATGTATGATATTATAGACCAATGTGGAATAGGCACCACCTCCTAACAATATGACTGAATTTGCTATCGGAGAGCTGAACCAGGTCTTATGACTGCTTGCTGATCCAGTTTATTACTGGTTTTCTTTTCCTAAACGTGGAGTAAAATGAAGGCAGGCTGTGCTCCTGATCCTCGATGTAACAATTTTTTTCCTTTTGTACAGAGATGTAAAAAAACCTTAAGAACCTTTGTATAATTTTATGCAATTGACAATAGTGATTAAAACAAATTATGAACATTCTCAATGATGAGCTGCCCTTTGTAAATTGAGTTCACTCTACTTTGATCAAAATAGTACAAAATCACGCACAGCAAAGTATCTCTTAATTATAGTTTTGAGGCTGGAAGGCTATGCAATTAACTGCAGGTAAGTTTTGCGAGCAAGATAAATTGAACTGTATCTACATGTTTCTGGCTGTCTGCAGTAGACAGGTGTCCTGTGGGAATGAAGCTACTTGAAGTATATAAATGAATGGGGCAACTGAAATCTTCAAAAATGGGTCTGTGGTCTAAAATGCAAATCAGTGACAGCAGTAGTTCCGTGTACCTACTTTATTGTTTCTTAAAACCATGTCCTTCGAAATCAAGAGATTCATGTATAACAACTAAAGTATCTTGTTAGGTAGGTTCCACTATCAGGTATGTATAAAGATAGGAGTATTTTGTTCCACTCTTGTACCATTGAGGGTCTGTTCACACTTTAGAATTACGTGTTGTATATGTGGTATCGCTCAGTCTAATTATTGCTTGAAGAATTTTGCTGTTTGCAAATAGTACGTACTATTCTGCTGAAGTAAAGCTATGCTCCTGTTATAAAAATAAATTTAGAGTACCCAATTCTTTTTTTCAATGAAGGGGCAATTTAGTGTGGCCAATCCAACTACCCTGCACATCTTTGGGTTGTGGGGGTGAGACCCACGTAGACATGGGGAGAATGTGCAAACTCCACACGGACAGTGACCCAGGGCTGGTATTTGAACCCAGGTCCTCTACGCCGTGAAGCTGCAGTGCTAACCACTGTGCCACTCGGCTCCTTTTTAAGGCAAACAAATCTCAACTATTCAGTGAACACAATCTCTGCTTTCTCAGTTTAATTATTTAATTAGTTAGAAATTAGTAATTTTCTTTTCCATTCTCTTGTAGATGCAGTGCAGCCTGGGCAGTGTTGCACTTTATATGGCGCCTTCATCCCAAAGTGCTTTGTGGAAGTGTATTAAAACATGAGCTGAATCAAATAGGGAAATAGTAGATGGGGAATCCAAAACAAGGTCAGAAAGAGACCCATAAAGGTGGAGGGTCATTGAGGTTCTCTCTGCAAAAACTGTTTC
This sequence comes from Scyliorhinus torazame, assembly GCF_047496885.1. Classification (NCBI taxonomy): domain Eukaryota; kingdom Metazoa; phylum Chordata; class Chondrichthyes; order Carcharhiniformes; family Scyliorhinidae; genus Scyliorhinus; species Scyliorhinus torazame. The sequence continues at coordinate 112,186,863 of NC_092727.1, forward strand.
ATTTCCTCCAGCCAAAATGAAGCAGACAGGCAGTGCAAGCGTGAGGATTTGCAAGGATTGCAAAGTACCATTGACTGCATGCACCACGTGTCGACTCTTGCCATGTATATTGCTCATAAGAGATGTGCAGTAGTTAGCACTGCTGCCTCCCAGCACCAGGGACTTGGGTGACTGTGGTGTTTGTACATTCTCATGCCTGTGTGGGTTGCTTCAGGTGCTCTGGTTACCTCCCAAGATGTGCAGGTTGGGTGGATTATTCATTCTAAATTGCCCCTTAGTGTCCAAAAGATTAGGTGGGGGTTACAGTGATAGGGTGTGGTGCTCCTTCGGAAAGTCGGTGCAGACTCAAAGGGCCGAATGGCCTGCACTGTAAGAAGTCTGTGATTCTAAGGATTCTGTGTTGCTGAAGCTTAAAAGTGTGCTTGCTAGAAGCAACATACATTCACATGAAGAGACCTGTTTTCTGCAAAAAACGAATATGTTCAAGCCTTGGGCCTTTTTAGAATTATCTGGGAGCTTGGGGAGCCTGCAGTTCCCTGTTGCTTTCTCCATGGCAACACCTCAGCCAATCGGTCAACTTGCTAACCAGCCAGCACCCTTGTGCAATATAAATTATGATTGTTTTGAAATTTCGCATTCTTGAGTTTGTCCTGCTGAGTGCAAGACAGAAATCTGATGCAACATGCCTCTCTTTTTCAGCAATATTGAAGTACCAAGCAACTTGCCATGTACCAGAACTAAAAGGGATTTCATTCCCTCGATATGTAGCCGGTGTGATCATAAACAGCACATCATACAGGCCAATTCCTGATCGCAGTCACAGTGCAGTCATTTTGTGAGTCCTCTGTGCCAACTGTGTTTCAACCACTGAGCAACCAAGGCTATCTGCAGACGACAGGGCTCATGATTCCAGTCCACAACATCCACATATGTGCTCAGCAGTCATATGAGAGCTATGCTCCCATGAGAGCCAACCACTAGTTTCCTAGAGCAATGGTTCTGCTGCCTGGACCAGTAGAGGGACTATGTCGTGCTCAGCTGAGTGGCTTCAAGATTTACTGTCAGTCTGAGAAGAGGCGTGTTGCTTCTCCAGAAGAAAGGCTGTACTAATTGGACCTGAGCAATGGGCTAGCCGAAGCCCATTTCCCAACTCGTGTCTGGTAATGATGAATGGAGGTGGGTTTATATATATTTTGTAACAAAAGCAAGATTGAAACAGAAGATGCCCCAAACTGACCAGAACAAAGGTATAAGACCTAGGAGCAGAATTAGGCCACTCGGCCTATCGAGTCTGCTCCACCATTCAATGTATCGATGTGAAAGGGAAGAGACCAACCAATGCTTCTGGGTGACTACCAAAAATGGCAATGACAGTTTTGAAATTTATAGTTAATGAACTATCTCTCCAAAGATTCAGGAACAGGACCAGGATTAGCCGGAGCTGAAAAACCTCTTTTTGCAACAGAAGAGATAGTGATTTAGGACTCGGCCACAGGGAAATGACGAGTGCTTTCTTTTAAAACGAATGGTTAATGACACCATGCAGAAATCTATTGCAATATTGAATAACTGATATAATCAAAGTTAATGGCAGCTTTGTTCTATGTTAATTTTTATGGTCAGCTAATTTTTGAATTGGACAAGCCCTGCATGATTGGAGCAAATGTGTGATAAAAACTAACATTGCACTATTGCAACGCTATTATTAACAAATATACAGGCTTTGAGTATCTGGGGCTACATTTGACAGATCTCCCACATCTGTGCAATTCATTAGCTTCCCATACAATTCTGAGTAAGTGCCCTCTTAATGCCTGTTCTCTAGTTTAATACCATCATAGCAAATCCTGGGAACCTTAAAATGCCATTCTCTCCCGCTTGCCTGCCTTTTTTTTTTACTGACTGCAACCAATTTATCCCATCAGAGCCTCTAACCTGCTTGTTTAATGTCCTGAGGAAATGTTCTGCATTATTTGAATATCTGTATTTGCTTTCTATGGATAATCCTTCCATTGTGTCTGTAGCACAGGATTGATTGTGTTTAGTTTGATTATCTTCTGTGCTTATCTCCCTAACCTTCAGCCTCATTCTTAAACAAATGCTTGTGCAGCCGTTTTTTATCAACATTGCAGTAACTGCTTGTTCTGAGAGTCTTTTCCGCAAAACCTTGGTGGGCTGGGAGGCGATATTCCTTCCAATTTCTAGACTCCATTGGCATTTGCAAGTTGTGAATTTTATCCTATGGTGGAGTCGGCCTATATCTACAATTTAAAAACCTAGATTATGCCCTACCTTAATTGATTTTCCCACACTTTGGGGCTCTGAGTTACAATGTCAGCCTCCGGTGAATGTATCAAAATACTTTTGACGACTTGTAGGGTGCATTCCTAAATATTGATTCTAAATCGGAGATGTAGAACTAAACAACTAACTGTTCCCTAAATTGCGGACAGGTTTTGATTCCTGTCATGTGTAACATATTGAACAAAACCACCATTTTATAGTTCTTGTTTTGGGCTAGAATAACTTGGCTGAAAGCATAGGAAAATATTGCTAATCTGTTTTTTTTTTGGATGGGCTGATTACAGTGGAAAGGTGCAGGGACAAGCTGTAAGCGGTGCAGCAGCTGTTATACAGTCCCAGTCCTAATTTCACTGATAAACTAGAATTATGCAAATAAAATTAATTGACTGTCAGATGTCTGTGACCACAGACTCTTGTGAATTATTCTGACAAATGATCAAGACCACTATTTTGTTTCCTGATGTTAAATTTACCTTAATTTTTGTTCAATTGTGATGAAGGGCCACCGACCTGAAATGTTAACTTTGTTTCTCTCTCCACAGATGCTGCCCAATCAGCTGAATGTTTACAACATTTTTAATGCTATATTCCCCCCACCCCCCATTTCTCATCATAGTCCCCTATGCTCTAAAATGCTGCTTTTCGGCACAAGACCATTCAGTATTTGAAATGTATTCCTTGTCAGCGAAGCCTTGCCGATCCTAAAATACATCCTGATGCACTAATTCAGTTGCTCCAACTCCAAAATATGGTATTTTCCTTTAAGCCCAGAAGTAAGGATTGCTATTTATTGACTAAGAAGCAGGAATAGGCCATTCAGCCCCTCAAGCCTGCTCTGTCATTTAATACGATCATGGATGATCTGATAGTAACCTCAAATCTCCAACCCGCCTCTCCCTGATAACCTATCATCCCTTTGTTAACCAAGAATCTATCCCGCTCTGTCTTATAATTATTCAAAGACTTTGTTTCCCCTTAAACAGTGGCCCCCCAGTTCTAATTTCTTCCACAAGAGGAAATTCCTCTCTACATCCACCCTGTCAAGAGCCCTCAAGATCTCTTGTATGTTTCAATCAAGTTGCCACTCGCTCTTCTAACCTCCAGCAAATACAAGCCTAGCCTGTCCAACCTTTCCGCATGAAACAACCCGCCCATTCCACTGTTACAATCCCAGTTGATGTTATAACTGGACTGGAAGATCCCAAAATGGAACCCTGGCTCAAAAGACCGTACTTTTAGGGCAGCATGGTGGTGCAGCGGTTAGCATTGATGCCTCACTGCGCCAAGGTGCCAGGTTCAATACCGGCTCTGGGTCACTGTCCGTGTGGAATTTGCCCAGTGTTTGCATGGGTTTCACCCCACAACCCAAAGATGTGCAGGGTGGGTGGATTGGTCATGCTAAATTGCCCCTTAATTGGAAAAAATGAATTGGATACTCTAAATTAATTCTTTTTAAAAGACCGTAACTTATATTTTTTCCATAAAATGTGGAGGACCGCTAATTAGTTTTAACAACAAAAATCATTTATTAAACATGAAAAAATTGGATTATGATACAATACTCCTTTACTTTGTGCCCCCCCCCCTCCCCATTTTAACAATTACACACAGGTTTTAGGATGAAAACAGTTTGCAAAGTACATCTTAATCTACAATGGTCTCATTAATACCAAGTCTCTTTTAAGCACACAAGATAACAGTGGGAAAATACGCTCCCCACTCTGAACTCCCAAGTGAATGTTTGTGGCTATCTCCTTAGAATCCCCCCAAATGATTGTACCGTGAGAGTTTCCAAACTCCACTCCCAAAAAGCTTAAAATCTTCTCTCATAATTATGCTTTCCCTTAACGTTTTACATTCTGAAATCCAGACCATGTTTTCCAAATGACATTTTTAAGTAAAATTTCTGCTCCATTTTAAAAAGTGAATCCAGTCCTGGATTTTACACCAACCCTTTTAGGATTTCTTTGTCTTGACTGCTGTGCAAACTGCTCATAATTGCTTTAATTCTTGATTCCCAGATTGTATTAAACATCACACATCTGGGCCAGAATTCTCTGGCCGTTGAGATTCTGTTCCTGCTGACGGCACCCCCATCCGTGGGCTCCCAGTGGCGTGAGATGCCTTCAATGGGAAATCCCATTAACAAGTGGCCGTACCAGCCTCCCGAACAGGCGCCGGAATGTGGCGACGAGGAGCTGTTCACAGTAACTTCATTTGAAGCCTACTTGTGACGATAAGCGATTTTCATTTCATTTCAAGAAGAGAGAATCCTGCCACCAGCGAACGATGCGCTGCTGAGAAACAGACGGCCAGAGGACTGCAGAACCCCACCTCTTATCTACCTCGGAGGACTGCCGTCTCACTTTAAATCTAGTTACTGCAATTGTCTCTGGCTCAGACAACGTTGTTTACACTTCTTTGAATTCTTCTGAACAATACCTTGGTCTTTGTTTTTTTTAACTGCAGGTGTCTTAAACATTCTTTCTGTCCCCAATTTCCTAGTTATCTGGACTGTAATGTGTACTCTAGGAAGCCTGTCTTTTTACAGCTCCTGTTCTGTCCAGTCTTCTGCCAGAGTTGAGAGATGTTGACTCCCTGAGATCCAGGGCGGGATTCTCCGATCGCGTTCAGCAATTGGCTGGAGAATACCCATTTCCGACCAAATCGGGGGCGGCGCTGCTCTCGCGATGCTCTGCCCTCTCCAAAGTGGTGTACGCGGAGTATGGCACAAGCCGTACTGATGGCCTCAGGACGTTGCCCGAGGCCCACACCCCCAATGCTCGGCTCCCGACAGACCGAGTTCCCGACGGTGTCGGTCGCGTGTGCTATCATCTGTCGGGAACTCGGCATGGCGGCTGCGGACTCGTGTTATAACAGGACAGGTAGATCCCAGAATGGAACACTGGCTCAAAAGACCACAAATTTTACTTTATTTTATAAAATGTGGAGGAACAGAATCACCGGGCTGCTAATTAGTTTTTAAAAACATTTGATAAACATAAAAAATTGGATTATGATACAAACTCTTTTACTCCCTCTTGTTTAACCATTCTGCACAAATTTTAGGATTAACAGATTACAAAATACATCTTAATCTACAATGACCTCATTAACACCAAGCCCATTTTAAGCACAGCTGCTACTGTTCTTGGTGGTCGAGGGATTGAATGTTTGTGGAAGGGGTAGCAATCTGTTTAGCACAGGGCTAAATCACTGGCTTTGAAAGCAGACCAAGGCAGGCCAGCAGCACGGTTCGATTCCCGTAACAGCCTCCCCGAACAGACGCTGGAATGTGGGGACTAGGGGCGTTTCACAGTAACTTCACATTTGAAGCCTACTTGTGACAATAAACGATTTTCATTTCATTCAGTAGGCTGCTGTATCCTGATGGTGTCAAGCCATTTGAGTTATGGAGCTGTGCTCATCCAAGCAAGTGGAGAGTATTCCATTACACTCCTGACTTGGGCCTTATAAAGCTGGTTTAGCTCAGTGGGCTAGACAGCTGGTTTGTGGTGGAGAACAAGGCCAGCAGCGTGGGTTCAATTCCTGTACCAGCTTACCCGAACAGGCGCCGGAATGTGGCGACTAGGAGGCTTTTCACAGTAACTTTGTGACAATAAAAGGTTATTATTTTGTATAGATGGTGGACAGGCTTTGGGGAGTTGGGAGGTGAGTTACTTGCCACAGGATTCCAAGCTTCTTGACCTGCTTTGGTATTCACAGTATATGGCTGGACTACTTCATTTTCTGGTCAATGGTAACCCCTAGAATGGTGATAGTGGGGGATTCAGCGATGGGGATTAAGCTGTGGTAAAGCCATTGAATGTCATGAAACAATGGTTAGATTCTCTTATTGGTGATGGTCATTGCCTGGCACTAGCATGGCATGAATGTAACTTGTCAGCCCAAATCTGGACATTGGCCAGGTCTTGCTGCATTTGGGTATGCTTCAGTATTTGAGGAATTGTGAACTGTATTGACCATTGTGCAGTCATCAGCGACTATCCCATTTCTGACCCTATAATGGAAGGAAGGTCATTGATGAAGCAGCTGAAGATGGTTAGGTCCAGTACACTACCCTGTGGAATTTCTGCAGTGATGTCCTGGAGCTCAGATGATTGACACCCAACCACAATAGTGATCTTCCTTTGTGCCAGGTATGACTTCAACCAGTGGCAGTTTTACCCACAATTCCAATTGAATTCAGATTAGCTAGGGCTCTTGATGCCACACTTGGTCAGATGCTGCCTTGATGTCAAGGGCCGCCCCTTTCACCTCACCTCTGGCATTCAGCTCTTTAGTCCATGTTTGAACCAAGCCTGTAATGAGGTCAGGAGCTGAATGACCCTAGCGGAACCCAAACTGAGCATCCGTGAGCACGTTATTGCTGAGCAAGTGCCGCTTGATAGTCCTCTTGATGACCCCTTCTGTTATTTTACCGATGATCGAGAGTAAACTGATGGGGCAGTAATTGACCAGGTTCGATTTATCCTATTTCTTTTCTCCATGATATACCTGGGCAATTTTCCACATTACTGGGTGGATGCCAGTGTTGTAGCTGTACTGGAACAGCTTGGCTAGGGGCGTGGTAATTTAGGATTTACTTCCAGAAATTTTCAGAGACTTAAATTGTTGGAGAGACAACTTTAAGAATAAATACTCTAAAATTGTTCAACTCTTCTTGCATTTCTTACATGGATATTGTCAAGTAACTGAGAAGTGAACTTCATTTAAATGATCAGTTTGCACCATTGATGGGCATGCAAGACAAATGGAATTGAACAATTTTTGATTGTGTTCATATTTAGTTAAGTTGGGACGGCACGGTGGTGCAGTGGTTAACACTGCTGCCTCACTGCGCCGAGGTCCCGTGTTCGATCCCGGCCCAGGTCACTGTCCGTGTGGAGTTTGCACATTCTCCCCGTGTTTGCATGGGTTTCACCCCCACAACCCAATGATGTGCAGGGTAGGTGAGTTTGCCATGTTAAAATGCCCCTTAATTGGAAAATAAACTTTAAAAATATTTATTTAGTCAAGTTAAATATTTCAGTGATAACAGTTCTCATTTCAGGCAATCCGCTACTATTTGCCCAAGGCAGGCAGATCGACAGAATGGAGGCCCCTTCAGGTGGGAAGCCATCTTCACAGGGTTGAGCCCTATGAGAGCTAATGGCAGAGGGGTGGAACTGAACGAGATCATGGGGTAAGTTGGGGGGGGGGGGGGGGGGGGGGGTTATATTCCATTGGCAGTGGAAAGAGATTTGGATGGTAATCGTGTGGATCCGCTGATTATTCGGGATGGAGCAGATCGATCATTGGCTGGGAAAATTAAACTAGGTAGCTTGTTGGACCTGGAGAAAACACTCCAACTGCTCCTGACCCACAAGCCGTGCTGGAAAGGCACAGAGGGCCAGACCAACAGAGGTATAAAAGGCAACCACATTGGGTCTCTCTTGGGTGCACTGTGGCCAGGGCAATAGCAGACTAGTTCAGATGGCGAGTGGCGTTACGTATAGTTACCGTAGTTAGATCTTGTTAACCTTATCACTAGTATCAAAGTTAAAGTAAAGAACGCATGCAGTTATTGTTATAGTTACTCAATAAACCTTTCGTTACTACTGGACGAGTTCGAGTCATCTTCATCGAGATTCAGAAGACCTCATCACTAACCAAGGTTTGAGTAGCACATGTTACCTACCACACGGGTAACAAAACACCTGTAATTTTAAAAATGGAATAAGAGTTAAAATGAAGACTCCCAGCCTCATTATTTAATAACCTGCAAGCGTTTTGGTTGCCTGCTCCTCCCCTGCCTCTGTTAAAACCCACGGGCTTGGTTCTTGGCAATCTCAATCAACCTGTTTTGTATTTCAAGTACCTTTATTTCAATTCCCAATATTTTGTTTTTAATCTGCATGATGAAATGTCAAACTTGATTAGCCTCACTTAATAAAATATAATTTTCATTATTCATTAATTAGCATTGGTTTCCGTGACTGACGTGAATGGTGATTCCAAGCTCAACCCAAATGTGTACTCTGTTCTCTGTGAATCTTAAAAACCATAAAAGGGTTATTTAACTTCTGAATATGCTTCGAAGTAATGCTTCAGTCTCTCTGGTTTCAACTGCAAACCTCTCCAGACCCCTGTTTTGAATTGAGAAAGGGCCCTAAGCTAAAGCTTCAATCGTGTTTAAATAGGGAAAGTCACAGCTTTAGGCATTGCCCCAGGAGCTTATATTAACCTTGCAGCTAGGACAGTAGCAGGCTCTTATATTTTGTTCTGGACTCCAATAGCCTTTTAGCTGATGCGTTTTTAAAAATACTTCCTACAATTTATTAGATTACGTCGAACATACACTGCAGAAGGAGGCCATTCGGCCCATCGAGTCTGCATCGACCCACTGAAGCCCTCACTTCCACCCTATCCCTGTAACCCAATAACCCCTCCTAACCTTTTTTTGGTCACGAAGGGCAATTTATCATGGCCAATCCACCTAACCTGCAAGTCTTTGGACTGTGGGAGGAAACTGGCGCACCCGGAGGAAACCCACGCAGACACGGGGAGAACGTGCAGACTCCGCACAGACAGTGACCCAGCAGGGAATTGAACCTTGGATCCTGGCACTGTGAAGCCACAGTGCTAACCACTTGTGCTGCCCAAAAATCTTGCACTTAATCGCCGAAAATGTTTCTTTACTCCGTTCAAAATGACAAAACTGTCCTTGTCTTCCTGAGGGGCAGTCGTGATCCTCGAGTCTCAACCATCCAATATTACCATGTTGATATCTGGCGACAGAAATTTACAATAAGGTGACATTACAACTTTGTTTAACTATGGGGGGTTTTTTAAAAAAGTTAATCGTTGCAAAATGCAATCAAGGATTGATTTGCAACCAGAATCCAATGAATAAATAATCAGGATAAACCACTGCAGAAACTGCTTTTTCTTTCGGCATAATTTTACTTTGTTATCATACATATGCCGTATGTTAAAAAGACAAGTCTCTAGAGATCTTAGGCGAACACTATCTCTGCAGGCCTGGATGCAATGATAATGGTACTTCATTAGAAATCACCTAAGATTCTAACCTAGCCTTCATTTCCCAAGTTGATGTACTGAAATCTAAATTGGCTTTCAGAGCATGTTTTGATAGCTGCGTCACTTCAGTAAATCAAGTGAGTGAGAGATCCAGTGGACTTGTCACGATGAATTTGTCCCTTACCCAGTAACCCTAAGTGAAGTTCAGTCCAATATGGGGCAATTGTTTCTCTGGGATATGATATCACAGGAACCATTTCTGCCCCAAAATCATTATGAAAAATGTTGGCCATTTTTCACAATGACTGCTACTGAAATTTCTTGTTGGATTGTGGTTCTCATTCAACAATGAACAAAGAACAAAGAAATGTACAGCACAGGAACAGGCCCTTCGGCCCTCCAAGCCCTTGCCGACCATGCTGCCCGACTAAACTACAATCTTCTACACTTCCTGGGTCCGTATCCTTCTATTCCCATCCTATTCATATATTTGTCAAGATGCCCCTTAAATGTCCCTATCGTCCCTGCTTCCACTACCTCCTCCGGTAGCGAGTTCCAGGCACCCACTACCCTCTGCGTAAAAAACTTGCCTCGTACATCTACTCTAAACCTTGCCCCTCTCACCTTAAGCCTATAGTAATTGACCCCTCTACCCTGGGGAAAAGCCTCTGACTATCCACTCTGTCTATGCCCCTCATAATTTTGTATACCTCTATCAGGTCTCCCCTCAACCTCCTTCGTTCCAGTGAGAACAAACCGAGTTTATTCAATCGCTCCTCATAGCTAATGCCCTCCATACCAGGCAACATTCTGGTAAATCTCGTCTGCACCCTCTCTAAAGCCTCCACGTCCTTCTGGTAGTGTGGCGACCAGAATTGAACACTATACTCCAAGTGTGGCCTAACTAAGGTTCTATACAGCTGCAACATGACTTGCCAATTCTTATACTCAATGCCCCGGCCAATGAAGGCAAGCATGCCGTATGCCTTCTTGACTACCTTCTCCACCTGTGTTGCCCCTTTCAATGACCTGTGGACCTGTACTCCTAGATCTCTTTGACTTTCAATACTCTTGAGGGTTCTACCATTCACTGTATATTCCCTACCTGCATTAGACCTTCCAAAATGCATTACCTCACATTTGTCCGGATTAAACTCCACCTGCCATCTCTCCGCCCAAGTCTCCAGACAATCTAAATCCTGCTGTATCCTCCGACAGTCCTCATCGCTATCCGCAATTCCACCAACCTTTGTGTCGTCTGCAAACTTACTAATCAGACCAGTTACATTTTCCTCCAAATGATTTATATATACTACAAAGAGCAAAGGTCCCAGCACTGATCCCTGTGGAACACCACTGGTCACAGCCCTCCAATTAGAAAAGCATCCCTCCATTGCTACTCTCTGCCTTCTATGGCCTAGCCAGTTCTGTATCCACCTTGCCAGCTCACCCCTGATCCCGTGTGACTTCACCTTTTGTACTGGTCTACCATGAGGGACCTTGTCAAAGGCCTTACTGAAGTCCACATAGACAACATCTACTGCCCTACCTGCATCAATCATCTTAGTGACCTCCTCGAAAAACTCTATCAAGTTAGTGAGACACAACCTCCCCTTCACAAAACCGTGCTGCCTCTCACTAATACGTCCATTTGCTTCCAAATGGGAGTAGATCCTGTCTCGAAGAATTCTCTCCAGTAATTTCCCTACCACTGAAGTAAGGCTCACCGGCCTGTAGTTCCCGGGATTATTCAGAGGGAGCTGTGAACATTCTAAATGACCAAAAAATTATACACACAGCAACACGTCATACAAAATAACGGAGGTAAGGAGTTGACACTATAAAGTAACATCAGAGCATACATGAACTTTGTGAAAACTTATTTGAGCAGAGGCGAGTCACAATCTGAGGAATCTGTTCCATCTCCTATTCTTGGAGTGCGATAGCGATGCACAAAGTTGGATTGAACAAATAGATTGCATTTACGGTCTTTTATGTTTTACAGGATGTCCCAAAGTGCATTATAACCACCTAATTGCTTTTTCAACTGCCCCCACTATTGTAGGTAAATGTGTCAGGCAAGTTGTGTACATCCAGCCCCAATAACAAAAAGACAGAAAATGGTAGCGGTGTTCATGATTTAACTAGTGGCCAGGTAACTGTTATAACCCCCACAGGGAAACCATTGTTGACTTCCCCGTGGGACTGATGGAGTATGAGCTTCCCAGGTTGAGGGCAGAAGCCACCAGCTGGAGCTCGTTAAAGACTTCACATAAAAGCCGGCCCAACGAGGGCCTGGTGTGGTTCGTTCTCCCAGCCAGGACTGGATTGGGAGCGAGTTTCTGCCGTGGACAGAATATTGTATACAGTTCAATAAATCTTGTCCCACTACCGCTGTTACTAAAATAATCTGCAGCTGACATCTTTAACGTCGATCTCGAGCAGTTTCGGCCGAAACTTAAAGTGCCATTTCAAAGACAGTTTTCATAACAATGTAGCACTTGGAATTGCACTGGGAGAGTCTGCATGAATTAAGTACTCCTGATCTCCTGCAGGATGGCACCGAGTGTGAAATCGCGTGTTAAAGCATGCATTCTGTTGCAGCACAATGTCAACATTAAGTTGGTAATTAAGCACAGGTGGCCCCAACTTTTTTTTCTGTTCATGGGATGTAACTGTCGCTGGCTAGGCCAGCATTTATTGCCCATTCCTGAGGCATTTAAGAGTCAACCACATTGCTGTGGATCTGGAATCACATGTAGGCCCAGACCAGGTAAGTGCGGCAGATTCTCTTCCCTAAAAGGACATTAGTGAACCAGATGGGTTTTTACGACAATCATCAATGGTTTCATTGTCACCTTTTTGACTTTTAATTCCAGATTGGGGAAGGATCAGTGATTCAATGTAAGTGCATATAAACCAGTTCACTCTGGTGTCTGGGAGAGCCTGTGACTTTGCTGTTTTGGAAATAAACCTGTTTTAAGGTTGCAGGCTTGCTTCAGACGCATTCTTCCTCAACGTACAATTATCGGAATGACCATCAAGGACTCAACTTCTCGGTCAAACAAATTCACCATTCCATGTTGGGGGAGGTGGGATTGATGCACCAATCGCTGCACCAAAAGTGCAGTTAATCTAAATTTTAAAAGTGCAGTTCATAACCTGATGAGTTACAGAACAAAGAATGAAAAACTCCCAAAGTTCACGCTGTGTCAATTACAAAGCTTAACGGGCTTCTATATGACTGATTCAATTTGACAAGCTGCCTGAATGACTTTTCCATATATTATCCTTGTGACAGTACACTAGGAAGAAAAGGTCAGAGATAAAATATTGTGTGTGGTCTTCAGGCTTTATTTCTATACTTTTTTGCTCCCATTTTGTTCTCCCGGTCCATACGATCCAGCTCAATGCAGCGACTATGAAGGATCAGCCCCAAAGTCCTCATGAAGGCGCAAAGGTGGTTGCCTCACCTAACCACCCCAGGCTGCAAAGATTTGTTGTTCAAGACTCAAACGCAGCTTCTCTTTCAAATGCATTATGAGCCGAACGTGGCAGACAGACAATGCAATGGCGTAGACAGTGTTGAGATTTGTTTTTGCTCTGACCACCTTGCAGACTCTGGCTGCTTTGGCAAGGCATGAAGCGGAAGCAAGACACTTGCCACAGGGACAGCTGTACAAACGGTGGCTGTGATTCAGGGCTACTCTGGCAAACCAACTTAATTTCTATCTACAAAGCTGCCTTGGCGCAGGCTGGGGAGTAGTTGTCACTGCGAAGCGTGTGGGGTAACTTTAAAGAAAATTAAATGAGCAATTTTAAACACAAGTCCACAGGTGAAATATACAACGTGTGCAAATGTTTTTTGTGTTAGGTGTAAAATGCTGTAATGTTGTAAGTTTATATTGTCTTACAGTACAGTTCCAGCTGTCACCTAATTATTATCCTACGCTAGCATTGTCAGTGGGGACTCCTTGCAAATATTGATAATTCTGGGGATTCCTATCACAATTTCTGGTAAGCAGCATCGGCGAGAAAAAGAAGGTGAGACATGTGGAGAACACTTGCTCTTGAGATTACACAGTTACAGAAATTGTAATTCGGTCAGTCAGAAATTATCAAAGAGTATATATAGCATTGGGGCGGTATTATTGCACAGTAGTTAGCACTGTTGCCTCATGGCGCCCAGGACCCGGGTTTGATCCCGGCCACGGGTCACTGTCCATGTGGAGTTTGCACACTCTCCTCGTGTCTGCGTGGGTCTCACCCCCACAACCCAAAGATGTGCAGGGTAGGTGGATTGACCACGCTAAATTGTCCCTTTAAAAAACGAGTATAGCATTGTGACATGCCTGGCCCAAGACAGACAGAACCCCCCACCCCCCCCCCCACCCCCCCCCCCCCCCCCCCCCCCCCACCCCCCACCCCCCACGCCCATCGCCTCCTCCGTGGCCCAGAAGTTGAAAGCCTATGGCCTATGCCTGAATAAGATGCAAAATGGTAGTTTTGCCCATCCGGTTTAATTAATCGGACTTGACATTTTAAAAAATTCTAATTAGGTGCTCAAATCCTGAGTAGATTTTTTTTATCGTTAGCATTTTAGCAAAATCCCCCAACAAATCTTACAGTAATTGTCTGAAAGTGGAGGAATAGGATAATTTTCTTTAATGTCACCAGCAACTTTAAACTTGAGTCAGATCTGCCGTGTCTCATTTTGTGCCTTATTACCAGCCTTTCCAAAGACCTGTGAGTGTCATTAATCTTAATCTCTACTGATTGATTTGAATTAATTGTGTAGCGGAAGATGTTTGAGACTGTAGTCGCAATTGAGGAAGTATTCTGTCACACTAGATTTTCTCTGATTTCTGCACCCACCACCTCCCTGCCTTTATTTCTGGGAAATTGAGGGCCGAAGGTTTGAATTCTGAATGTATTATATATGGCTGCTTCATTTTGTGCATAAAGGTGGATGTCTACAGATATCTGAGATTCAATTTGGAGCTATGCTTCAACATTGTTGTTGTACCACAGGCCAGCTACGGTTGGCAGACGTGAGTTACATTCCAGACTCCTGTACCATAGATAATAGAACTCTGAGCGCATTGCAGTGATATTCAAATACAATTTAAATTATGTGAGGATAGAACCAACAAAACATAGATAAACAAGCAGGGTATCGGGGTCAAATCATGTGAGCGCATTATTTTTGAGTGGTCTCTTGTCTAACTGTACTTCAGATGGCTTCTCTCGCTAATTACACTAAAATAAAAACCTCAGGTCCATATTGGAGCAAAACTGTTTCATGTGGACATAAATTGTGTGGCACAACTGCCTATTACAAGCAATGCTAAGAAACACCTGCCTTCCTAACCTCTAATTTCTTTTACATCAGTTAAAATTCTCAAAGATTTGTTGAGATAGCTACATCAGAAAATATAAACTGCTCATAGTCAATTATTTAATTCACCAATACAACTATCTAGGGATTTATTTCTAAATATATAATTACAAGTCAAAATAAATGGCAACAACGATCACCATATCAAATTAAATGTTTTCCTAAGAAAATTCTAATTTGATTCCTAGCTGTGCTAATTCCAGTAAGAAGTCTTACAACACCAGGTTAAAGTCCCAACAGGTTTGTTTCAAATCACTAGCTTTCGGAGCACTGCTCTTTCCTACATTCACCTGAGGAAGGAGTAGTGCTCCGAAAGCTAGTGATTTGAAACAAACCTGGTGGACTTTACCTGGTGCTGCAAGACTTCTTACTGTGCTCACCCCAGTCCAACGCCGGCATCTCCACATCAGTGCTAATTCCAGTCAGATTGTTTTACTCAGTAAGGGAATCAATGGTTCATAGAATCATAGAATTTACAGTGCAGAAGGAGGCCATTCAGCCAATCGAGACTGCACCGGCCCTTACAAAGAGCACCCTACTGAAACCCACAAATCTATCCTATCCCCGTAACTCAGTAACCCCCACTTAACATTTTTTGGACCCCAAGGGCAATTTAGCATGGCCAATCCACGTAACCTGCACATCTTTGGACTGTGGGAGGAAACCGGAGCACCCGGAGGAACCCCACGCAGACACGGGGAGAACGTGCAGACTCTGCACAGACAGTGACCCAGCCGGGAATCGAACCTGGGACCCTGGAGTTGTGAAGCAACTGTTCCAAACGTCTATGCTACCATGCTGCCCATAGGGATAAGGTGGGAAAGTGGGTGTTTGAGGATTGTTGTGTATTCATGTTTGTTCCTAATTGGAACAAGGTCCCTTTAAGAGTTTGATCTTGCGACGTTTTGATGAGATCATCGGTAGTTTGGGTGGGCTAACTGTCAGCCTATAGGGTAAACACCTTTCCAGTAGAACTCTTGTTTGTTTTTACCTTCGTGATCAGCAAGCCTATGCTTTAAAAATACTACAAAGAAACTAGTGACGAGGTGGTTGATCAAACACCTGGGAAAAAAACTGCAGAAATCCGAGTAAGAAAAATCATCGATCCATGCTGCAGCCATCCAAAAAGGATTACAAAGATCAAAACATCGCCACACCAAAGTTGGCAATGGAGAGGTGCCACATAATAGCAGCAACAAAGATTTTGGTGAAACCTATTAAAAGAAACTCACCACGTGCTCTGCTCGGAAAGTCCTGGAACAGTGCTCCCACTGTGGTGAATGTATTACTGCCACCATTCACCATTGTATTGCATTGCATTGTATTGTATTATGTTGATGCCCGTGTGGGCTCCGCCTATGGCTCCGCCCCCTCAGGGGAGGTATATAGATCTGCAGCCTGTAGGCGGCACAGAGCAGTCGCAGGCAGGCACAGATCTAGCTGGTTAAAACCACTGTTCACTTCAACTCTTTGTCTTGTGTGAATTGATGGTCGCATCAATTTAAGCAGCTAAGATATCGCTATGGAAGCCGCCCTCAAACCTGATCGACTGGAACTCGACCCACAGGTAGCTGAAGCCAAAGGAATCTTTTCGCACTGGCTCCGCTGTTTTGAGGCCTACCTCGCCGCCTCCTCCTCGCCCGCCGTCACAGAGGCACAGAAGCTGAGTCTCCTCCACGCCCGGGTGAGCCACCGAATCTCTGTATTTATCGAGGAAGCGACCACGTACGCAGACGCGGTCGCGATCCTGAAAAGACACTACGTGAGGCCAGTGAACGGAGTGTTCACATGGCATCTCCTCACCACTCATCGTCAATGGCCCGGGGAATCGCTGGAGGAATACTGAGGGTACTCGCTCGAAACTGCAATTACAAGGACGTCAGGGCCTCGCAGCATACGAAACTCGCCATCCGGGACACCTATGTGGCTGGAGTCCGGTCCAACTGTGTCAGACAGCGCCTGCTCGAAAAGGGCACTCTCGACCTAGAAGAGACGGTAAAACTATCCACCTCCTTAGAAGTAGCTTTCCAGAGCCTCAATGCTTTCCCCTCCGACCACGCGATTCCCTCGTGGACACCCGACCAGAGGGTGTCCCCGTGCGCGGCTGCCCGCCCAACCCGGGGCGCTGCCCTGCTATCTCTGCGGCCAGAACCAGCACCTCAGGCAGCGCTGCCCGGCTCGGAACGCGACCTGTAGCGACTGCGGCAAGAAAGGACATTTTGCCAGAGGCTGCCTGGCCAGATCCAGAGCTCCTAAATCGCAGGCCCAGCTCACAGACTCACAGGCCCACAGACCCCGCAGCATGGCTGCGTGCCTGCCGGTACTGCCCCTTTCTGACACGTCATCCGCCTGGTGCTACTCGTGGGGGCCGCCATCTTTAACCTTACCCGACACGTGCGACTCATGGGGGCCGCCATCTTGGCCGCCATCTTCAACGCCACCCAACACATGCGACCGACGGGGGCCGCCATCTTGGGACAACTCTGCTACCTCCGACCAGGCCGGCTACCCGCAGCTCGGCGCTGTCACCCTCGATCAGTCACGGCCCAAGCACCTCAGGAACTCGATGATGACCGTTCCGGTCAATGGGCACGAAATGCCCTATCTGTTTGACTCTGGGAGCACGGAGAGCTTCATACACCCAGACATGGTAAGGCGCTGTTCTCTCCAGATTCCCCCGCATCCCAAACAATCTCCCTTGCTTCCGGATCACATTCAGTGCAGATCCAGGGGCACTGTGTCGCGAACCTTGCGATACAGGGTGCCGAGTACGCCAATTTTAAACTCTATGTCCTCCCCCATCTCTGCGCTCCTCTCCTGTTAGGACTGGACTTCCAGTGCAACCTCAGGAACCTGACCCTGAAGTTCGGCGGGCCCCTAACCCCTTCTCACCGCATGTAGCCTCGCGACCCTTAATGTCACCCCTCCCTCGCTCTTCGCGAACCTCACGGGCGAGTGTAAAGCCGTCGCCACCAGGAGCAGGCGATACAGTGTCCAGGACAGGACTTTTATCAAGTCAGAGGTCCAGCGGCTCCTGAGGCAGGGGATCATCGAGGCCAGTAATAGCCCCTGGAGAGCCCAAGTGGTGGTTGGCAGGACCGGGGAAAAGGACCGGATGGTTGTAGACTACAGCCAAACCATAAATCGGTCCACGCAACTCGATGCGTACCCCCTTCCCCGGATAGCGGACATGGTGAATCAGATTGCACACTACCGGGTTTTCTCCACGGTAGATCTGAAGTCCGCATACCACCAGCTCCCAATCCGCCCGGAAGACCGTCACTACACTGCCTTTGAGGCAGACGGCCGCCTCTTCCACTTCCTCAGGGTTCCCTTCAGCGTCACCAACGGGGTCTCGATCTTCCAAAGAACGATGGACTGAATGGTGGACCAGTACTGGCTGCGGGCCACGTTTCCGTACTTGGATAACGTCACCATCTGCGGCCATGATCAGCAGGACCACGACACCAACCTTCAGAAGTTCCTCCAAACCGCCCAAGCCCTCAATCTCACCTACAACAAGGAGAAATGCGTTTTCCGCACAACCCGACTAGCCATCCTCGGCTATGTCGTGGAAAACGGAGTCCTAAGGCCCGACCCCAACCGCATGCGCCCCCTCCTGCAATTCCCCCCTCCCCCACTGGCCAAAGGCCCTGAAAAGGTGCCTCGGGTTCTTTTCATACTATGCCCAGTGGGTCCCCAACTATGCGGACAAAGCCCGCCCACTTATCAAAGCCACCATCTTCCCCCTGACAACTGAGGCCTGCCTGGCCTTCAGCCGCATCGAGGCAGACATTACCAAGGCCGCGATGCACGCGGTGGACGGGTCCATCCCCTTCCAGATAGAGGGCGACACGTCAGAGGTCCCCCTGGCCGCTACCATTAACCAGGCAGACAGACCCGTGGCCTTTTTTCCCCGTACCCTCAACACCTCCGAGATCCGACACTCCTCGGTCGAAAAAGAAGCTCAAGTCATTGTGGAAGCTGTGCGGCATTGGAGGCACTACCTGGCTGGTAGGAGGTTCACCCTCGTCACCGACCAACGATCGGTAGCCTTTATGTTCAACAAAACACAACGGGCCAAGATGAAGAATGATAAAATCTTGAGGTGGAGAATCGAACTCTCCACCTATAATTACGATAGTGTATCAAATGGGGAAGCTCAACGAGCCCCAGATGCCCTGTCCCGCGGCACATGCACCAGCGGTGAAGATGACTGACTCCGGGCCACCCACAATGACCTCTGTCACCCGGGGGTCACCCGGCTTCTCCACTTCATCAAAGCCCGCAACCTGCCTACTCTACCAAGGAGGTCAGGGCCATGACCAGGGACTGCCAAGTCTGCGTGGAGTGCAAGCCGCACTTCTATCGGCCAGACAAGGCCCACCTGGTGAAGGCATCCCGCCCCTTTGAACGCCTCAGCATTGATTTCAAAGTGCCCCTCCCCTTCACTGACCGCAACGTGTATTTTCTTAACGTCGTTGACGAGTACTCCCGCTTCCCCTTTGCTATCCCATGTCCCGACATGACCGCGGCCACTGTCATTAAGGCCTACAAAGCATCCTCACCCTGTTTGGTTTCCCCACTTACGTCCACAGTGACCGGGGCTCCTCGTTTATGCGCCACGAATTGCGTCAGTACCTGCTCGGAAAGGTACGTCGAGCAGGACTACCAGTTACAAACCCCGGGGAAATGGACAGGTGGAGAGGGAGAACGCGACGGTATCGAAGGCCGTCATTCTGGCCCTATGGTCTAGAAGTCTCCCAGTTTCCCACTGGCAGGAGATCCTCCCTGACGCGCTCCACTCCATTAGGTCCCTCCTCTGCACAGCCACGAATGAGACCCCTCATGACGGCCTATTTGTCTTCCCCAGGAAATCCACCTCCGGGGTCTCGCTTCCATCCTGGCTGACAACACCGGGGCCTGTCCTCCTCCGAAAGCACGTGAGGAGCCATGAGTCTGACCCCTTGGCCGAGAGGGTCCAGCTCCTTCACGCCAACCCTCAGTATGCCTACGTGGCGCACTACGATGGCCGACAAGATACAGTCTCCCTCCGGGATCTGGCACCCGCCGGTTACCCTGCGACCATCACCTCCCCCCCCCACCCCCCCCCACCCTTCACCGAACACCGCCCCGCCCCTACATGGCCTGCACCCCCCTCTCCCCCATCGCCGACCAACAGTGATGAAACTCCAGACGACACGCTCCCAGAGTCAACGAGCCCAACACCCGTGCCCGCAGTGACGAGTTCAACACCCGTGCCCGCAGCGACGAGTTCAACACCCGTGCCCGCAGCGAAGCCAGAGCTCCGACGGTCGCAGCGAACGATCAAGGGACCGGACAGACTCGATCTGTGAGCCCACTTCACCCCAGCTGGACTTCAATTTTTAACGGGGGTGAATGTATTACTGCTACCATTCACCATTGTATTGCATTACATTGTATTGTGTTATGTTGATGCCCTTGTGGGCTCTGCCTATGGCTCCGCCCCCTCGGGGGAGGTATATAGATCTGCAGCCTGTAGGCGGCACTCAGTACAGAGCAGTTGCAGGCAGGCACAGATCTAGCTGGTTAAAACCACTGTTCACTTCTACTCATCGTCTCATCGAATTGATGGTCGCATCACCCACTACTCTGAGTAGCCAAGTAAAGTAACAAATACACTGTAACAAATAATTGAGAGCAAGGGAAGTTTTGCAACGTGCCTTACCAAACCTGGAAAGGAACCGGCTGAGCTCAGCGTAGCCTTGCTTGAAAGGAAATTGAGGTGCATCTTGAAACGCCTGACCATGAGGAAACTCTCGAGTTCATTGGAAAGAACATTCAATTTAGGAAAAGAGCTGCTGACTCCCTTCAAGGATCAGCAAGAATAAAAGATTGCTGATCATAAACAATGGCAGCAACAGGTGCAAAAGGAGCCAGTGCAGAAATTCATGAAGGATGTTTGGATGGGTGTTGTTCCAAGTGATCAAAGGAAAAGCATTGGAGCTGCACAGAGTGCAGTCTGCAACATCAATATTCCTTTCCCTGTTCATTCTGTACAGCAGCATCTGAAGTCCAATGAACATACCAATAGCAGGAAGAATTACCATAACCTGACTTTGCTTAACAAACCAACCTGAAAGGCTAAATTTTGATATGCTCTTAAAGGGTGAGAATACTTTTGGAAGTCCTCAGGAACATCAGCTTCAACTGGAGAGGTTAGAAGTTGCATTCCAGAAACAAGACATAAAACACGAGGGTGAATGAAGTGAGAATGAAATGGGCGGCACGGTAGCACAGTGGTTAGCATTGTCGCTTCACAGCCCTAGCGTCCCAGGTTCGATTCCTGGCTTGGGTCACTGTCTGTGTGGAGTTTGCACGTTCTCCTCGTGTCTGCTCCGGTTTCCTCCCACAGTCCAGAGTCGTGCAGGTTAGGTGGATTGGCCATGCTAAATTGCCCTTAGCTGGGTTACGGGTATGGTTCGGAGTTGTGGACTTAAGTGGGGTGCTCTTTCCAAGGGCCGGTGCAGGCTTGATGGGCCGAATGGCCTCCTTCTGCACTGTAAAATTCTATGTCTAAAAGAATGGAACCTCGAGGGGGGAGACGCAGGGTCTGACGGAGGCACTCCACAACCTGGAGAAGGCACCGCAGTGGCTGTGCCATGAGATTCGGGTAAAGGAGCCCCTAGGTGTGCAGGCTAGAGGGGCAGCAGTTGGCAATGAAAAAAACAGATCGACAACCTGGGGTAAGAATGAAAGAGGCTGGAAATGGAGCTTCAGCGAAGTCAGGCAATACCAATACTTGCAAAGCACCAGCTCCATCTTACTCCAGCTAAGATCTATCCTGGGTGCACCATGCTCAGCAGTGCAAATGAAGGTTTGTAGTCTCTGAAGAGAAAGCTCGGAAAAAGCAGCAAAATCAGGTTTTGCGATGTGAGAACAGGGCCAAAGGCCATGTTTTTCATAAAGGTCAAGAAGTATTGGCACGGAACTATACCACCAGTGAGATGTGGATACCTGCCATTATGTTAGCACAGACAGAACCAGTCTCCTCCACCATTCAAACTCTGGCTGATGTTGTGCGGAGAAGACACGCTGACCAAGTTTTAGCAGCTAGAACAAGAGGCGGGATTTACTGGCTGTTCATGCAGGAAATTCCGGCGCACGTAAATCCTGTTGATGAGGAGCGCTGGCAATGGGAAATTCCGTTGACAATGGTGGGACAGGTAGATACCGCTGGTGGACAGGTAGATACCGCTGGTGGACTGCCTCCGCTGCTGAAAAACATGCGGTGGGGTGGTAATCTTTATGCAAAGTTGAGACACTGAGCTGGTGCCGATGTCTCCAAGAAGTACTTTCATGATTGTGATAATCCAATGGGAAAGCACGCACTAGCTGTGAATAAATGAAGGTTGTTTTGTGTGTAGTTTTGAACACTAAGAGAATATGGGATAGAGCAGGAGAGTGGAGATAAGATAGATGATCAAACTGTCAGAGTGGCCATTTATCAACTTTTATACTAGATAGTCCAGTTTTTAGCCGGCCTGGCGACTGTCTGGTTTCATTGGCTTTATGTTTATTATTTTGTGCCTCGGTACACTTACTGAGATGATGTGGAGATGCCGGCATTGGACTGGGGTGAGCACAGTAAGAGGTCTTACAACACCAGGTTAAAGTCCAACAGGTTTGTTTCGAATCACTAGCTTTTGGAGCACTGCTCCTTCCTCTGGTGAACCTTACTGAGATGAAGCAGGGGCAGGAGCTTACACTCATTCTTTCCCTGTCCGCAGCAGCCTCAAACACACATGCACACGGAAAATAGAAGTTGTTTTTTGTATTTTCCCCCAACCCCCTCCTCATGATTTCTCTCCGACTTGCAACTGGGTCCTTGCCATCTCGAACCACGAGTCATCTCTAGATGACCATTCACTTGTCCCATGATTTTTGTCATTCCCCCATGTGCCGCAACACTGTCCTGCAGCAGTGGCCTCTGGCAGTGGCCACCCCAAATGTTGGAGCAGGTACTGCAGCTCCTATTTCCTATGTTCTTGTGTTTGGTGAAACACTCGCATGCTTTACACTGCTCATTTCTGGCAGGCTTATTGAAGCTATCACCTTGTGGAAATATGAAATTATGAATAATACCTTTCCTGCATTGAAGCTGCTGCCACATCTGTCTGGGCCCCTATTTATACAAGCTTGCCATCAACTGTACATAAAACTTCGGTGTTTGACAGATCTCCTGTTCCTAGCACTGGACCTGCTACATTTTGTTGTCGCTACATTTGATACATTGAACTTCGATCCATTCCACAACAGTGTAGAAAAGCACAAGATCACAGAACTAAATCTCGAGTTAGTTCATTTGCTTTCATTTGGATTGAATCAGAATTAAGAACATTTTGTAAACGCCATTGCTTATCCACTTTATTCATACTTATATCAGTAGCTCATTCGGACGTGATCTGAACAAGAGGAATTTTGATGAAAGGCAAAATTTCTATCTCAATGCAATTTGTGTTGTTGGGTTTAGTTTTGATTCCCCCATCTGTACTTCCCATCTTTTTCACTTGTCCTCCTCATCCTCTTAACCCGGCCTCCTCCCTCATGGCCAACTTTTATTCACAATTCAGTTGCTGCATTATTTTTGATCCCTTTCAACTTTGTTTTTTGCCTCCTTTCAGCCGTTTCTGTGTTATCTAGTTGTCCTGTTACTGTATCTGTCTAATCTGACTTCCGGATATACTCCCTTACACTTGTTTCATCCTCGAGAGATGTCAACAATTTTCATGCCTTGCCCTTTTCCATTGTCTCTGTGACACTACTGGGAAACACAGTGCAGAACTTTGGTTCATTAAATTTCTTGCACATCATTACATATTCACAAATGTTGGGAAGCAAGTGGCATGCAAGATAGAAGCTTTAAATAGTGAAATTACCCCCTTTGCCATTACAGTCCCACTTTAGCTTAAGTTCATTGTGCCTCCGGCTGTGTAAAGTGCCCCCAATGATGATTCGCAAAACAGGGCACGAAGCAGTCATTTTGAACTCTTCCGAATGCTCAATCTCCCAAACTCTCCGGAGATCAGGATACCGCAAATGATTTGGTGTATTTTTTTTTTTAAATAATATTTTATTGAAAATTTTTGGTCAACCAACACAGTACATTGTGCATCCTTTACACAACATTGTAACAATACAGATAATAATGACCTTTTTAAAATTTAAACAAAAACAACAACAAATAAATAAATATTAAATAACAAAAAATAAAAACTAGCCCTAATTGGCAACTGCCTTGTCTCAGGCCCCCCCCCCCCCCCCCGCCCATCCCTCCCCCCCCCCCCCCCCCCCCAAGTCCTGGGCCGCTGCTGCTGCCTTCTTTGTTCTCCCCTATCTATCTTTCCGCAAGATATTCGACGAACGGTTGCCACCGCCTAGTAAACCCTTGAGCCGACCCCCTTAGGACGAACTTAATCCGCTCTAACTTTATGAACCCCGCCATATCATTTATCCAGGTCTCCACCCCCGGGGGCTTGGCTTCTTTCCACATTAGCAATATTCTGCGCCGGGCTACTAGGGACGCAAAGGCCAAAACATCGGCCTCTTTCGCCTCCTGCACTCCCGGCTCTTGTGCAACCCCAAATATAGCCAACCCCCAGCTTGGTTCGACCCGGACTCCTACTACTTTCAAAAGCACCTTTGTCACCCCCATCCAAAACCCCTGTAGTGCCGGGCATGACCAAAACATATGGGTATGATTCGCTGGGCTTCTCGAGCACCTCGCACACCTATCCTCCACCCCAAAAAATTTACTGAGCCGTGTTCCAGTCATATGTGCCCTGTGTAATACCTTAAACTGAATCAGGCTTAGCCTGGCGCACGAGGACGACGAGTTTACCCTGTTTAGGGCATCTGCCCACATCCCCTCCTCAATCTCCTCCCCTAGCTCTTCTTCCCATTTCCCTTTTAGTTCGTCCATCATAGTCTCCCCTTCGTCTCTCATTTCCCTATATATATCCGACACCTTACCGTCCCCCACCCATTTCTTTGAGATGACTCTGTCCTGCACCTCTTGTGTCGGGAGCTGCGGGAATTCCCTCACCTGCTGCCTCGCAAAAGCCCTCAATTGCATGTACCTGAATGCATTCCCTTGGGGCAACCCATATTTCTCGGTCAGCGCTCCCAGACTCGCAAACTTCCCATCCACAAATAGATCTTTCAATTGCGTTATACCTGCTCTTTGCCATATTCCATATCCCCCATCCATTCCCCCCGGGGCAAACCTATGGTTGTTTCTTATCGGGGACCCCCCCAGTGCTCCGGTCTTTCCCCTATGTCGTCTCCACTGTCCCCAAATCTTCAGTGTAGCTACCACCACCGGACTCGTGGTATAGTTCCTTGGTGAGAACGGCAATGGGGCTGTCACCATAGCCTGCAGGCTGGTCCCCCTACAGGACGCCCTCTCTAATCTCTTCCACGCCGCTCCTTCCTCCTCTCCCATCCACTTACTCACCATTGAAATATTAGCGGCCCAATAATACTCACTTAGGCTCGGTAGTGCCAGCACCCCCCTATCCCTACTACGCTGTAAGAATCCCTTCCTCACTCTCGGAGTCTTCCCGGCCCAAACAAAACCCATGATACTCTTTTCTATCCTTTTGAAAAAAGCCTTCGTGATCACCACCGGGAGACACTGAAACACAAAAAGGAATCTCGGGAGGACCACCATCTTAACTGCCTGCACCCTCCCTGCCATTGACAATGCTACCATATCCCATCTCTTGAAATCTTCCTCCATCTGTTCCACCAACCGCGTCAAATTTAGCCTGTGCAATGTGCCCCAATTCTTAGCTATCTGGATCCCCAGATAACGAAAGTCTCTTGTTGCCTTCCTCAACGGTAGGTCTTCTATTTCTCTACTCTGCTCCCCTGGATGCACCACAAACAGCTCACTCTTTCCCATGTTCAATTTATACCCTGAAAAATCCCCAAACTCCCCAAGTATCCGCATTATTTCTGGCATCCCCTCCGCTGGATCCGCCACATATAGTAGCAGATCATCCGCATATAAAGATACCCGGTGTTCTTCTCCTCCCCTAAGTATTCCCCTCCATCCCTTGGAACCTCTCAGCGCTATCGCCAGGGGCTCAATCGCCAGTGCAAACAGTAACGGGGACTGAGGACATCCCTGCCTTGTCCCTCTATGGAGCCGAAAATATGCCGATCCCCGTCCATTCGTGACCACACTCGCCACTGGGGCCCTATACAACAGCTGCACCCATCTAACATACCCCTCTCCGAACCCAAATCTCCTCAACACCTCCCACAGATAATCCCACTCCACTCTATCAAATGCTTTCTCGGCATCCATCGCCACTACTATCTCCGTTTCACCCTCTGGTGGGGCCATCATCATTACCCCTAACAACCTCCGTATGTTCGTGTTCAGCTGTCTCCCCTTCACAAACCCAGTTTGGTCCTCATGAACCACCCCCGGGACACATTCCTCTATTCTCATTGCCATTACCTTGGCCAAGACCTTGGCATCTACATTGAGGAGGGAGATTGGTCTGTAGGACCCGCATTGTAGCGGATCCTTTTCCTTCTTTAAAAGAAGCGATATCGTTGCTTCTGACATAGTCGGGGGCAGTTGTCCCCTTTCCTTTGCCTCGTTGAAGGTCCTCGTCAGTAGCGGGGCGAGCAAGTCCAAATATTTTCTGTAAAATTCAACTGGGAATCCGTCCGGTCCCGGGGCCTTTCCCGTCTGCATGTTCCTAATTCCTTTCATCACTTCTTCTACCGTGATCTGTGCTCCCAATCCCATCCTTTCCTGCTCTTCCACCTTGGGAATTTCCAGCCGATCCAAAAACTCCATCATTCTCTCCCTCCCATCCGGGGGTTGAGCTTCATACAATTTTTTATAAAATGTCTTAAACACTTCATTCACTCTCTCCGCTCCCCGCTCCGTCTCTCCATCTTCGTCTCTCACCCCCCCTATTTCCCTCGCTGCTCCCCTTTTCCTCAATTGGTGTGCCAGCAATCTGCTCGCCTTCTCTCCATATTCATACTGTACACCCTGCGCCTTCCTCCATTGTGCCTCTGCAGTGCCTGTGGTCAGCAAGTCAAATTCCACATGCAGCCTTTGCCTTTCCCTATACAGTCCCTCCTCCGGTGCTTCCGCATACTGTCTGTCCACCCTCAAAAGTTCTTGCAACAACCGCTCCCGTTCCTTACTCTCCTGCTTCCCTTTATGTGTCCTTATTGATATCAGCTCCCCCCTAACCACCGCCTTCAACGCCTCCCAGACCACTCCCACCTGAACCTCCCCATTGTCATTGAGTTCCAAGTACTTTTCAATGCATCCCCTCACCCTTAAGCACACCCCCTCATCCGCCATTAGTCCCATATCCATTCTCCAGGGTGGACGCCCTCTTGTTTCCTCCCCTATCTCCAAGTCTACCCAGTGTGGGGCATGATCCGAAATGGCTATAGCCGTATATTCCGTTCCCCTCACCCTCGGGATCAATGCCCTACCCAACACAAAAAAGTCTATGCGTGAATAGACTTTATGGACATAGGAGAAAAACGAGAACTCCTTACTCCTAGGTCTACTGAATCTCCACGGGTCCACCCCTCCCATCTGCTCCATAAAATCCTTAAGCACCTTGGCTGCTGCCGGCCTCCTACCAGTCCTGGACTTCGACCTATCCAGCCTTGGTTCCAACACCGTGTTAAAGTCTCCCCCCATTATCAGCTTTCCAGTCTCTAGGTCTGGGATGCGTCCCAGCATTCGCCTCATAAAATTGGCATCGTCCCAATTCGGGGCATACACGTTTACCAACACCACCATCTCTCCCTGTAATTTGCCACTCACCATCACGTATCTGCCCCCGTTATCCGCCACTATAGTCTTTGCCTCGAACATTACCCGCTTCCCCACTAATATAGCCACCCCCCTGTTTTTCGCATCCAGCCCCGAATGGAACACCTGCCCTACCCATCCTTTGCGCAACCTAACCTGATCTATCAGTTTCAGGTGCGTTTCCTGTAACATGACCACATCTGCTTTAAGTTTCTTAAGGTGTGCGAGTACTCGTGCCCTCTTTATCGGCCCGTTAAGCTCCCTCACGTTCCACGTGATCAGCCGAGTTGGGGGGCTTCCCACCCCCCCCCCCTTGCCGGTTAGCCATCATCTTTTTCCAGCTTCTCGCCCAGTTCCCACGCGGCTGTATTTCTCCCAGACGGTGCCCCCCCGCCCATCCTTTCCCACACCCACTCCCCCCTTTCCCCAGCAGCAGCAACCCAGTAATTCCCCCCTCCCCCCCCCCCCGCTAGACCCCCCGCTAGCGTAATTACTCCCCCCATGTTGCTCCCAGAAGTCAGCAAACTCTGGCTGACCTCGGCTTCCCCCCGTGATCACGGCTCGCCCCGTGCGGCGCCCCCTCCTTCCTGCTTCTCTATTCCCGCCATAATTATCATAGCGCGGGAACCAAGCCCGCGCCTCTCCCTCGGCCCCGCCTCCCATGGCCAACGCCCCATCTCCTCTCCCTCCCCACCTCCCCCCATCACCACCTGTGGGAGAAAGAAAAGTTACCATACCGCAGGATTAATCATACAATCCCTCTTCGCGCCCCCCCCCCACTCGTCCCACCACTTTGTGCAAACGTTCATTTTCGTAGTCCAATCATTCCAATTTTTCTTCTACAATAAAAGTCCACGCTTCATCCGCCGTCTCAAAGTAGTGGTGCCTCCCTTGATATGTGACCCACAGTCTTGCCGGTTGCAGCATTCCAAACTTTATCTTTTTTTTGTGAAGTACCGCTTTGGCCCGATTAAAGCTCGCCCTCCTTCTCGCCACCTCCGCACTCCAATCTTGATAGACGCGGATCACCGCGTTCTCCCATTTACTACACCGAGTTTTCTTCGCCCATCTAAGGACCATTTCTCTATCCTTAAAACGGAGAAATCTCACCACTATGGCTCTGGGAGCTTCTCCTGCTCTCGGTCCTCGCACCATAACTCGGTATGCTCCCTCCACCTCCAACGGACCCGTCGGGGCCTCCACTCCCATTAACGAGTGCAGCATCGTGCTCACATATGCCCCGACGTCCGCCCCCTCCACACCTTCAGGAAGGCCAAGAATCCTCAAGTTGTTCCTCCTTGCGTTATTTTCCAGTGCCTCCAACCTCTCCACAGATCGTTTCTGGTGTGCCTCCTGTATCTCCGACTTCACCACCAGGCCCTGTATGTCGTTTTCATTCTCTGCTGCTTTCGCCTTCACGACCCGAAGCTCCTGCTCCTGGGTCTTTTGTTCCTCTTTCAGCCCTTCAATCGCCTGTAATATCGGGGCCAACAACTCTTTCTTCATTTCCTTTTTTATCTCCTCCACGCAGCGTTTCAAAAACTCTTGTTGTTCAGGGCCCCATATGAAACTGCCACCTTCCGACGCCATCTTGGTTTCTGCTTGCCTTCCTTGCCGTTGTTCCAAAGGATCCGCTGCAATCCGGCCACTTTCCTCTCCTTTTTCCATCCGTGTCCAGGGGGAACACCCTTCTGGTTTACCGCACGGTGTTTTCAGCCGTTAAAATTGCCGTTGGGGCTCCTATCAAGAGCCCAAAAGTCCGTTTCACAGGGAGCTGCCGAAACGTGCGACTCAGCTGGTCATCGCCGCACCCGGAAGTCCCGATTTGGTGTATTTTAATCAGAGAGTAGAATATCATTAATTCGCTTTGTAAAGTTGTTTGTTCATCTCTTAATAATTGATGCAAGCTCAAACATCTCAAAGTGCAAATCATTCCTAATTTTGAGGTAAATATTTCCCAGTCAGAACATGACAGATCTAAACTTTAAAATGGTACGTGTGTCCCTGTTTCTGTCAGGATTCATTGTAGATCACTGTATTCCATTCAGATATAAATATTTATCATTTATCTCCATTGTATATTTGGAGTATGCCTGTGAACTAAGGGCAGCACGGTGACACAGTGGTTAGCACTGCTGCCTACGGCGCTGAGGACCCTGGTTCGATCCCAGCGCCTGTCTGTGTGGAGTTTGTACATTCTCCCTGTGTTTGCGTGGATTTTAACCCCACAACCCAAAGATGTGCTGGTTAGGTGCATTGGCCATGTTAAATTGTCCCTTAATTGGAAAAAAAATAGTTAGGTACTCTAAATTTATTTTAAAAAGAAAAGAAAAAACAAATAAATGTCTGTGAACTACAACAAATGTAACTTGAACGGTTCCAGGAAATTAAAATGTTGCTATTCAGCATCTTTTCTCTGGCTTCCCCATTACCCCCTCCCAATGGTTCGATTTTTACTAACTGTGACTTGGTAATATACATTAAAACAGTGGTATCCAGCCTTTCACAGAAAAGGATTATATCCGAAAGCCAAAATTAATGAGTGAAGTGTACGTGGTTATATTTGGGTGGCACGGTGGCACAGTGGTTGTCACTTCTGCCTCATAGCTACAGGGTCCCAAGTTCAATTCTGGCCTCAGGTTACTGTCTGTGTGGAGTTTGCACTTTCTCCCTGTGTCTGCATGGGATTCCTCCGGGTACTCCAGTTTCCTCCCACAGTCCAAAGAAGTGCAGGTTAGGTGCTTTGGCCATGATAAATTGCCCTTAGTGTCCAAAAGGTTAGGTTGGGTTACAGGAATAGGGTGGAGGTGTGGGCTTAAATAGGGTGCTCTTTCCAAGGGCCGGTGAAGACTCGATAGACCGAATGGCCTCCTTCTGCACTGTAAATGCTATGAATCTGCATCTTTTCCCTGCACCAAAATTCAAGCCTTCCCTACAAAAGCTTGCTGACTTCTTAAACTTCCGTGATGTTCTTGCCTTTCACTATCCACCTAGCCTGGTCTGTCTCCTGTGCTCCACTGCTATACCCTCTCCATTCTGATCTCTGCTCTCTGCCACGATTGTCTCCATAATCCACAGGCATTGCTTCTGCCACTCAAAGTTTGAGCACTTTGTGAAGCACTAGCAGTAACAATAGGAGCTTGCTGAGGATGGCGCAGGATTTATTATCCCGTTCACAGCCTTTTCCATCGAAAATGCCGATATTTGAGATGATGGATTATGATACATTGTGGATTTCAGTGCTATTTATTTAACTAGTGTGCCAACATCATCAGCTGAGGTCCTGATATCACAAAGGTTGTTCCAATCGCATTGCTGAGACCTGAGTGGGGAATCCAGGCTGACACTTCAGTGCAGTACCTAAGGAGGTGTGCACAGTTGGAGGTGCTGTTTATTGGGTGAGATGTTAGACTGTCCCCTCAGGTGGACATTAAACATTCCATGGCACTATTTCAAAGAAGAGTACAGCTGTTCTCAGCTTTTGGGATAGCATTGGTGCAGACACGATGGGCCAAATAGCCTCCTTCTGTGCCCTAACAATTCTGCGATTCTGTGAATATTTATCTCCCAACCAACAGATTGTTTTGTCACCAGCACCTTATTGTTTGTGGGTCTTCACTGTGTCAGACATTTGCTACCACATAGCCTACAGGAACACTTCAAAAGTATTTCTTTGGCTGTGTGAAAGACACTTCATAAATGTTATGTATTGTTACAGAAAAAGAGGGATTAATTTAAAGGGCCCTGATTTCTCCTCTAACTACCTGTCTGAACAGAAATGTGTTTTTGGTTTTGGATTTCCCCTTTATAAGTGGTGGTATATTTTCCCCAATCCTTCGGTTTGGAGTGTTGCAATCCTTTATTGATATTGCCACATCAAACCCGCGATAAGATAAAATAAGGGGGTTGGTTTATTTTACACGCACGCAAAACGTAGGAAAGGGATTTCACAATGCCCACCCCTTTTGCACTCCTGTAATAAAAAGGGATAAGGGAATGAAAGGGGTACGGGGCAAGACCACAATTAAAAATAAGAGTTTGTGGTTTAACGTGAGTGCAGAATCAAAAAGTCCAATGGTTGTTGGTTCAAATCGCATTCCTGAGACCTGAATGGAGGGTAGTTGGCTGACTGTTCCAGGATGATCTGTCTTTCCAGAAGTGAGGTCTTCCACAATGGGCGAAGGCATGTACAGTTTAATTAGTCT
Source organism: Scyliorhinus torazame (assembly GCF_047496885.1). Taxonomy (NCBI): domain Eukaryota; kingdom Metazoa; phylum Chordata; class Chondrichthyes; order Carcharhiniformes; family Scyliorhinidae; genus Scyliorhinus; species Scyliorhinus torazame. Next base: position 112,218,661 of record NC_092727.1, read on the forward strand.
TGAAAGCACGCAAGCAGAAGTTGCAATGTACCAGCAGTTCACAGTGTAGATGAGGACCAGGCAATTTACCTGGATAGAGTTTATTCCTGCTGCTACCCACTCAATGCTAAAATAGTAAACAGACAGGCTGCTTACCTGGAGTTCTGCTTCTCTTCTGAGGTCAAACAGTGACTGAAGGTAAAATCCAAAAGCTGTATAATTAAAGTAGTTCAGACAGCTCACTTCTTCATCATGGGATAGGGTGATTTGGGGTTGAGCTATACAATTAACGAGGCACCTAGTCAATGTAGGAGCAGTTTCAAAGCCTGTGTATTGAGTCAGCTTCCACGTGGGCTTTTCTCCTGCGGCTCAACTCAGTACAAAGAGCAGCAGACACATCAACAATCTGAAGACGGTTTTATTTTCTACAAGCTTGCATTCATGTACATGAGAGATAAAACCTGGAAAGCTGCCAAGATCCTGCTAAAGAATAAAGACACAGGGCGGAATTCTCCGAGCCCCCGCAAGATCGGAGAATTGGCGTCGCGCGAATTGCGTCACGCCGCCCCGATGCTGGAACGCAATTCTCTGCAGTGCAGAGAATCACACCATGGGCGCCGGTGTGGTCAGTGCGATGCCGGTCGAGGTATGCGGTGACTCTCTGGCTTGGGCCGGCACGGGCCGGCGTGCTGATTCTACGGGACGGATGGGCCGAGCAGCCGTCAACAAAAAGCCGAGTTCCGCCGGCGCCGTTCTAACATCCTCTGAGCGGGTGGGACCTTGGCGTTGAAGGGCCCGGGGGCGGCCTGTGGGGGAGGGGGAGGGGGGTCCGACCCTGGGGGGGGCCTCCATAGTGGCCTGCACCGCGATTGGGGCCCACCAATCGGCGGGTCGGCCTCTCTGGCCCCCGGCCTCCTTTCCTCCGCGCTGGCCCCTGTGGTCCTGCGCCATTTGGCGTCGGGGCCACCGCGGGGAAGAAGGCCACTGCGCATGCGATTGTTGGCGCCGTCCAAACTGCGCATGCGTGGACCCCGCGGCGCCGGGTTCAGGCCGGGATCAGCAGCCAGAGCAGCGAAGGCCGCTCCAGCGCCGTCCTAGCCCCCTGTGGACCACAGAATGGGGTCCCGGAACGGGAGCTGAAGCCGGAGTAAAACACTCCTGTTTTTACTACAGCGTTGGCAGTCAGCCGCCCGTTGGGAGAGTCCCTCCCACAAACCCGGCACATATACAACTTTCAAAAATCAATAGCCCTTCCCAATTGGACGTGATCCAATCCCTGAAGCTGCTCTGTTTAAACGTATCCAATAGAATCGCAAGCAATGTTTAGACTTCACCCAATAGAATCACAAGCAACCCATGTTTAATCCTCATCCTGACATCTATGTACAATGTCAGCAGCCTGGGCTGATTGTTTGTGAGAAACAGAACAACAGAACCAGCACCCTGGATTGTTTCACAAAGTCAGGATGTCAGAAGTAATCCTAAATCCCATTTGATTACTTATTGCTGCTATGTCCTAAAAATACATGTTTATTGGTTCATAATGATTACTCAGTACTCTTCCTACAATTTATTTCAATCCTTAATAAAGTAATTTATGAAAAACTACTCTAGTGGCATGCTAACTGTCGTGTTGTGTTCTCTGCTCCATAGACGAACCAACTTGGTTGTGGATGGTACAACTTAGTTTTATTACTAACAATATTTACAATGAGAAACTGGTTACTGTTGTTCGTTCATTACCCTTTAATCTGTGGACCTAGCCCTCACACTATCTTAGAGAAGCACTCAGCACATGGTGAATGTCTGAGTCGCTTGCTGTGAGCTCTGTGCCATAAGACCATAAGACATAGGAGCGGAAGTAAGGCCATTCGGCCCATCGAGTCCACTCCACCATTCAATCATGGCTGATTTCAACTCCATTTACCCGCTCTCTCTCCATAGCCCTTAATTCCTCGAGAAATCAAGAATTCATCAACTTCTGTCTTAAAGACACTCCACATCCCGGCCTCCACTGCCCTTTGTGGCAATGAATTCCACAGACGCACCACTCTCTGGCTGAAGAAATTTCTCCTCATCTCTGTTCTAAAGTGACTCCCTTTTATTCTAAGGCTGTGCCCCCGGGTTCTATTCTCCCCTGCTAATGGAAACAACTTCCCTACGTCCACCCTATCTAAGCCATTCATTATCTTGTAAGTTTCTATTCGATTTCCCCTCAACCTCCGAAACTCCAATGAATATAATCCCAGGATCCTCAGACGTTCATCGTATGTTAGGCCTACCATTCTTGGGATCATCCGTGTGAATCTCCGTTGGACCCGCTCCAGTGCCAGTATGTCCTTCCTGAGGTGTGGGGCCTAAAATTGCTCACAGTATTCTAAATGGGGCCTAACTAGTGCTTTATAAAGCTTCAGAAGTACATCCCTGCTTTTATATTCCAAGCCTCTTGAGATAAATGACAACATTGCATTTGCTTTCTTAATTACGGACTCAACCTGCAAGTTTACCTTTAGAGAATCCTGGACTAGGACTCCCAAGTCCCTTTGCACTTCAGCATTATGAATTTTGTCACCGTTTAGAAAATAGTCCATGCCTCTATTCTTTTTTCCAAAGTGCAAGACCTCGCACTTGCCCACGTTGAATTTCATCAGCCATTTCTTGGACCACTCTCCTAAAATGTCTAAATCTTTCTGCAGCCTCCCCACCTCCTCAATACTACCTACCCCTCCACCTATCTTTGTATCATCGGCAAAATTAGCCAGAATGCCCCCAGTCCCGTCATCTAGATCGTTAATATATAAAGAGAACAGCTGTGGCCCCAACACTGAACCCTGCGGGACACCACTGGATACATTACTGGCTAGGTCATAGAAGGCAGAGAGTAGCAATGGAAGGATGCTTTTCTAATTGGAGGGCTGTGACCAGTGGTGTTCCGCAGGGATCAGTGCTGGGACCTGCGCTGTTTGTAGTATATATAAATGATTTGGAGGAAAATGTAATTGGTCTGATTAGCAAGTTTGCAGATGACACAAAGGTTGGTGAAATTGCGGATAGCGATGAGGCCTGTCAGAGGATACAGCAGGATTTAGATTGTTTGGAGACTTGGGCGGAGAGATGGCAGATGGAGTTTAATCCGGACAAATGTGAGGTAATGCATTTTGGAAGGTCTAATGCAGGTAGGGAACATACAGTGAATGGGAGAACTTTCAAGAGTATTGAAAGTCAGAGAGATCTAGGAGTACAGGTCCACAGGTCACTGAAAGGGGCAACACAGGTGGAGAAGATAGTCAAGAAGGCATACGGCATGCTTGCCTTCATTGGCCAGGGCATTGAGTATAAGAATTGGCAAGTCATGTTGCAGCTGCATAGAACCTTAGTTAGGCCACACTTGGAGTATTGTGTTCAATTCTGGTCGCCACGCTACCAGAAGGATGTGGAGGCTTTAGAGAGGGTGCAGAAGAGATTTACCAGAATGTTGCCTGGTATGGAGGGCATTAGCTATGAGGAACGGTTGAATAAACTCGGTTTGTTCTCACTGGAACGACGGAGGTTGAGGGGCGACCTGATAGAGGTCTACAAAATTATGAGGGGCATAGACAGAGTGGATAGTCAGAGGCTTTTCCCCAGGGTAGAGGGGTCAATTACTAGGGGGCATAGGTTTAAGGTGAGAGGGGCAAGGTTTAGAGTAGATGTACGAGGCAAGTTATTTACACAGAGGGTAGTGGGTGCCTGGAACTCGCTACCGGAGGAGGTGGTGGAAGCAGGGACGATAGTGACATTTAAGGGGCATCTTGACAAATACATGAATAGGATGGGAATAGAGGGATACGGACCCAAGAAGTGTAGAAGATTGTAGTTTAGTCGGGCAGCATGGTCGGCACCGGCTTGGAGGGCCGAAGGGCCTGTTCCTGTGCTGTACATTTCTTTGTTCTTTGTTTGTCACCGGTTGCCATTCCGAAAAAGAACCTTTTATCACAACTCTCTGCCTTCTGCCTGACAGCCAATCGTCAATCCATGTTAGTACCTTGCCTCGAATAACATGGGCCCTTATTTTACTCAGCAGTCTCCCGTGAGGCACCTTTTCAAAGGCCTTTTGGAAGTCAAGATAGATAACATCCATTGGCTCTCCTTGGTCTAACCTATTTGTTATCTCTTCAAAGAACTCTAACAGGTTTGTCAGGCACGCCCTCCCCTTACTAAATCCATGCTGACTTGTCCTAATCCGACCCTGCACTTCCAAGAATTTAGAAATCTCATCCTTAACGATGGATTCTAGAATCTTGCCAACAACGGAGGTTAGGCTAATTGGCCTATAATTTTCCATCTTTTTTCTTGTTCCCTTCTTGAACAGGGGGGTTACAACAGCGATTTTCCAATCCTCTGGGACTTTCCCTGACTCCAGTGACTTTTGAAAGATCATAACTAACGCCTCCACTATTTCTTCAGCTAGCTCCTTTAGAACTCTAGGATGTAGCCCATCTGGGCCCGGAGATTTATCAATTTTTAGACCTCTTAGTTTCTCTAGCACTTTCTCCTTTGTGATGGCTACCATATTCAACTCTGCCCCCTGACTCTCCTGAATTGTTGGGATATTACTCATGTCTTCTACTGTGAAGTCTGACGCAAAGTACTTATTTAGTTCCTCAGCTATTTCCTTGTCTCCCATCACTAGATTACCAGCGTCATTTTGGAGCAGCCCAATGTCTACTTTTGCCTCCCTTTTGTTTTTAATGTATTTAAAGAAACTGTTACTATCATTCCTAATGTTACTGGCTAGCCTACCTTCATATTTGATCCTCTCTTTCTTTATTTCTCTCTTTGTTATCCTCTGTTTGTTTTTGTAGCCTTCCCAATCTTCTGACTCCCCACTACTCTTTGCCACATTATAGGCTTTCTCTTTTGCTTTGATGCATTCCCTGACTTCCTTTGTCAGCCATGGCTGCCTAATCCCCCCTCTGGATAACCTTTCTTTTCTTTGGGATGAACCTCTGTACTGTGTCCTCAATTACGCCCAGAAACTCCTGCCATTGCTGTTCTACTGTCTTTCCCACTAGGCTCTGCTCCCAGTCGATTTTCGTCAGTTCCTCCCTCATGCCCCTGTAGTTACCTTTATTTAACTGTAACACCTTTACATCTGATTCTACCTTCTTTCTTTCAAATTGCAGACTGAATTCTACCATATTATGATCACTGCCTCCCAAGTGTTCCCTTACTTTAAGATCTTTTATCAAGTCTGGCTCATTACATAACACTAAGTCCAGAATGGCCTGTCCCCTCGTGGGCTCCATCACAAGCTGTTCCAAAAAGCCCTCCTGTAAACATTCAATGAATTCCCTTTCTTTAGGTCCATTGGCAACATTATTTACCCAGTCCACCTGCATATTGAAGTCCCCCATGATCACTGTGACCTTGCCTTTCTGACATGCCCTTTCTATTTCGTGGTGCATTTTGTGCCCCTGGTCCTGACCACTGTTAGGAGGCCTGTACATAACTCCCATTATGGTTTTTTTGCCTTTGTGGTTCCTCAACTCTACCCACACAGACTCCACATCATCTGACCCTATGTCGTTTAGCGCTATTGATTTAATTTCATTCCTAATTAACAAGGCAACCTCGCCCCCTCTGCCCACCTCTCTGTCTTTTCGATAGGTTGTGAATCCCTGGATGTTTAAATGCCAGTCCTGAAACCCCTGCAACCACGTCTCTGTGATGCCTACCACATCATACCTGCCAGTCACAATCTGGGCCACAAGATCATCTACCTTGTTCCGTACACTGCGCGCATTTAAATATAGCACCTTTAATTCTCTATTGACCGTCCCTTTTGGTTTTCTTAGTGTGGTGGACCTTGGTTTACTGAGCCTTTCCATACACTGTGTCATATTTTGTGAGATGGGGACTATTGTAACCTCTCCTGAGTTCTGTCTTTTTGTGCGTTTTTGTATTCCTAAGCAGCTACGCTTCCCACTGATTACTTCACCTCTTGATTCCCTGACTTTCCCTTCCCCCCCAATCTCTAGTTTAAAGTCCTATTGACCACCCTATTTACTCTTTTCGCCAGAACCCTGGTCCCAGCTCGGTTCAGGTGGAGACCATCCCAACGGTATAGGTCCCCCCTGTCTCAAAACTGACGCTAGTGTCCCATGAAAAGGAACTGAGCTGTCTCCTGCTGGAATGCTCCGGAAGTGTCGTGTTCCCCGTTTTATAGTGTGTATGCTCTTGCCTGTGATTGGCTGTGGTGTTGTGTGTGTTTTGATTGGTCCGTTGATCTGTCCATCAGTATGTATGTATGTTTGCACCATGATGTTTACCTGAATATCATGACATCCCCCCTTTTTTTACAAGAACATGTGCCTATGTGGTTATAAATAGAGATGTGTACTGAGTGCAGCTGAATGTGTGTGTGTGCAATATCTATAGCATGTACATAAGGCTAAACTATATACAAGGGGCGACGTCAGGTGCGACATAGCAACGAGGTTGTATCATAAACAAAAGACGGGGAAATGTTGAACGTCAAAACGAACTCCTGTAACGACAAGGAAAAATAGAAACATATTAACACAGTGGTATTATGAGTTCAATGTTCAAACAGGCTCCTAAGTCCAGTCTAGTAGGTGGGCGACGAATTCGGGTTGACCACCTCAAGGGTGGGTCAGGATCCACCGGCTGAGGAATGGGCCTGGCCACGGGCGACGACGGAATGGGCATGGTGTCAGGAAGCTCCACGAAGTCGACATCAGGAACAACAGGAGGGCGTGGTACCGGTATAAGTTCCTGTAGCGAGCGATGAAGCAGGCGAAGAGGCCAGCGTTTGCGCCTGCGAATGGAGCCAATAGGCATGTGAACCAGGAACGAGCGGGGAGCCACGCGTCGGAGAACTTCGTCCGCATCCACCTTCTGGTAGGTGGATGCGGACGTCGTCTCCAGGCACCAGGACGGGAAGATCAGTTGCACGTGTGTCATATGCCATCTTCTGGTGAACGCGCTGCTGGTGCATCCTGTGCAGTACCGGAGCATGGTTGGTTGTGGGGACCAGAATGGATGGCATAGTGGTCCTGAGGGTGCGACCCATCAAGAGCTGGGCTGGTGAGAGGCCAGTGGCTAGTGGGGCCGAGCGATAGGCTAGCAGGGCTAGGCAGAAATCCGATCCGGCAGCAGCAGCCTTGCCGAGGAGCCGCTTGACGATGTGAATGCCCTTCTCCGCCTTTCCATTGGACTGGGGATGCAGAGGGCTGGACGTCACATGTGTGAAGCCATACGAAGCAGCAAAGGATGACCATTCCTGGCTGGCAAAACAGGGCCCATTGTCCGACATGACAGTAATCGGAATGCCGTGGCGAGCGAAGGTGTCTTTGCAGGCCCTTATGACAGCCGACAATGTCAAATCGTGCAGGCGTATGACCTCTGGATAGTTTCAAAAGTAATCAATGACGATTACATAGTCCCTGCCGAGCGCGTGAAAAAGGTCCACACCCACCTTCGCCCAGGGGGATGTCACCAGCTCATGGGGCTGAAGCGTCTCAGGAGGTTGCACCGGTTGAAACCTTTGGCAGGTGGGGCAGTTGAGCACCATATTGGCAATGTCATCACTAATGCCCGGCCAGTATACCACCTCTCGGGCTCTCCGTCTGCACTTCCCGACCCCCAGATGACCTTCGTGTAGTTGGTCGAGGACCAGCTTGTGCATGCTGTGCGGAATCACAATCCGGTCCAGCTTTAGGAGGACACCGTCAATGACGGCCAAGTCGTCCCGAACATTGTAGAACTGCGGGCACTGTCCTTTGAGCCACCCTCCCGTCATATGGTGCATCACACGTTGTAGAAGGGGGTCAGCCGCAGTCTCCCGGCGAATACGGGCCAGACTGGAGTCATCGGCTGGCAGATTTGCCGATGTGAAGGCCACCTGCGCTTCGACCTGCCAGATGAACCCCTCCGAATCGGGCAGTGTGCTCACTGCTCTGGATAGGGCATCCGCAATGATAAGGTCCTTTCCCGGGGTGTAGACCAGTTGGAAGTCGTACCTCCTGAGTTTGAGTAGGATGCGCTGGAGGCGAGGGGTCATTTCGTTCAGGTCCTTATGTATGATGCTGACCAGGGGGCGATGGTCTGTCTCAACGGTAAACTGGGGGAGACCATACACGTAGTCATGGAACTTGTCTATTCCGGTTAGCAAACCCAGGCACTCCTTTTCGATCTGCGCGTAGCGCTGTTCTGTGGGGGTCATGGCCCCCGAGGCATAGGCGACCAGGGCCCATGGCGCAGTGTCATCCCGCTGTAGGAGTACCGCCCCAATGCCGGACTGGCTGGCATCAGTCAAAATTTTTATGCCACGAGATGTGTCGAAAAACGCCAATACCAGGGCTGTGGTGAGCTTAATTTTGAGCTCCTCCCATTCCTTCTGGTGTGTGGGCAGCCACTGGAACTCTGTGGACTTCTTGACGAGGTGGCGCAGAGCCATCGTGTGGGAGGCAAGGTTGGGAATGAACTTCCCCAGGAAGTTGACCATGCCTAGGAAGCGTAGCACTGCTTTCTTGTCTGCCGGCTGCGGCATGGCTGTAATGGCGCTCACCTTGTCTGCACCCGGACGGACCCCGGACCGGGATATGTGGTCCCCCAGAAACTTCAGCTCGGTTTGGCCGAAAGAACACTTGGCTCGGTTGAGGCGCAGGCCGTTTTCCCGTATCTGCGCAAAGACGCGCTGGAGATGATTGATGTGCTCCTGTGGTGTGGTGGACCAGATGATGACGTAGTCAACGTTGACGCGCACACCTTCGATGCCCTCCATCATCTGTTCCATGATCCTGTGAAAGACCTCGGATGCCGAGATGATGCCAAATGGCATTCTGTTATAGCAGAACCTGCCGAAAGGAGTGTTGAAGGTGCACAGCTTCCTGCTGGACTGGTCCAGTTGAATCTGCCAAAACCCTTCGAGGCATCCAGTTTTGTAAAGATTTGAGCCCGGGCCATTTCGCTCGTGATCTCTTCCCGTTTGGGTATGGGGTAGTGTTCCCTCATTATGTTGTTGTTGAGGTCTTTTGGATCAATGCAGATCCGGAGCTCGCCAGAGGGCTTCTTAACACACACCATGGAGCTGACCCATGGCGTGGGCTCCGTGACCCGGGATAGCACCTCTTGGTCCTGGAGATCCTGCAGCTGCTGCTTGAGGCGGTCTTTGAGTGGTACTGGGACGCTGCGAGGTGCGTGAATGACCGGGGTGGCGTCCGGTTTGAGCCATATTCTGTAGGTATAGGGCAATGTTCCCATGCCCTCAAATGCCTCCTGGTTGTGGGCGAGGAGTGATTGAAGCTGTGCCCTAAATTCTGCATCCGGGAAGTCTGATGTGCCTTCTGGAGACAGAGCGTGGACCCGCTGCATGAGGTGGAGAACCTTGCCTGCCTGTGCGCCTAGCAGGGAGTCCTTTAATGATTCGACTATTTCGAATGAGAGTGTGGCCATGTGTGTATTGTATGTCACCTGGAGCTGGCAGGATCCCATGGCCGTGATAACGTTTCCATTGTAGTCGACCATCTTGCAACGGGATGGCCAAATTGGTGGTCTGATCTTCATGGCGTAGAAGGCTGACCATGCTATGAGGTTGGTGGAGGCGCCAGTGTCCAGACGGAATGTTATCGGTGATCAATTGACCATTAGGGTGGCACACCATTCATCACCCGGATTGACACTGTTCACTTGCAACGGCTGGTGGGTCCTGTCTGGAGACATCTGGTTCCTATCAATGACCGCAACACGGAAGGCGTCCCGGTCGTAAGTGTCACTGGTCTGGATATCGTCTGGGCACGGCTCGTAGTAAGGAGGCTGAATGGTCCGCACGTCCCTGCGAGGTTGTCGGAATTGGGGAGCACTGGCAGGTTGAGCTGCTCGACAGCAGGCAGGGTAGTGGCCCATCCTGTCACAGCGGAGGCATTGTCGTTTTTTTGCCGGACATTGCCGCTTTAAATGTGCGTCTCCGCAGTTGCCGCATGACGTGATGTCGTGGCGTTCGTTGCGCCATCGCGCATGCGCAGTTCGGTCTTGCGTCGAGCGCGCCTGCGCATCACGTCCCTCTGCGTCAACGTCTTTTTTGGCTCGCACAAACGCGGGAGGCCGCGGAAAGCGCGCGAAATGGCTGCCTTAGTCCGGGCCGCGGGCCGGGAGGAACTCGATCGCCTGGACCCGTTCGGCCTCGCAGGACGCCTGCCCTGCCGATCCGGCTGCGTAAGACCCCTGCCGCGCCGATTCGGCCGCTTGAAATTGGGAGTAGCAGCTGGTCGCGTTTTCATGAAGGACACAGGCTTCGACTGTGGAGGTTAGGGTGAGGCCTTTCATTTTGCGGAGCTGGTGGCGTAGGGTGTCCGAGGCGACCCCAAAAACAATCTGGTCCCGAATCATTGAATCGGAGGTGGCGTTGCAACCGCAGGACTGCACGAGGACACGGAGGTGTGCAAGGAAAGACCGAAAAGGCTCAACCCTACCCTGCAGGCATGTAAACAGCTTCCAGTGGATGTCGAGGTTTCCAGCGATCTGCAGCGGCTGCGGCGTGCTGACGGTGTCCATGGCGCAGGATGGTGGATTCCCAAGGACGCGTAGGTCGGTCTCACAGATACTGGGTTCCACTCGTGGTACTATGTCGTGTTGTGTCCTCTGCTACATAGACGAACCAACACGGTTGCGGATGGTACAACTCAGTTTTATTACTAACAATATTTACAATGATAAACTGGTTACTGTGGTTCGTTCATTACCCTTGAACCTGTGGACCTATCCCTAACACTATCTTGGAGAAGCACTCAGCACATGGTGAATGTCTGAGTCGCTTGCTGTGAGCTCTGTGCACTGAGCTGTCTCCTGCTGGAATGCTCCGGAAGTGTCATGTTCCCCGTTTTATAGTGTGTATGCTCTTGCCTGTGATTGGCTGTGGTGTTGTGTGTGTATTGATTGGTCCGTTGATCTGTCCATCAGTATGTATGTATGTTTGCACCATGATGTTTACCTGGATATCATGACACTAACTATTCAGTTTTAAGAGGTATCATCGCAGTCTAAACCAATTGTGTTCTGGAGTAGGTAATGGTGGGGCCATTAGCACTACCTTGGGAATTAGGAGTCACAAGCAGCTGCCTTTGTCCATAGCTGGCTTGGGCTGACATCCCATCAGCTAATCCATTGTGTTGGCTTGTTATATTCCATGGGATGTGAGGTGTTTGCCTTTGTCCACTTTCAAACTGCTCAGAAACATCTGGAAGTCAATATGTAACTAGCTGCAACTTTTGTATTAGCCCAGCATTTGTCCTCTTTGAGAAACAGAGAGAAAAAATACTTTTATAAAATAGCCAGACTGACAAGAATATACATATATTTACTTCCTGTCTCCTGGCTGGAGCAATATAAATAAGCGTTCCTTTCAATATTCTTCTTGTAGAAGAATATTGCTAAGCTCTGCCACCTACTGCAAGTCGACAGATCGTTAAATGTTGCAAATGTGGGTGGGTGCTGTCCCCCTTTCCCTTGAACAGTGACAATGATGGGGCAGTCCATGTATTATGCAGATACAAGCATTGCAAAAATGGAGCACATGCCAGGGAGGAGAACATTAAGTGAGCTAACTGAAAACTAGATTAAAGAGATGGGGTTTAGGAAGGCTTTTAAAGCTGGAGAGAACTTAGAACATACAGTACAGAAGGAGGCCATTCAGCCCATTGAGTCTGCACTGACCCACCTAAGCCCTCACTTCCACCCTAATCCCATAACCCCTCCTAACCTTTTTGGTCACTAAGGATAATTTATCATAGCCAATCCACCTAACCTGCACGTCTTTGGACTGTGGTAGGAAACCAGAGCACCCGGAGGAAACACACGTAGACACGGGCAGACTCCGCACAGACAGTGACCCAACGGGGAATCAAACCTGGGACCCTGGCGCTGTGAAGCCACAGTGCTAACCAGTTGTGCTACCATGCTGCCCAGAGAGAGGCTGAGCAGTTTAGAGTGGTCAAAAGAGTAGGGCAAAGGGAACTGAAAGGAGGAAGGGCCAGCATAATGACCATTCAACTTCATTAAGTAGGCCAAGTGCAAATCTTTTGCAATATAAATAGTTAGATAATTCCTTTTATCAGGCTGTACGTGGTATTGAAGTCCAGCTCTGAAATGGATCTAATCTTAATCATCATTAATTCCTGGTGTTGGAAATGGTTTTTGGAACATTAAAATCAATATTAACAACAAGTTATTCATCTAATAATATGATAAAATTTAAAAACTGAAGTTGTAAGAAGAGATTTTATGTTATTAAATTTTCATCTTTTTCACAAAGGTTGTATCTGTGAGATGCTGAAAGGCACATGCCTTCTTCAGAGCTTAAAAAGACACACCCAGAACAGAAGGTTTCAAAGCCTGAATGAATTTAATGCCTAAAACATAATGAGCATTTGATGATTAGTGTTAACTCATTAAATACTTCAATGGTGGATGGTAGTATTGTTTTCTAATAGTTATTTAATGACCAATCCTAATAGGGAACCATAAACTTCTTAATTTTATGACCTGCCTTGTGGTTATAATGGTTTATCAAAGTTAAATGAAGATTTATAAGGCAAGTCATGTGCACAGCCCTTGGCCTTTTCAGCTCTTTTTGATAACACAATCATAGACCAATGTCAAACGTCAAGTAGCTGTTTAGATGCAGCAAATCTGAATTAATCGTGTTGTCAGAATAAAGGAAATGTTACATTTCCTGCAATTCAACAGACTTCCAGTCGTAGTTTTGTCGTAAATCCAGAAATGTCACATTTTAAAAGATCTTAACTGGCGTTAACACGGGAGCTGCATTCTGTCAGAAGTTATTCAAAATTCAACTGGAATGATGGTTTTGCTCCCATGCTTAACTAAAACATGATCATATTCATCGCAGCTGGATAGAGACAAGCCATTCTGAGCATCTTTGCTGTATCTCGCTGCCTAGCAACATATTCATTCCACATAAAAACCTTAATGCCTCTCAGTGCAACAGCAGCATGTCTACAGCAGTTAGTGTGCCTGCACCATATTCTTGTTATTAACAACAGACACAGCAATTCTGATTTATTGCTATGTTTTGATGCTTGTGCATGGACACAGCAAGAAACAGAGAGATGGAAATGCTTGTGGCAAAGTTTATTGAGCACAATGTATAAGGAATGTCTCGGGAGGGGGCTTCTCTTCATATTGTGAGCAAGGAATTGCGGGTGCAGCAGGAATATTCTCCTTTCGTTTGGAGATCACTAGCAGTGTCGAGACTCCCTTCACCAGCACTATCATTTTAGCCAGCAGTAAGTTTTAAAGCAGTTCATCTCTCTCTCTCCCCCTCTCTCTGCCCACCTAGCAGTTCGCAAGTACTCCAGTCGACAAACTATTTATAAAATTAAGAATTGAAAGGGAAATGCTGGTGAAGCAGGTTTCACTACAGCTGTTGCAATAGTACCTCCTCCAGTGTTAGGTGGGCAGAGAGAGGCAAAAATGTAGCCTCCATAAAACCTACTGCTGCTTAGATTTATAGTGTGAGTTCAGAGGAGAAACTGCTCGAGGAAATTGTACTGCCAGGCGAAAGCTGGGGGCATCTTGAGATGTTATCTTATTATCAACTACAGCAAGTGAACACCAACTAAGGGACTAAGATTTCCTCTGTGCATTGTGTAATGGAATTGCAGACCCATTAATAAAGAAACATTTATGACTTCATTACACATAGCACACAGAAATAATATTCCCCAGGAAAGGTTATGAGTCAGCAGTCATTGAGAGATGCCTGGCTAAAGAATATTTAGCTTTGCACTCAGCTTTTTCTTCCCTGTCTTGTTTTTAAAGTGCACTTCATTCCAATGTCTTCAGATCTCCCCAGCCGGTGTGCCATTCACCAACCAGAGGGGGCCCTCCTGCCTTGGGGACCCCCCTCCTGAGCTGGCTGTTCGAAGTTGCATGAGAGCAATCACCCACAATAATTCCCTTGATTTTCTTTCTCTTGTTGTGGGCAAATCACTGGCCTCGAAGCAAAGACTCCTCTTGAGGTAAAGCTGGGATTGGGGACATGCAGGAAAAGTATGTGGGCAGAGTCCACTCGCTCAGTAACACTTGAATGGATCCTGTTGGTCCATAATAATTGTCATGATATACACCAGTATATCATGGTGCAGATACACACACACTGATGGACACAAAGCAAGACCAATCAACACACACAACAGCACAGCCAATCACCAGTTAGAGCACACGCACTATAAAGACAGGGGGCATCAGAGTTCCCGCTCATTCGGGATGCAGCCTCCTACAAGGACAGAGCTTACAGCTTACAGCACAAGTCTTCACCATGTGTTGAGTGCATAGACTGGTTCGGACAGGTCTTTAGTTTAATCTAACATCGTGTTAACCCACAGTGAAAGTATGTTCAACAGTTTCTAACTTAATAAAATTGTGTTGCACTATTTTAAGTGTTGGTGGCCTGTATGTGTTCCATGTATCCAGAACACCCAACACATCATGATACCAGGAGTTGAGGGATATTTGAACTTCTTAGACCTACCTGCAAGTGATCTGCCTGTGGTGAATCACTGTAATAGGAGATGTAAGGTAGGACCTGCACTACAGGTTCGCCGGTAGCTCCTGCCGGCTAGCTCCGTCCACGGAGAACTGTATAAATATGTATAACCTCCAGTGCCCTGCCATTTCACCAGCTGCAGCAGGAGGCCACACATCTGACTGCAATAAAGCCACAGTTGTACCCAACTTTAGTCTTTTGCAATTGATCGTGCATCAATTTATTACAGTCAGATTTTCCACAGAATGGATACCCGAATTAAGCCCGATCGCCTGCAGCTGGATCCGCACTCGCCCGACGCCAGGAAAGACTTTACTCACTGGCTAGCATGTTTCGAGGCTTACATCAACGCAGCGGACTCCGCGCCAACGGAGGCTCAGAAGATAAATGTCCTGGACTCCAGACTGAGCTCCAGCGTGTTCCTGTTGATCCAAGACGCCACAAATTACACAAAAGCAATGGAACTTCTCAAAGAACACTACGCGCAGAAGACGAACACTCTCTTCGCCAGGCACGTACTTGCCACCTGCTCGCAACTACCTGGTGAGTCCATCGAAGACTTCTGGCGGGCCCTAATTCCACTCGTCCGGGACTGTGACTGTCAGGCCGTCACGGCCGCCGAACACTCGAATCTCCTCATGCGCGATGCCTTCGTGACGGGGATTGCGTCGGACCGCATCCGAGAATGATTGCTGGAAGGGGCCACGCTTGAACTGGCGGAGACGAAAACCTTGCCGCTCTCCATGACGGTCGCATCCCGTAACGTACAATCATACCTCTCCCGCCGCGCTGCCCACCCTTCTACTCCTTCCTACCCCTCCTGGACCCCGCCGACGACCTCCTCAGCCGGGGCCCTGCCTTCGCAATACGCCTGCACCGCACGCCGATCCGCGCACCCCGGGGGTCCCCGCTGCTACTTCTGCGGTCAGCAGAAGCACCCCCGCCAACACGGCCCGGCCCGCACTGCCGTTTCTAAAGCCTGCAGTAAAAAGGGCCACTTCACGGCTGTGTGCCAGGCCCGCCCAGTCGCTGCGATCGTGCCCGCTATCGCCCCCTCCCCCAATGGGAGCCGCCATCTTCTCCTCCCGGGTCCATGTGCGACCAATGGGCGCCGCCATCTTGTCCCGACCCCGCAATGTGCGCACCATGGGCGCCGCCATCTTGTCCCGACCCCGCAATGTGTGCACCATGGGCACCGCCATCTTGTCCCCCACAGGGTCTCCGGACATCCCGACATCGGAACCACACACGCTTGCCACCCGAAGCATCCGATGGCTACCCACAGCTCGCTCCGATGACGCTGGACCAATCTTGCCCACACAACCTGGCCACCGTGTCGACGACAGTTAAAATCAACGGCCACGCGACCTCGTGCCTGCTCGACTCCGGGAGCACCGAAAACTTTGTTCACCGAGATACGGTAAGGCGCTGCTCCCTCGCGGTCCACCCTGCCAATCAAAGGATCTCCCTAGCCTCCGGATCCCACTTCGTCCCGATCCGAGGCTTTTGTACAGTCGCTCTCACGGTCCAGGGCGTAGAATTTAGTAACTTCCGCCTCTATGTTCTTCCTAATCTCTACGCTGCACTCCTGTTGGGCCTGAACTTCCAGTGCAATCTCCAGAGCCTCACCCTCAAATTCGGCGGGCCCTTACCCCCCTTTACCGTTTGCGGCCTCGCGACCCTCAAGGTCGATCCCCCCTCCCTTTTTGCCAATCTAACGGTGGATTGCAAGCCCGTTGCCACTAGGAGCAGACGGTACAGCGCCCAGGCCAAGACCTTCATCAGGTCCGAAGTCCAGCGGCTGCTTAAGGAGGGTATTATCGAGGCCAGCAACAGCCCCTGGAGAGCCCAAGTGGTAGTGGCTAAAACTGGGGAGAAACGCAGGATGGTCGTGGACTACAGCCAGACCATCAACCAGTACACGCAGCTCGACGCGTACCCCCTCCCACGCATATCTGATATGGTCAATCAGATTGCACAGTACCGGGTCTTCTCAACAATTGACCTGAAATCCGCCTACCACCAGCTCCCCATCCGGAAGTCGGACCGGCCATTCACTGCCTTCGAGGCGGACGGTCATTCTACCACTTCCTTAGGGTTCCTTTCAGTGTCACAAATGGGGTCTCGGTCTTCCAAAGAGAGATGGACCGAATGGTCGACCAGTATGGTTTGCGGGCCCCCTTTCCGTACTTAGATAATGTCACCATCTGCGGCCATGACCAGCAGGACCACGATGCCAACCTTGATAAATTCCTCCGCACTGCCACACTTCTCAACCTGACCTACAACAAAGAGAAGTGTGTGTTCAGCACGACCCGGTTAGCCATTCTCGGCTATGTAGTCCAAAACGCACTTCTCGGGCCCAACTCCGAGCGCCTGCGCCCCCTCATGGAACGTCCCCTCCCCCACTGCCCCAAGGCCCTCAAACGCTGCCTGGGATTCTTTTCCTATTACGCTCAGTGGGTCCCAAACTATACGGACAAGGCCCGCCCACTCATTCAGTCCACCCAATTCCCCCTCGCGGCCGAGGCACAACACGCTTTCGCCCGCATCTGAGCAGACATCGCCAAGGCCGGGATGCGCGCAGTGGACGAGTCACTGCCTTTCCAAGTAGAAAGCAACGTTTCAGACCTCGCCCTTGCCGTCACTCGAAACCAGGCAGGCAGACCCCTGGCATTCTTTTCCCGCACCCTTCATGCCTCTGAAATTCGACACTCATCCGTCGAGAAGGAGGCCCAAGCTATCGTTGAAGCTGTGTGGCATTGGAGGCATTACCTGGCCGGTAAGAGATTCACTCTCCTTACGGACCAACGGTCGGTAGTCTTCATGTTCAATAACACACAGCGGGGCAAGATCAAAAATGATAAAATCGTGCGGTGGAGAATCGAGCTCTCCACCTATAATTACGAGATCTTGTATCACCCCAGTAAACTCAACAAGCCCCCAGACTCCCTCTCCCGAGGTACATGTGCCAGCGCACACTTGGACCAACTCCGGGCCCTACACAACAGCCTTTGTCGAGGAAGTAAGGACAGTCACCAGGGACTGCCAGGTCTGTGCGGAGTGCAAGCCGCACTTCTACCGGCCAGACCGTGCGCGCCTAGTAAAGGCTTCCTGCCCCTTTGAACGCCTCAGCGTGGATTTCAAAGGGCCCTCCCCTCCACCGACCGTAACACATACATTCTCATTGTGGTTGATGAGTACTCCAGATTCCCCTTTGCCATCCCATGCCCCGATATGATGTCTGCCACCGTCATCAAGGCCCTCAGCACCATCTTCGCTCTGTTCGGTTTCCCCGCCTACATCCACAGTGACAGGGGATCCTCATTCATGAGCAATGAGCTGCGTCAGTTCCTGCTCAGCAGGGGTATCGCCTTCAGCAGGCGTATCGCCTCCAGCAGAACGACAAGCTACAACCCCCGGGGAAACGGGCAAGTAGAACGGGAGAATGGGACGGTTTGGAGGGCCGTCCAGCTGGCCCTACAGTCCAGGAACCTCCCAGCCTCTCGCTGGCAGGAGGTCCTCCCTGACGTTCTGCACTCCATTCGGTCACTACTGTGCACCGCCACTAATAACACACCCCATGAACGTGTTTTTACCTTCTCCAGGAAGTCCACATCCGTGGGTGTCGCTCCCGACTTGGCTCGCTGCTCCAGGACCGGTCCTTCTCCGTAGGCACGTCTGACTCCACAAGGCGGACCCCTTGGTGGACAGGGTTCACCTGCTCCACGCCAACCCTCAATATGCCTACGTTGAGTTCCCCGACGGCCGCCAAGATACTGTCTCACTCAGGGACCTGGCACCGTCAGGTTCCACCCCAACACACACCCCCCACCAAAGCGCCTTCCCCCCACCTCCCACCGCGCCGCCAATATTGACCCCACCAGACCACCCCCCCCCCTCCCCTTTTCCGCACAAGAGGACGAAGAGGACTTCGGCATGCTCCCGGAGTTCCCCGATTACTGGCCAGCATCAGCACCGCCACCACCGCCATCGGTGCCACCTCCACCACCGCCAGCACCGACTGTTACGCTGCTCCCAACAAAGCATCAAAGCACCGGACCGGCTGAACCTTTGACGGACTCCGGACCGTCAACATGGACTTTTCTTTCCCTACCACTGTACATAATTGCACTAATTGTATATAGTTTCAAGTCACCCCTGCCAGACTCATTTTTAACAGGGGGTGAATGTGGTGAACCACTGTAATAGGAGATGTAAGGTAGGACCTGCACTACAGGTTCGCCGGTAGCTCCTGCCGGCTGGCTCCGCCCACGGAGAACTGTCTAAATATGTATGACCTCCAGTGCCCTGCCATTTCGCCAGCTCCAGCATCTACACATCTGACTGTAATAAAGCCACAGTTGTACCCAACTTTAGTCTTTGTGCAATTGATCGTGCATCACTGCCTTCCACCAGCATACCGTCAGCCTGCAAAATGGACAGCGTCCGCCCGCCGCTGCCGCCCCGCATCACCGGTAACCTGGGGGCCAACTGGAAAATATTCAAACAACGTTTCCAGCTCTACCTGGAAGCCACAGACCGGGAAGATGCCTCGGACAACAAGAAGATCGCTCTCTTCCTATCCACGGCCGGGGAACATGCCATCCACATTTTCAATTCTCTCACCTTTGCTGATGATGAAGATAAATCAAAATTCAAGACGGTCCTCCTCAAGTTTGACAGTCACTGCGACATCGAGGTGAATGAAAGTTTCAAGCGCTATGTATTCCAACAGCGTTTGCAGGGTAAGGATGAACCTTCCCAGTCCTTTCTCACCCACCTCCGCATCCTTGCGCAGTCCTGTAATTACGGGCCCACCTCCGACTCCATGATACGCGACCAGATCGTTTTCAGTGTTCAGTCGGACCCCCTACGCCAGCAGCTCCTCAAGATAAAGCAGCTCACCCTAGCGACCGCTATCGAGACCTGCGTGCTACACGAACACGCCACCAGTCGGTATTCCCACATCCAAGCGGCTGAAACGGTGCGGCAAGGTCCCCACGAGGCAGAACAGGTCCAAGCAATCGAGCAACTCCAGGGCCTCAGCCTGGATGAGGGCGGCCATTTCGCGCGCTTTTTGTGGACTCCTGCGCTTGTGCGCACCGAACGAGGGGACAGCGACGTCGATGAATGTACTGCGCAGGCACGCACCACGTACGGCCGCACCGCGCATGTGCGGTGGCGCAGCGAACGTACTGACACTACAACGTGTGGCAACTGTGGCTCCGCCCACTTAAAGCGGCAATGTCCTGCCAAATCCCGACGATGCCTGCGATGTGGCAAACTTGGCCACTATGCTGCTTTATGCAGATCAGCTCAGCCTGCCAACTCTCGTAGCTCCAGCCAGCCCCGCAGTAATGTCCGGGCCATTTAACCCACGGTCACCGAGCCCGATTCGGACCTGCTACCCGATATTGACACCGAGGACCCGAAGGCGCCTTTTCGAGTCGGTATCATTACAAAATCAGGGTGTCCCCGAAGCAAAGAATCCAGCCTCTATCGGTATACAGCATCGATCCGGACAATGTGTGGTGTGCCACCCTTACGGTCTACCGGTCCCAAATACGATTCCGCCTGGACACTGGTGCCTCTGCCAATCTCATTGCACGGTCTGACCTCCATGTCAAACCAGCCATCCTGCCATCAGCCTGCCAGCTATTAGATTATAATGGCAATGCCATTGCTGCCAGCGGCTCATGCCAACTTGAAGTGACGCACAGGTCACGCAAATCCATCCCTCCCTTTGAAATCGTGGGCTCCTCGAAAGCCTCCCTGCTTGCCGCGCAGGCATGCAAGCTGTTGAACCTAGTTCAGAGAGTTCACTCTCTCTCTCCTGCTGACGCATCTGCATTTCAGGACACTGACTTCAGGGCGCAGCCCGACGCCATTATCAACCAGTACCACGACGTCTTCGAGGACATGGGCACACTCCAATACACCTACAAGATCTTATTGAAACAGAATGCCACGCCTGTGGTGCACGCACCTTGCAGGGTCCCTGCACCCCTTAAGGACCGCCTCAAGCAGCAGCTGCAGGACCTCCAGAACCAAGGAACGATTTCCAAAGTCATGGAACCGACCGACTGGGTCAGTTCCATGGTATGAGTAAAAAAGCCTTCCGGCGAATTGAGAATTTGCATTGATCCCAAGGATCTAAATCGCAATATTATGAGAGAGCACTATCCAATTCCCAAGCTCGCGCCAAGCTCTTCACCAAACTCAATGCCTCAAAAGGATTCTGGCAAATCCAGCTTGATAAATCCAGTAGGAAACTCTACACATTTAACACCCCCTTTGGAAGATATTGTTACAACAGGATGTCATTTGGGATCATCTCTGCATCAGAAGTGATCCATAGGATTATGGAACAAATGATGGAAGGTATTGAAGGTGTTCGCGTCTATGTCGATGACATAATCATTTGGTCCACCACCCCGCAGGAGCATGTTAGTCGTCTCCAGCGCGTATTCAGGCGTTATACATGAGCATGGCCTCTGCCTCAATAGGGCCAAATGCTCTTTTGGTCAGACAGAACTTAAGTTCCTCGAGGACCACATCTCCCAATTGGGTGTGCAGCCGGATGCGGACAAGGTAGCTGCCATCACAGCTATGAAAACACCAGAGGACACGAAGGCGGTCCTCCGATTTCTGGGCATGGTCAATTTTTTAGGGAAATTCATCCCTAACCCCGCCTCTCATACCACGGCTCTCAGGAACCTGGTCAAGAAGGCGACAGACTTCCAATGGCTCCCTGCCCATGAGCGCGAATGGAGACAACTCAAGGCAAAACTGGTCTTAGCCTTCTGTGATCCAGCAAAGGAGGGCAAAATTCCGACCGATGCCAGTAAATCCGGCATTGGGTCAGTGCTCCTTCAACGTAATGAGGCCTCATAATGGGCCCCCGTTGCATATGCGTCACGTGCGATGACCCCCACGGAGCAGCGCTACGCGCAGATAGAAACGGAGTGACTGGGCCTTCTGACCGGTGTTGTTAAGTTTCATGATTATGTCTACGGACTTCCTCAATTCACCGTCGAGACCGACCATCGCCCGCTGGTCAATATAATACAGAAAGACTTGAACGACATGACGCCTCGCCTCCAGCGTGTTCTTCTCAAGCTCCGGCGATGCGACTTCCGTCTGGTATACACCCCAGGCAAGGACCACATCATTGCTGACGCTCTCTCCAGGGCAGTCAACACTCCATGTGACCCAGCGGGATTTGTCTGCCAGGTTGATGCCCCTGTGGCATTCGCGGCCTCCAATCTACCTGCCACGGATGAACGCCTCGTCCAAATCCGGGGCGAGACGGCGGCTGACCCCTTGCTACAGCGTGTCATGCGCCACCTAATGGACGGGTGGCTCAAGGGCCAATGCCCTCAGTTCTATAACGTCAGAGATGATCTGGCGATAGTAAACGGGATTCTTCTAAAACTGGACCACATTGTCATCCCGCATAGCATGCGCCAGCCTGTCCTGGAACAACTACACGAGGACCACCTTGGCGTGGAAAAGTGCCGCCGACGGGCCCGAGAGCCCGGCATTAATGAGGACATAGCCAACACAGTGCTCAACTGCCGCACTTGTCAGCGCTTCCAGCCGGCCCAACCACGTGAGACCCTGCAGCCCCATGAGTTGGTCACGTCACCATGCACCAAGGTGGGCATCAACCTGTTCCACGCGCTAGGTAGAAACTATGTCCTGATCGTAGACTACTTTTCGAATTACCCGGAGGTGATACGGTTGCACGACCTCACCTCGTCTGCAGTCATTCGTGCATGTAGAGAACCCTTTGCTCGACACGGCATCCCGCTCACGGTTATGTCGGACAATGGCGCTGCTTCACCAGCCAAGAATGGTCCAACTTTGCCAGGCGGTACAATTTTGCCCATGTGACATCCAGTCCCCTGTACCCCCAATCCAACGGCAAAGCAGAGAAGGGAGTACACATCGTCAAACGGCTCCTATGCAAGGCTGCCGATGCTGGGTCCGATTTCTACCTCGCCTTGCTGGCCTATCGCTCCGCCCCACTGTCCACTGGCCTGTCACCAGCCCAGTTACTCATGAGTCGCACCCTGAGGACGACGGTGCCGTCCATCCATGTCCCAGACCTCAACCATGTTCCGGTCCTTCGCCGGATGCAGCTGTCTCGTGCACAGCACAAGGCGGCTCATGACTCCCCTGCAGCTGATCTCCCTGCTCTGGCTCCAGATGACAAATTCCGCGTCCATCTTCCGGATGGGGGCTGGTCTGCAACCGCTGTTGTCCTTCGGCAGGTGGCCCCCCGCTCGTTCCTTGTTCGTCTACCGGATGGCTCTATTCTGCGCCGCAATCGATGCGCCCTTCGTCTCGTTCCACGCTCGCCACGTGATCCTCCAATGTCGCCTCGCCCTCCTGCTGACCCTGCCACGGACTATGCAGAGCTCCCTGTCATTCTGCCTCCACCTGACTTTGACGCAGTCCAGCCCGCTCCTGAACCGGCGGCTCTCGACCCACCCTTGAGGCGGTCAACCAGAATTTGTCGCCCACCTCAGAGACTAAATTTATGAACTTTTCAAATTATGGACTCTCTGAATTGTTTTGTTGCTTTGTTGGATCGTTTCCCTGGTTTGTATATAATGTTGATCTCGTTATTCTTGTTGCATACTGCTTCTCTGCGCCAGGCACCTTCCCATGTAAATAGCTTAGTCCTCATGTCCGTAGTCATGTAAATATGTCTTCGCCCCCACACGTAGTTAGGAACATTCTCACCACACACATACATTTTTTTATAAAAGGGGGGATGTCATAATATACACCAGTATATCATCGTGCAGACACACACACTGATGGACACACAGCAACACCAATCAACACAAACAACACCGCAGCCAATCACCAGTTAGAGCACACTCACTATATAGACAGGGGGCATCAGAGTTCCCGTTCATTCGGGATGCAGCCTCTCAGAAGGACAGAGCTTACAGCTTACAGCACAGATCTTCACCATGTGCTGAGTGCATAGACTGGTTACGACAGGCATAGGTCTTTAGTTTAATCTAACATTGTGTTAACCCACAGTGAAAGTATGTTCAACAGTTTCTAACTTAATAAAATCGTGTTGCACTATTTTAAGTGTTGGTGGCCTGTATGTGTTCCACGGATCCAGAGCACCCAACACATCAGAAAGCACATGCACAGCCGTGCCAGCCTGCCCTGTATGCTGGCTGTGAACGGCAGCCTCATCAGAAGGGTGGAACTTAGGGGAGCTGGTGGCCACCATCGCCACTCCATGCGGCGGGTCGGGTTGGTGCCCAGTGCACCATCCTCCCGATATGTGTCCATAGGGCCCTGGGGGTTCACCTTGGGAAGGACAGGCAGCTGCCTAGAGCCCCTGCTGCCCCTGCATCATCTGGCTCAGCCAGCCCTGGTGATTGGGCCACGCTCTGTAGCGCCTCGGCAATGCTCACCTGCGACTGGGATAAGCTCCGCAGCACCTCAGCCATTCCCATCTGAGAGTGGGACATGTCCCGCAGAACCTCATCAAGGTCAGCCTGGTACTTCGTGACATCCCCCAGCGAGGTGGACTTTCTGCCGAGACCCTCATCCATGGCTGCCACCAACTGCGCGATGCATTGGGTACCTCCACTGTTGGTGTCAACA
The DNA here is from genome assembly GCF_047496885.1 of Scyliorhinus torazame. Lineage (NCBI taxonomy): Eukaryota > Metazoa > Chordata > Chondrichthyes > Carcharhiniformes > Scyliorhinidae > Scyliorhinus > Scyliorhinus torazame. The sequence continues at coordinate 112,242,854 of NC_092727.1, forward strand.
TTGTGTACCAGGCTATCCACTCCAGTCACCACCCTACCAGTGTTGACCTCGGTGCCACGCATTGCCGGCTACATCTCCTGCCCCTTGGCCTCTGGGACTCCTCCAATTGGCTATGGATTGGCTGGAGGGACACTGACATCTCCCTCTGAATGTCCCGGCCGCACCCTAACGTCTCCATCAGTTCTGGGATGACCTCTTCCACAGGATCAGCATCAGGCTGGGACCCAGCTGGACCCTGGGATCCAGCAGACCTCTGACTTCTGTTTCTGGGGGGTTCCTGCCTCCACCTGATGTACATCAGCAGCAGTGTGGTGCTCATCAGATTGTGCCCCAGAAGCCAGATCACTAACATTTCCCACTGAGGTGTGTGTATCTGCAATGGTGGAGGGTGGGGGATGACAGCTGTGATGAGGCTACTATGGTGGCATCCTCGGAGCTCACCTCCAAGGGGGTCTCCTGGGAGGCTGGAGAGAGGGCCACCTGGGATGGGCCGGCGCCGTTGGCTGGAGGACCTGCGGGAGAATGGACATGTGGTCAGTGAGAGGTGATTTGTTCTGTTCTAGGTGTAACATAAGCAGCTTCCTTGTGGTGCACTTAACAAAGGAAGATTCAGATGTGGAGATAACGTCAACACGTTTATTAAACTATTTACACTTCTATTACTCGGGTTCGACACTACTGCTAATCCTACTATAGCTACCCAGACTGACTAACCAGTTGCTGCAATCCACGTGGTGGATGTAATATTGAATCAACCCTGTGTCTGTACTCACTGACTGTCTCCACTGGAAAGAGACAGATCATGTGTGTGGTGTCCTTTATATCTGGGTTGGTGTAATGCCCCCCTGTGGTCGTGTCACCTCTGTGTGTATCGTGAATGTCCATTGGTCATGTCCTATCTAACTGATCTATTGGTTGAGTGTGTGTGTGTGTGTGATGTCACTGTTGCTCCCTCTAGTGTCTAGCTAGCCTACATGCATTTACATTGATGCACATCACCACAGGAGGCATTGGTCAATCAGTCAGGCAATAATAACTCACGTTTGACAGGTCCTCAGGGGCAGTTCCATGGTGGGAGGGGTTGGTTCCCTGGGGTGGGAATTCTGTGGTTGGGAGTGGGACGAGAAGTTCTCTGATGGGAGGGTGGGTTTGCATGGGAGGGGAGTTTCTATTTTTATTTTGTAAATAGACGCACCCTTACGATCCTGGTGGGGTGGGCTCACTCAGAGCATGTCCCACCAGCGTGACGTCATGGGAATCGCCCCTTGCTGGTTTTTTTCTTGACTCTCAAGCCGGCGGAAAAGCTGCATTTGGGGCCATCGGTTTCCTCACCGATTTTCCTACTCACTGCGTCACTGCCTTTTTATCCAGAAAATACCAGCCACTCTTTCAACTGGAGGTAATGGAAGGATGCGGCCCACTCACATTTCACTTATATGTTTGTCACACTGCAATGTCCCTCCCTCGCACCCACTTTCACGCTAATGTCCGGGCCCCAGTTCCTAACGTTAAAATGAAACAAGCAGAAAAGCTGTCACTTGGGTGTCACGGTGGCACAGTGGTTAGCACCGCTGCCTCATGGCACTGAGGATCTGGGTTTGATCCTGGCCCCGGGTGGAGTTTGCACATTCCCCCTGTGTCTGCGTGGGTCTCACCTCCACAACCCAAAGATGTGCAGGGTAGTGGATTGGCCACGCTAAATTGCCCCTTGATTGGAAAAAAGTATTGGTTACTCTAAATTTATAAAGAAGAAAAAAGTAACACTTTTAATTTTTAATAATCTTTATTGTCACAAGTAGGCTTACATTAGCACTGCAATGAAGTAACTGTGAAAATCCTCCGGGTACACAGAGGGAGAATTCAGAATGTCCAAATCACCTAACAAGCACGTCTTTCGGGACTTGTGGGATGAAACGGGAGCCCCCGGAGGAAACCCGCACAGACACAGGGAGAACGTGCAGACTCCGCAGAGACAGCGACCCAAGCCGGGAATCGAACCTGGGGCCCTGGAGCTGTGAAGCAACAGTGCTTCGCACTGTGCTACCGTGCTGCCCAGCTGTCACTCAATCGCTAATCTGAAAGTGGTTTAAAGAAGATTTGGGCATTTCCACACGCCATGGGTCAGATTTAGTTTCATTTCTGAAGTAATTTGGCGTGCTATAATCCAATTTTCTTTTTAAAAGCTCTGGGTGACCCATGTGCTGGGTCACCTTGGAGGGGGGGGGGGGGGGTCACGATACTAACCCAGATAGATGGGTGGATAATGGTTTCCCCTCTCTCTCTTGGCTGCTAAGGATCACAAGTGCAATGCATTTAGGCACTTTCGAGCCAGTTTCAACGGCACTAAGCAGCCTGAACATTTGGCACTCATTAATAGTAATTCGGCAATGCTCCCAGTGAAAGGATGGGATGAAAGAATCAATAACGCAGAAGTCCCCAACTGGTGATGCAGCTGAGGCTCTGTGCCGGGCTGATTCAGAGAAAGTTCTGCATTGCAGCTCGCCTTATCCGGACCAAACTCAAGAGTGCTTAATGCTGTGCTAACATCCAGTTGAAACATTTCCCGTTTCCCACTGCCTTTACCATTCATCACTTTGGTCGCGCACAACATGAGCTACTTCAGCAGAAACTGACAGCCTGTGCAGGCTGTGAGAATGGGACCATATCAACAGCAAGACTTTAACATTAAACCTGCGAGAAAATGGGAAATGGTGCAATCTCAGCAGCGAGCATGCATGCTAATAGATTCGACCCCTGTGTATCTAAATGGCAGTTTAATTACTTTATTCATTTATACTTAATATTCTTTATTTCTCTTTCCGTCCTGTTGATGCCACAGATCACTCTGGCAGCAACCCTGGTCTGTGGCCTCTGCCAGGGCTGCTTTGTAACCAGCTGCTTGTAGGTCTGTGTGTGCAGAAAGCCAGGAGGATAGAACCCAATGAAAATGAGTGTAATGTAAATTTAAAACTGATGTCACGGAGGCATATTTCCTCGTTTGATAAATGTTTAGAGCAATCTTCTAGGCAGGGGAGTAAAAGCAAAGCCATTAGGGATATTAAAAATACACTGTGATGAACCAAATGCTTTTCTCATTGTCCTGCATGTTCTTCTCACTACTGTCCTCCTCCGTGACATTCGCCCACCCTCGAGATGCCACTCGGAGCAATGGAAAATCAAATATTGAATTTTCCCCTTAATGGTCGAAAGAACTATGTAGAAGTGGAGGCATAGCATCAGAGGGGGCAGGGGAAGGGATGGAATTATGAATGAAACTACTGGGGCGGAATTCTCCGACCCCCCCGCCGGGTCAGAGAATTGCCGGGGGGCGGCGTGAATCCCGCCCCCTCCGGCCGCCAAATTCTCCGGCACTGTCCGCGGGCGGGCCTGTGCCGTGGGGGCACTCTTTTCCTTCCACTCGGCCATAGCCTCCGCGATGGCCGATGCGGAAGTGACCCCCCCCCCCCCCTGCTCATGCATGGGGATGACGTCAGCAGCCGCTGACGCTCCCGCGCATGCGTGGTCTTCCGCAGGCCGGCGGAGTCCCTTCAGCCTCGGCTGGCGTGGCGCCAAAGGCCTTTCCCGCCGGCCGGCGGCGCGCCGACCACTCCGGCGCGGGCCTAGCCCCTCAAGGTGAGGGCTTGGCCCCTAAAGGTGCGGAGAAATCCGTACCTTTGGGGCGGCCCGACGCCGGAGTGGTTCACGCCACTCCATCACGCCGGGACCCCCCGCCCCGCCAGGTAGGGGAGAATCCCAGCCCTGTTCTCTGAATTTTCAGAGGCATTAATGAACCTTAAAATCTGTGATCCAGGCGTTTTGTCTTCCTTTCTAAGAAGAGTTATGCTTACAACTAGAGGACATGACAATCTATAAATAGTCGAAACATTGCTTGAACCTGCGACTACCACCCTGTCCCATTTTTACAATTTAAATCCAGGTCTACCTCTTCCTTACTTTGACTATCTTGCCTATGTCCCATCTCAGGTGACTTCTTTAAGGCTCATGCGATTACACCACTTCCAAGGCGGGCAGAGAATGGCTGACAGGCGTCAAACCGGTGCCGGCCACAATCTGGGTGTCAGAGTGGATTCTCCGCCCGATTGCCGATTACGATATCAGCGTCGGACAACGGAGAATCCCGCCCAAGGTTTATGGTCTGGGATCATTCATCAGAACTGATAGTCTGCACAATCATGGCCATGTAAAGAGCAATCAACATGGATCCAGAAAGGGAAGATCCTGCTTCAAGAAATGACATCTCAAAAAGTGAAACCACCTACAAGGTGTTGCACTGACGTTCCATGGGAAAGGCATTTTGTTAAACTGGAAGCTGAAGAAACTCAGGACAAAGCGTAACCATGGATAAGGAATTGTCCGATGGATGGTAAACAACAGTTTACAATGTGGGGTGATGGTAGTGTAGTGGTATTGTCACTCGATATTGTCATATTGTCCTCATGCCCGACACAAGACTCCCTAAACAAGTGCTCTACTCCGAGCTCCACAATAACAAGCAATCGCTAGGAGGGCACAGGAAGCACTCCAAGGACACTCTAAAAACCTCCCTAAATAAATGCATGGGAATCGCTTGCCCTAGAATGCACAGACTGGGGAAGAAGCATCTGCGAAGATGCCAGCCACCTCGAGTGTCACAGAGTGGAGCACTTGGATTGGATTGGATTGGATTTGTTTATTGTCACGTGTACCGAGGTACAGTGAAAAGTATTTTTCTGCGAGCAGCTCAACAGATCATTAAGTACATGAGAAGAAAAGGGAATAAAAGAAAATACATAATAGGACAACACAACATATACAATGTAACTACATAAGCACTGGCATCGGATGAAGCATACAGGGTGTAGTGTTAATGAAATCAGTCCATAAGAGGGTCATTTAGGAGTCTGGTGACAGTGGGGAAGAAGCTGTTTTTGAGTCTGTTCGTGCGTGTTTTCAGACTTCTGTATCTCCTGCCCGATGGAAGAAGTTGGAAGAGTGAGTAAGCCGGGTGGGAGGGATCTTTGATTATACTGCCCGCTTTCCCCAGGCAGCGGGAGGTGTAGATGGAGTCAATGGATGGGAGGCAGGTTCGTGTGATGGACTGGGCGGTGTTCACGACTCTCTGAAGTTTCTTGTGGTCCTGGGCCGAGCAGTTGCCATACCAGGCTGTGATGCAACCTGATAGGATGCTTTCTATGGTGCATCTGTAAAAGTTGGTAAGAGTCAATGTGGACATGCCGAATTTCCTTAGTTTCCTGAGGAAGTATAGGCGCTGTTGTGCTTTCTTGGTGGTAGCATCGACGTGGGTGGACCAGGACAGATTTTTGGAGATGTGCACCCCTAGGAATTTGAAACTGCTAACCATCTCCACCTCGGCCCCGTTGATGCTGACAGGGGTGTGTACAGTACTTTGCTTCCTGAAGTCAATTACCAGCTCTTTAGTTTTGCTGGCATTGAGGGAGAGATTGTTGTTGCTACACCACTCCACAAGGTTCCCTATCTCCCTCCTGTATTCGGACTCATCGTTATTCGAGATCCGGCCCACTATGGTCGTATCGTCAGCAAACTTGTAGATGGAGTTGGAACCAAGTTTTGCCATGCAGTCGTGTGTGTACAGGGAGTAGAGTAGGGGGCTAAGTACGCAGCCTTGCGGGGCACCAGTGTTGAGGAGGTGTTGTTGTTCATTCTTACTGATTGTGGTCTGTTGGTCAGAAAATCGAGGATCCAGTTGCAGAGTGGGGAGCCAAGTCCTAGGTTTTGGAGCTTTGATATGAGCGGCTGGGATTATGGTGTTGAAGGCGGAGCTGTAGTCAATAAATAGGAGTCTAATGTAGGAGTCCTTGTTTTCGAGATGCTCTAGGGATGAGTGTAGGGCCAGGGAAATGGCGTCTGATGTGGACCGGTTGCAGCAGTATGCGAATTGCAGTGGATCAAGGCGTTCTGGGAGTATGGAGGTGATGCGCTTCATGATCAACCTCTTGAAGCACTTCAATACGATTGAAGTCAGGGCCACTGGTCGGTGGCCAAGCATAAGCAGTGGAAAGAGCGCAGAGTCCAGAGTGTCCAATCCACCCACCTCATCGATCTCCACCTGTCCCACCTGTGGCAGAGTCCGCGGCTCCAGGATTGGTCTATTCAGCCACCACAGAACCCCCCCCCCGCAAGTTAACGCAAGTCATCCTCAGTCCTGAGGGACTGCCAAAGAAGAAGAAGGGCTGGTAATTCAGAGTCATAACGCAATGCTCTGCAGTTCCGGGTTCAAATCCCACCACAGCAGATGGTAAGAATTATAAGCCTAATGATGACGATTGCTGTAAAAACGCATCTGGCTCACTAAAGTCCAATAGGGAAGGAAATCTGCTGTCCTTACAAAGTCTGACCTACGTGTGACTCCAGATCCACAGCAATATGGTTGACTCTTAAGTGCCCTGTGAAATTGAAGAGCAATTAGGGATGGGCAATAAATGCCCATATCCCTTGAATGAATTTTATAAAAGTTACTCGTTCAAGCATTATCGGGCCGATGTATGGGTTTTGGAATTCATTACTCTACAGAGGGTTGGAGCACAGTAGGTTGATGGCTGTCAGTCTCCACTTCGTTGTTCTTCGAGTTTCTCCGCCAGCTTCGCAATGATTGTTAATGGTTCTGTTAATGGATCACAAATCTTCCTCCATCTCTTAGCATTTTAGGCTAAATAACATCGATCTCTAGGGATTTATTTATTTTTGGTACTTTTAGCTTGTCTAGGACTTCCATCTCATTTAAATCAATGCAATTCCTTTTGCCTAGTTTATCTCTGTCAAGGGTTCCTTAGGTTTTTGTCTGAGAGAATATCAGGAGGAAGTAATAATTGAATACACTGAATATACTAACGTATTGGAGTATTTCCTTACTGCTGATGTTTCGCGTTTGTGGCAATGTTCTTTTTTTCTTGGTCTCTGCCTTTCTGACCTCTATTTTAATGTGGCTCTGCATTCACACTGACTGTCTTGCCCTTTCTCCCTGAAGGATTCATAGAAGTTGCTACCCCTTTTTATTTCATTTTGGAGCAGTTCATTAATTCTCTCGGGGTCAGCCTTTTCTCTGAACGGACGCAGGCACTCGACTCACTGCTGCCCACAATTTTGCGAGAAATTAGCACTGTCCCTCAGCCAGGCCATCAGGATGTTTTGTGTGGGCGATGAAAAGCAATCACCCTGGTGTATTAAGGAATACTCGTCTGAAGCCAGGATCAGAGCAGACTCTAACGGGGCTTTTCACTTTAACTCTGCATGCTGCCTGTGCTAGCTGTACCCAGGTGTTTGATGCTGGCAGTAAGTACGAGAATAAAATTGCTTCATTACACGGCACTGACATCTCTCACTTCAATGAACAGCAAAAACCGTGAACCTCTATTACCTTTTAAGCAATACATGCAGTGATCAAGTTTTGTCTGTCCACAAAGAACTTGCAGGGTAGAAATTCTCCTCTTTGACTGTGTTTACGTTTTTTCTATATTAAAATGATTTCTCCATTGACAAAAGTGATAAAGGGGTTGGCTGCTTTCATTGTGATTCTGTGAGGCATTATTTGGAGGCGCATAAGAGTAGCCCACACAAATCTGGCCTCTAATTTTCTTTTCCCCCCCATTATGAAATGTTTTCACTTAGTGTCTAAGTGATAGGCTGCCTGGGAACAGAAATCTGCCGTGGAGGAAATCATGATAGCAATCGCGTACTACACTTAAAAACAACATGGGAGATGTCACTGGAGTAATGAGTACTGCTCAGAACTAGATTCTTCTTCATTTACTTTCCCAGTACTCCTCTTCCTAATCGATGTGTGTGCGCCTGTGTGCTTTTTTCCAGCCAGCTCTTTTTGCAGGCCGCGTGTTGTCTGTGCTTTATCTTCTGGACAGGGTGGCAGGGAGTGTCGGGCCTTCAGGCCTTTCGGCCCTCACTGCCAATCAAGCTGCAGGTAGTTGGCAAACAAGAGGCAAAACAGTCTATCAATCCTTCGTCTTTGAGGAAAAGCTCAAACAGGCACAGCAGGGGACCAATAAAGATGTATGGTGTAGGCTGTGGATGCCCCCAGGAAAAGGGTGTAGGCCTCAAAGTTGTAGTTCAATGATGCACAATAATCATAAAATAATCTTTATTGTCACAAGTAGGCTTACATTGACACTGCAATGAAGTTATTGAGAAAAGCCCCTAGTCGCCACATTCCAGCCCCTGTTTGGGTACACGGAGGGAGAATTCAGAATGTCCAAATTACCTAACAGAATGTCTTTCGGGACTTGTGGGAGGAAACCGGAGCACCCGGAGGAAACCAATGCAGACACAGGGAGAACGTGCAGACTCCGCACAGATAGGGACCCAAGCCGGGAATCGAACCTGGGACCCTGACGCTGTGAGCAACAGTGCTAACGAAGCATCTGACAGTAGTCTGTGCCATACATTTCCTTATTTCTGTCTATGTGGGAGTACAGAAAAGAGGAGTGGTGAAGAAACAGATTCTCTGGTTTGGCACCAGAGTGCCGGCGCCAAAACGGGAGTCCTTTACTCCGGCGCCGGCACCGGTTCTGAGACCCGATTCTCGGATCCTGGGGTGGGGCCAGCAGGGTGCTGGAGCGGCCCCTTCTGCTCCAGCTGCCGGTCCTGGCGTCGACCCGGCGCCGCTGGGTCCATGCATGCGCAGTTGGGCCGGCATCAACTAGCGCATGTGCACTGGCCGTCATCCTCGCGCCGGCCTCAACGCCAAATGGCGCAGGAATCCAGGAGCCGGCGCGGAAGAAAAGTGTTCCGCAGCCAGCGAGGCCGGCCCGCCGATCAGTGGGCCCTGATCGCGGGCCAGGCCACTGTGGAGGCCCGCGCTGGGGTTGGACCCCCGCCCCCCCACAGGCCCCCCCCCCCCCCCCAGACCATTCAACCCCGAGGTCCCGCTGGTCCAGAGCATGTTAGAATGGCGGCGGCGGGATTCGGATTTTTTCGGACTGCCGCTCGGCCCGTCTGGGCCGGAGAATCGTGGCGCTGCCGGAGAATCGCCACGACGGCTGTTTGCAGTGATTCTCTGTGCGGCCAGGCGCCATGCGCGCCAACCCATTTTTTCACGGGCGGGAGAATGGCGTCCCGGCGTCAGGGCGGCGATTCGCGATTCGCACGGCCCCCCTCCGATTCTCCGACGGGGGGTCGGAGAATCGCACCCATTACTCCCCACAATCATGCAGTTGCTCCACTTCTAGTTGACAAAGAGAGGGCATTATCCAGCAGGAGGAAGCCTGTGGCCGTTTTATTGGCTCTCGGAGTTCTTCCAGCTCGTGTGGATGAAAGCAAGGGCCACAGGTTGGATGAGATACCTAACCATGGCACTGTAATACAGGAAGCCGAGGTGCAAATTAATAGGAATGTAGTGGTAGAAAGGGACAGCATAGCCAGGGGAATAAACACCAGCTCGGCAGTTGAGAGTGAGAATCCAGACAGCTGTGTTGCCGGGGTTCTGGACAGTTGCTCAGAACCTGCGCTGGGAGGGGGAGAATCCAGTTGCTGTGGTCCATGTAGGTACTAATGACAGATAGGACAAAGAAAGAACTTTTTCTTAGGAAGTATGAATGGCTAGGGGCTAAATTAAAAAGCAGAACTTCAAAAGTATTAATCTTTGGTTATTACCTAAGCCATGAACATATTAGCATAGGGTAAATGAGATTGAATCTGACTTCACTGTAGAAGAAATAAATAACATTTCAGAAATAATTGTAAATCAAGAGATGAAAGAACTTAAAACAATTAGACTTACAAAGGAAACGGTATAGAGAAAATTATTAAAACTAAAGGCTGACAAGTCCCCAGATCCTGATGGACTTCATCATAAGGTCTGAAAAGAAATGGCTGTTGAGATAGAATCATGGAATCATAGAATCTCGACAGTGCAGAAGGAGGCCATTCAGCCCATCAAGTTTGCACTGACCCTCTGAAAGAGCACTTCACTGAAGCTCACTTCCCTCCCCTCTACCATTAACCTCTTAATCTAACCTACGCATCTTTTTGGACACTTCGGGGCAATTTCGCATAGCAAATCCACCTAACCCACACAGCTTTGGACAGTAGGTGCATTGATTTTAATTTTCCTAAATTCCCTAAATTCTGGAACGGTTCCATCAGATTGGAAAACAGTGAATATAAATCCTCTATTCAAGAAAGGATATTAGGTAGGAACCTACAGTGCTGTTTGCCTAACATCTATCATAGGGGGAATGCTGGAATTTACTATTAAGAAGGCATTTCGAAAATCTTAATGCAATAAAGCAGAGTCAAGGGGTGGCACGGTGGTGCAGTGGTTAGCACTGCTGCCTCATGGTGCTGAGGACCCAGGTTCGATCCTGGCCCCGGGTCACTGGCTGTGTGGAGTTTGCACGTTCTCCCCGTGTCTGCGTGGGTCTCACCCCCACAACCCGAAGATGTGCGGGGTAGGTGGATTGGCCACACTAAATTGCCTCTTAATTGGAAAATAAAGAATTGGGAACTTCAAATTTATTTTTAAAAAGTAAAGCAGAATCAACATGTTTTAGTGAAAGAGAAATGGGGCTGGATTCACCGTCGGCGGGATCCTCCGTTTCGCCGGCAGCGCGCTCACGTCCGCAGATTTCCCGACGGTGTGGGGGTGCCCACAATGGGAAAATCCGACTGGCCGGCTGCCAGGACTGAGAATCCCGCTGCTGGTGGGGGAGCACTGTACCAGAAAACGGTTGTGGTAGAACGGAGAATTCCGCCCGATGGTTTTGGGCTAATTTATTAGAGTTCTTTGAGGAAGCAACAATTAAGCAATGTGGATAAAGAGGAACCTGGAGATGTGGCACACTTAGATTTCCGGAAAGCGTTTGACTGGGTGCCACATCAAAGGTTACCACAGAATATAAGAGCTCATGAGCTAGGGGGTTATAGATTAGAATGGATAAAGGATAGGGTAGCTAACAGCAAACAAATGGTAGGAATAAATGGGCCATTTTTGTGTTGGCAGAATGGAGTGCCAGAGGGATCATTTCAGGGGCCTCAAATATTTACAATGCATATCAATGAGTTGGAGGCAGGGTTGCTCAATTTGCTGATGGCACAGAGATAGGCAGGAGAGTAAGCTGTGAGGAGGATATAAGAAGTCTTCAAAGGGATATTGACAGGTTAGGTGAATGGGGAAAAAATGTGGCAGATGGAGAATAATGTAGGAAAATGTCCACGTTGGCAGCAATAGAAAAACAGCATATCATTAAGATGGAGAGAGATCGCAGAAATGGATCTGGCTGTCTTGGTACATGAATCACAAAACGTTGGTAAGCAGGTACAGCAAGTGATTAGGAAGGCAAATGGAATGTTGTTTATTGCAATGGGAATGGAGTATAAAATAAGGAAGTTTTGCTTCAGTTATCCAGGGCATTGGTGAGAACACATCTGGAGTACTGGGAAGAGAGCAGTGGAGGCTGAGACATTGAATATTTCTAAGGCTGAGTTAGATAGGTTCTTGAATGTCAAGGGAGTCAAAGGGTATGGGGGGTAGGAAGAAAAGTGAAGGCCACAATCAGATCAGCCATGATCTTATCAAATGCTGGAGAGGCTTGAAGGGCCGAATGGCCTATTCCTGCTCCTATATCTTTTCATATGAGTAAGATACGATTGACTGCGATGCCTTCCGAGACCCACACCGCTTGCCAGGCCTCAGTTGGTTCGATAAGACTAAGGAGTGCTGATTACAGGTCAGCGGGTGAAGGGGAACTTGCTGTTACTAAGCCCAGGTACAGTGTAACCTCTCCTTATTCAGCTAGGATTAATTAGACATAAATCAGAATTATTTAGCCAATTTACAGCGATTCATTTTCAATATGGGTAAGTTACTTTACATGTATATATTTAAATAATCACCTTCGGAAAAAGTGCAGGGTGCTCACAAGGGTAAACAATATTATGTTTATGATCCTCACACATTTGTCTTCAATAGCTTTTTAACTTCAGATAGTGAAAGCCTAATTCCCAAGCCACATGTACTCATTATAAGCCTTGAATTAGCTCCAGTGAGATTCTGCCTAATCAAGCAATAGAGAGATCAACCCACTTACCATCTGCAGGAAGCCTCATAGACTTGGGGCTAACAGCTGGATCTACTGATAGCCATGACACTGACAAACGCTACTGACTATAATTTTTTTCGTCATAGGGTGCAATTACTGTCCTTTCACTGCAAGCACTGGTGTTGACAGGCGGGCAATCTCTACAATTTCAATCCCCGCTCATTAGTTACTTTCACTTCAGTCTTTTATTCCGCAAAAACTAATTTATATATTTAGATCCCTCCACACAAATATGTAAAATCTGATGAGGGCAATGCGATGCCTTTTGAATTAGGAGGGTCTTTTGCCTAAAATATCCCCTGGTCTGGTTCTCGACGTGGGATCTCACAGGCAGCATGTCACAGAAGACGTCCAATCTGCCTTTGAAAGGAATTCCGCTGAATTTGGTTGGGATCATTTTAACTCTTATCGGCGATTCCGAAGCAGAATGACATAGATCACGGCTTCAACCCATTTAGAAGATGCAACACAACATTCCTTTAAAACTATTCCTAGGATTTGGAAAAATTTATTTTATTTTATCGCTTGACTTTGTGTAGAGTGGAGAGTTTATGTAGTCTGCACCAGAGCTTTTTAAAAAAATTCTGTTATGGGACATGGGTGTCGTTGCCTAGGGCAGCATTTGTTGGCCATCCCTAATTGCCCTTGAGAAGGGGGTGGTTAACCATTGCAGTACAGGTGGTGTAGGTACACCCACAGGGCTCTTATGAAGGGAGTTCCAGGATTTTGACCTAGTGAGAGTGAAGGAATTGCGATGTTGTTCGAAGTCAGGATGGTGTGTGGTTCATAAGGGAACTTGGAGACAGTGGTGTTCCCATGCATCTTTAACCATCTTTTCCCAAAAGAAAACAGTCCAAGCTTCACTAATCTGCCCTTGTAACTGAAGTCTCTCATCCCCGAAACCATGCTCATAGATTTTCATGCATTGCCGGAACGTCTTTCACATCCAGAGGGTGCTTTCTCTGCTCATCCAGGTCCGTAATTAAGTGAAAGGAACTTTAAAACATTGCCAGTATCTCAATTCTTTCCACTGTAGTCAATTAAACGGTGTTCATCCACTCAAGCCTAGGTTACATTGCAGTTTAATGAAGATCTATGGAATGCGTGTGGAACACAGGTAGACAGGTGGAGATATGGCATCACCGCAGTTCACTGTTGTGATTGACAACCAGATTCACCGGCCCAGTTTAAAAATCTGGCACATCTGTGTTAACAAGCACTCAAGCTCATCACAGCAAAAACCTGTCTGTGAGATGGGTAAAACAATTGGAAGTGCAGAAGGAAACAATATAAAATGTCTTTACGGGTTCTTTGTTTCATTACTTTTGCATTGTTTACTAGGTAGTGATATAGATGATGTTAGCGAATCAGCAACCAAAGATGTGCAGGTTAGGTGGATTTTTTTTACATTCGCTCATGGGATGTGGGCGTCGCTGGCTGTGCCAGCATTTATTGCCCATCCCTGAGGGCACTTAAGAGTCAACCACTTTGCTGTGGATCTGGAGTCACATGTAGGCCAGACCAGGTAAGGACAACAGATTTCCTTCCCTAAAGCACATTAGTGAACCAGATGTGGTTTTACGACAATTGACAATGGTTTCATGGTCACCTATAAGACCTTTAATTCCAGATTTTTATTGAATTCAAATTTCACCATCAGCCATGGCGGAATTCGAATCCGGGTCCCCAAAGCATGACTCTGGGTCTCTGGATTACTAGCTCAGCGACAATACCACTATGCTCCTTAGTGTCCAAAAATGTGCAAGCTGGGCAGCACGGTGGCGCAGTAGGTTAGCACTGCGGCCTCACGGCGCCGAGGTCCCAGGTTCGATCCCGGCTCTGGGTCGCTGTCCGTGTGGAGTTTGCATATTCTCCCCGTGTTTGCGTGGGTTTCACCCCCACAACCCAAAGATGTGCAGGCCAGGTGGACTGGCCACGCTAAATTGCCCCTTAATTGGAAAAAAAATGAATTGGGTACATTAATGTATTTTTAAAAATTAAAATGTGCAGGTTAGGTGGGGTCATGGACATAGGGCGGAGGAGTAGGCCTAGGAAGGGTGCTCTTTCAGAGGGTTGGGGTGGACTCGATGGGCCGAATGGTCTCCTTCTGCACTGCAAGGACTCCATGGATCTCTCTCAATCTTTATTTGCATTTGCTTCAATGGGACGGGATGTAAAATTAGCTGTTGCTCAATCAATCATTTTATATACTGCACAATTATGTCGAAATTCACTCCCTGAAATCCCATTTTATTTTCTCTTTCTGTCTTCTGCCTCTCTTCCTCCCGTGCCCTCTCCCCGGTTATCTGTCCATACCACAATGTCCTTACTTTAAGCAAAATGTGGGCTCTGTAATATCTTCACTTGGGTGAATGGTCAGGGGCTGCCCTTCAAACACTGTGGAATGTTACTACTGTCCTCTCACCTCCAGGTCATTCGGTCTCTGCTTCATAGAGGCAACTCACCTCATGCTGCTGCCAAGTTGATCCGGTCAAGGGGCGTGGTGAATAAAGGTGATCCAACAGCTAATTCCTAATGTGAACTCTCGGGTTGTGATGACCAGGTCAAAATCGCAAATTAATTCTGATATGGTTTGTGGCAAGTGCTCTCGTCACCCCGATAAATTAAAAGAATATTTACTTCCTTGAAATCATTCTCACTTAACCCCTCTCGTAGCTTTCCTTTTCCTCACTGGTTTAATTCTTAAATGGCAAGGGAGTTAGCATTGTAAAAACCATCTGCAGCTAAGGCACATTACTGTGTCTAGACTTTAGCAGAACGCCCCAAACACAGTCTGTGTGGTGTAGATTTCTTACGATAGGCAGGTTCTCGCTACTTTTTTTAACAACAGTAGTATATAGCTGTCAATTCCACAGCTTAAAACCCCAGAACAACTTTTACAGCAAACCAACAGATTGCTTTGTGGTTAGTTTTCTGATTTATATTTCTGACGCGAGACACTGGAAATCGCAAAGTTTGAACTTTGGAACCTTACCCTGGGAAAACGATTGTCACAGTATTCCGAGAGAATGTTCAGAACCTTGAAGAGATTGAAATTGTTTACATTTGCTAGCAGTGCTCCCGTGGTGTTGCTCACGGTCGGTCAGATGATGTTCTATCTGTAATGTCAGAAGCATTGGACCATGTGCAGAAAAAGCAAAATATTGCGGGTGCTGGAAATCAGAAGCAGAAGTAGAAAATGCTGGAAATACTCAGCCGGTCAGGCAGCATCTGTGGGGAGAGAAACATGTCTGTGACCTTTCATCAGCTCTCCACACAGTATTGTGTAATGCACCACATATTTAATCTGCTGTCATGGGTTGTCTGCATTCAAGTGCCTGCCCTTTTAAAGCCACAGGGGGCGCTTTGCAGCCACATTCACCATCAGAGAGAATGACGATGTGGACCGGAAAGTCCGGAGAGAACTGGGAAATACCAATTTAATGACTTGCAATAAATTTTAATATCATCAGCCAGCACCTTTAAGGCAGTGAGTTCCAGACTCCCACCACCCTCTAAACCTCCTGCCCCTTACCTTAAATCTATGCTCCCTGGTCATTGATCCCTCTACCAAGGGGAAAAACTACTTCCTGTCTACTCTATCTGTTCCTCTCATAAATTTATACATCTCAATTACGTCTTCCCTCAGTCTCCACTGCTCCAATAAAAATAACCCCATTCTATCCAATCTCTCTTCATAATTAAAACTCTCCAGCCCAGGCAACATTCTGCTAAAATTCCTCTGCACCCTTTCCAGTGCTATCACATCCCTCCTATAATGTGGATTCCAGAACTACACACAATATTCCAGCTGTGGCCTAACCAATGTTTTATACAGTTCCAGCATAACCCCCCTGCTCTTAAACTCTATGCCTCACCTAATAAAGGCAAGTATATCATATGCCTTCTTAACCACTTTATGCACCTGCACCTTAAGGACTGGTGTACATACACACCAAGGTCTTCTCTGATCTTCGGTGCTTCCCTGGATATCCTACATGGATATCATGTATTCCCTTGCCTTGTTTGTCCTGCCCACATGCGTCACCTCACACTTGTCCAGATTGAATTCCATTTGCCACCGATCAGCCCATCTGACCAGTCCATCTATATTAGCCTGTAATCTAAGACTATCCTCCTCACTGTCTACCCCCCACTAATTTTCGTATCGTCCACAAACTTACTGATCAACCCTCCTACATTCATATCTAAATCATTTATATAAACCACAAACAGCAAGGGCCCCAACACTGATCCCTGCGGGACCCCACTGGGCACAGGCTTCCAGTCAGAAAAACACCGCTTGACCATCACCCTCTGCTTCCTGCCACTCAGCCAATTATGGATCCAATTTGCCACATTTTCTTGGATCCCATGAGATCTCGGGCTGGATTCTCCGTTTTTGGGACTATGTCCCCACGCAGTCGTGAAAACTGTGGTCTTTTACGGCAGGAAAACTGGCGTCAAAAGGCCACAGATTCACAGCCTTGCAGGGGGCTACCAGGCAGCTGCCATGGAGCTCGTAGCTCCATCTGCCGATATGGTTCCCCCCACTTCCGGGTCAGAGGCCGTGCATGTCTGTCCTAAAATCCTCTCATATGACAGAGACATTCTGCAGCTTGTTCCTTGGAGAAGCATTTCATTCCCTTTAAAGTCCCAAAAGACTCTGTGTTTCACTGTTGCAGTACAACTGCTTTTATACCTTTGTACTTGGTTGCTTACATTGAATTTCACACCCATTGACCCTCAAAGGGGGAGGTGTTAGCTTTTATTGTTTTTATAGCAGTGCACGGTCCATTTACTCTGAAGTGCTTTCTCTTTTGGGCAGGCGTTCTGTCGGACAACATTTTTTCTACAGTGTTTTTTTTTTACTCTGAAGTGCTTCTTAGAAAGAGCAGGTGCTCTGCCTGACAGCATTTATTTTTAAACTGGATTTTTTTTCAACCTCTAATACCTGAGCAGCATGCCTGCACTGGAGGTACTTTTCACCATAGGAGCAGCTGGCACCCCTCAGACCTTGAAGTGCAAGGGTTCCTCAATGAGGACCTTCTCATAGCCACTGTTGAATTCTCTGGATAGATGTGATGACCATGCCAGTGGGCTCTGAGGACATTTTAGCTGCCGGGTGGTCATGGAATTGGCAGGGCAGTGCCATGATGCTGCTCCCTGGCAGTGCCCATGTTGGCACTTTGCCTTGACACTGCCAACCAATAGTGGCATTTCCCCTTGGCACTGCCAACCCATGTTGGCACTGCCCAGGGGCAGGGCATGAAAGGGCTGGGGCATGAAGGAGGGCCCATGAAGGGGGTCATGAAGGTATTTGGCAACCCCATAGTGGGGTATCATTCACCTGGGGAGGCGCTAGAACTGGCGATTGGGGAGAGGACTGATGCTGAACCGGGGAGGCTTTAGGGTTATTCTGAGTGAGGGGTGCCCTTTACAAAATGGTACCCCAATCTCAGATCCGGCCTTGTTGCCACCTTCGGATGGCACACAGCACATTTTGGGCATGAATCACCCCTGGGCTCTAAAACAAAAAATTATTACGTGTGGGAGGATCAGGATGGGAATTGTGTCGGAAGAGCCAACGCGATTCACACCGATTTTCTCGCCTGAAATGACACTTAGTCATTTTTTGGGAGAATTCCGCCCAATTAATGAAGTAACTTTAATATTAAAATGAAGAATAAAAACTATTTTGTAACCAATATGTCCCCTCATATACAGTGCTCGGAGGGTGTTGGGGAACAACTGTCTCATGGAACAGCAGAATTTTATTCCAGGGCGAATTTACCAATAATTTATTTCCAGTTTCCAAGATGCACACATCCTTTCTATCACATCAAGCAAAAAATAATAGATGGTGATATTGTAAAATGTAATTAAAAAAAGACAGCACCCATAAAACCTCCTTAATTAATATTGTAATAATTGAGAATAAATAACAAAGAAAAATAACTAATTTTCCCCAATTTAACAGCACAAAGGTATATCCTCCAATAATTGCCATTAAAAGTTTTCTAGTGCGTATGTAACCCCGGGCAGTAATTTATTAATTGTAATGTATTATTATCTCCAGGACCTTTGGTAATGAAACATGTTTAAGTAGGACCTCAAAGATACCTCACTGTATCTTGTACTTTTTGAGCCAAAGTTCAGGAAAAGTCATTTGGGACGACATAATCCAAAGACTAGCAAAATTATAGGAGTGAGTTTAAACAGTAATTCTGGGTCACAGTTCAACTGATGTCCCTTTCCAGCTATCTTTTAACCTGATTGTTTACTTTGTTGAAAATAATACACAACGAAAGCCTTGGATTTGTTTGTGTACTTCTGTCAATTCTTGAATGCTTATAATATATTTGCACTAAACTTTGATTTCTATGTCAAACAGCAGTGTAGGAGTGTTAGGATGTCAGAGTGGCAACAATAACAGTGTTAGCGCACAAAGCCTCTCTATACAGTTTGTTTGTGATCTTTTGCAAGCTTGTTCTCATGTCCCTTCCTGGAAGCACTGATTCCTGCTGGGATATGGAGCTGTGGGCACTCCGTGTGCTTCAGTGCCTTGATAAAGCCACCACTGGATTTGTGCCATCAAGCTTTTCATCCGTAAAAGATATCGCAGCTGAAACACATCCGAACCTCCCCCAACAGTCACAGCACACACCCTCCGATAAAATATCACTGGGGTTCCCATCAGGAGCAAAGCCTGGGCTTCCTTAGCCCTCCAGAGTACATAGAACATGTCAGAATATCCACTCATGTATATAATGAGAGGCAGACAGGCAGTGATTGACACATAGGATGACCAGTAAGCATACAACACAGCACAGCCAATCACCAGACAGGACACTACCACTATAAAGCCAGAGGGCACTAGGTTTCCCGCTCTCTCGGGACCCAGCTACTGAGACAGTCAGAGTCCACGAGCTAGCAAGCACAAACACCATGCAGTAGCTAGTATGTCTGGTCAGGCTACTACAAGGTCACTAGTCAGATCAGTATAGTGTCTACCCACAGCTGAATATGTACAGCAGTTCATCTAGTTGAATAAAACAGTGTTGGATGTTCTCCTGTGTTAGACGTCTGTTTCTAACTTCCCTGCATCGAGTGCAGTCCACATCGAACCAACCTGCCTAACACATCATGGTACCAGAGTGATATTGATCTTGACGGACCTACTTCGAGTGAATCAGCATCGACCAGCAAGCAGGTCTTCCAGGGAATTCATGAACATGGTCTCCAGCTCAACAGGGCCAAGTGGTCATTTGGTCAATCTGATATAAAGCTTTTAGGTGACCACATCTCACGGCAGGGTGTGTGGCCAGACGCCGGCTAGGTCTTGGCGATCAACGCCATGAAGACCCCGGAGGACAAGAAGGCGGGATGGTCAACTTTCTCAGGAAATTCATTCCCAATATGGCATCCCACACCACGGCCCTCCGCCATCTCGTCCAGAAGTCAACAGAATTCCAGTGGCTGCCCACACATGAAGCGGAATGGCGTGAGCTGAAGGCAAAGCTCACCACATCCCCAGTTCTAGTGTTCTTCGACCCAACCAAGGAAACCAAGATATCAACTGATGCCAGCCAGGATGGCATTTGGGCGGTGCTCCTCAAGCGAGATGACACCTCGTCCTGGGCTCCAGTGGCATATGCCTCCAGGGCCATGACGCCCACTGAGCAACGGTGTGCCCAGATCGAAAAGGAGTGTCTGGGTCTCCTCACAGGAATAATCAAATTTCATGACTACGTTTATGGCCTGCCGGAATTCACAGTGGAAACGGACCACAGGCCTCTAGTCCACATAATCCAGAAGGATTTAAATGACATGACATCTCGGTTACAGCAATTTCTTCTTCGACTCCGCCTATGACTTCGAACTTGTCTACACGCCAGGCAAAGGGCTGATCATTGCAGATGCCCTATCCCAGTCCATCACCACACTGTGTGAACAAGGTGACTTCATCTACCACATAGAAGCACAAGTGTAATTGTGTGCCACCAACCTCCCAGCCTCTGACGAATGGGTGGTCCAAATTCATGAGGAAACGGCCAAGGGTCCTTTACTGCAGCGTGTGATGCAGCACCTTACCCATGGCTGGCAGAAGGGACAATGTTCCCAATTCTTTAATGTTAAAGACGAGCTGACGGTTGTGGAGGTATTCCTTCTGAAACTCGACAGGATCGTTATTCCTCAAAGCATGCAGGGTATGGTGCTGGGTCAACTCCATGAGGGTCACCTTGGAGTCGAGAAATGCCGACGCAGAGCTCGGGAAGCGGTTTACTGGCCGGGCATTAACCAGGTTATTACTTCCGGTTGCGGCTATGCAGAGCTAAGTCGCACGATCGGCAGCTCCTGCTTGGAACGGACTTTTGGGCTCTTTTCAGGGCCCCCAATGGCATTTTTTCGACATTTCCCGGTGTGGGAAGAAGACTGTAACATTCCCCCGACAGTGTAAGCCTTGGACCAGGAACGGGGCGACTAAAAAAGTGGTGGTGAACCCAAAGAAAGTGCGAGGGAAGAAGAGCAAGATGGCGGCGGGCGGGGACCAGGCAGCATGGATGCAGTGGGCGCAGGAGCAGCAGGAGGTTATCCAGCGCTGCTTCAGGGAGCTCAAAGCGGACCTGCTGGAGCCGATGAAGGCTTCTATCGATAAGCTGCTGGAGACCCAGACGGCCCAGGGTGTGGCGATCCGCGAGGTCCGACAAAAGATCTCCGATAACGAGGACGAGATCTTGGGCCTAGCGGTAAAGGTGGAGGCGCACGAGGCGCTCCATAAGAAATGGCAGGAACGGTTCGAGGAGATGGAGAATCGGTCGAGGCGGAAGAATTTGCGGATTCTGGGCCTCCCGGAGGGGCTGGAGGGGTCGGACGTGGGGGCCTATGTGGTCACCATGTTAAACTCGCTGATGGGAGCGGGGTCCTTCCAGGGGCCCCTGGAGCTGGAAGGGGCCGTTAGAGTGCTGGCGAGGAGGCCCAAGGCGAACGAGCCGCCGAGGGCGGTGCTGGTGTGGTTTCATCGGTTCGCTGATTGGGATTGCGTGCTCAGATGGGCCAAGAAAGAGAGGAGCAACAGGTGGGAGAACGCGGAGTTTCGAATATATCAGGACTGGAGCGCGGAGGTGGCAAAGAAGAGGGCCGGGTACAACCGTGTGAAGGCAGTGCTGCACAGGAAGGGGGTGAAGTTTGGCATGCTGCAGCCGGCGCGACTGTGGGTCACCTACAAGGACCGGCACCATTATTTTGAGTCCCCGGAGGAGGCGTGGGCCTTTGTTCAGGCCGAGAAGCTGGACACATTCTGAGGGTCGGGATGGGTGGTTGGGGATTGCTGTTTGTCATGATATTCAGATAAACATCATGATGTAAACACACATACACACTGATGGACAGATCAATGGACCAATCAACACACACGCAACATCACAGCCAATCACAAGCAAGAGCACACACACTATAAAATGGGGAACACCACAGTTCCCGCTCATTCCAGCAGGAGACAGTTCAGGGCACAGAGCTCACAGCGTGCCACTCAGACATACACCATGTGCTGAGTGCCTCTCTAAGATAGTGTTAGGGCTGGGTCCACAGATTAAAGGGTAAAGAATGAACCACAGTCATAAGTTTACAGATGTTGTTATTGATAGTAATAAAACAGAGTTGTACCATCTGCAACCGTGTTGGTTTGTCTGTGGTGCAGAGCACCCAACACGACACTGTTGGTGTGTTACATTTTGAGGGGGGGTTCTTTGCTCTTGTTTCCTTTTGGTTCGGTGTGGGTGGTTAGGGTGGGTTGGGTACTGTTTTGGTTGGGTCTGTCGGGTGGGCTCTTGGAGGGGGGCAAGTAAATGGAGTAGGGGTGGATGGCCGGCAGGGGGAAGGGGGAGGCCCGAGTCAGGGGTGAGGGGACTGGGCCTGTAAAAGGAGCTGCGTCTGAGGTGGCAGGGCCTGGCAGGTGGAAAGCGCGGGCTTTGTCCCGCGCTGAAGGCTGGAGGGGGCGGGGCCGGGGCGGGGCAGCGAGGGTTGTTTCCCGCGCTTGGGATGGATGGGGGAAGCGGAGAGCCTGCTGATGGGTGATGGAGGAGGAGGGGATGTCCCGTAATGGGAGGAGTTGAAGGAGAGGCGGGAGTGGCCGGGGTCAGCAGGAGTCAGCTGACTTGCGGGAATGCAATGGGGGGAGCAAAGCAGCTTGGAGGGGGGGGAGGGGGGGTGGGGGGGGGGGTGGAGAGGTGGGTGGGGGGGGAACCGGGTTGCTGCTGGTATGGTCAAGGGGGAGCAGGAGTGAGTAGAGGGGGTTGGGACGGGGGTCTGCCGCCGTGGGGAACGGGCCGGGTGTGGGGTGCAGGCGCGTGGCTGGCCGAGGAGGGGTTATGGCTAGTCGGCGGGGGAGGGGGGCGGGTAGCCCCCTGATCCGGCTGATAACCTGGAATGTAAGGGGACTGAACGGGCTGGTTAAGCGGGCCCGGGTCTTCGTGCACCTGAAGGGGCTGAAGGCGGATGTGGTCATTCTCCAGGAGACACACCTGGAGGTGGCAGACCAGGTAAGATTGAGGAAGGGGTGGGTAGGTCAGGTGTTTCCTTCGGAGCTGGATGCGAAAAATCGGGGGGTGGCGATCTTGGTGGGAAAGAGGGTGTCGTTCGAGGCGTCGAGCATTGTGACAGACAATGGCGGCAGGTATGTAATGGTTTTTTTTTTAAATATGTTTTATTGAATTTTTTTTCCCAAACAACAATTTTTCCACTCTTACAAAGCAAACACAAGAATAACAATACAGAAATTTTTAACAATACACAAGTAACAAAACCCCTTTATCTTTGACCTAAACTAAACTAAAAACCCCCACCCCCCCTCCCCCCTCCCTCCCCCTTCCCCCTGGGTTGCTGCTGCTGGTCATCTGTCTTCCCTCTAACGTTCCCCTAGGTAGTCGAGAAATGGCTGCCACCGCGTGGTGAACCCTTGAGCCGATCCTCTCAGGGCAAACTTTATCTGCTCCAGTTTAATGAACCCCGCCATATCATTTACCCAGGCCTCCAGTCCGGGGGGTTTCGCCTCCTTCCACATGAGTAGGATCCTGCGCCGGGCTACTAGGGACGCAAAGGCCACAACGTCGGCCTCTTTCGCCTCCTGCACTCCCGGCTCTTCCGCAACTCCAAATAGAGCTAACCCCCAGCCTGGTTTGACCCGGGCCTTCACCACCCGCGAAATCACTCCCGTCACTCCCTTCCAATACCCTTCCAGTGCCGGGCACGCCCAAAACATATGTGCGTGGTTTGCCGGGCTCCCGCCACACCTCCCACATTTGTCCTCCACTCCAAAGAACCTGCTCAATCTTGCTCCCGTTATGTGTGCTCTATGTAGCACCTTAAATTGAATCAGGCTAAGCCTGGCGCATGAGGAAGAGGAATTTACCCTGCTTAGGGCATCAGCCCACATACCCTCCTCTATCTCCTCCCCTAGTTCTTCTTCCCACTTTCCTTTTAGTTCGCCCACCGACTCCTCCCCCTCTTCCCTCATCTCTCGGTAAATCTCTGACACCTTGCCCTCTCCGACCCACACCCCTGAAAGCACCCTGTCCTGTATCCCCTGTGTCGGGAGCAACGGAAATTCCCTCACCTGTTGTCTAGTAAACGCCCTCACCTGCATATATCTCAAGAAATTTCCCCGGGGCAACTTATACTTTTCCTCCAATGCTCCCAAGCTCGCAAATGTCCCATCTACAAATAAATCTCCCACCCTCCTAATTCCCAACTTGTACCAGCTCTGAAATCCTCCATCCATTCTTCCTGGGGTGAACCTATGGTTGTTCCTGATTGGGGACCCCACCAGGGCTCCCCGCACCCCTCTCTGTCGCCTCCACTGTCCCCAGATATTCAATGTTGCCGCCACCACCGGGTTCGTGGTAAACTTTTTAGGTGAGATCGGTAGAGGTATGTAATGGTTAGTGGTAAGCTGCAAGGGGAGAGGGTGGTGCTGGTCAACGTGTACGTCCCGAACTGGGACGATGCGGGTTTTATGCGGCGCATGTTGGGTCGGATCCCGGACTCGGAAGTGGGGGGCCTGATAATGGGGGGGGGGGGAACTTTAACACGGTGTTGGATCGGAACTGGATCGCTCCAGGTCTAGGGCGGGTAGGAAGCCGGTGGCGGCTAAAGAGCTGAGGGGGTTTATGGACCAGATGGGAGGGGTTGACCCTTGGAGATTTGCAAGGCCGGGGGCTAGGGAATTTTTATTCTTCTCACATGTTCATAAGGCCTATTCCCGGATCGACTTTTTTATTATGAGCAGGGCGCTGATAGCGAGATTAGAGGATACCGAGTACGCGGCGATAGCCATTTTGGATCACGCCCCGCATTGGGTAGACCTAGAGCTGGGGGGGTGGAGAGGGACCAGCGCCCATTGTGGCACTTGGAGGTGGGGCTGTTGGCGGACAAGGAGGTGAGTGAGCGGGTCCGAGGAAACATAGAGAGCTACATGGAGGCCAACGATAACGGGGAGATCCGAGTGGCGATGGTCTGGGAGGCGCTGAAGGCGGTGGTTAGGGGAGAGCTGGCCAAATGGAGAGGGAGCATTAAGGCGGGTAAGGCACCGGGGCCGGACGGTTTCCCGGTCGAATTCTACAAAAAATATGTGGACCTGTTGGGCCTGTTGCTGGTTAGGACCTTCAATGAGGCAAGGGAGGGGGTGGGGGGGGCTTTGCCCCCGACGATGCTCCGGGCACTGATCTCCTTGATCATGAAGCGGGACAAGGATCCCCTGCAGTGTGGGTCTTACAGGCCGATTTCGTTGTTAAACGTAGATGCCAAGCTGCTGGTGAAGGTATTAGCCACGAGAATTGAGGATTGTATGCCGCAGGTCATCCACGAAGACCAGACGGGTACGTGAAGGGGAGGCAGTTGAACGCGAATGTGCAGAGGCTCCTGAACGTTATTATGATGCCGGCGAGGGAGGGGGAGGTGGAGACAGTGGTGGCGATGGACGCTGAGAAGGCCTTCGGTAGGGTAGAGTGGGGGTACTTGTGGGAGGTGCCGAAGAGGTTCGGGTTTGGGGAGGGGTTCGTCAGGTGGGTTAGGCTGTTGTACGAGGTCCCGATGGCGAGTGTGGCCACGAACAAGAGGACTTTCGGTTGCACGAGGGACGAGGCAGGGGTGTCCCCTGTATCCCCTGCTCTTCGCACTGGTGGTTGAACCCCTTGCTATGGCACTGAGGGAGTCGAGGAACTGGAGGGGGTTGGTGCGGGGCAGGAAGGAGCTTCAGGTATTTGGGGGTCCAGGTGGCTAGGAGCTGGGGGCTTTGCTTAGACTTAATTTCTCAAGGCTAGTGGACCAAATGGAGGAGGAGTTTAAAAGGTGGGACGCGTTGCCGCTGTCCCTAGCGGGTAGGGTGCAGTCAGTTAAGATGACGGTGCTCCCAAGGTTTTTGTTCCTGTTCCAGTGCCTCACCATTCTTATCCCGAAGGCCTTCTTTAAGCGGGTCAACAGGAGCATAACGGGGTTTGTGTGGGCGCGAGGGACTCTGAGGGTGAGAAGGGTGTTCCTGGAGCGGAGTAGGGATGGGGGGGGCTGGCACTGCCCAACCTCTGTGGGTACTACTGGGTCGCCAATGTGGCGATGGTGCACAAGTGGGTGATGGAGGGGGAGGGGGCTGCATGGAAGAGGCTGGAGATGGCGTCTTGTGAGGGTACGAGTCTGAAGGCGCTGGCAACGGCGCCACTTCCTCCAATGAGGTATACCACGAGTCCGGTGGTGGCGGCTACCCACAAACTCTGGGGGCAGTGGAGGTGGCACGGGGGAGGGGGCAGTGGGGGCCTCGGTGTGGACCCCAATACGTGGCAACCACCGGTTTGTCCCAGGGAGAATAGATGGAGGGTTTTCGGGGTGGCACAGGGCAGGGATAAGAAGGTTGGGGGACCTGTTTGTGGATGGGAAGTTCGCGAGCCTGGGTGAGCTGGAGGAGAAGTACGGGCTCCCCCCGGGGAACACCTTTAGGTATCTACAGGTAAGGACGTTTGTCAGGCGGCAAGTGGTGGAATTCCCGCTGCTGCTGCCATGCACGGTACAGGACAAGGTGCTCTCAGGGGGGGGGATCTCGGCAACTTACCAGGTGATGCAGGAGGAGGAGGAGGCCTCGGTGGTGGAGTTGAAAGGTAAATGGGAGGAGGAGTTGGGGGAGGAGATCGAGGAGGGGACGTGGGCTGATGCCCTAGGGAGGGTGAACTCTTCCTCTTCATGCGCGAGGCTCAGCCTCATACAGTTTAAGGTGCTGCACAGGGCACACATGACCGGGACAAGGATGAGCTGGTTTTTTGGGGGTGAGGACAGGTGTGTTAGGTGCTCAGGGAGCCCGGCAAACCACACACATATGTTCTGGGCGTGCCCAGCGCTGGAGGAGTTTTGTAAGGTCGTAGCAAGGACGGTGTCGAGGGTGGTAGGATCCAAGGTCAAACCGGGCTGGGGGTTAGCAATATTTGGGGTTGCAGGGGCGCCGGGAGTGCAGGAGGCGAAATAGGCCGGTATTCTGGCCTTTGCGTCCCTGGTAGCCCGGCGAAGGATTCTTCTTCAGTGGAAGGATGCGAGGCCCCCAAGCGTGGAATCCTGGATCAACGATATGGCGGGGTTTATTAAATTGGAGAGGGTGAAATTTGCCTTGAGGGGATCGGTACAAGGGTTTTTCAGGCGGTGGCGACTGTTCTTGGACTTCCTGGCAGAACGGTAGACAATGGTCAGCAGCAGCAGCAACCCGGTGGGTGGGGGTGGGGGGGTTTCTATTTTATTTTTGTTTGTCTACACTGGGGGATCCGAGGGGGTGTATATATTTGCTATGCTTGCTATGTGTTAATTCGGGGTGTTAATTTATTATTTATGTATAGGGGGGAGGGGGCCCCGGGGTTTGTTTTATTTTGTTTTGTATTTAATTCTATTGGGTTCGTTTTTCAATTTGTTGTTGATATTTTGTGAAAACTTCAATAAAAATTATTTTTTAAAAATAAAAAATTAACCAGGATATTGCCAACACGGTCCTCAACTGCCCCACCTGTCAGAAGTTTCAACCGGCTCAACCCAAGGAAACACTGCAACAGCACGAGATCCTGACCTCTCCGTGGTCCAAAGTAGGTGTAGACCTTTTTCGCGCCAAGGGGCGTGACTACGTACTCCTGGTCGACTACTTCTCCAGTTACCCAGAAGTAGTGAAACTGTCCGACTTCACGTCGAAGGCGGTAATCAAAGCCTGCAAAGAAACGTTCGCCAGGCACGGGACACCACTCACGGTAATGAGTGACAACGGTCCATGCTTTTACAGCCAAGAATGATCTGATTTTGCACAGTCCTACAACTTCCGTCACATTACCTCCAGTCCCCACTACCTGCAATCAAACGGGAAGGCCGAGAAAGGGGCCCATATTGTCAAGCGGTTGCTGTGCAAAGCTGCAGACTCAGACTCCGACTTCAACCTGGCGATGCTGCATATAGGGCAACCCCACTGTCCACTGGGTTGTCTCCAGCGCAGATGCTCATGAATCGCACTCTGAGGACCACAGTTCCAGCCATCCATGTTCCAGACCTTGACCACCTCACGGTACTACAAAAGGTGCAGCAATCAACTGAACCTGATGAGATTGGTGGAGTAAATGGAGGGGGACTTCAAAAGATGGGACATGCTCCCGCTCTCGCTGGTGGGTAGAGTGCAGTCGGTCAAAATGGTGGTCCTCCCGAGGTTTCTGTTTGTGTTTCAGTGCCTCCCCATCGTGATCACCAAGGCCTTTTTTAAGAGAGTAGGCAGGAGTATTATGGGGTTTGTCTGGGCCAATAAGACCCCGAGGGTAAGGAGGGGGTTCCTGCAACGCAGTAGGGACCGAGGAGGGTTGGCGCTGCCAAATCTAGGGAGCTACTACTGGGCAGCAAATGCGGAGATGATCCGCAAGTGGGTTATGGAGGGAGAGGGGGCGGCATGGAAGAGGATGGAGATGGCGTCCTGCAAAGGAACGAGCCTGGGGGCGTTGGTGACGGCACCGCTGCCGCTCTCGCCGACAAAGTATACCACGAGCCCGGTGGTGGCGGCAACGTTAAGGATCTGGGGCCAGTGGAGACGGCACCGGGGTGCAATGGGAGCATCGGTATGGTCCCCGATCAAAGGTAACCACCGGTTTGTTCATGGGAAGATGGACGGCGGGTTCCAGAGCTGGCATCGGGCGGGGTTTAGAAGAATGGGGGACCTGTTCATTGACGGGACGTTTGCGAGCCTAGGGGCACTGGAGGAGAAGTTCAAGTTACCCCCGGGAAATGCCTTTAGATATATGCAGGTGAGGGCTTTTGTGAGGAGACAGGTGAGGGAATTCCCGTTGCTCCCGGCACAAGAAATTCAAGACAGGGTGATCTCGGGTGCATGGGTTGGGGTGGGCAAGGTTTCGGCAATACACCAGGAGATGAAAGAAGAGGGGGAAGCGCTGGTAGAAGAGTTGAAGGGTAAATGGGAGGAGGAGCTGCGGGAGGAGATCATGGAAGGTCTGTGGGCTGATGCCCTGGGTAGGGTTAATTCCTCCTCCTCGTGTGCCAGGCTCAGCCTGATACAATTTAAGGTGGTTCACAGAGCTCACTTGACGGGGGCGAGGTTAAGCAGGTTCTTTGGGGTAGAGGACAGATGTGGAAGGTGCTCAGGGAGCCCGGCGAACCATGTCCATATGTTTTGGTCATGCCCGGCACTGGAGGGATTCTGGAGAGGAGTGGCGGGAGCAATATCTCAGGTGGTGAAAGTCCGGGTCAAGCCAAGCTGGGGGCTAGCAATATTCGGAGTAGTGGACGAACCGGCAGTGCCTGGGGGGGTGGATGAGCAAGAGATAACATGAAGAGTCGGGGAAACTGGCACGTACGGAAGAGAGCCAGTGTACAAAGCTATGAAAATATACTATTTTTTTTCATAGAATTTACAGTGCAGAAGGAGGCCATTCGGCCCATCGAGTCTGCACCGGCTCTTGGAAAGAGCACCCTACCCAAGCCCACACCACCCTATCCCCATAACCCAGTAACCCCACTCAACCAACACTAAGGGCAATTTTGGACACTAAGGGCAATTTAGCATGGCCAATCCACCTAACCTGCACATCTTTGGACTGTGGGAGGAAACCGGAGCACCCGGAGGAAACCCACGCACACACGGGGAGAACGTGCAGACTCCGCACAGACAGTGACCCAGCCGGGAATCGAACCTGGGACCCTGGAGCTGTGAAGCAATTGCGCTAACCACTATGCTACCATGCTGTCCTACAATATACATTTTGCCATGTATATATCTTGCTCCGCCCGATTTCTCGTTTTTTTTTTTTGTTACGGTGGGGGGTGGGGGGGGGGGGGGCGGTATTGTTTGTAAGGGAGAAAAACTGCTTTAAAAGCTTTAACAAATATATATATTTTTTTAAAGTGCAGCAGTCCCGGGCCCAACAGAAGGCCACATATGATGCTCATGCCACGGATTTACCTGAGCTGGCTCCAGCCGATCATGTTCGCGTCCAGTTGCCTGAGGGCGATTGGTCAGCCACACTGTTGTTGTCAGACAAGTTGCCCCGAGGTCTTTCATTGTTCACATGGCTGATGGCTCCCTGCTACGGCGCAACAGACGGGCATTGCGAAGACTTCCACGGCCACCAC
Source organism: Scyliorhinus torazame (assembly GCF_047496885.1). Lineage (NCBI taxonomy): Eukaryota > Metazoa > Chordata > Chondrichthyes > Carcharhiniformes > Scyliorhinidae > Scyliorhinus > Scyliorhinus torazame. The sequence continues at coordinate 112,272,583 of NC_092727.1, forward strand.
CTGACCGCAGTGCTCCGCCGGCTATCATGCTTCCTCCGGACGTACCCTGCCACGAGGCCACCGATCTGCCAGCGATCCTGCCGGCCCACGCGACCACCGCAATGGCAGCGATCCCGCCTATCCACGTGCAGGTGGCTCCTGATCCACCTCTGCGGCGATCGACAAGAATCCGTCGCCCGCCACAAAGACTGAATCTGTAGACTTAACTTTTGTAAATTTTTATGACTGAATCCATCGACTTAACTCTTATATTGCTTAGTTTGCCATGTATCTGCACTATCAACACCTTCCCATGTATGTACGTTTGTTCAATCACCGTTTATATATAGTCAGGCATATATATATATATATACATACACACCTCAGTATTTATTTAACTCGGAAAAAAAAGGGGGGAGATGTCATAATATCCACTCATGTATATAATGAGATGCAGACAGGCAGTGAATGACACATAGGATGACCAGTAAGCAAACAACACAGCACAGCCAATCACCAGACAGGACACTACCACTATAAAGCCAGAGGGCACTAGGTTTCTTGTTCTCTCGGGACCCAGCTACTGAGACAGGCTACTACAAGGTCACTAGTCAGATCAGTATAGTGTCTACCCACAGCTGAATATGTACAGCAGTTCACCTAGTTGAATAAAACAGTGTTGGATCTTCTCCTGTGTTAGACGTCTGTTTCTAACTTCCCTGCATCGAGTGCAGTCCACATTGAACCAACCTGCCTAACACATCAGAACATCGAACATACAGTGCAGAAAGAGGCCATTCAGCCCACGAGTCAGCACCGACCCACTTAAGCCCTCACCTCCACCCTATCCCCGGAACCCAACAACCCCTCCTAACCTTTTTGGTCATTAAGGGCAATTTATCATGGCCACTCCACCTAACCGGCAAGTCTTTGGATTGTGGGACGAAAGCGGAGCACCTGGAGGAAACCCACGCAGACACGGGGAGAATGTGCAGACTCCGCAAAGACAGTGACCCAGCGGGGAATCAAACCTGGGACCCTGGCGCTGTGAAGCCACAGTGCTATCCACTTGTGCTACCGTGCTGCCGAACTGAGACCAACTGGAATATCCCTGTGTCATGTGAGAGTACCTTTAAGAAATGGATGTTTAAGCAATGTACCTTTAAGAAATGGAGCTGATCATATTACTGAAGTGATGTCAGAAGGTGGGCGGAGCTGAGCTCACTTCTGCTTTTTTTTGAGTTTCAGTTTGAGAAGGCAGTTGGGAGTGTGTGTGTGTTTTGCTGAGAGCTGCAGGAAGAAACACAGAGCTGGTCTGGTGATGTCTGCAATCCAAAGAGAATAAATATATTGAATGTAACCTAATGTGTTATTATTTTTGAAGGTTTGAAATCTTTTGGATGTTTTAAGGAACAGTTTGAAGTATTATTTAGTGCTGTAGTATTTTGGGGTTATCTTTGACGTAATGAACAAAGAACAAAGAAATGTACAGCACAGGAACAGGCCCTTCGGCCCTCCAAGCCCGTGCCGACCATGCTGCCCGGCTAAACTACAATCTTCTACACTTCCTGGGTCCGTATCCCTCTATTCCCATCCTATTCATGTATTTGTCAAGATGCCCCTTAAATGTCACTATCATCCCTGCTTCCACCACCTCCTCCGGCAGCGAGTTCCAGGCATCCACTACCCTCTGTGTAAAAAACTTGCCTCGTACATCTACTCTAAACCTTGCCCCTCTCACCTTAAACCTATGCCCCCAAGTAATTGACCCCTCTACCCTGGGGAAAAGCCTCTGACTATCCACTCTGTCTATGCCCCCCATAATTTTGTAGACCTCTATCAGGTCGCCCCTCAACCTCCGTCGTTCCAGTGAGAACAAACCGAGTTTATTCAACCTCTCCTCATAGCTAATGCCCTCCACACCAGGCAACATTCTGGTAAATCTCTTCTGCACCCTCTCTAAAGCCTCCACATCCTTCTGGTAGTGTGGTGACCAGAATTGAACACTATACTCCAAGCGTGGCCTAACTAAGGTTCTGTACAGCTGCAACATGACTTGTCAATTCTTATACTCAATGCCCCAGCCAATGAAGGCAAGCATGCCGTATGCCTTCTTGACTACCTTCTCCACCTGTGTTGCCCCTTTCAGTGACCTGTGGACCTGTACACCTAGATCTCTCTGACTTTCAATACTCTTGAGGGTTCTACCATTCACTGTATATTCCCTACCTGCATTAGACCTTCCAAAATGCATTACCTCACATTTGTCCGGATTAAACTCCATCTGCCATCTCTCCGCCCAAGTTTCCAAACAATCTAAATCCTGCTGTATCCTCTGACAGTCCTCATTGCTATCTGCAATTCCACTAACTTTTGCGTCATCTGCAAACATACTAAACAGACCAGTTACATTTTCCTCCAAATCATTTATATATACTGCAAACAGCAAAGGTCCCAGCACTGATCCCTGCGGAACACCACTAGTCACAGCCCTCCAATTAGAAAAGCATCCTTCCATTGCTACTCTCTGCCTTCTATGACCTAGCCAGTTCTGTATCCACCTTGCCAGCTCACCCCTGATCCCGTGTGACTTCACCTTTTGTACTCGTCTACCATGAGGGACCGTGTCAAAGGCCTTACTGAAGTCCATATAGACAACATCCACTGCCCTACCTGCATCAATCATCTTTGTGACCTCCTCGAAAAACTCTATCAAGTTAGTGATACACGACCTCCACTTCATAAAACCATGCTGCCTCACACTAATACATCCATTTGCTTCCAAATGGGAGTAGATCCTGTCTCGAAGAATTCTCTCCAGTAATTTCCCTACCACTGAAGTGAGGTTCACCGGCCTGTAGTTCCCTGGATTATCCTTCTTAAACAGAGGAACAACATTGGCTATTCTCCAGTCCTCCGGGACATCACCTGAAGACAGTGAGGATCCAAAGATTTCTGTCAAGGCCTCAGCAATTTCCTCTCCAGCCTCCTTCAGTATTCTGGGGTAGATCCCATCAGGCCCTGGGGACATATCTACCTTAATATTTTTTTAAGACGCCCAACACCTTGTCATTTTGGATCTTAATGTGACCCAGGCTATCTACACACCCTTCTCCAGACTCAACATCTACCAATTCCTTGTCTTTGGTGAATACTGATGCAAAGTATTCATTTAGTACCTCGCCCATTTCCTCTGGCTCCACACAGAGATTCCCTTGCCTATCCTTCAGTGGGCCAACCCTTTCCCTGGCTACCCTCTTGTTTTTTATGTACGTGTAAAAAGCCTTGGGATTTTCCTTAACTCTATTTGCCAATGACTTTTCGTGACCCCTTCTAGCCCTCCTGACTCCTTGCTTAAGTTCCTTCCTACTTTCCTTATATTCCACACAGGCTTTGTCTGTTCCCAGCCTTTTAGCCCTGACAAATGCCTCCTTTTTCTTTTTGACGAGGCCTACAATATCTCTCGTTATCCAAGGTTCCCGAAAATTGACGTATTTATCCTTCTTCCTCACAGGAACATGCCGGTCCTGAATTCCTTTCAACTGACACTTGAAAGCCTCCCACATGTCAGATGCTGATTTGCCCTCAAACATCCGCCCCCAATCTAGGTTCTTCAGTTCCCGCCTAATATTGTTATAATTAGCCTTCCCCCAATTTAGCACATTCACCCTCGGGACCACTCTTATCCTTGTCCACCAGCACTTTAAAACTTACTGAATTGTGGTCACTGTTCCCAAAATGCTCCCCTACTGAAACTTCTACCACCTGGCCGGGCTCATTCCCCAATACCAGGTCCAGTACCACCCCTTCCCTAGTTGGACTGTCTACATATTGTTTTAAGAAGCCCTCCTGGATGTGCCTTACAAACTCTGCTCCGTCTAAGCCCCTGGCATTAAGTGTGTCCCAGTCAATATTGGGGAAGTTGAAGTCTCCCATCACCACAACCCTGTTGTTTTTACTCTTTTCCAAAATCTGTCTAACTATCTGCTCCTCTATCTCCCGCTGGCTGTTGGGAGGCCTGTAGTAAACCCCCAACATTGTGACTGCGCCCTTCTTATTCCTGATCTCTACCCATATAGCCTCACTGCCCTCTGAGGTGTCCTCCGGTAGTACAGCTGTGATATCCTCCCTAACCAGTAGCGCAACTCCGCCACCCCTTTTACATCCCCCTCTATCCCACCTGAAACATCTAAATCCTGGAACGTTTAGCTGCCAATCCTGCCCTTCCCTCAACCAGGTCTCTGTAATGGCAACAACATCATAGTTCCAAGTACTAATCCAAGCTCCAAGTTCATCTGCCTTACCCGTAATACTTCTTGCATTAAAACATATGCACTTCAGGCCACCAGACCCGCAGTGTTCAGCAACTTCTCCCTGTCTGCTCTGCCTCAGAGCCACACTGTCCCTGTTCCCTAGTTCTCCCTCAATGCTCTCACCTTCTGACCTATTGCTCCCGTGCCCACCCCCCTGCCATACTGGATGTTAAGATATTCAATGTTTGTTTTTAAAAGGTTAACTTGAGTTCATAGAATAAACATTGTTTTGTTTTAAAAACTATTTGTCCAATTCCTGTTGTATCACACCTGGAGAGTACGCCGTGTGCTTCCCACATCACAATCTATTAAAAGTTGTGGATCGGTTGAACTCCATGAAATACTTTGGGGTTCTATAAACCCGGACCCATAACAATTGAGGGCCTCGAGGGGGATAAAAGACTATTGATTGGATTGGCTTAATGAACTTAAAGACAGTGAGGGGTGAGAACATTGTGGTTGCTTTTCAGGTGTGGTATTTTAGTTTAAGTGGGGAGTGTGTTGTGCACAATGGCTCTTTCAGAGGCTCAGAAGTTTTTGGGGGTGGACACGGTAACACGCAATACCTTACGGACAGAGACTAAAAGCAGACTGTTAGATTTGGCAAAAGCATTGCAGTTAATATTGCCTGGCAAAATGCGAAAAGATGAGGTACTTACCGCGGTAGCTGAGCATTTAATTTTGCCTGAGATACATTCTGACTCATTAGAAATGGCAAAGCTCCAGTTGCAGATTAAGCAATTAGAACATGAAAAAGAATTAAAGCAGCTTGAATATGCAATGAGAGAACAAGAAAAGGAGAGAGAAGAAAGAAACTAAGATAGATATAGAGAGGAAAAATAAAAGGAGAGAGAAGAGAGAAACAAAGATAGAGATAGAGAGGAAAAAGAAAAGGAGAGAGAAGAAAGAAACAAAGAAAAAGAAAGAGATAGAGAGAAAAGGGAAAAAGAGAGAGAGTTTAAACTTCATAAAATGGCTATTAAACATGAAAATCAGTTAAAATTGGCAGACGCAAAGGGAAACATACAGTTGGATGAGATTGATGAGGATAGTGAGACAGACCGTCATAGTCGAAGACGTGGTGGGGATCTATTTAAATATGTCCAAGCATTTCCAAGATTTGACGAGAAGGAGGTAGAAGCCTTTTTCATTTCATTTGAGAAGGTAGCTAAACAAATGAAATGGCCACAGGACATGTGGGTATTACTGATTCAAACAAAGCTGGTAGGTAGAGCTAGTGAAGTGTTTGCATCACTACCGGAGGAGGTATCTGGAACGTATGAGGAGGTGAAAAAATCCATCTTAGGTGCACATGAGCTAGTGCCTGAAGCTTACAGACAAAGGTTTAGAAATTTAAGGAAAGAATTTGGTCAAACATACATGGAGTTTGAAAGGCTCAAACAGAGTAATTTTGGTAGGTGGATAAGGGCTTTGAAAATAGACCAAACGTATGAATCTCTCAGAGAAATTATACTTTTTGGAGGAGTTAAAAAATTCAATTCCTGATGTAGTGAGAACTCATGTGGAAGAGCAGAGGGTTAAAACTGTGAGATTAGCAGCAGAAATATCAGATGATTATGAATTAGTTCATAAAGGGGCTGTTTAGCACAGGGCTAAATCGCTGGCTTTGAAGGCAGGCCAGCAGCACGGTTCAATTCCCGTAACAGCCTCCCCGAACGGGCGCCAGAATGTGGCAACTAGGCGCTTTTCACAGTAACTTAATTGAAGCCTACTTGTGACAATAAGCGATTTTCATTTCATTTTCAAATCAAGGCTTGGTTTCCGACATCAGTTTTAGCCGGTGAGGGATAGAAACTGGGGACATGAGAAATACTCAAGTGGTAAAGGTAAAGGTGATCTGATGGAAGATAATAAAGAGAGTGTACCTCAGATTAAAAAAGAAATCCAGGAGGGTGGAAGAGAAATGAAAAGTTTCAAATGTTTTCACTGTAATAAACTAGGCCATGTAAAGTCACAGTGTTGGTGGTTGAAGAAAAGCACTGGGAAGGCTGATGTGGTAAAACAGGATACTCATGTGTATCAGGAGGAGCAGGTAAGAAGTCACAATTTTAAGAGATACAGGAGCTAGTCAATCTTTAATGGTAAGAGATGAGGAATTATGTAGTTTGGGAAGAATGTTGCCGGAAAAGGTGGTAATATATGGAATTCAGGGTGAGAGGAATAGCGTTCCATTATATAAGGTAAGGTTGGAAAGTCCAGTGAAGAGTGGTGAAGTGGTGGTAGGAGTAATAGAGAAACTATCTTGTCCAGGAATCTAGTTTATCTTGGGGAATGATATAGTTGGATCGCAGGTGGGAGTGATGCCTATTGTGGTTGATATGTCAGTGGAAAATCAGACAGCTGAAGTGTTGAAGGACGAATATCCTGGGATTTTTCCGGATTGTGTAGTAACAAGGTTGCAAAGTCACAGGCGAAGACAAGAGGAGAAATCAAAGAGTGAAAATGAAGTGCAATTATCAGAAATGATTTTTGATCAGATGGTTGAAAAAGAACAAGAACAGGTGGAGGACGAGGCGGATATTTTTAGTTCAGGAAAATTGGCGGAGTTACAACAGAAAGATGTAGAAATAAAATGGATATATCAGAAAGAATATACGGAAGTGGAATCTGAGAGTATACCAGAGTGTTATTACCGTAAAAGTGATGTCTTGATGAGAAAATGGAGACCTGTACATATGCAGGCGGATGAAATGTGGGCAGAAGTTCATCAAGTAGTATTGCCGGTAGGGTATAGAAAGGAGGTGTTGCGAGTGGCACATGAGGTACCTGTGGGAGGTCATTTGGGGATAAGGAAAACTCAAGCTAAAATCCAGAAACATTTTTATTGGCCTGGACTACATAAAGATGTAGTTAAATTTTGTCAATCATGTCACACATGTCAAGTGATAAGGAAACCTCAAGCAGTGATAAGACCAGAGCTCCTTAATACCCATTACACATCTGGATTACATGTCAAATTTTAGGGAAAGATTAAATAGAGCAGGTGAATTGGCTAGACAACATTTGAAAGTTGCACAAAATGTGATGAAGTGGGCAGCGGACAAGAACTCCAAAGTTCGTAGTTTTGCCAGTGGAGATAAAGTTTTAGTATTGTTAGCAGTGGTAGGTGAACCTTTAAAAGCTAGGTTTTGTGGACCGTATCAGATTGAAAGGAAATTAAGTGAGGTGAATTATGTGGTAAAAACACCAGATAGAAGGAAGACTCACCGATTGTGTCATGTGAATATGCTTAAAAGGTACTTTGAAAAGGAAGGAGAGAAAAAGGAGGTTTTAATGATTCTAACTCAAAGTGACGAACCAAATCCAGATGACTGTGAATTTGACATACCTCAAATTAAATTGGAAAATGAGGATGTTCTTAAAAAATGGGATGAATTGTTAAGTTACCTTCCAGAGGAAAAACAAACTGACCTGAAAGAGTTATTGATATCACATGGGCAAGTTTGTAGAGATAAATTGGGAAGTACTAAAATGGCTATACATGATGTAGATGTGGGAAATGCTGTTCCAATCAAACAACATCCAGATAGACTTAATCCTTTAAAATTGGCACAGGTTAACAAAGAGATTTAAGACTATGCTTAAAAATGGCATAATTGAAGTGGGTTGCAGCCAATGGAGCTCACCCATAGTGATGGTACCTAAACCAGATGGTACCAAACGGTTGTGTGTGGACTATAGAAAGGTGAATGCAGTTACAAGAACAGACTCTTATCCTATCCCACGTTTGGAGGATTGCATTGAGAAAGTGGGACAATCCGTTTTTATTTCCAAATTGGATTTACTTAAAGGTTACTGGCAGGTACCTTTATCCGAAAGGGCAAAGGAGATTTCAGCTTTTGTGACTCCAGATGGTATATACCAATTCAAAGTTATGCCAGTTGGCATGAAAAACGCCCCAGCCACATTTCAACGGTTAACTAATACAGTCGTTTCAATTGTGCGGTATATATCGACGATCTGATAGTTCTCAGCCGGACATGGAAAGAACATTTAAAACATCTTATGGAGTTATTCGATCGACTTCAGGAGGCGGGTTTGGTGATAAACCTAGCCAAAAGTGAATTTGGAAAAGCCCAAATCACTTTCCTTGAGGAGTTTCCGATACCCTCAAGACAAATGGAAATAATGCGATTTCTTGGCATGAGTGGATTTGATCGAACTTTTGTGCAAAAGATTTGTAGCGTAGTTGCTCCACTGATGGACTTGCTGATGAATCGTCAAAAATTTCAATGGACAGCGGACTTTCAACAAGCATTTGACTGCCTGAAAGCTGTGGTAACCGATGCTCCTGTATTGGAGGGAAATTATTGTATTGTAAATGTATTGCAAGGGAATCTGTGATCAGATTGAACTGAAGTATCTAACTTTAAAGAGAAATCCCGAGGCGTAGAGGAATGGATGGATCATGCAGAGACTTTCTTGTTCAAAGAGACTGTCAATCGAGAAGGATTTTGGTTGGAGGAAGAAGAACAAAAAATGAAAATGGATTATATTACTATACCTGTTTGCGTGTGTTGTTTTTTTTTGAACCGGTAAAGTGGTTTTACTGTGTGCATTTCTTAATTGATGGTGCAAAGGTGAAAAATGAAACCATCTTGAAGTTGATGGGTTTTTTTTTCTTGGGGGGAGGTGTCATGTGAGAGTACCTTTAAGAAATGGATGTTTAAGCAATGTACCTTTAAGAAATGGAGCTGATCATATTACTGAAGTGATGTCAGAGAGTGGGGGAGCTGAGCTCACTTCTGCTTTTTTGAGTTTCAGTTTGAGAAGGCAGCTGGGAGTGTCTGTGTGTTTTGCTGAGAGCTGCAGGAAGAAACACAGAGCTGGTCTGGTGATGTCTGCAATCCAAAGAGAATAAATATATTGAATGTAACCTAATGTGTTATTATTTTTGAAGGTTTGAAGTCTTCTGGATGTTTCAAGGAACAGTTTGAAGGATCATTTAGTGTTGTAGTCTTTTGAGGTTATCTTTGAAGCAATGGATATTAAGATATTCAATGTTTGTTTTTAAAAGGTTAACTTGAGTTCATAGAATAAACATTGTTTTGTTTTAAAAACCATTTGTCCAATTCCTGCTGTATCACACCTGGAGAGTACGCCGTGTGCTTCCCACACCACAATCTATTAAAAGTTGTGGGTCGGCTGAACTCCATGAAACACTTTGAGGTTCTGTAAACCCGGACCCATAACACCTGCCATTGTTCCAGTTGAGACCAGCACAGGCCAACAATTGAGTCTGAGACTGCCCTCCAATTTGATTAACTTTAAGACAGGCTAAATGTGAGAGAGTGCGAGAGATGACTTGACCATCCACTGTGACAGTTCTTCATATGGAGGGATCTCATCAACCTTTTAATTTATGTAAATAGATTTTTCTTAATCAAAATGTTTTATCTGTGGCTTAGACAGAATGTGTGGTGAGGAACAATAGTGTAGCAACTTGAATGCCCTTAAGAGAAACCCTTTTCTGATGTTCACTATGTATGTTAATTTATGGCATCTTATCATGTATAAATTTCTTTCATAACCTTGTTAATTTCATCAGGCATTGAGGTAGAGAATTGCTGAGAGTCAGAAGCCGCAGAAACGGGTTTACAAACAGAATATTCCAAACAAAGCAGTGAATATGATTCAACAGACATCAAAGAGCAATGAACGTTTTTAGTGCATTTGTGCTAAATATTTTTATTGATTGTAATCTCACCTTTCCTTCAGGATTGTCATAGTTCAGTTAATGCTCTCCTAGAATGTAGAGATAGCGGGCGCTATTCTCCCCCTTCACGCCGGGTGGGAGAATTGCTCCACGCCGCCCCGACCCCTGCACGCGATTGTCCCACCCCACCTCCCCCCCCCCCCCCTCCCCGGAAACCAGCGGCGCGCAATTTGCACCGGGCCACTCGGAGAACCAGCGTGTTAGGACTGCGTGGGCTTCCCCCCCACAACCTAAAGATGTGCAGGCTAGGTGGATTGGCCATGCTAAGGTCCCAGGTTCGATCCCGGCTCTGGGTCACTATCCGTGTGGAGTTTGCACATTCTCCCCATGTTTGCGTGGGTTTCGCCCCCAGAACCCAAAGTTGTGCAGGGTAGGTGGATTGGCCACGCTAAATTGTCCCTTAATTGGAAAAATGAATTGGGTACTCTAAATTTATTTTTTAAAAATTAACACGATGAATTCAGAGTATTTTAACTTTGAGAACAGAGAAGCAAGTAACAACACCAACACCAGGTCCATTCGCATATTGCCCTCTCTGTATCGGACATAACTAATGTAAGGGTTTCCCTGGTACCCAAATGTATATGTACCTCCCCAGTCCCACCCCCCCCCCCCCCCCCCCCCCCAGCACAAACAGGTGCCTACTTATGTGTTTAAAATAATTTTGCTAACTGTACAGAGTTGCTGTTGTTGAACTAGTGCATAATATCCTACCAGGTTTCTTCTGTGTTTTCTTCTCTTCTGTATATATATATATTTTATTCTGTGTACATAACTGTAAATATACTTTGTTCAAAAACCCAATAAAAAACATTTATTAAAAAAACTCTGAGAACAGCAAATATTGCATTACATTTAACACCTGGTATCTGAGTTAATTATCAAAGCAAGTTGCACATCAAAAACCCAACACCATGATTACATCTTTAGCTGCTCTCTGCTGGTTGTTCAGTTTGTTTTTAGCAACATCACCCCTCTCTAGGGTCCGAGCAGCAAAGAGTACCTGGAAGCAAGTAGGTCGCATCTGCAGTTGGAAACAAGAGATAATGCTTCTACTTGGAGTCTATGTATGTCACTGCAATGGGGAGGATAAGGCTGATGTCATTCAACGCTACATCATGAATAGAGAACAATGTTCATCCCCGTATCAGATGCTGCAAACTATTATCTGAGCCGCTGGTCTCAACAGTGTTCTTTCTGCACAGCTCTGAATTTAATTAACTTTCCGTGGGATGAATTTGTATTTGCACCTTGGATGGTGAAATCTGCTTCCTCTATACCTGGCAGCTGTGCTGTAACTTTTCAACAGAGCTCCAGATTCAGGCCTGATAAAATACTGTTTTACTTCAAGGCTCCACACAAATATCGGCTGGTGGAGAGACACACTGCCGCGGACGAGCGAACAATTCTGCCAGTTGGGGCCTTTTCGGAACAGCTGTGGTTGGTAACTAAATTAACATCTGCTGTGCGCGAGGAGCAAGGGTGAGATGTCAGCTTGTCTCATTGCTTAGCCAGAAGGACAAGTGCTCGCTGTGAGGTTATCCGCACCAGGTCAAACTGTGATAGCCTGCTTCAGGAGCTTATCCCACCTGGGGTTTAGAGGAACAGCACAGCCTGCGCATAACTTGAAATTAAATGAAGCCGAAGAGAGCAAGGACTTCACAATAACGCTTCTGCCCAGTATTGCCAAGCCTATCACTGCATAAATCAGGAGACAAACTCTTAAAATTCAAAGGATTTGCTTTCCAAATCATGAGTTGCTTCTATTTTTCAAAAATAAACATGGAGTGACAGTTCGTTTTGAACCACATTCTGGATTTATTTAATCACTAATAGGTCAGAGCTCTTTATGCAAACTAGATCAATGCATCTGAAAAAGATTCACAAAACTCTTCCGAACACTCTACCTATTATCAACTGTGCTTTGTATGTCTGAAGGCAATAATAATAAAAATCATTCTTATTGTCACAAGTAGACATACATTAACACTGTAATTAGGTTACTGTGAAAATCCCCAAGTCGCCACATTGCAGCGCCTGTTCGGGTACACTGAGGGAGAATTCAGAATGCCCAAATCACCGAACAGCATGTCCTTGAGGACTTGTGGGAGGAAACTGGAGCACCCGGAGGAAACCCACGCAGACGTGGGGAGAACGTGCAGACTCCGCACAGACAGTGACCCAAGCCGGGAATCGAACTCAGGACCCTGGCGCTGTGAAGCAACAGTGCTAACCACTGTGCTACCGTGCCAAATGCTCACGTTTATCAGCCTCGCATCGCTGGTTTGTGGAGTTGGTGAATGAGACCGTTTTCTATTTTGCTTGAAAATTCTGAGGCCAGATACGTCCGGAAATTGGGCATCACTACCGTTAATTTACGCAAGACAGGCAACTTGCCTTTTTTCCTTCTCTTCACCTTTTGTGCCTTCCTCTGACTCGCTCGATGGACATTATCTTATGGACAAATTGGAAAAAGTCTATAGACCAACCCCCCCCCCCCCCCCCCCTCCACCCCTACCCTGCTGCCACTCACACCCACCCAGCCATCCATCCTGTATGCACGAGCTCCAGTTTGCGAAAACTGCACTCTAAGCCAATGATTTCAAGCCTTTTTGATTGAAGGACCACTTTTCAAATGGATTAGTAATCATGGATCACTCCCATCTAAATGATATCACTAATTTAAATCTACTGATAAAGGATCTTGGTAATATTTACTGGAAGAACATCTAAAATTCTTAATCATCATTTTAAGCAGAAGAGGCAGAATAGGATGGTTCTATGTTGCTGTCACTGGACTAATAGCCCAGGGGCCCAGGCTAGTGCTTTGAGGCCACGGGGTCAAATCCCACCATAGCAGCTGGTGGAAGATAGATTCAATTAAGTTTTTAAAAAATCTAGAGCTGAAAGATGGTCTCGGCGATGGTGACCTGAAACCAACATCAATTAGTGTAAAAGTCCCATGGTTTATTCATGTCCTTTAGGGAAATAAATCTTGCATTCTTACCTGGTCTGGCCTACACGTGGCTCCAGACATCTAACACCGATGTCACTGGTGCTTAACTGTTCTGAAGGAAAACGAAAGGTGGGCATCATATGCTGACCTTGTTGGCAATGCCCACATCCCACAAAATAATTTAAAAGTCTGACTTACTAAGGTGGGCTGTGTGATAGCGTGGCCACTTTAAGAGGCAATCCTTCAGTGTCAACGTGACCCGCCCAGAACCTATGGGGATAAATAATCAACCACAGTCAAATAGCTATTGCCCCTGTTCGGGGTAAATCGAGCCATTTGATCTGGAGTTTGAAATTTGGGGCCAATACATCAAAATGCTTCAGTAGTTATTTGCTGCCAACAAAATCATGGCAGAAGACAAGCAAAAAGTGATATTACTCACAGTTTGCAGTCCACAAACATCTAACCTTGTAAGAAGTCTAACATCTCCGGAAGCTCCGGATACTAAATCATTGCGAATTCAGTCCGTGTCTGAGTGATGTGTTACATGACCGTTTGGTTTGCGGTGTCTGAACTGGCTCAGCTTCCAGCTGGCGCTCAGTATTCTGATTGGGCAATTTGACTCCACTTCCAGAACAAATGGACAGTTGGAAAGTTACAGCACCCTGCGAGGCTCAGAAATTGTGGGCCCGACCGAACAGCCATGCTGCGCCTGAAAAGCAACTCGCCGCTGTGCAACTTGGCCGATAGAAGCCAGGAGACCCCACTCCCGGGATCAACCCGAACGCAATGCCTCACGAGATCTAATGTGGGATCACCTTTTTGGCAAATTTGCATATTGGACAAGACAGCCAGTCTCACACTAAATGCAGTTTCGCATGGCACTCGAGGTGTTGGGATCTATTCCCTATGCCTCGGAGACCTTGTGCGAGCGCCATCCACAAATGGGGACCAGATGGAATGACACTCGTGGGGGTCTCCCAGGGGATCAAAGGCCCCAAGGTGCATGTCCTTTGGGCAGGGTGGCACCCTGGCACTGCTGGTGCCACCTGGGTGACAGTCTGGCACTGCCATGGTGCCCAGGTGGCACTGCCAGCTGGCAAAGGCACTGTAAGGGTACCAAGTTGGCAATGCCAAGGGCCAAGGTGGCATTATTTGCGCCGTGGCAATTGGGCCGGGGATTACTTGTGTGGGTATTGGGAGGAGTGCGGGGGCCCCCTCAGACTGACTTGGGGCTTCGGGGGGGGGGGGGGTCGGGATCAGGTGGGGGAACTTGAGAAATTGGGATGCCATTTATCTCTTGCTACACTGAGGAGTTCTGGCAAGCGGAGTTCCTCAGTGCAGAAAAGGGGGCTATATGCAGCCTTGACTGCACATTCCCTGAGGCCCCCTATCTAACGCGAGTGAAGTTAGATGACGTTGTGTATCTCGGCGCTACGACTGCCGGGAAACAAACGGCTAAACGCGGTCGTTATAGGACTTTGTTCCCATTTAGTTAAATTGCGCCCTGTATCTCTCCCGAAGAATTTGTGAGACTTGGCATGTCTGCTTGTCCAGATGGCTTGCAGTATAGTCTGTAGTTAAATAAGCGCTTGTTGCCAGTAATGATGATACTCTACAATCTGTGGGAGCAGCAGTACTACTTTGAATCATTTTCGATGTTTTAGGTACAGACCAATATGTCTTAGGAATTTAGTGCTGTTTTCTTAAACAATGCCTTCTGTGGGCACCATGCCTTGGCCGAGTTATTTTCATTATTTATGTGTGAGCTTTGATGGCTACTGGGTAGTTACATTATTGGCAGTTGCATTATAATTATTCCTGGTCCAATCCTCACCCAATTGCCTGAGCGCCTATTTCCACTTTCGGGAGTGGAAACCCCTCCTTAACCCAGAGCGATTGAGCCCAGATGGGTCCCCCCTTCAGACCCCACTTTAAACTGCTCTGGGGGAATCTATCAATGGAGACATTCCGATTTGCACGAATCTAGGAAACTGCTTTAGAGGGACACATCATCTGCCTGCCAGACCCTGCATATTAACAACGATCAACTAAGAACAAAGAACAATACAACTCCAGCCCTCCAAGCCTGGATCGGTCATGATACCACCCTTGGCCAAATCCCTCAGCACTTCCTAGTGTTGTATCCCTCTATACCCATCCTTTCCATGTATTTGCTGAAATGCCTTTTAAACGCCGTTAATGTATCTGCTTCCACAACCTCCCATGGCAGCGCATTCCAGGCACTTACCATCCTCTGTGTAAAACATCTGCCTCGCACATCTCCTCTAAACTTTGCCCCATGGACCTTAAACCTATGCCCCCTGGTGACTGACCCCTCCACCCTGGGAAAGCCTGCCCATCCACTCTATCCATGTCCCTCATAATCTTGTAGACTTATCAGGTCACCCCTCAACCTCCTTCGTTCTAATGAAAACAGTCCTAGTCTATTCATCCTCTCCGCATAGCTAGCACCCTCCAGATCAGGCAACATCCTGGTAAACCTCCTTGTGGTAAACCACTGTATTGTATTGTATTGTACTGTTGTATTGTTACATGCCTGGGCTTGTCCCTGCTGGCTCCGCCTGTGGCTCCTCCCCTCGGGCTCATGTATAAAGGTGGCTGGTTTCCACCTCTGATCCAGTTCGGGATCAGAGGCCAGGAGGCTTTCTGTTTAGTCTATTAAAGCCTCAGTTATGTTCACCACTCGTTGTGTGTTAATTGATGGCATATCACTCTTCTGCACCCTCTCCAAAGCCTCTACATCCTTCTGGTAGTGTGGTGACCAGAATTGTGCGCAATATTGTTATGGGCCAGGGTTTATAGAATCCCAAAGTGTATCATGGAGTTCACCTAACCCACAACTTTTAATAGATTGTGGTATGGGGAGCACACGGCTCATTCTACAGGTATGGTACAGCAGAAAATGGACCAGTGGTTTATTAAAACAAAACAATGTTTATTCTATGAACTCAAGTTAACCTTTTTAAAACAAACAGTGAATATCTTAACAACCAGTAAATCAAATACACCCCCCAAAGAATACAACACTAAGTAACCTGTATGCTGTCCTTTTAACATCCAAAAGACTTAATAAATCTTCAAACAGGAGCACATTAGATTTATATTCAATACTGAGACCTTTTTACAATTCTGAGTTGACCCAAATGATCCATAGATAGACTTTTGATGGCAGAGATCAACAACAGTGCAGCTCACTTTTAACTTCAGATTCAGCTCACTGAAAAACACAAACACACCCACGCTCTTTCTCAAACTGAATCTAAAAAGCAGAAGTGGAGCTCAGCTCCACCCATACTCTGATATCACTCCAGTAACATGAGCAGCTCCATTTCTTAAAGGTACATTTCTGAAACACCCATTTCTTAAAGGGTACTCTCACATGACAATATTCCAAGTGCAGCCTTTCCAAGGTTCTATACAACTGTAGCATGACTTGTCAATTTTTCTATTCGATGCCCCGTCCAAAGAAGGCAAGCATTCCGTATGTTTTCTTGACTGCCTTGTCCACTTGTGTTGCAACTTTCAAAGATCTGTGGACCTGCACGCCCAGATCTTTCCACATTCCTAAGTATTTCGCCATTTACGATATATTTCCACTCTATGTTAGACCTACCAAAATGCATTACCTCACATTTGTCTGGATTAAACTCCATTTGCCATTCTTCTGTCCAAGTCTCCAACCTATCTATGTCCTGCTATATCCTCTGACAATCTTCAATACTATCTGCCACACCACCAACCTTGGTGTCACCTGCGAACTTACTAATCAGACCAACTACATCTTCCTCCAAATCATTCATGTATACTACAAACAACAGAGGCACCAGCACTGATCCCTAAGGAACACTACTAGTCACAACCTTCCATTCAGAAAAACACTCTTCTACTGCTATCCTTTGCCTTCTGTGACCGAGCCAGTTCTGTGTCCATCTTCCCACCTCACCTCTGATCCCGTGTGACTTTTGTACCAGCCTGCCATGAGACACCTTTTCAAAGGCTTTACTGAAGCCCATGTAAACAACATCCACCACCCTCACCTCATCAATCATCTTTGTCACCTCCTCAAAAAACTCTAGCAAGTTAGTGAGGCACGACCTTTCCTTCACAAAACCATACTCTCTGTCGCTAATGAGTCCATTTGTTTCAAAATGGGTATAAATCCTGTCCCTGAGAATTTTCCCCAATAATGTACCTACTATTGATGTGAGGCTCACTGGCATATAGTTTCCAGGACTTTCCCTGCTACCATCCTTAAACAGCGGTATCACATTAGCTATTCTCCAGTCCTCTGGGATCTCACCTGAAGCCAATGAGGATACAAAGCGGGCAACATGGTGGTGCAGTGGTTAGCATTACTGCCTCAGGGCGCCAAGGTCCCAGGTTCGATCCCGGCTCTGGGTTACTGTCCGTGTGGAGTTTGCACATTCTCCCCGTGTTTGCGTGGGTTTCACCCCCACAACCCAAAGATGTGCAGGCTAGGTGGATTGGCCACGCTAAATTGCCCCTTAATTGGAAAAAATGAATTGGGTACTCTAAATTTATTTTTAAAAATGAGGATACAAAGATGTCAGTTAAGGCCCCAGCAGTTTCCTCCCTTGCTTCCCTCAGTATTCTCGGGTAAACCACATCTGGCCCAGGAGACTGCCTGCTAATTGCCCACTGCCTGCTAACTGCCCACCCACTGCTCCCTCACTGCCCACTGCCTGCCAACTGCCCCCCCACTGCCCACTGCCCGCCAACTACCTGCTGCCTGCTTTCCTCTGGGGATGCAGGAAGGAGGGATGGGGAGTGCAGAGTTAAAATCATCCCCACGAGTGCACTAGGGGAAGAAAGGAATGAGTCACAGCAGAAAGTTAGAAGTACAAGAAAAAAACCAGAGCGGCAGAAAGGAAAAACAGTGCGTGAACAAACAGGAAAGAACGATTTGGAAATCTTGGATGAAAACATTTCCGAATGTGCATAAGTGGCAACAGATAAAGAAAACTACAGAAACAATTTGATTATTTCCACATTTTTTGCTGCCTGCTTTTGCCCTTGATCGCATTCAGTTAAAAATATAACACCAACAAAATCAAACTTCAGGAAGCAAGGGTGACTTTGAAGAAAGGTTTGATCCAGGAGCGTTGGAGTGGTTAAAGGACAGTGTTAAGCTGCACAGGAGTTGAGCTGGTGGCGATAAACCACCTGAGGTTTGCTGTCATGGTTTGTAGACCATCAGTGAGATTTTTCTAATCGTTGCCAAGGCACCTGTCACTTCTGACGCAGGAACTGCTGCAGCTGCCACTGTATCTGGGCAGAGCCAAGATCACTTAATCTGAGGTGGGTGTGCAGTGCTTTCAGCGCTGATGAAGCTGCAATAGGCTGGCAATTCTTAGGCCTGAGTTGTGTAAATCAAATACTAGAGGGTGTTACTAGTTCACTGTATATAAGACAGCCTCTCAAGAAATTCAGGGAGAAGCTGGAAGGAGAGCTGAGAGAAACATGGAGAGAGCAGAGTGAAAGTTGAATAGAGATAGATAGCACGAGGTCAAGTCATCGAGTAGTTTAGTAGTTTGATAGAATATTGAATACTGTAGTGCAGAATTAGCATCATTTATTTAATATCTGTAGCTCAGTAGAGTGTGCGAACTTCATTTAATTAGTAGTGTAATAATAAATTAGTGTGATTCAATCTTCTGATTGGTATGTTCTTTGCCAATGCTACGGGCAGGATTCACCGGAATCGGCGAATTGGCCCGACACCGGAGCCAGGAATGGCGCGAACCACTCCGGCGTCGGGCCAACTGGAAGTTGCAAATTCTCCGCACTTCTGGGGGCTAGGCCGGTGCTGGTGGGGTTGGCTTCACGCCAGCCAGCACCGAAGGGACTGTACGAGTTAGCGCATGCGCAGAACTGCCGGCGTGGTTTAGCGCATGACCGGCCATGGCTAAGCCCTACAGGGGCCGACATGGAAGGAAGGAGTGCCCCCACAGCACAGGTCTGCCTGCAGATTGGTGGGCCCCGATCGTGGGCCAGGCCACCGTGGGGGCCCCCCTCAGGGGCCGGATCCCCCCACGCCCCCATAAGGACAGCACCAGCCGGACTACCAGCCAGGTCCCGCCGTGTGGAACCATGTCCAATCCACGCCGATAGGACTGGCCAGAAATCGAGGGCCGCTCAGTCCATTGGGGCCCAGAGAATTTCCGGGCGTGGGGCCACTGCCAACGGCCCATGACCGGCGTGGCTTGATCCCCGCCCCCACCCAAAAACTGGCACCGGAGAATACGGCAGCCGGCATCGGAGCGGCGGGGCGGGATTCGCACCAACTCCCGGGGATCCTCCGACCCGGAGCGGGTCAGAGAATCCCACCCTACATCACGCTATTCTGGAGGAAAAGACAAAGAATACAACATATTACCAGTCGTGGCAATATAGCATGGTACCAGAGTACTGCTGAAGCTATTTAGATAGATTAGTTAGAATCTAGCTAAATAAAACTAATATGCGACTCAAACTTCGAAGAACAGACTGCCTACAGACCTGTTACTGAAAACACAGAGGAAGCCCGGACTCATGGAGAAAGTTCAATCTCTACAGCAGGCCAGGATATCTGGTAACCTAGATGTTAACTGGAGGGTTTTCAAACAACAGTTTCAGCTATATCTGTTTGCATCTGATTTAAACAATGCGAGTTATAATCGGATGGCTGGTCCACATGCTATTGAACTGTATAACTCATTTCAATTTCCAATGGGCGAAGATAAAACTAAATATAATGTTGTCATTGAAAAATGTTATCTGCACTGCAAGACACAAATTAATGAAACATATGGAAGATTTATCTGTAAGAAAAGGATGGAAAAAAATGGTGAGTCGATTGATTGCTTCATAACCAAATTATGACTCAAAGCTCAAACATGTAATTTCACTGTTTTATCTCATTCTATCATCAGAGACCAGATTGTCTTTGGAATTGTAGATGAAAAGCTCAGGGAATGTTTGCTCAGACAAAAAGATCTCAAGCTAGAAACCGCTATCGAAATGTGTCAAATGCATGAATTGTCTAAAAGTCAGCATTCTGAGATTCTGCAAAAAGAAAAGGGCACGAAAAGGAACTCCCAAGACAGACTGCGTTCGAGCTGTGCCGCAGTTCCAAAAAATGCGTGTTTCGGACGGCACCCATATTGTGCACGCGCATTCCCGACCTACACATGTGCACTTCACAAAAAGACGCGAGACGGAAGAAGACCGATCTGCACATGCGTGAAGGCATTGTACGTGTGACGAAACGAACGTCATGATGTGTGGACGCTGTGGACACTCCCACCCACACAAAAAATGTCCTGCACTTGGGAAAACTTGCTCAAAATGCAGCAAGCTCAACCACTTTGCTGTGAAATGCAGAACTTCACTTAAAGCTACACAATTTAAATCAGCAAATCTACCAAAGGCACATATGAACATAAGAAGTGTAGACACAACAGAAGAAGCTTGTCAGAATGATAATTTTACCAATGATCTTGATGCTTACTGCTAAAAAGATTCCTTCTTTGTATGTATTACTGAAAAAATTGATGTACTACAGATGTTTCATCTCCTCCTCAAGTAGTATAATCTATTACCATGGAATCAGACTGGAACACACCGCTTCAAGTAAATGGTTCTGAAATAGTTTTCAAGCTTGATACAGGAGCTTCCATGAACGTGAGCAACTCGAATGAACTTTCACAACGAAGTCAACCTCCTAAAATCCAGAAAACAGATTGTCAATTACGAGATGATAATGGCAACACAATCACCTCATTGGGATCTTGCTATTAATTGGTGACAAATCATGACACCACCAGGTCACTAAAATTTATGATTGTTGAATCTAACAGATCTTCTCTCTTAGGTGCACAAGCCTGTTAGGATCTTCACCAAGTTCAAAGAATGTATAGTACAGGTTCACCTCTTCCACCTGTTCAGGAAGATATTCAAGGAATTCTTGATCGCTTTCCTCACGTCTTTGAAGACCAAGGTACTCTTCCATTTCAATATAAAATTCAATTGAAACCTGATGCCAAACCTGTGGTACACCAGCCAAGAAGAGTTCCTGCCCCGCTTCGGGAAAGATTAAAGCAAGAACTTGCACGCATGCAAAAACTTGGCATAATCTCCAAGATAACAGCACTGACTGACTGGGCCAGTTCAATGGTTTGTGTAAAGAAATCTTCTGGGAAATTAAGAATCTTCATAGATCCAAAAGATCTTAATAAAAATATAAAGCGTGAACACTATCCAATACCCAAGCGTGAAGAAATCACCAGCGAAATGGCGAATGCTAAAAAAAATTCAAAACTGGATGCCGCCAGAGGATTTTGGCAAATGCAGTTAGATGACACAAGCAAGAAATTATGTACATTCACCATTTGGTTGATACTGTTTCAACAGAATGCCATTTGGTATTATTTCCGCATTGGAGATTTTTCATCAAGTGATGGAACAAATGACTGAAGGTATTGATGGCGTACGAGTTTATGTGGATGGTATCATCGTCTGGTCATCTACACGCAAAGAGCACAATGCAAGACTATTGCAAGTCTTCCAATGGATACACAAATTTGGTCTAAAACTAAACAGAGCCAAATGCAATTTTGGTATCTCAACTTTAAAGTTCCTGGGAGATCAAATTTCGGAACATGGTGTGCTACCTGACGATGACAAGATTGCCGCCATATAGAAGATGACAGTCCCAGAGGGCAAGAAAGCAGTGTTGAGATTCCTAGACGTGTGAATGTTCTTGGAAAGTTCATTCCAAATCTCTTCCAGAACTACAGCTTTGCGACATCTCATCAAAAAGTCTACTACATTCTCGTGGATTCATGCTCATCAAAAAGAATGGATAGATCTAAAGTCACAATTGACTATTGCACCTGTGGAATTGGAGCAGTTCTTCTACAAAGAAATGATGATTCTTTGTGAACACCAGTTGCTTATGCATCATGAGCAATGACACCTATTGAACAAAGATAGAAAAGAAATGTTTCGGCTTGCTAACTGGAATTCTCAAGTTTCATGACTATGTATATGGCCTACCTACATTCACGGCCGAGACTGATCACAGACCTCTTGTTCATATAATTCATAAAGATTTGAATGACATGATTACAACGTGTTCTTATGAAGTTGAGTTAACATGACTTGTGATTTGTTTATACTCCAGACAAGGATTTGATAATTGCTAATGCATTATCTCGTTCTGTCAACTCAGAAGAACGACCACCAGAGTTTATTCAGCACATTGAAGCACAAGTGCGGCTTCGAGCTGAAACCTTACCTGCCTCGGACGACAAACTGAAACTCATCAGAAATGAGACCAACAAAGATCCAATATTGCAATGGGTCATAAACCATTTAAACAATGGTTGGCCTAAAGGACACTGTTCCAAATACAGAAACATTCAAGCGGAACTCACAGTTATTGATGGTTTTTTACTCCGTCTCGATCGCATAGTGATTCCTATGTCACTTCGACCCATGATTCTACAACAAATACATAGAGATCATCAAGACATAGAGAAATGCAAAAGAAGAGCGAGACAGGCACTATATTGGCCAGGCATCAACAAGGGCATCACAACCCTCATTCTTGAGTGTGAAACATGTCAAAGACACCAGCCCGCTCAGTGCAAAGAAAACCTTCCACAGCATGAGTTGGAGAAGACTCTATGGTCAAATGTGGAAATTGACTTGTTTCATTGCTATGGTCATGATTATGTGTTAATTATAGACTACTTTTCAAATTTTTCTGAAGTTACCAAATTGTCTGACTTGACTGCTAAATCCATGATCAAAGCTACAAAAGAAATTTTTGCTAGACATGGGATACCGTGCACAGTCATGACAGATAATGGACCATGTTTTGATAGTTATGAATGGATGGAATTTGCTCAAGCATACAATTTTGCTCACATAACTTCAAGTCTCCTCTATCCACAATCAAATGGGAAAGTTGAGAAAGGGGTTCACATCATGAAGCAACTTTTGAAAAAGTCTTTTGATTCTGATTCTGACATGAACCCAGCTTTACTCAACTACAGAGCAACTCCCCTTGCAACGGGTTTATCTCCTGCTCAACTATTGATGAACAGAAAATTAAGAACAACTTTTCCATGCATTAAACTTCCTGATCCAGATCATCAGCCAGTCACCAAAAAGATGCAACATCAACAAAGCATTCAGGAGAAATACTACAATAACATGCCACTGAATCCAGGTGATCAAGTAAGGATTCGCATTCCTGCAGGAGGATGGTTTGCTACTGCTTAAGTGATTCGACAAGCAGCACCATGCTCATATATCATTCGCACAAGTGAAGGTTCGATTGTTCGGGCTGGTTTAGCACAGTGGGCTAAATAGCTGACTTGCAATGCAGAACAATGCCAGCAGCGCGGGTTCAATTCCTGGCCTCCCCGAACAGGTGCCGGAATGTGGCGACTAGGGGCTTTTCACAGTAACTTCATTGAAGCCTACTTGTGACAATAAGTGATTATTATTGATCGACGAGCACTTTTGAAGGTTCATTCATCTGACAAGATATTTCCTGATCTTCAAATTCATGAAAGTCTCTTTCATAACACTTTGACACCTTCCAAGGTGATAGAAGACTCACAAAAGACGTTCAAAACTTCTGACACTCCTCTTCTTGGTTTGAGAAGATCATCCAGGATTAGAAGGAAGCCAGACAGACTTAATTTGTGAATCATCACAGATGAACTGTTTGATCATTTTTTTTACCTCATCTGTTAATTTCATATACATATCATGTATTATGTACTGATATTATACATTTTTTTCCTTTTAATAATAGAAAAAAAGTCTTAAAAAGGGGGGTGTAATGATATGTATATTGACAGTGTAATCAAGGGTTAATAATTGCAAGTATGTGTAAATCAAATACTAGAGGGCGTTACTAATTCACTGTATATAAGGCAGCCGCTCAAGGAATTCAGGGAGAAGCTGGAAGGAGAGCTGAGAGAAACATGGAGAGAGCAGAGTGAAAGTTGAATAGAGATAGATAGCACGAGGTCAAGTCATAGAGTAGTTTAGTAGTTAGATAGAATATTGAATACTGTAGTACAGATCAGGTATCATTTATTTAATATCTATAATTCAGTATAGTGCGTGAACTTCATTTAATTAGTAGTGTAATAATAAATGAGTTTGATTTGATCTTTTGATTGGTATATTCTTTGTCAACACTACATCGAGCTATTCTGAAGGAAAGGACAAAGAATACAAAGTATTACCAGTTGTGGTAATATAACATTTGCTTGTGGGAGCATGCAGTGCACAAATTGATTGTCGCATTTCCTACATCACAACAGCCTCAAAAGTACTTTGCTGGATATTACATAGGATTACATAGGATATACAGCACAGCAATAGGCCATTCGGCCCACCCAGCCCATGCTGGTATCAATGCTCCACTCGAGTCTCCTGCCATCTTTCCTCTTCTAAATCTGTCATCATAACCATTTATCCCCTTCCCCCTCCTACGCTTGTCGCACTTCCCCTTAGATATACTATTCACTTCACCCACTCTCTGTGGTCGGCAGTATCACATTCTCAGCACTCTCTGGATAAAGAATTTTCTTCTGAATTCCCTATTGGATTTCTGGGTGGCATGGCAGCACAGTGGTTAGCACAGTTGCTTCACAGTTCCAGGATCCCAGGTTCAATTCCCAGCTGGGATCACTCTCTGTGCGGAGTCTGCACGTTCTCCCCGTGTCTGCGGGGGTTTCCTCCGAATGCTCCAGTTTCCTCCCACAGTCCAAAGATGTGCAGGTTAGGTGGATTGGTCATGCTAAATTGCCCTTAGTGTCCAAAAAAATGTTAGGTGGGGTTACTGGATTACTGGTGGGGATAGAGTGGAGGTATGGGCCCCGATAGGCTGCTCTTTCCAAGGGCCGGTGCAGACTCAATGGACCGAATGGCCTCCTTCTGCACTGTAAGTTCTATGATTCTATCTTACATTGATGAGCTTTAGTTACGTTTGCCCCCAGAAGGGAAAGCTTTCTCTCTGTGTCCACTTCATCAAAACCTTTTTTTCCCCCAAGAGAAGAGACCCAGACTGTCCATCTTTCCCTGATATGTATACCTGTGCATTTCTGTTACCACCTTTGAACATCCTCTCCAGTGCCTCTATATCCTTTTTAAAAATGAATAACGCTGCAATGCCTATTCCATAATAAACATAAAATATTTCAGTAAAGTTTTATTGGAAGAGTTTACCAGAAATAACTTTCATCTTCGGCACACAATACTTTCCATAAATGGTCTGTTTCCCACCCAGGCGTATTGTTGCTTACATTATATAGGTTTCATGGTTGGAGATTTTGAACTTGATAACTTGAAATTTTGCCCTTATGGTTTACAATATTGCTCAATATTCTTCTAATAGTTTTCAGCGCCCGGGTCTTCGCTAACTTCATTATTCCATTTACAATTCTATTTCCTTACTTTGTATTTTCCATAAATTTGGTTAAATGATTCTTCATGGAGTTAATATTTTTCAGCGTTTGTTTTTTTTTCCATGGCCGATGTGAAGCACTTGTGAGCGGCAGGGTGGCACAATTGTTAGCACTAAAGCCTCACAGAGCTGTGGACACGGGTTCAACCCTGGCCCCGGGTCACTGTCCATGTGGATTATACACATTCTCCCCATGTCTGCATGGGTCCCACCCCCAAAACCCAAAGATGTCCAGGGTCGGTGGATTGGCCACACTAAATTGACCCTTAATTGGAAAAAAGTAATTGGCTATCTAAATTTATTTTAAAAAAGAGAATAAAATTATTATTTTTTCTTGTTTTAAAAAAAAGAGTTTCTGTGTTTCTCCTCACCACGCCATTTGCCTGGTCATTCGGAACTCCAGGTGTATGTCCGCTCCCAGGATGGGACACACACTTCAGAATTTGGAGAAGAATTGCAAGTGTGACTTGAAGGCCCAGATTGCTTCACTTTCATTATCCTGTGTTGGGCTCAATTATTACCTTGTTGTGAAATGTTCAACTTGCCCCAACAAACCAAAGGCCCTGCAGTGCTCAGGAAGCAGATGATTGTGCTTCAGACATGTCGAAGGTGAGGCATTCACAGAAATTGAGGTGAGACACTGGGAAACACAGACACCTGTCCTATTGTAATGTCAGTATTAGGCTGGACAACACTCCAATGGATACAGGCCTAACACTTCCAGTACAATGTACCCGAAACCTGAGATGATGTACCAGTACTTCTTTGTCCTCTTGCCTTTGTCTGGAAAATACCCTTTCTCCAGGCTAGGGAGGGAGGAAAATCTATGATGTTGATTGCCTGTTATGCAAGAGCTTTGTAAGGCACTATTGCGATCCAAATGTTCAACATATTTGTATCAACTTAATCTCTGACTGATTGTAAAGGTACTTTGAGAAAATTTGACAAAAGAACATTTAGTGTTGTACGGTGGCAACACAAATATCTTTTTCGGAAGGTGCAATGTTTTACTTCCCTCGCACCCTCTCTTTGGCTAATATTTTACATATATATATTTTGTCATTTTTCCAATTAAGGGACAATTTAGCGTGGCCAATCCACCTACCCTGCCCATCTTTTGGGTTGTGGGGGTGAGACCCGCGCAGACACGGGGAGAATGTGCAAACTCCACACGGACAGTGACCCAGGGCCGGGATGGAGTCCAGGTCCTCGGCGCCATGAGGCAGCAGTGCTAACCACTGCGCCACCGTGCCGTCCTTCCTTTGGCTAATACAGCAGCCACTGATCTACGCCAACACCCTTTTAAACAGGAGGACTGAATATTTGACTTGTTGCCACACCAAATGCACTGAGATCATTCGACAATTGAGGGGGTCATTTTTGTTCTTCTCATAGATTTGAACTTTGTAATAATTCCCGATCACCAGTCAGGTAAATAACGACTGGAAAGTTTATTTACATGTAACTACAATTGTGGCTGCGATTCTGCTCCCAGGATCAAACTGACACAGAAACCCACGATTGCTAGGGTGATGCCCCACCTTGATGAAATGAAATGAAATGAAAATCGCTTATTGTCACAAGTAGGCTTCAAATGAAGTTACTGTGAAAAGCCCCTAGTCGCCACATTCCGGCGCCTGTTCGGGGAGGCTGGTACGGGAATTGAACCGTGCTGCTGGCCTGCCTTCCCTGATTGGTTACCTTGGCCACTTGACCCTCTTGACAGATTGTCCCTTAATGGGGACAAACCGCACATCGTTCCCTCTCTAAGTTCTTTTATATATCGATAATAATTAAGTTACTTAGTCCCCAATAATTAGAACATTACACACATGCATTCAGTCCACCTTGTGGATAGCACGTTGGCTCAGTGATGGAGTGGCGTATTCTGGGCCAGGGTTAAGAAAGCTCCAAAGTATATTATGGAATTCGCCTGACCCACGCCATTTAATAGATTTTGGTTATGGGGAGCACAAGGGTCCACTCTCTAGGTGTTATGCAACAGAGACCTTAAATATTTTAAAAACAAAGAAATGTTTATTCAATGAACACAGTTAACATTTTATAAACACACAGTAAATATCTTATCAACTACCAACACATGTAACCCCACAGATACAATACTCTATAGGTAACTCATCATACCTTTCCTAGCAACATCCATAAGTTAAACTCTTTTTTAACAAAGACAGCAGGTTTAAATTCTCTACAGAAACAGGTATTACTTTGAACTCATCAAGTGAGCTGAAGGTATTCTTTAGCTTGTAGAGAGAGAGGTCATTACACATCTGCTTGCTTTGAATACAGCTCTCCAATTGAAAGCGAAACTAAACAGAGCCACAAAGCTGCTTTTCAGATCAAAACGAAAGTAAACGACAGACTGACAGCCCAGCTTCACCCACACACTGACATCACTGCAGCTATTTGATAAATACCCATTTCGTAAAGGTACATCCACCGGACAGGCGTTACTCCTCTGTCGGGGGTGCTTCAACTGAGGTTCTTTCTGCAGAAGCCCCTACTCCCGGCATCACCTCAGGTACTAATAACTCAGCTTCAGCCGTTTCCATGGGGACAACAGACTCGCCTGTCAAACGCCGGCTCAGTACTTCACTGCTTGGAGAGTCAACAACATTTCCTGCTGGCAGCATGGTTTTCAGGTGGCGGTACTAGCTGCTGGGACAACTCTCGCTCTCAGAAATGGTCTACATGCTTCCAGACGATTCTTCCTTGTACATCCACATCATAAGATAATGGCTCTGCTTTTTTTTTTTAATTTAGAGTACCCAATTCATTTTTTCCAATTAAGGGGCAATTTAGCGTGGTCAATCCACCTAGCCTGCACATCTTTGGGTTGTGGGGGCAAAACCCACGCAAACACGGGGAGAATGTGCGAACTCCACACAGACAGTGACCCAGAGCCGGGATCGAACCTGGGACCTTGGCGCCGTGAGGCAGCAGGGCTAACCAACTGCGTCACCGTGCTGCCCTATTGCTCTGCTTTTGATACAATTCCTGGGACCCAACTCGAGATGCTTCCAAAATTTCTGACATACACGGCTTCCTCCACTGAAAACAACCTTGTTGATTTGCCTAAGCCTCTACCCTCCCCGGCAAATTTAGAAACACCAGGCTTAGTCTGGTTCAAAGACGTCGGCCCATCAGCAAATCTGCTGGCCGGCACTCTCGATGTAGGCTGCAGAGTGGTTTTATAGCCCTGATGGAAATGTGAGATTCTGGTCTCCAGGGTCACCCCTGATGCTTCTTAATTAAGGCCCACCATGAAGGTTTGGACTGCTTGTTCAGCCAGCCATTGGTTGCTGGTTGGTAAGGCACAGTCCAGATGTGCTTGATACCATTTAAAGAGCTGAAATTTTGAAATTCAGCATTCACAAAGGCTGTTCCACTATCCGACACGATGACTTCAGGTATCCCATGGATCAAAAAACACTGATGCAACTTCTCAATTGTGGCGTGAAATGTCATCAATTGTGTTCCAAAACTTCCATCCACTTTGAATGGGCATCAACAAGGAGCAAAAACATAGTGCCCCAGAATGGCCCCACACAATCAACATGTCCTCAAACCCTCAGCCGGCCCGGCCATTCCCAAAGGTGCAGGTCCTGTAGAAGGCAACCTTTGTTGTATTTGGCACAGTGCACAGCGCTTCACCAGACTCACAATGTTGGCATCGATGCCAGGCCACAGATAATTCCTGCCGCGCATCATCAACTTAGATATACCTGGATGGACACAATGCAATTCGACTCCCTTCCTGGTACAGGGACCTCTACTCTTGCCCCCCAAAATGTGATTCCATCTTCGCAACTTAATTCATCCTCTCATATATAGTACGGTTTCAACTCTTCAGAAACTGGCTCATTGGCCCAACCTCTTAGTATCCGGTGCCTCACTTTGGACAACACCGGTTCCCTGCTGGCCCAATACTTGATATGCTGTGCCAAGACTGGCAACATGTCCAAGACATTCAACACCATAACAATTTCTTGCGGTACCGGGCGTGGGGCTAAACATTCTCTGGTAAAGGCAGGTGACTAAGCACATCCGTATTCGTTATACGTGCTCCAGGCCGGTGCTTGAATGTAGATTTGTAGACGGACAGAATTAACACCCAACGGCGAATTCTTGCCAATGCGATTGACGGAATAGCCTTAACATCTTTACGAATACCCAAGAGTGGTTTGTGGCCCGTAACATGGTAAAGTGCCTCCAATTTCCATACTGGTGGAATTTTTTTATTCCATATGCTATTGACAAGCCTTGTTTCTCAATCTGAGAGTAGATTTTATCGGCCTCCGAGAGGGTTCTCGGGACATGCCCTATCGGTCTTTCAGATCCGTTGTCCATCTTATGGGACAATACTGCACCAATGCCATCTGGAGTGGCGTCACAAGTTAACACTATTTCCTTGGATGGGTTGAAATGCACCAATACGCCCGATTAATGTAACAACTGCTTTACTCTGGGGTGTCTTCCAAACCCAATGCAGGTGCTTCTTTAGTAGCATATGCAAAAGGATCAATAATATCTTCAGATTTGGTAGAAAACACCCATTGTAATACACCATCCCTAAGAATGACTTGAGTTCAGATTTCTGGGGGCTAATGCCTCCTTTATTACTCTGACAATGCCTTGCATGAGGTGAAGCCCCAAATGGACTACCTCAGTAGGTTGAAAAGCACATTTTTCCTTCTTGAGGTGTAATCCAGCCTCTTGTAATTTCTTCAGCACCCCCTCGAAGTTAGCTTGGCTCAGCTTCTGACGATCCAGTTATCAAAACATCATACTATGACTCGTGGCAGACCGTGCAATAGACTTTCCATTGTTCTCTGGAAAATAGCACATGCTGGCGGCACAACAAAGGGTAGGCAGAATATTGAAACAAACCTTTGTGCGTGTTTATCATAACAATCTCAGGAAGCGTAGTCTGACTCAAGTTGCTGATATGCTTGGCTCATATCGGAGGATCAAGGAGAAATGGGAAGCAGAGTTGGGAGGGGAGATCAATTGGGGAGTATGGAGTGAGACACTGCTTAGGGTAAATGGACCTCCTCTTGTGCAAGGATGAGCCTGATACAGTTTAAGGTGGTGCACAGGGTGCACATGACTCGGGCGAGAATGAATGGGTTCTTTCAGGGGGTAGAAGATGAGTGTGAGAGGTGTGGGCGGGAGCCAGCAAATCACACATGTTTTGGGGTTGTGGAAAATTGGGAAGATTCTGGGCAGGAGAGTTCGCAGTCTTAGCCAGGAAAGTGGAGGAGGTGGACCTGGACCTTTTGGTGGTGATATGAGCCGGAGCTCATGGAGAGGAGGAAGGCTGATGTTATGGCCTTTGCCTCTCTGATTTTACTGCAGATTTTACTGGAGTGGCGGTCGGCATTGCCACCGGGGGTAGCGGCTTGGTTGGGTGATCTGTACCCCTTCCTGTGGTTTGTGAAGATAAAGTATGGGTTAAGGGGCTCTGCATGGGGGTTTGAGAAAAGGTGGGGGATGTTTGTGACCGTGTTTGAGGAGCTGTTTGTCGTGGGGGGGGGGGGGGGGGGCAAAAAGTGGGGAAAAATCTGTACAGACTGTATAATTGATAGCTGGGAAGTATGTTTCCCAGGGTGTATATTTTCTGTAACCTGTTTTGATACATGTTTGTAATAAAATACATTAAAACAAATACTTGGTTCATATCTAGTTTTGTGTAAGATTGACCTCCAGCCAGCTTTGCAAAATAGACTTCAGTCTTGGGGATTCGATACATATCTTACTTGGAAGCCTGATTAACTGTTACTTTGTAGTCTTCACAGATGCAGATGGTCTTTTCAGGCTTTATCACGGGAACTATGGGTGCTGCCCATTGCAAATTGAACTGGCTGGATAGTGCCCAGTTCTTCCAATTTCTTCAATTCCGTATCCAACCTTTCTCACAATGCATATGGCACTGGTCTCACTCTCAAGAAATGTGGGATTGTCTCTGGATATACATAGATCCTCACCTGGTGGTCCTTTATTTTACCTAACCTGTTGCCAGAAACACTCTCATACTTCTTCATTAACTCAGGCAGTCCTTTATCCCATACTTGGAAGATCTCCCTCCAGTTCAACTTGATCACCTTGAGCCAATCGCGGCCCAAAAGACTTGGCCTTTGACCTGACACTATTATTATTGGGAGCTGAGCAGACTGCAGCTGATAGCTTACAGGTACTGTGGTCGTACCTTTACCTTGATGGCTTCTCCTGCGTCAATTGTTAGTTTTGTTGCGGTATCGCTCAAAGTCAATGGCTAGACTCCTTGTAAATATCAAAACGTGTTCTCCTTTCAATGTGGCAGAGGCTCCCATGTCAACTTTCATTTTAAAGGCCTACAATTTACCAAAAACATCAGAGTGATGGGGGCTAATGCCCTCTTTCACGTTGAACAATGAGTGAACATTTAAATCTGTAGTACTGGACTCTGCTATATTATGCATTTGTGATGTATTACTAACTCTGTTACTGGGTAGGCTTGATTCATTTTTACATCAGTGCCTTAAGTGAAATTTCCTGCGGCAGACAAACCATTCAGCCTCTTTATACCAGCAGGCTTCAGGGAAGCGATTGTCTCCGCATCGGTAACACTCTTCTTCAATCATAGGCGATTGATTGGCTCTGTTAAATCTTTTTGCTTTATTTGTAGCTGAATTTACTTCCCATTTAAAAAATACATCTTCATTTTTGGCGCCACTGTTGACTGCAGATTCCCGCCTTAACTGGTTGACTGCACCATTTTGCTCGCTCTGAAGCTCCTGTGCGCCCTTTTCAACACTCTCCGCTGCCAACGCTATCTCCAGCACCTTCTGAAAATTTATATCTGCCTCTGCTAATAGCTTCCTTTGGATGGCCCCATTATTTACCCCACAGACTGAACAGTCCCGTCGCATATCTTTGGGAGTGGCTCCAAAGTCTCAGTGCTCACGATCCGTCTGAAATCGATAATGTAAGTGGCAAAGTTTCCCCAGGGATTTTCCAGGTTGAGTTAAACTTAAATTGCTGCAATATTACCGATGGCTTTGGGTGTTGGTGTGTTTTCACCAATTCAACTACCTCAGTGAGTGACTCAGAGTCACCCGGAAGTCCTGAGAGTCAGGCATATTTGAGATGTGAGACTACATATTAAATTGTAGGGCTGGGTCCCCCATGAACTCAGGATTACCTTTATCTTCCCTACCTCCTCTATTGTGTTGGCCTCAAACAAGTAGCCCAAACGGTCAAAGTATTGTGCCCAATCCTCCAGAGAGGCATCAAAAGGGTCGATCTGTTTGAATCAGGGCATATCTGCAAACGCTTTTCTTTTTCTCAGCTCAAACTGAACTTCAAGGTGACTTAATACTCACGATCTTGGGACCGCTTTTTTCTATCCTCATCGGCAATGTAATATTTCCTGTTCACCAGTTAGGTAAATAGCGACTGCAACATTTATTTGCATATAATTGCAATGCTGAAGCATGAGGCTTGAAGGCTGTGAATAAACATCCAGGATCGAAATAAAATATAAATCTGCACTTGCTGCGGTGATCATCTGCTCTGTTCCCTGATTGGGCCACACAGCAAACCTCCCCTTCAAGGGGATAAACACTACAAACTTGGTGCATTATCTGTCAGCACAGCCCAGAATGTACACAACCTTAACCCTAATAGTAGGAAAATGGAAGTGTAAATCTGGTTTCATGCACTGTAACTATCATGGGCTGGATCTTTCCCTCCATTGTCGGTAACCAGTGGCTGGCAGTTGTTCCAGGTCCTGAACTCACTCCTGGGGAGAAAGAGTCACGGAGGTACTTGCACTCAGATGGGCAGCGAAGAGCTGCTGGAAAACCTCAGTCATCCTCCTTTAAATCTGCTTAGCAAAGTGCCTAATGAGCCTAACGTCACGGGGCAGGTAGCCCTTGCTGGCCTCCAACTCGCTTTGGCAAAAATGGATGGTGCTGGGAATGGGGTTGGGAAACCAGTGTGCTGGCTGCCGCTGTTTTCTTCGGGTCTCCCATCCGTCTCCATTCCCAACCTCAGGTGGAGCCTAAGAATTCAGCTTTCTCTCTTAATGGAGTGAGACTGTTGGCAAGTGCTTTGGGCTGGATTTTCACCGCCAAGGTGGGAGTGGGAGTTGGGAAAATTCCCATCTTGGCGCATCTGCCTCAGGAGAAAGTGCCCACCGGGAAGGGAACTTCATTGTTTGGGAGGGGGGATGGGGGGGGGGGGGGGGGGGGCGGCGGGGGGGGGGGGGGGGGGGGGGTAGTAGTTGCAGGCTGATGCCGGATCAGCCAACTCGGGAAAGAGTGTGGAGGCACTGACATAGGCCGAAGCGGGCTGTTTAAAATGCCCACCTTGATGTTGTAGGACCTTATCCCAGTTAAAAACTAAAGAGATAGGCCCTATTTTGTGAGGGCCACGAAGAATCCAGCACGAGTTTTAAGGATACAAAGAAATAACATTTATTTACAATAATATATGTATACAACAGCAGCAGCAACTTCGCTTGCTGCTCACTGCCTCCTGCTGGTTCCAAACTGGCCAGCTTTATTTATACAGGGAGCCTGCTAATGATTTATCTGCCCCCCTCATTGGGGAGGCTCATACTCCCACAGGAACTCATACTCCCACAGGATTGTGAGATTGTCATTATTCCCCAGCCAATGGTAAGCAGGCAGGTTATAACATCCCCCCCCCCCCCCCCCCGCCCCCCCCCACCAAAGTCCAAGGAATCAACCGAAGACCCTGGCGAAGGAGGGCATCGGATTTGTTTTGCTGCATGCCGGACACCATTTGCACAAGGCGCCGGATCGGGCGGCGTGTAACGAGATGGAGACCGGCGCTTCCGTGATGAACGGCGTAACGGTTGTACATCCACGGCCCGTGGGCTCGAGGATTCCCCCTCTGAAATGTCCTGTGTCTCCATCTCGGAGTCAGAGTCTGCTGCCTCCATCATCTCGGCGTCTCTATCTCCACGCGGTTCTGCAACGACCAGTGCAGGCTTTGAGTGAGGCACCAGAGGAAGATTGTGAGGACTACTTTCCATTGTCTCTGGTCTCTGTGGCTGTAGAAATGAGCTCCGGGGGCAGGGAATTTTTGGAAGAGATAGTCTTCTGGACCGAACGTGGTCTACATGTTTGCGCTGGAGCCGACCCTGGGCTTGCACCTGGTAAGATATAGGGCCCGTTTGGTGAAAGATTACGTCAGAGACCCACTGGGCACCACCAGCAAAATTCCGAACCAACACTGGGTCACCGGGCGCAAACTGCTGAATCGGCCGATGCCGAGAAAAACCCTGTCCCTGCCGTTCTTGTGTGTGGTGTACTTTTGCGCCAATGTCCGGGAAAACCATGCTAAGGCGGGTGCAAAGTCTCCGGCCCATTAGGAGTTCTGCGGGAGCTACCCCAGCCACCGAATAGGGGGTGGTCCTATACGAAAACAAAAAGCGAGCCAGTCTCGTGTCCATTGACCCGGAAGACTGCATCTTTAGGCCTCGTTTGAATGTCTGCACTGCGCGCTCTGCCAACCCATTTGAAGCCGGGTGGTAAGGGGCAGTGCGGATATGGCGTATGCCGTTCATCTTCATGAACCTCGCAAACTCCACACTCGTGAATGGAGTGCCGTTATCCATGACCAGCACCTCGGGGAGGCCATGCATACTAAAAGACAAACGCATCTTTTCAATTGTTGCGCAGGACATTGTGCCTAGCCATTTAGACTGGGCGTCGATTAATAGAAGGAACATGTATCCTTGAAAAGGGCCTGCGAAATCCGCATGCAAGCGTGCCCAAGGCCGCCCTGGCCATTCCCAGTGATGTAGGGGCGCGGCCGGCGGAAGCTTCTGATGCTCCTGGCAAATGGAGCAGTTTTGGGCCACCTTCTCAATGTCGGTGTCGAGGCCTGGCCACCAGACATAACTCCAGGCCAACATTTTCATTTTGCTCACACCTGGATGCCCATTGTGCAAGTCTCCTAGTATCAGCTCCTGTCCTTTTTCCGGGACAATCACACGCGTCCCCCACAAGAGGATGCCGTCTTCCACGCTGAATTCTGACAGCTTGGAGGAAAATGCCTGCAACTCGCCTGGGAGCTGTCTATGCTGCCCACCATACAGGACTATGTGTCGAACCTTTGACAGGACTGGCTCCGTCTGGGTCCACTCACGGATCTGTGACAGGCAAGGTGTCTATAAAATTTAGGGTTGCAACCACCTCACCGGTTGTGGGGGTCGACATGGGGCCGGTCGATAAAGGCAATCGGCTCAGTGCGTCGGCATTCGCTATCTGCTTTCCTGGTTTGTGCTCCAGAGAATACTCATATGCAGCAAGCAACAAAGCCCAGCGCTGGATCCGTGCGGAAGCAATGGGCGGTATTGGCTTATCCTCTCTAAAAAGTCCCAGCAGAGGCTTATGATCAGTCACGATAGTGAAGTGGCGGCCATACACATACTGGTGGAAACGTTTCATCGCAAAGACCACTGCCAGGCCCTCCTTCTCGATCTGCGCGTACTTTCTTTCCGCTGCAGTCAATGTGCGGGAGGCGAAAGCTATTGGCCGCTCGGCCCCGTTCTCCATCTTGTGGGACAGGACGGCCCCAATACCAGACGGGGATGCATCACATGTGACGAGCAAAGGCTTTCCAGGATCATCGAGGGTTAGTAACCCAGACAACGACAATTGTTGTTTTACCCACCGGAAAGCGGTTTCTTGCGGCTGACCCCAAACCCAGGTGTGATTTTTCTTTACCAGAAGGTGCAACGGCGCCAGGGCATTTGCCAGATTGGAGAGGAACTTCCCGTAATAGTTTACGAGGCCGTGAAAAGAACGAAGATGCGAAGTGTCAGTCGGGTCGGGGGCCTGTTGAATCGCGCGCACCTTCTCTGCGGCGGGGCGCAAACGTTCGCGATCCACCCGATAACCCAGGTAGACTACTTCCTTCGCCTGAAAAAGGCACTTTGTGCGACGTAAACGGACTCCAGCCTCTGAAAAGCATCTAAGGACAGCCTCCAGATTTTCCAAATGTTCCTGCTCCGACGTCCCTGTGATCAAAATGTCATCTAAGTAGACAGCGACACGCGGTAAACCTCTCAAAATGCCCTCCATAATGCATTGAAAAATACCGCAGGCAGAGGATACTCCAAAGGGCAAACGTGTATATTCATACAGGCCCCGGTGTGTATTAATCGTTACATATGGTCGGGAGGCAGGGTCCAGCTCCAACTGTAAGTAGGCGTGACTCATATCTAATTTTGTGAATGAGAGTCCGCCTACAAGCTTCGCGTAGAGATCCTCTATGCGAGGCATTGGGTATCGGTCGAGTCGGGAAACTGTATTCACTGTAAGTTTATAGTCGCCGCACAAGCGAACTGTGGCATCTGGCTTCATTACAGGTACAATTGGTGCTGCCCAGTCAGCGAAATGGACGGGCCTGATGATACCCAAAGTCTCCAAACGAGTGAGCTCCCCTTCTACTTTCTCGAGCAAGGTGTAAGGCACCGGGCGCGCCCGGAAATAGCGCGGCATGGCTCCTGGTTTGACTTGGATATGGGCTACGGCCCCTTTTATTTTCCCCAAACCGGGATGGAATACATCTGGGTATCGTCCTAGCACCTCAGTCAACCCTCCAGAAACTGTTTGGAGGATGTGCTGCTACTGCAACCGCAAATAGTGCAACCAGTCCCGACCCAACAGGCTGGGCCCATGGCCGCGCACCACAGTGACCAGGGATCTTCATTTATGAGCGACGAACTGCGTCAGTAGCTGCTCGGTAAGGGCATCGCCTCGAGCAGGACTACCAGTTATAACCCCCGGGGAAATGGACAGGTGGAGAGGGAGAACCCGACGGTATGGAAGACCGTCCTCCTGGCCCTATGGTCTAGGAGTCTCCCAGTTTCTCGCTGGCAGGAGGTCCTCCCCGACGCGCTCCACTCCATTAGGTCACTCCTTTGCACGGCCACGAATGAGACCCCTCATGACCGCCTATTTGTTTTACCCAGGAAATCCACCTCCGGGGTCTCGCTTCTATCCTGGCTGACGACACCGGGGCCTGTCCTCCTCCGAAAGCACGTGAGGAGACATAAGTCCGACTCCCTGGTCGAGAGGGTCCGGCTCCTTCTCGCCAACCCCCAGTATGCCTACGTGGCGCACCACAATAGCTGACAAGATACAGTCTCCCTCCGGGACCTGGCACCCGCCGGTTCCAGTTCCCCTGCGACCATCACCTTCCCCCCCCCCCCTACACCGAACACCGCCCCCGCCCCTACATGGCTACACCCCCCCTTCCCCCATCGGCAATCTACAGGGATGAAGCTCCAGAAGACACGCTCCCGGAGTCAACACCCGTGCCCACAGCGACGAGTTCAACACCCGTACCCACAGCAAAACCAGAGCTCAGGCGATCGCAGCGAAAAATCAAGGCGCCGGACAGACTCAACCTGTGAGCCCACTTCACCCCTGCTGGACTTCAATTTTTAACAGGGGGTGAATGTGGTGAATGTATTACTGCTACCATTCACCACTGTATTACATTACATTACATTGTATTATGTTGGTGCCCTTGTGGGTTCCGCCTATGACCCAGCATTGTATTACATTACATTGTATTATGTTGGCGCCCTTGTTGGCTCCGCCTATGGCTCCGCCCCCTCAGGGGAGGTATATAGATGTAGGCGGCACTCAGTACAGAGCAGTCGCAGGCAAGCACAGTTCTAGCTCATTAAAACCACTGTTCACTTCAACTCTCCGTCTCGTGTGAATTGATGGTCGCATCAAGCCCGTTCCATTAAAATTGTGGAGGAGTTAGATATGCCTGTCGCCGCAATGGAGCCGGACAGATTGGGAGTGTCGGTGGAGGCTTTTGGCTCAAAACAGAAAAAGCCTAGAAATGGGGTTGCGAATCCTGAAATCGGGACCTGCCTGCCATTTTTAAAGTGCTCTTAAGCTATTCCACTCGATGAAAATCTAGTCCAAAGTGTAAGGGTCGAATTCAGCTCCAGACGATCTAGGGTGAGTGCACCTGGAGATCCAACTCTAAAGGTTGGGTTAACATTTAGTGGAGAAAATGTATCTGCGGCTGCCCTCCCCACCCTCCACATGTCTGTGGATCCCTTCGAGAACCAAGAACTCCTCAGCTGGCACAAAGATGGCTAAGGCCACAGAAGCAGTGTCATGCTTTCAGAGGGCTTTAAATCAACTCATGAATCCTTCCACTATGTCACACAATACTCCAAGGGACAAACGTGAAGATAGGAACACAACTGACTTAATGAAAACGCCCTACAGCATGAAAAGCATTCCCCATAACCGGCCATTTCCATTAAGAAAATGTCTGAGCAATAAATTGGTGCTAAAGGAAATATCCCCTCAAACCGAACATTTCTATTAAACTGTGTGGATTCTAATTCTAATTCAATCTTTATAAACAATTACAAGGCTGGGTATTTCAGCTCCGAGACTGAAAAACCTATTTAGGAGTTGCAAATCCTTCAGCCTGTATTAATTGCAATCTCAGAAAGCGTTCGCATCCTGGAATGTATTTTTTGTCCTGAAAGACTTTAAATCTTTGGAGATGTTGAAAATTTTAATTGGCAAGCTGCGCATTTTGCTGAACACGCACAATGCTTCCTTATCTCGCCAGCCTCGCAGGCAGTTACCAGACTCCTACACCTTGCTGTCCATACACGGGCCACTGCCAGCGTGTCAGCATGTAAACAACAGCTGTCACAACATA
Organism: Scyliorhinus torazame; assembly: GCF_047496885.1. NCBI lineage: Eukaryota > Metazoa > Chordata > Chondrichthyes > Carcharhiniformes > Scyliorhinidae > Scyliorhinus > Scyliorhinus torazame. The sequence continues at coordinate 112,311,828 of NC_092727.1, forward strand.
ATTGTGCACAGCGACAAGCAGGGGGAATGAGAATGCTGCACGTGTGCTCTGTAACTTAGCAAAACACAAGGATGCGAATGATTATCTTGGGAATTAAACGCACACATCTTTTGAATGTGCCACGAGAGAATTAAGCCTTAAATAAAATAGAAGCAAAATGAAGGATTTGTAAGATCAGAAAATCAATGCGACTTGAAATTATTCTTTCAACAAAAGGATGAGGCATGCCTTTTTCTCAGCATTGTTTCAGTTGACTAATGACGTTGGCAAATTGTGGGTATTCTTTCAGAGAAGTTCTCATTAGTATAGATCATTGCTCATGCCAGGTAGGGTTAAGAGTATTAATTTCTTAGCTAGTCTTTTCAAAACAAAGAATTGCCATTAAATGAATTATGTTGGATAAGGTTCCACTGTAGCACTTTCTTCTGCCATTTGAAGAAAACATTGATAGATTTTTTTTTTCCACAAGTTGCCGGATTCCAGCTGACCTCCCAATTGAGACATCATTGCTCACAAGATAGATACAGATGAGGAAGGCCATTAATCTCATCGTAACTCCATCCATTTAGAAGGTTCCTTCATACCCTTTATCAGAGCATTTAACCTTTTCATAAAAGATTTGAAAGGGTTGGCCGCCATTGCTCCATGCTGAAGCTCTTCACCTACTCTTGACATTTTTCCTGCATTCATTCAATACTGTTTTAAATTTATGATCCCTTATCTTACTGCCACTGTTAACTTAATGCACTGTTCCAAATGTTCGACGTCATTTACCCTAACTCTGCAACTGTGACTTAAGTCAACGAGAAGGTCATTGAATGTTTCAAGGGCAGATGTTTTGTACTCAATTCTGAGTTCTCAGCAGGTCCTCTTTCTTTTATTTCTGAGAAGTCTTGGAAAAAGGGTAATTTATCATGACGTTGAAGAAGATTAAAGAGATGTCTAGCTGAATGGGTAACACAAGGAAGGAGAAGGTTGTGCAGCAAGCTGATATTAAACAAATGCTCATTCTGATGGAACGACCAGAAAGATGAAACTCAGAGAGTGAGTGCAAAGTACTGCACATAGGCACGAAAATAGGCACTTTAAGAACAGCTTGCTATTTAAGAGGAACCAAGGGATTATTGTCACCTAACATGTCTATTCACCACATGGCAGTAATCAGCAACGCAAATAGTATGCTGGTACAACTTGAATTTAAATACCGCCTTTAATAAACTAAAACACCCCAAGGAGTGCTCTCAGAAACGATTTGGCACTGACGTGTTAAGGAGGTAATAGGTCACATGATCAAAAATATGTTCAAAGATGTGGGCTGGGATTTTGCACCGATGTTCGCTGTGGGCACAAATGACGATGTGGGCGCAAAGTCCCACGGGACTCAAAAGACGGCACGATCTAACAGCAAGATTGCCCCAGCTCCCTCCATTGACATAACAAAGTTCTTGCCCAGAACGGTTGGGAACCTCATGTAAATAAATCATAATAACATGAAAGGGCTTCCCTGCCATATCGTGCCCCACATTGGGATCTCCCCCACTCGTTTACAACAGGTTTTTAAAAATGAGAGCCATGCCAAGGAAACCCGCCAGGGGCGCGCAGATAAATACAGTCCCAGTGTGGAGACAGACATGCCCGGGCATTGCCCCCTGGCACTGTCCCCTGGCACCCTGGCACTGCCTCCTGGCACCACCGAAACACAGCCTCTGGCACTGCTACTGGCATGCTGGCACTGCCCTTTGTGCCAGAGTGTTCCCTTTGGCGAGCTCCATGGGGAATGGTCCTCGTCCATGCGGGGAGGGGGTAGTGTTGCCCATTTGCATATGGTGGGGTGGGGTCTCCCATGTGCGTGGGGGGAGTGGCTTCACCATTTTTTATCGGAGACCAGGGCGCCCTTACAAAACTGCGCCCCGATCCTGAGATTCCGGCCCCACCACGTCAGCGTAACAGGTTGGGCCACACTTCCATTTTTCTTTGCATCAAGCGCTGGTTTTCTTGTCTGAGCCAGCACTTGATGCAAAAGTGATAACATTCTGCCATAGACGGAGCATCTTAAAGGAGGAAAATGAGACAGAGAAACAGAGGGGATTAGGCAGGAAATTCCAGAGCTTGTGACCTTGGTAGATGAAAGCACAGCAACCAAGTTAAATTGGAAATTCGCAAGGGACTGGAATTAGAGGAGTGTGGATATCTCTGAGGTTTGCCAGACTGCTGGAGATTACAGGGATTGGAAAGGGGGAGGACGTGGGGCGTTTTCATAGCGAGGGTGCGAAGAAATGGAGGCATTGCTTAACTGGCAGTCAATGTAAGTCAGCGGGCAAGTAAGGTAATAGACAGCATTATGTAAGGTCAAACGAAGGAGGCCGGCCATGGGTGTGTTGGAATAGTCAAGTCCAGAGATAACAAAAGGGCAGAGCCAAGCAATGTTATGTAGGTGGAAGTAGGCGGTCTTAGTGATTCATAGAATCATAGAATCGCTATGGTGCAGAAGGAGGCCATTTGGTCCATCGAGTCTGCACCGATCCTAGGAAAGAGTACACCACCTAAGCCCACACCTCCACCCTATTCCCGTAACCCAACCTAAGCCTTTGGACACTAAGGGGCAATTTAGCGTGGCCAATGCACCTAGCCTGCACAAGCCTGCACAATTTTGGACTGTGGGAGGAAACCGGAGCACCCGGAGGAAACCCACGCAGACATGGGGAGAATGTGCAAACTTCACAGACAGTCACAGGATGCTGACATCACTGGCTAGGCCAATATTTATTGCTCATCCCCAATTAACCTTGAGAACGTGGCTGTGAGCTACCTTCTTGAACCACAGCAGTCCATGTGGGGAGGTACACCCACAGTGCTCTTAGGAAGGGAATTGTAGGATTTTGACCCAGCGATGGGGAAGGAACTGGGATATATTTCCAAGTCAGGATGGTGCATGGCTTAGAGGATATCTTCCAGGGGGTGGTACTTGCATGCATCTGGAACCTTTGTCCTTCTAGGTGGTAGAGATTGTGGATTCAGAAGGTGCTGTCTAAGGTACCTTGGTGAGTTCCTGCAATGCATCTTGTAGATGAACCGTGCATTGGTGGTAGAAGGAGTAAATGTGTAAGTTGGTGAATGAGGTGTCAATCAAGCGGACTGCTTTAATGGTGTCAAGCCTCTTGATTGTTGTAGGAGCTGCACTCATCCATCTGCAAGATACCCTGCGCTCTCACAAATCACACACCATCCTGACTTGGAAGTTTATTGCCGTTCCTTCAGTATCACTGAATCACAAATCTGGAACTACCTCCCTTCCAGCACTGTGGGTGTACCAGCACCACATGAACTGCAGCAGTTCTATGTGGTGGCTAGACTACCACCTTCCCGAGGGCAATTAGGGTTGGGCAATAAATATGTGCCGGCCTAGACAGCGATGCTCAGATCCTGTAAAATCAAAAAAAAACTCTGACCTTACGATGGAAGGAAAATAATTGAGGAACTCCTGCAGTGATGTCTCGGGCCTGAGATGACTGACCTCCAACTACCACAATTATCTTCCTTTGTGTCAGGTATGACTGCAACCAGTAGAGAAGTACCAATGACTCCAGTTTTACTAGGTTTCCTTGGTGCCGTACTCGGTTAAATGCTGCCTTGATGTCAAGGGTAATCACTCTCACCTCAGCTCTGGAGTTCAGCTCTTTTGTCCAAGTTTGAATTGGAGGGGAATCTCACTTTTCCCCATGTTCAATTTATAACCTGAAAACCGGCTAAATTCCCCAAGAATCCTCTGAATTTCTTTCATCCCCTCTAGTGGGTCAGAAACATGTAGGAGCAGGTCATCTGCGTATAGCGAGACTCTGTGTTCCACCCCTCCCCGAACCAGCCTCTTGAGGCTCTCAGCGCAATTGCCAGCGGCTCTATGGCCAGCGCAAACAGCAGTGGTGAGAGGGGGCATCCCTGCTTCGTGCCCCGGTGCAGCCTAAAATAGCCCGATGTCAACCTGTTCGTCCGAAAACTCGCCACAGGCGCCTAATACAGCAGCCTCACCCAGTCGATGAAGCCCCATCCAAACCCAAACTGCCCCAGATAGGTCCATGCCACCCAATCAAAAGCCTTCTCTGCGTCCATTGCAACCACTATCTCTATGTCCCTACCCTCTGGGGGCATCATGATCATATTCAACAGTCTCCTAACGTTGGCCGCCAACTGCCTGCCCTTGACAAATCCCATCTGGTCCTCCCCAATCACATCCGGAACGCAGTCTTCGATCCTTGAGGACAAGATTTTGGCCAACAGTTTGGCGTCAACATTTAATAAGGTGATCGGTCTGTAGGACCCGCATATCTCCGGGTCCTTCTCCCGCTTCAAGATCAGTGAGATCGTGGCCTGTGACACCGTCGGGGGAAACATCCCTCGCTCCCTTGCCTCATTAAATGTCCTCATCAGCAGCGACCCCAGCATCCCAGAGAACCTTTTGTAAATCTCCACTGGGTACCCGTCCGATCCCAGGGCTTTACCCGACTGCATGGCCTTCAGCCCGTCTGCTATTGCATCAATCCCAATTGAGGCCCCCAGCCCTTCTACCAGCCGTTCCTCCATCTTTGGGAACCTCAGCCCCCCTAAGAATTGCCTCATCCCTTCCGGCCCAGCTGGGGGTTCCAACTCATATAGCTTGCTATAAAACCCCTTGAACGCCCTGTTAACCCCTGATGAATCTCCGACCAAGTTCCCATCTCTGTCCTTCACTTTCCCTATCTCCCTGGCTGCCTCCCTCTTTCTAAGCTGCTGCGCAAGCATTCTGCTGGCCTTCTCTCCATACACATATATCGCCCCCCTCAGCTGCTCCACCACCTTCCCTGTAGTTAGCAAGCCAAACTCCGCCTGTAGCCTCCATCGTTCCCTTAAAAGCCCTGCCTCTGGGGTCTCCGCATATCTCCTGTCGACCTGAGGTATTTCCCCTATCAGTCGATCCGTCTCTGCTCTATCTACCGTCTCCCTGTGGGCCCGTATCGAAATCAGCTCCCCTCTGACCACTACTTCAGCGCCTCCCAGACTATTGCTACCGAGACTTCCCCCCGTGTCACTAACTTCCAGACAGTTCTGGATGCATTTCCTCACCCGCCCGCAAACCTTCTCATCCGGTAACAGTCCGACATCCAATCTCCAATGCGGGCGCTGGCCACACTCCTTGCTGACCTGTAAGACCACCCAGTGCGGGGCATGATCCGAGACCGTGATCGCTGAGATCTCAGTGTCCACTACCCCTGTCAGTAAAGCCCTGTTCAAGATGAAAAAGTCGATCCGGGAGTACACTTTATGTACGCGTGAGTAGAAAGAGAAGTCCTTCACTCTCGACCGCCCAAACCTCCATGGGTCCACTCTCCCCATCTGCTCCATAAACCCCTTTAGCTCCTTTGCCATTGCCAGCACCCTGCCTGTCCTTGAGCTCGACTGGTCTAGCCTTGGGTCAATGACTGTGTTGAAGTCCCCCCCCTCCCCCCCCCCCCCCCCCCCCCCCCCCCCCGCCCCCCATGACTTGCTTATGCGAGTCCAGGACCGGGATCTTTCCCAACATCCTCCTTATAAACACCACATCATCCCAGTTTGGCGCGTAAACATTCACGAGTACCCCTGGCAGCCTTTCCAGCTTCCCACTGACCATGATGTACCGGCCTCCCACATCCGCAACGATTCTTCCCGCCTCGAATGACACTCGCTTATTAATCAGGATCGCGACCCCTCTAGTCTTAGAGTCCAGCCCCGAATGAAATACCTGTCTGACCCATCCCTTCCTTAGTCTCGTCTGATCGATTACCCTAAGATACGTCTCTTGTAACATTACCACGTCCGCCTTCAATCCCCTCAAATGCGCGAGCACGAGTGCCCTCTTAACCGGCCCATTTAGCCCTCTAACGTTGCACGTGATCAACCTGGTCAGGGGGCTTCTTGCCCCCTCCCTCCGCCGATCAGCCATCACCTTTCTTAGGCCAATCTGCAGCTTGTGCCCCGCGCACCCGCAGGCCCACGCACCTGCAGGCCCGTGCCCAGGCAGCCTCCGTCCCTTTTTTCCCCCAGCAACAGTCCCCCAGCAACAATCAGCAGAGCAATTCCCCCCCTCCCCCCATAACAGCACGGTAAAAATAGTCCCTTCAACAAACATAACATCTGCTCTCCACCCACTGCACTTCCATGAGCCTGCCAGCCCAGCTAGCTTGTAGCCCCCGCCCATGGTGCCAAACATTTGCCCACCTATTGTTCCCCCCTTCCCCGCTCTGTCACACATATTCAAGAGAAAACATTCCCAGCCCAGTTAACCGAAAGAAACAAAAAGAAAAGAAAAACCCCACATCGAAAATTCACACCTCCATGCCCCACCAGTACAAATGCAAACTTTAACTTGCAAAAAAAAATACGCAGCAGTTGCAGGATCGATACAGAAGACATTACAAATATAGTGCAAAAACAAAAACATTTTTAACGTGAACACTGCAGCAAAGTTCAAACACCTCAGTCCCCTGCCGGCCCTTTCCTTCTGGCAAAGTCCATTGCTTCCTCGGGCGACTCAAAATAGAAGTGTTGCTCCTCATAGGTGACCCAAAGTCGGGCCGGATACAGCAGTCCAAACTTCACCTTCTTCTTGAAAAGGGTCGACTTTACTTGGCTGAATCCATTTCTTCTCCTGGCTACTTCCGCACTTAGGTCTTGGTAAATGCACAGGATGCTGTTCTCCCACTTACAGCTCCATGTCTGCCCGGTCCACCGTAAAATACGCTCCTTATCCAGGTACCTGTGCAATCTCACCACCATCACCCTCGGGGGGCACCTACACGCGGCTTCTTCGCTAGTGCTCTGAGCGCCCTGTCCACCTCCAAGGGTCGGGTGATTCTCCCATCCCCCATTAGCTTCTCGAGCATACCCTCTATATATGCCCCTGCATCCGCTCCTTCGGACGCCTCCGGGAGACCAATGATCCTCAAGTTCTGCCAGTGGGACCTATTCTCTAGAACCTCCACCTTCTCCTGGAGCCTTTTCTGCTAGTCTCTCAGCATCCCATCTCCACCTCCACTGCTGTTTGGTGTTCCTAGTGCTCGGTCAGTGCCTTCTCCACTTTCTGAATCACCAGGCCTTGAGCATCCAATCTTTGTTCCAGCCGAGCAATCGATTCCCTAATCGGGTCCAAGCATTTCTGTTTCTGCTTGGCGAAGCCCTCCTGGAGAAACTTCATCAATTGCTCCATCGACCACTGGGTCGTCGAGTCAGGACTCCGGTCGTCCGCCATGCTTTTTCCCGCTGCAGCTTCAGCCCAGGCCTTCTCTGTTCACTTATTTCTTCCTTTGCGAGCACCCCTGGTCCGCCTATCCATGCATTGATGTGGGACTCCTCCTTATGGTCGCGTCCACTATCAATTTTCCAAGTAAAATCCGAGAAAAAATCGGGGGAAAGGTCCAAAGGTCCGACCTGAGCGGGAGCCACCAAATGTGCGACCTACTCCTTCATGGCCGCCACCGGAAGCCCAGTTAATAATTTTAATATGAAACCAACAGATCTTTGCCAGCCAAAGGTATTGAAGGATATGGAGGCAAAACAAATGATGAAATTAAGTTACAGATTTCATTGAATGGTGGAACAGGCTTTGCTTCTACTTTCATTCTGTCAGCATCATTGACTAATATCCGTATTTTGCCAACATTTATATGGGTAGCGTTAGTTAAACCAGGCGATGGACCTGATATTGAAAACTTTTAAATGGAAATAATCTAAAGTTGGGTCTTGTAGATTTCCAAGTGATGGAGCTGTAACTATTTCCTCTGGTAGCTTGTCCCATTGTGGGATTGTCCTTGGGGAGAAAGGTTTTTGCCACCCTGTCTTGGAAACAATTGCAGTGGGATGCTCCGCGGCAGTTTCCTCCCCTTTTCTGGAAGCGCCCCCCCCTCCCCACGCCCACTGGCTTCCCGACGGGGTGGGATGGCCACAGTGGGAAACCCCACTGGCCGGCTATGGGAATGGAGAATCCTGCTGCCGGAGGGGGCGTGCCGCACTGGAAAACAGGGGCGGTAGGTCAGAGAATCCCGCTCCTGGTCTTCGTAGATTATATGGATGACTACCTCATGATTTGTCATTGCAGAGGGCACTAGGTACTGGTTTCTGTCAATTCCCACCAGTCTATTCCATAGTTTATAGAACAGGGAAGACGGTGCCAGAGTAGTAATGTCACTAATATCCAGAGGCCAGGCTAATGCTCTGGGAACATGGGTATAAATCCCACCAGCAGTAGAATCTGGTCAATAAATCTGGGATATAAAGCTAGTCTCAGTAATGGGACAAGTGACCATGATTGCCACAAAACCCATCTGGTTCACTAATGTCCTTTAGCGAAGGAAATCTGCCGTCCTTACCTGGTCTGGCCTACATGTGAGTCTAGACCTCACAGCAATCCATAGACCGCCTACAAGGTAAAAGGAGGCCATTTGGCCCATCAAGTCTGTACTAACCCTCTGAAAAACACTTGACCTAGACGCACTCCCCTTCACTATCCCCGGAACCCCACGCATTGACCATGGCCAAGCCACCTAACCTGCATATTTTTGGGACCGTGGGAGGAAACTGGAGCACCCGAAGGAAACCCACACAGTCACGGGGAGAACATGCAAACTCCACACAAACAGTCACCCAAGGCTGGAATCGAATCCGTATCCCTGGGGCTGTGAGGCAACAGTGCTACCCACTGTGCCACCGTGCCGCCAGCCACAAAGTGGTTGTCACTGAACTGGACTAGCAAACCACTCAGTTCAAGGGCAATTAGGGATGGGCAGTAAATGCTGGCCTTGTCAGAGATGTCCACATCCTTTGAAAGAATAAAGGACATGGTCAGCCTCTGCCCATGACCATTGAGGGCAGCACGGTAGCATTGTGGATAGCACAATTGCTTCACAGCTCCAGGGTCCCAGGTTCAATTCCGGCTTGGGTCACTGTCTGTGCGGAGTCTGCACATCCTCCCCGTGTGTGCGTGGGTTTCCTCCGGGTGCTCCGGTTTCCTCCCACAGTCCAAAGATGTGCAGGTTAGGTGGATTGGCCATGATAAATTGCCCTTAGTGTCCAAAATTGCCCTTAGTGTTGGGTGGGGTTACTGGGTTATGGGGATCGGGTGGAGGTATTGACCTTGGGTAGGGTGCTCTTTCCAAGAGCCGGTGCAGACTCGATGGGCCGAATGGCCTCCTTCTGCACTGTATTTCCCATACAGAATTGTGCAGGACATCTTTGGATCACTTCAATCTTATTCATATCTCCTGCCATATAAGGATTCTCCACACAATTTATCCACTCCAGCACTGGACGAACAAATTTTTGGTAAGCCATAACTCTGATAGTTTTGTTGCAATACCAAAGATTCCTTCTCAGAAATCTACGAAACCTGGTTGCTTTGGATGTTATAGCTGAATGTAGAATCCCCTTTGAAAATTGTTTTTAAGATGAATCCCCAGATGGTTGCATTAGCTGAATGGTATATGTTCCTATATACCTGTGTGTTGCTCCTTACCAATCCCCTGGTTCAGCAAGAAGAGACTGCACTGTGATATTTTATTGCAAGGTGACACTCTCCTTCACTTCAAGAGGAATTCCAAAACTTCATCATTGGATGCCCTTAACCATTTCTCACCATGCAGAAGTACAGCTTTAAAAACTTCCAATGTAGGCAACCCTGCTTCCATCTCCAACCTCACTCCCAGTGCTCTCTCTATACACTGGGAATGCCATCAAGATATTTCATTGAGCTGACCTTGCATTATTTGGCAAGGTCATCCTCTTAGCTACAACACAAAAGCAGTGTGTAATCGGCTGCAATTCTGCCACCACCACGGGAGCTATATTATCAGTCCTAACAGTGTGTGGCAGCCATATTATCAGGTCTGATAGTGTGAGGGAGCTGTATTAGCACACAGTTAAGGAATCTGAAAGTGCGAGGGAACTGAATTAATACAATCCTTGGGCCTCGCAGTGTGAAGATGCTGAATTAATAGAAATGGCATTTGACGTGACAGTGTGAAAGAGCTCAATAAGTACATTCCATCCCTCAGATCAAATGAGCAGTGCCAGTGTCTGAAGAGGCCCTGCCATTACACAGGTAGGTTGTCACTGCGTCATGCTATCTACTGGACTCTGACCCGAGATTGTACCCTGCACAGTTACAACTTTGCCCATTGTGGACAATGCGTTGCCCTTCAAGATACTGCTGATGGCATTTGCCATATCATTCTGATAGAACTACATAATGGGAGTGATATTTGTGTACTAGTGATATCGCTGGTCCTCGTAATCCAGGCTAATGCTCTGGGGACATGGGCTCCAATCCAGCTCCAGCAGTAGGCGGAATTGAGATTTGTTTAATAAAATTTGGAATATTAAAAAAAGAAGTTTTTTCTTAGAATGGGTGATTATGACAACTATCATTGATTGTTACAAAAACCCATCTGGTTCACTCAAGTGTGTTTTCAGGGGAGGAAATCTGTGGCCCTTACCTGGTCTGGCCTCCAGGTGACTCCAGGTCCACAGTGACATGGTTGACTCTTAACTGCCCTTGAAAATGGCTGAGAAAGCCACTTAGCACAAGGGCAATTAGGGGAGGGCAACAAGTGCTGGTATTGCCAGCGACACTCATATCCCATGAAAGAATAAAGGTTGCAACTTATTTCTCAGAGGTGACACTGTCACATTCCCCGAGAAAAGGAGGGATAACTTGAGAGAGTGCGATCCCCCATGAATCTGCCACCATTGAGTCAGCAGGCAGTGGGCCATTTTGTGGCTTGATAAGTGAACCTGTCCCATTTATATTTCCCTCTCTGTATCTCTGTAAACATTCCTTTTGCAGGGCTATGAGGGTAAAGTGGGGGAATGGGGCTAGTTGGATTGCTCCAATGAGAACCGACATGGACTAGAGGGCAGAACGGCCTCCCTCTATCAATTAATGACGCTATAGCTGGAATTCTCCCATGCCCCCGTGCCGACAGGGCCAATGGCGGCTGGGGGGGGGGGGATGTGTGGGAGAATTCGGCAGCAGAAAGCCCAAGGATTTGTTTCACGCCAGTGAGAAATGACAGGGGGATTTTCTGTTGGTACCTGCCATAGCGGAGGCGGCATGAAAACTGTTTGCTTCCCGCTAACGGAAGCAGATGAGGGTCTGACCGGAATCTTTCCCCATGCCAGATTCTCTGTGCTGCCAGTGGAAAAACACACAGGTTTGGAAGATATGACTGTCAGCCTTCACAGTGGGAAACACTCCCTGTTCCCGCCACAGGACTTAGTTTCAACTGGAAGAATGACTTTGTGACACTTTACATAGGAATATATATATATATATATATAACATATATAGAAAACATATATATATATATATATATATATATATATAATACTATATATAGGAACACAGTTCCTCAAGCTTGTCCTGCCATTCAATGAGATCATGGCTGATCTGTGACCTAACTCCATACACCCACTTTTAGCCCAGATCCTTTAATATCTTTGCTTAACAAAAATCTATCTATCTCAGATTTAAAATTAACTGATCGAGCTTCAACTGCTGTTTGTGGGGGAGAGTTCCAAACCTCGACCACCATTTGCATGAAGAAGTGCTTCCTAACATCTCTCCGGAATGGTCTGGCCCTAATCTTTAGACTGTGTACCCTAGTTTTAGAATCTCCAACCAGTGGAAATAGCTTATCTTTATCTAGCCTGTCTTTTCCTGTTAATATCTTGAAGACTTCTATCAAATCACCCCTTAACTTACCAAATTCTACCGAAAACAGACCTAAATTGTGTAATGTCTCCTCATAAATAACCCCTGTAATCAAGGTGTCATTTTTGTAAACCTATGTTGCACTCTCTCCAAGGCCAATATATCCTTCCCAAGATGAGGTGCCCAGAACTGCTCACAGTGACTCCAAGTGGGGTGGAACCAAGGTTTTGAATAGCTGCAGTATAACTTGTGTGTCTTTATACTCCAATCCTAACACTATGACTGTCCCATCGTTCAGAGGTTTATTAATGGGAGGGGATGCTGTGCTCAAAGTTCCTCTCTCCTCACAGGGATGTGCATTCCTCCCTGCTACACCCCAGCTGAAACCAATATTTCTGCCTGCTCCCAATGCCACCACCCACTGCCTGGTAAGATCCCCCCACACACAAAGTGTATTTCCCCACCAGGCCACTGGGGACACTGCAGACTTTTAATAAGCAGATATTTTGGAAGATCAAATGAAAAAACAAATTAAAAAGGATGAGGTCGCATAAACTAAAATAGAAATGCAGATGGTGTTAGAATAAGCTGGGAGAATAGGAGAACGATCGGTCTCAGGAGCAGCAACTTCCTTTCTGTACACCACTGCCAAACCAACCTGCCGAGCCAGATTTTCAAAGTATTTTTTACATGGTTTTTCCGTGTTAAATGTGAGTTATGTCATTGTCAAGGTGAGCAGCTCCCAGGGGGTTATTCTACATATTAATCACTCACTGCTCTCACATATAAGACAATGTCACATGATGCTTGCATGAACTAGATAATTTCATCAAGGAACCTATCAGGTTTTATAGAACAGGGCTCACTGTGCACACAGCCCAGTTTACGGATTAAATCTGATCAGATGATTCGGCCACTTTATTTAAAATAAAAACAGAGAAGAGGGAGAAACAGAGGAAATGTTTCAGGTCGATGACCTTTCATCAGAACTGGAGAAAAATAAGTGACGTAAGATATTTTAAACAAGTACAGAGACAGGGCAAGGGGGGAGGGGAGGGAATGATCAACAGCTGCCTTCTGAAAATAGGGAGAAGTGATTATGACATGATTACATTTAATATTATAGCGAACGGGTGTTCAATATAAAATCGAGGTACAATTTTGGTTGAGTACTTTCAGCCTTCTGGACTCAGCGTTGATAATGCTGTCATTCCCATTACACCTCCTCTCGACCCATCTTCTGTCTCTTTGCTTTGTAGCATTGCCGATCGCTTTTTGCGTTGCACCATCATTCCTACAGCCATTTAACCGCTCCCATGGCAGATCTTCCATTTGTTCTTTCCACCTCTCTCCTCTTTCCCGACCTCTGTACTTTCTTCTCAAGGGCAATTAGGGATGGGCAATAAATGCTGGCCTGGCCAGCGACACCCACGTCCCGAAAACCAATTATTTAAAAAACGATCGCATCTCAAACCTTTTCCAGTTGGGCTGACAGTTCATCAAGTCTATGGGCGGGATTTACCGGTTGTTCATGCCGGCGGGAAATTCCGGTCCCAAGCCAGCGCATGGGTTTCCTGGCGACGAGGGGAGCTGTCAATGGGAAATTCCGTTGACAACGGCGGGACAGGTAGATGTCAAAGGACACGTGGCGGGATGGTGGGTAAATCCTATTTCTCTCCCAGTGACTGCTGCCTGACTTACTGAATATTTCCAGAATCTTTGTTTTTTATTTCAGATTCCAGCATCCCCAGTACATTCTTTTTGATTTGGATTGCAGAGAAAGGAAAACTTTGATGGGCCCAAGTTCTTATTGATGGATTTTTTTTCATTTGAGCCTCAGCAAACAGATTTAAAGTTCACAGTGGTGATAAGATCTACTCTCGTCCTCTGTACCTCCCAGGAATAGTGCTTAAATCCCCACCTGTAAAGTGCTGCTGAAGGAGAGTCTATAATGCCAGTAATTTAGTTGGATGCAGCAGATCTATTTGCAACTCGTTTATTTTAAATCTGCATAATTCAATAAAAAAGATGTGGTAAATCAAGGAATGGTGCCTGAGTGGCACAAAGGTTGAGTTTTAAAAGCATCACTATCTGTTAATCCATTCTCCATCAAAGAGGATCAGGGATGACTGCATAAATTAAATGTATCACTCTGCCTGTCTCATCTGAAATGTGCTATAAAATGACTGGTTGAAATCTTCTCATCACACCGCCACTTAACCTTGTCAAACTTCTACTTTTATCTTTAAATATACTTGCAAATTTTATAAAGATCAGTTTAGATGTCAACACTAGGACCATCCTGGTTTGTGTAGCTCAGTAATAACGTAGTTCATGGCACTTTACCTCCTAGACCATTCTGCACTGGTGATTTCTCAATATAAAAAAGTCTACCTTATGTCCACTACAATGGTTCTGAGGTCTCACGCTCCAATCCTCTCAAGATGGCACTGGAGCGTGGCGACTCTCTGCGAGCTCTCTCACACAGATCCTCTTTTTCCAACTCCTATAACCGTACTAATCTCATTTAATTCTAACACTATCACTAATTTAATTCTAACACTATCACTAAAATTTCTCTTTTATTTTCTCTTGCAGGTTTGAAGAACATCCCGGGGCCCGTGGAGTGGACCTCATTCGATCTGACCTGGCTGCACTCCTGATAACCCCTCCAGACTCCTAAACGGCCCTCTTATGGACTGACCTGATTAATTCTACACTCCTGTATGCGTCACCCGATGCCGGTCATTATGTACCTTCTGTTGCCCTATTATGTATTTTCTTTTCTTTTCATGTACTAAATGATTTGTTTGAGCTGCACACAGAAAAATACTTTTCATTGTACCTCGGTACACGTGACAATAAACAAATCCAATCCAATTCCAGGGCTCATGCGATTGGGGTGTGGACTGCTGTGTGAGGACAGCTATGGTGCTAAACCTTGCCAACAATCACAGCCCAGGCTCCACACAGGTAGAATGGAAACTTGGATGAGGTGTTGGAGGATAAGAAAAGCATGGATATACCGTACATCCTTTAATTACTCCCACCATCCACTCTATAACAGACTTTTCTCTTTGCTCCAGCTGTACCCACCCTTCCATATTGCTTATAAACAGCTAGATCTCTAACTTTCTTAGTTCCGATAAAGTGTCAACAACCCGAAAGGTTAACTCTGTTTTCGTAGGGCAGCACGGTGGCCGGCGGTTAGCACTGCTGCCTCACGGCACCGAAGGCCCAGGTTCAATCCTGGCCCCGGGTTATGTGTGGAGTTTGTACATTCTCCCTGTGTCTGCGTGGGTCTCACCCCCACAACCCAAAGATGTGTAGGGTAGGTGGACCGGGCATGATAAATTGCCCCTTAATTGGATTTTTTTTTTAAAAAAACACTGTTTTGCCCCCCCCCCTCCCCCCCTTCCCCCTCCCCCCTCCCTTCCCCCTCCCCCCCCCCCTTCCCCCCACACACACACAGATATGTCCTGACCTGTTGAGTGTTTCCAGCATTTTCTGTTTCTACTTCATGCATACTCATCATGACATTGCAAGGATCAGATACTGAACTCCCAGGGATTAGAGGCCGCTCCTTCACGTCAGAGGTATTAAAAAACCCAGTGAATATTGTGATTAAATGGATTATTCTCAGAACGTTGGATTTTAATTTAATGTACTGTGGAAAATCCCCTGAGGTTCCATTCAGTCAGGGGGCAGGCATGCATCACACTTACTGATTTTCAGATAAGCACTAGCTGCGCACAAGGCCCCACTACAGAGCCTTGGAAACTTACCCCTTCTATTTTATCTATCTTTATTCATTTATCTTTTCTATTATATTTGATTAGCCTGGGCTTTTAATTTGGTATTCTATATTTTCCTAATTAGATGCCTGTGCAAATTGGCCTGGGGCTTATTCCGTTTCATCCAGCTTGTGGGTTGTGAGGTAATAATTAAAATTAAATCAATAAACGTTTTTTTTTCTAAATTAAAATTCCACGCTTGTTGCTTCATTCACAAATGAGAGTCGCTCACGCCTTGAAGCAGAATGGCAGCAGGAAATGATTAGTGAGGGGTGGAACATCCAGCTGAGATAAAGGACACAGAAAACGTCACAGGCCATTCATGGCAGCTGCTCTTTTAGAAATCACCTGCGTGTGGTTATGATCCCGATGGGGGAGCAGTGAAGCAAAAGAACCAAATACGTCGAATGATCACCAAATGAAGAGGACCAATAAGATTCCGCGCTTGATGTAGCTTCTACTTTCACATGCATCAGAGCCAATGAAAATTTTGAAACAAATTAACAGGCAAATGATTCCTCAAATAAAAAGCTACGTTTTTACCGGCATGGCACGGTAGCACAGTGGTTAGCACAGTCGCTTCACAGCTCCAGGTTCGATTCCGGCTTGGGTCACCTGTCTGTGCGGAGTCTGCACGTTCTCCCCGTGTCTGTGTGGGTTTCCTCCGGGAGCTCCGGTTTCCTCCCACAGTCCAAAGATGTGCAGGTTAGGTGGATTAGCCATGCTAAATTGCCCTTAGGTTAGGTGGGGTTACTGGGTTACGGGAATGGGGTGGAGGTGTGGGCTTAAGTGGGTGCTCTTTCCAAAAGCCGGTGCAGACTCGATGGGCCGAATGGCTTCCTTCTGCACGGTAAATTCCATGATTCTAGGAAATTTGACTCTAAAACAATTGATATGACAAAGACACGGCCTACACAACCACCCACATCATTCCTTACACAAATGTGACCCCACATAGCTACACAGTTCCACAATATGTTGCTGTGTATTCACACAGGATAGATCAGCAGCTCTATCCAACAACAGCTTTTACCATTGAGTTTCACCGGCACAATGATCATCAGCATACGCATTTCTATGAATTCTCTCTCCCTCAGGTCACAACAGTCCTGATGCTGTAGTTTTCCAGAATTCCTTTTCAACCGATGAACCAATAATGCCCTGGTTCCTGATTTAGCCACCTTGGGAAAAACACTCCCAGAGTCTCCGAGCTATTCATGCAGCTTTCCTTGTTTTAGACCTTTTAAGCCAGCCCGCACAGTACCTCCAGGAGCTCCTGATTCTTCCGCCAAACAGAAGTACTCAGCTCTTCCTGAGAGTGATTTGCTTCTTCTCTTCACCAGGATTGTCAGTATTCCTCTTTCTGCCTCTGTTTGATTTCTACTTATGCCTGGCTGATCACTTTCTTCCTACAGAATCTCTGATTATAGCTCTTCTTTGTGTCTGCAGCTCTCCTTTGTGTCTGCCAGCCACACGGCTTCTTAATGACCAAGGTCACATGGATCAGTATTTCTTATTATACCACAAAGTTGCAATTGATCTTTTTACAATTGAGGTAAAAGTAAAAAGGTCCTTTCAACACTCTGCAAAACAATTGCAGAATCCACAGACAATTTTAAAGAAATTACAATGTTTTTTCTTACTGTACTGTTTTTGGGTCGAATGTCATAACGATGTGACGCCTGCGTGGTATCTCCTAGGCTGCTGCAAGTTTGTGGATATCTTAGTGCGAACATTGCTCATAGCTCATAAAATGACAGGATTTACATGCCTTTGATGCCTACAATTGCATTGGTGGTCAATTGTAAAAAGGGGAACAGATCTGCTAGAAACACCTAGCAGGTCAGTCAGCGCCAGTGGAGAGAATAGACAAGCTGATATTTAGCGCATAGATACTTTAGTACAATTTCAACAGAGACCATACTTTAAAAAGTACTTGGTTGGCTGTAACCAGGGGTTGGTTTAGCACAGGGCTAAAGAGCTGGCTTTTAAAGCAGACCAAGGCAGGCCAGCAGCATGGATCAATTCCCGTACCAGCCTCCCCGAACAGGCGCCGGAATGTGGCGACGAGTGGCTTTTCACAGTAACTTCATTTGAAGCCTACAAGTGACAATAAGCGATTTTCATTTCAAATTCAGCTTTGAAAAGTCCTGAAGATATGAGTGACATTATTTCAATGCGCGATCTACTTCCTTATTCAATCAGAATTAAATTGGTCTGGCTCTGAACAATTATAAACATTGCATTGGACATAACTCAGTGTTGGTTTGCAAAATGGAAGAATGTCTTTTCATCAGAAATAGGCAGTGGTGGAGGATGTGACTTCCGGTGGCGGCCATGAGCTGATGGGTCACACACAAGGTGGCTCCTGCCTGGAGGCTTTGGTTTTGGCCCTTTCTTTCAACATCCGGCACATATCGAGTAAAGCCTTGGCTCAAGCGGCAGATGCTCTGCGTGGCGCAGTAACTGAGAGCATGGCGGAGTCAGGAGCATCGTCCTCGCCTACCCCACTGCCTGTGGAGCAGTTAATAGAGTTCATCAAGGGTGAGTTTAGGCATCATCGGCTAGAGGTGCAAGAGGACTGGTCGTATGCGATTTAGGGAGCAGTAGACCCTCTTCACGGGACTTTGGAACATGTGGATAAACGTTTGGAGTCACAAGGTGCAGCGCTCCTTGAAGTGGAAAGGGCGGTAACTGATCACAGCGCTCGGATTGTGTCGTTGGAAGCCGAGGTAGCGATGCTGGGAGAGGCCTGTGAGGTGGCCAGAAGACGAAGGTGGATGATCAGGAGAATTGGTCCAGATGGCACAACTTAAGAATCGTAGGACTGCCGGAAGGGGTGGAGGGAAGGAGTGCCATGACTACGTGTCGAGGATGTTCACAAAGTTGGTCAAAGAGGGGGTCTTCGAGAAGCCTGCAGAGGTGGATCAGGCCCACCGGTCCCTGCGACAGAGGCCGAGAGCTGGGGAGCCGTCGCGGGCGGTTATCACCCAGATGCATAAGTTTCAGGAGGAGACGATTTTAGGTTGGGTGAAGTCGGTGCAAGACTGTAGGGTCTGCAGATTCGGACCTACCAGGACATTGGGGGCTGACCTGGCCAAGTGCCAACGCGGCGCTCTTTCGAAGCAAGGTCCAGTTCGGGATGTTGTACCCGGCCAGGCTCTGGGTTACTTTTAAGGGCAAAGAGCATTATTTCACGATGCCAGAGGAGGTGATTGACTTTGTTATGGAGCACGATTTGGAGGGGGGGAACTAATGGTGAGAATTTCAGCGGGATTCTCCGGAATCGGCGCGATGGCCCGACGCCGGCGTCAAAAATGGCGCAAACCACTCCGCCTTTGGGCTGAGCGGAGGTAGCGGAATCCTCTGCACCTCCGGGGTCTAGGTGGACGCTGGAGGGGTTGGCGCCGCGCCAGCCGGCACCGAAGGGACTGCGCGTGTCCGTGCATGCGCCAAAGGGCCAGCGTGATCCCACGCATGCGCGGAACCGCCGACGTATTCTGGCGCATGCGTAGGGGGGTGTCTTCTCCGCGCTGGCTATGGCAGAGCCCTACAGGGGCCGGCGCGGAAGGAAGACGTGCCCCCATGGCACAGGCCCGCCCGTAGATCGGTGGGCCCTGATCGCGGGCCATCGGGGCCCGTAGAATTGCCGGGAGGGCCGCTGCCAATGCCCCCCGACCGGTGTCGCATGAACCCGCCCCCGCCAGAAAACCGGCGCCGGAGAATACGGCAGCCAGCGTCAGGGCGGGATCCGCGTCGCCCCCCCCAGGGATTCTCCGACCCAGGTGGGGGGTCAGAGAATCCCGACCCTGATGCTTTGGATATGTAGTTACAATGTTTGTAAATATTTTGTTTTTGCATATGTTGGTCTTTCTTGTGATATGGTCAATGGGGGGATGGTTCTGAGTCCTGGATTTCTTTCTCCTGCTGGAAGTGGGGTGGAGGGGGCTCTGGGTTGGGGCTTTCCGAAGGGCGAAGGTGGGGGAGACAGAGTGGGGGAGGTGTGGTTTGGGCGAGTGGGTGGGTTCCATTGTGTAGTTCTCAAGGTGGGAGTTGCCATGCTTGTTGGGACACCAGTAATTGGAAGTAGTGTGTGGGAGGGACTGCAGCGGGTAGCCAGAGAAGGGGAGGGGGGCAGTAATTAGATAGGAAGTAGGAGGGGGGTTGGTTGGAGGGTGGTTCGAAGGGGTGAAGAAGGAGGGGGTGGGGCAGAGGGGGGATGGGGAGGGGAAGATGGGAGGGGAATGTGCTGGTGATGCAGGTGGCTTTGTGGCAGGGTGTAGGTGAGAATGGAGGGGGCGGCCATTTTGTGTGCGCCCGGACAAGAGAGGGGTTTGGAAGTAGGGATAGCGGACCTTAGTAGGGGGCGTTCAGAAAGCCCCGGTATGGATAGTGACGTGGAATGTGCGGGGACTGAATGGCCCAGTTAAACGATCCCGGGTGTTTGCACACTTGAAAAGTTTAACGGCGGGCGTGCG
This sequence comes from Scyliorhinus torazame, assembly GCF_047496885.1. Lineage (NCBI taxonomy): Eukaryota > Metazoa > Chordata > Chondrichthyes > Carcharhiniformes > Scyliorhinidae > Scyliorhinus > Scyliorhinus torazame. Next base: position 112,331,813 of record NC_092727.1, read on the forward strand.
TTTCCTGCAGGAGACATATCCGCGGGTAAAGGGCCAGACGAGGTTAAAAAGGGGTTGGGTGGGGCAGACGTTCCACTTGGGGCTTGATGCCAAGTCGAGAGGGGTTGTGATTTTGTTTCATAGAATCATAGAATTTACAGTGCAGAAGGAGGCCTTTCAGCCCATCGATTCGGCACTGGCCCTTGGAATGAGCAACCTACTTAAGCCCACGCCTCCACCCTATCCCTGTAACCCAGTAACCCCGCCTAACCTTTTTGGACACTAAGGGGCAATTTTAACATGGCCAATCCACCTAACCCGCACATCTTTGGACTGTGGCAGGAAACCGAAGCACCCAGAGGAAACCCACGCAGACATGGGGAGAACGTGCAAACTCCACACAGATAGTCAACTGAGGCCGGAATTGAACTCGGGACCCTGGAGTTGTGAGGCAGCAGTGCTAACCACTGTGCCACCGTGCCGCCCACCATTTAATAAAAGGGTAATATTTGTGATGGCCAGTGAGGTGCAGGACCTGGGAGGGTGATACGTGAAGGTGAGTGGGGTTTGACAGTGGTTCTAGTCAATGTCTATGCACCCAACTGGGACAATGTGGAATTTGCTAAGAAGATGTTAGCCTCCATCCCAACCTGGGTTCACATCAACTGATAATGGGGAGTGATTTTAACTGTGTGTTAGATCCCAGGATGGAGAGGTCGAGACCCAAGTCATTGGCCAGGCTGGGAATGGCAAAGGAGCCAATGGTATTCATGAATTCAATGGTGGGGGGAGGCATCGAGGTTTAGGCATCCGGGAGAAAGGGAGTTTTCCATCTTCTCCTACGTGCATCGGGCATATTCCCGAACAGATTTTTTTGTGGTGCGGAAATCAATACTTCTGGGATTTGTGGGAGCGATTGTGATTGCGACAGGGAAGGCGGTGGGCCAGCTCCGCCAATCAAGGGGAGTGTTATATGGAGATGGGGAGAAGGCCAGACGCCTGTTAGCCATCAGTTGCATCGTTCACCTGCTCCTGGTTGACGTCAGGGGGTGGGAGCCTCCTTCCCACCTCTTCTCCACGGCATCCAGCAGTATCTTGAACTCTACATCCGCGAACCCCGGGGTTGCTCTTCATGGTGCCATCTTCTTGGCTGGAATGAGAGTGCTTGGGGAGTGGAGTGCTAAAAACGCAGCTCCACCTTGTCCGGCTCACCAGCACCAATCCTGACTGCAACGAATCCGACTGGTTGGAATCATACTAGATCCATGTCCTGAATTGCTCCGGGAATGTTGCCGCCATTGGGACCGTGGAGCATTACCCAATCAGTCCCGGCGTCCGCACTTCATCTCTCAAACGCAGAATCCAGCCCTTAAATTTCCCAAGTAGCTCTCGTCAAAGCACCGATGGTTTTTGCAGCATTTGTTTTGATCTATAAATAGAACGGGCTGAAATACAGCATCGTATTGTACGTCGCGGGGGCAGAGAACGCAGCTTCAAATTCAGGCTGTGTGAGTTGCATCATAATAAAAATTCAAACAAAGGAATACACCAACAAATTTGTGTAATCAGCATTATCACCACAAATTTCAAATCTCCTTCAATTTAAAAAGGTCAACAGCTCACAACTACAAAGAATAGGCAATAGTGTTGTTGATTACGCATATAAGCGAGTAATTATGCAGACCGTGAAGAACAGTTCAATACTGTCTCCAATTAGCCTTTTAATACAGGAATGCAGCGCCTACTCGCGAGGTAATCTTTTTCACCTCAGAATGCTGATTTCAATTTCCACAGCAGACTGAATTCCACTTAAGTGATTAGCTGATGAATAGTATTTCCATTAAGTCAACAGAAATTGAAGTCAAATTTATTTATCTTTGCACTTGTTGCACTTATTCCTCTTGACTGAACGTATTTGTCCACTTCTGTTAAGTGAGAAGCTGATTTTCTCTTTTAGCCCATCGGACATGTAATACCGAGCAGACATTGCAAATCAAACAGCTCCTCACACTGCTGCAAAGGCAGCACATAGCCATGCAATATGGCCCGCATTTACCAGGCTAGAACTGATTTTGTTTGAGCCATGTTACCAAATGAATGCTTAACATCACAGGAGTGCTACAGGGCAGAAGGAGGCCATTCAGCTAATCGTGTCTGCACCAGCTCTCCAAACAAGCATCATGACTTAGTGGCATTCCCCTGCCTTTTCCCCGTACCTCTGCACATTGTTTCCATTCAAGTAATCAGCTCATGCCCTCTTGAATGCCTCGATTGAACCTGCCTTCACCTCACTTCCAGGCAGTACATTCCAGACCTGATCTAATGGTTGTGTCGCAAAAAGAAACTTCTCATCATGTTTGCATCTTTTGCAAATCACTTTAAATCTGTGCCCTCTCGAGCACGAGTGGGAACAACTTCTCCCCATCTACGCTGTCCAGCCCTTTCATAATTTTGGACAGCTCTTTTTTTAAAAATAAATTTAGAGGACCCAATTATTTTGTTCCAATTAACGGGCAATTTTGTGAGGCCAATCCACCCAGCCTGCACATCTTTGGGTTGTGGGGGTGAGATTTTGAACATCTCTATCAAATCTCCTCTTAGCCTTCTTGGATTCCAGGAGAATAGTCCCTGCGTTACCAATCTGGCCTCATAACTGAAGTAATGTGTTAACCCATCCAGCCGAAAGATGCTAGCGCCTGCCTTGTTACTATTCTCAGCTGTGAGTCAGAAAGAAAGAGTTTCACAATCACCAGATGTCCCACACTTTACAGCCAAAGTGCTTAAAAACAGCTCCACCTGGTTAGCGATGAGACGCTGAAGCGTGAGCCTGGCAAATCAGACGAGAGGGAACCAGTAATGTCGAGAATCTTGTGGGGGCTCAATTTTGGCACTAATGCCGTTGAATTCAGGCTGGGATCTCACCAACGTGGCCATGGCTAAAACCTCTGTCTCTCCCCTCATATAACACCCCCCAACCCCCTCAATTTCCAGGACACGTTCCTCATAGGAGGGCCAAATTGAATCTCAAGGATTCCTCCCCCTCCTCCTCCCCGGCTTGGCCCTTTCCCATTTATTACGGGCTGTCTTATCTTGTGGGGACAAAGAGAGGGCATATTGAGTCTCACACTTGATGTGTCAGGGGGGGATCTATAGCAGGAGGCGTGTGTGGGCATCGCCCGTGGACAAGAAGGGATTGTGCTGGTGGGTGCCAGGGGATTCTGAGGAACAAGCAGGAAGATTGGATGTGGGAAAGGTGCAAAGTGTCAGTCAGTTAATTAGTGGAAAGAGGGGCACGAGGAGATGGGTTGGGAATTTGAGGGGTGGCCAAGTGGAACTGATGCCAGGAAAGAGGTGGTAACTTACCCTTGCAGCTCAATGGAGGTTGTTGGCCTTCTTTTGACATTGGATGATGGTTCTCTTGGTCATGCTGACTGACTGACTGATGCTGCCACTGTCTCCCAGGCGGCATTGTTGGCTCTGCTCCTGGTCCTCCAACTCCCTCGGGGGAACCGGATGCCCCGCCTTTCACCCACAGGGTCCTTGTGAGGTCAGCGTATCCAAAGCGAGGAGCAGGTCTGTGCGCTGCCATGCTTGTATGTTGACTGGGAATGGGTGAGGGAGTGCTTAAAAACAGCTCCCCCAGTTAGCGATGAGACGCTGAGGCGTGAGTCTGGCGAATCAGACGAGAGGGAACCAGTAATGTTGAGAATCTTGTGGGGGCTCATTTTTGGCACTAATGCCGTTGAATTCAGGCTGGGATCTCATCAATATGGCCATCGCTTAAACCTCTGCTAAACATGGCCTGAACCAGACTTTAACTTGGAGTCTGCTGAGTTGCGCCCTTATTGTCTGTGGATTCCTGCTCAGAATCCGTCCCGATGATTATCACATAAGAGTTTCCAAACTCCACTCCCAAGCAAACACGCTTTAAAATCTTCGTTCCCCAAAATGCTTTCTATTAGTGTTTTGCATTCTGAAATCCAGTCCAGGTTTCCCAAACGACACTTTTAAACAAAGCTTCCGTTCCACGTTTAAGAGTGAGTCCAGTCCAAGATTTTACATGACCCCTTTTAGGATTCCTTTGTTTTGACTGCTGTCCAAACTTCACAATTGCTTTAACTTTCAATTCACAGATTCCAGCAAATGGCATCAAACATTTATTTTACCTCAGAATTTTGCGATCCCACTTTCAATCGGGTTACTGCAATTTAACTCTTTAAAAATATATTTTTCTTAAAATTTTTCAAATATATTTTGAGTACCCAATTCTTTCCTTTTTCCAATTAAGGGGCAACTTAGCTATCCTGCACATCTTTTTCGGTTGTAGGGGTGAGACCCACGCAGACACGGGGAGAATGTGCAAACTCCTCACTGACAGTGACCCAGGGCCGGTCCTCAGTGGCGTGAGGCAGCAGTGCTAATCACTGCGCCACCGTGCCACCCAATTTCCATTTTATGCATAACGCAAAATAATATAAAACAATTAAACAGAATAAAATACTAATACAACTCCCAAAACATAACCTAACCTCAAAAACGTAACCCCTCCCGCTCCCCCCCACCCCCCTTAGCAACTAAGCCCCCCCCCCCCAGCTCATTGAAATTCACAATTAACGGCCTGCCATCTCAGATAAGAGGTCAATTGCTCACCTCATGGTGTACTTGACTTTCCCAAGGTAGAGGAACTCCATCAGATCTCCCAGCCACACTGAGGCACAGGGAATCGATGGAGATCTCCACCCCAGCAGTATTCACCTTCGGGCAATCAGCGAAGCGAAGGCCAGAACATCGGCCCCTGCGCCCGTCTGCAGCTCTGGCGAGTCTGACACCCCAAATATGGCTACTAAGGGACAGTGTTCCAGTTCAATTCTCAGAATCGCAATATGGTGCTAAAGAAGGAGACTCAGAAACCAAAAAGCTTGGGGGAAAAACCGGAACATGTGCACATGGTTGCCGGGCTCCCTGAACAGCGCTCGCAATTATCTTCCACCCCTGCAAAGAAACAACTCAATCTAGACTTAGTCCGATGCGCCCTATAAACTACTTTGAGTTGGATTAAACAAAGCCTCGCACACGAGGATATGGAGTTCACCCTCCTCAGGGCCTCGCTCCACAGCTTGTCATCTAAAATGGGCCCTAATTCCTTTTCTCACGTGTCCCTAACCCTCCTCCACCGACAGTGAATCCTCCGATATAATCCCTCCATAAATACCGTAGGTGCTCCCTTCCTCCAACCCTGTGAGTGAAAGAACCCTCTCCATTAGAGAGGTTGGCGGCGCCACGGGGAATGCCGGGAAAGTTTGTTTCGCAGAGTTACGAAGTTTAAAATAGCTGAATAAGTCCGGTTGCGAGAGCCCACACTTCTCCACCAGTTCCTCCAGACTAGCAAACTGCTCCTCCAGGAACAGATCACCCCATTCTCTCCCCATCCCCCCCCGCCCCCCCCCCCCCCCCCCCACCCCGAAAGTGGCATTCAATCTAGCGGGCTCGAATGCCAGCTTTGACACCAATGCTAATTTAAAATGCTGTCGACACTGTCTTCAAAGTGGAGACAACAACTGGATTTGCCGAAATCTTTGTCGGTGAAAACGGGGGCAAGACGTCGCTAATACCCTCAGACCAGACCCTCTACACGACTCACAGCTCCCGGGTCATTGCACCAACCTGTGATGTTCTCTGTTTTCTTGGTAAGGATGGCTTTGATGTTTAGCTTGTACCCTGAAAAAGGGCCACAGCTCCTCAGCTGCTCCATTATTTTGTCCATGGTGGGGATCAGATCCGTCGCATCAAGTAAAGATCATCAGCGCACAGGGCTCCTCCCCTGCCTCATTATCCACCTCCACTTATCTGAAGCCCTCAAGGCAATGGCCAAATACTCTATTATCAATGCACACAAGAGGGAGGCATAGGGCACTCCTGCCTTATTCCCCTAGTTTTTGTTTCTTTTTTTAAATAAATTTAAAATGCCCAATTTTTCTTTCCAATTAAGGGGCAATTTAACGTGGCCAATCCACCAACCCTGCACAACTTTGGGTTGTGGGGGTGAGACCCATGCAGACAAGGGGAGAATGTGCAATCTCCACGCAGACAGTGACCCGGGGCCGGAATTGAACCTGGTGCCCGGTGCCGTGAGGAGCAGTGCTAACCACTGCGCCACCGCGCCACCCTCTCATTCCCCTAGTTAATTGGAAGTATTCCAAGCTCATGTTAATGGTGGGGACATTAGCTGCTGGGGCCTTGTACAACGGTCGTACCTATCGAATGCATTCTCGGCATCTAGTGCGATAATTACCTCTGGATCTGCCCCCTCAGATGGGAAAGCAGCACATTTAACAATCACCGCATGTTTGCCGACAATTGCCGGCCTTTAACGAAATCCGTCCGATCTTCCCCAATAACCTGAGGGAAACATGGTTCCAGCCTCAGTGCGAACACAGCCAATATCTTGGCGTCTACATTAAGTAAAAAAATAGGGCAGTGCAACGCACATTCCACAGGTCCTTGTCCTTTTTTAAAATAAGTGAAATTGATGCTTGCATCAGCGTCTCGGGCAGGGAACCCCGTGTTACTGAGCCCTCGAACATCCCCTTTAATAACGGCTGTCTCGCAAACATTTTGTGGAATTCCACCAGGAACCCGTCCTGCCCAGGAACCTGACCTGTCTGCAGCCACCCTATTGCTGTCAAAACCTCCTCTGTGCCCAACGGCATCTCCAACCATTCGCGCTCTTCCTACTCCACCTCGGGAAACTCTAACCTCTCCAGGAAATCCGACACCCCCCCGCCAAGATCAACTGATGCGTATCTGTTATAACCCGACCGGAGGCAACATCAGAGTCCCTGTGGCCTCACCTGATTATGATCTCCCTAGATAAGGGGGCGGAGCTACACCCTTTAGCCAGGAGCCTCATGGAACATAAATACTCCGGCTCAAGAGTGGTCCGGGCGCGAGAGACCCTTTGGTTAGTTGGAGTTGTAATATAGTAGGTAAAATAAACTTGAGTTTTTCTTACAGTCATCACTTCTGCGTGGTCGCTCACCTGGAACTTTACAATAGTCAAGTCTGGCATTGCGGCTAACAATCTCCTCATGTCCCAATTTGGGCCATTTACATTCACCAACATCACTAACTTACTTTCCAGCGTCCCAGTGACTATAACATACCCACCTCAGCCCCATTCACTAACTGAGTTCTAACTGCTAGTGAGATAGCACTACAAAGGAATAATCAAAACAAAAGCTTTACACTTTTCAACCTTCCATCTTGGGCCATATATTATCCACATTGCTGCCTTAATCCTTATCCCCAACTTCTTTGGCCACTTCATTACTCCCCCAACAACATATACACCCCAACACAGAACAATAAATCTCAGTTAAACAAACCTATATACAACAATATTAAATTATCAACAAACGATCCCATCCCATCAACACCCATTAAAGTCCCATTCAAATCCACTCATTTCAGTCCAAGTCATTGTTCTTTGGCGAAAACCTCCGCCTCCTCTGCTGTCTTGAAGAAGTGATCCACTGAGTTGTGCATGATGCTCAATCTCACCGGGTACACCAGACCAAGGCGCACACCGCTCATCTACAACTCCGGCTTTGCCTGATTAGAGGCCTCCTTGCAAGCTCTGCCACGAATGTCCTGATAAATCCGAATGCTGCTGCCTTCCCACCTTGCATCCCGGTTTTCTTTGGTTCATTTCTTAACCCGCTCCTTCGTCCGGTAATGTGGAAGCACACTATCACCGCCCGTGGCGGCTCATTCGCCTGTGGCCTCAACAGAGCGTATGGTGGGCCCTATCTAGCTCAGGGCGGGACATCTGTTCCTCCCCCATCAACTTTGCAAACATCCGGGCAAATTACCCAGTTGGCCTCAGGCACTCCGATTACCCCATGATCCTGAGGTTCTGCCTCCTTGACCTCGTCTCCAGGTATTCGACCTTCGCCCTCAGGCCCTTATTCCTCTCCTCCACCATCAGCAGCTCAGCTTCCAATTTGGTTGCTGTGTCACGACAAGGTCTCCTCCACCCCCTTCAGCACCTCTCCATGCTCTTGCACCGCCTCCAAAGTCCTTCACAATCGCTCTCATATCGGGTCCAGTGTGTCCTCCAAAGACATTTTGAGGGTCTCCAGCATCTCCTTCCTTGAGTCTCAAAAAGCTTGCTGAATGTCTCTCAAACTCGATTGGCATTACCTCGGTCAGTGTATCTACTGTGATAGGCGTGGCCCCACCCGCTGAGGTCACCTCTGTCACCTTTGCTTCCAACGAGCTTTGCACCGTGACCCGGTCCAGCCATTTGTTTTCATGGCTTTTGACATCTTATCATAAAGAGCTGTTAGATGGGTTGGGTTTGTTAACCAATTTCTCCCGGGAACCGGGCTAAAAGGGCCAAAAAAGAAGGACTCTGGCAGGAGCTACCTTATGTGCAACCTTGTCCTATAGGTCACCACCGAACTCCTGTCTCTTTAACTCAGAACACTTTGTTTACTCTTCCTCGATTGCTTCAAAACAATACCTTGGTCTCTGTTCTTTTAACTCCAGTCATTTTAAGTCATTCTTTCGGTCTCAATTCCCTGGTTATCTGGACTGTAACGTGTTCCTTAGGAAGTTTGCATCTTTGCAGTTCTCTTGTCCTGTCCAGCTTCTCATGTCAGAGATCATTCCTCAGTTTCCTGTCCCCAACTGTAATATCTTTAGGTTACGACTAAGAGTTAAAAGCTTTTTTACCTTACAAAGCCTCCATTTGCTCAACAATGTCTGCTCCTACTATTTACTTTTCATGCTGTAACCCTCTCTAAGCATGATAGACTCACATTTGGAATTGATACTAACCCCTACACATACAAATACCCTTGTCCAGCATGAATCTAACTTTACCCTTCCAGGCACAGAAATATTAAATTAAACTAACTTAAAACTGTACCTTATTTCCAATGTTTACCAATATAAACCCCTTAAAACTACCTTTGTTTTCCTAACACACTACAGTTGCTGTCTGACCTATTAGCCTTTTCAGCATTTAAAAAATCTTTTTCCCTCAAAATTCCAGCATCTGCAGTATTTTGCTTTTGTATTACTGATGAGCAATTCATTGGCTGAAGTGTTTTGTGACAAGATGTGAAGTATATAATTACAAGTTGTTTCTCCCTGCATGACTACACTAATATCACCTACAGTAATTTTTATTTTTTTAAAACATTTCTTATTTTAAATTTTAAAACCTTGGTGAAAGGGTGAAGTGCTCTCTGTCTCACTCTCTCGTAATTCCATTGCAGGCTGCTGCACCTTTCAAGCTAGAAGGCGTCTGATTGGTCATCCAGCTTCGAGACTCACCACCACCCTTAATGAGATGGCAAGTCCAGCCTCTGGCCTTTCATTGACCTCTCAATCACATTGAATAACTGTTCGCCACATGGTGCAGATTTCCGACCCAAATTTCAGCCTTATCGTGGGGTTCGGAAGCCCGCAGGGAAAATCCCGTCCCCAATTTCCAGAATGCCGGGATCCTACCCCTGTTTGGCGCAATGCTCCTGAAAAGATTTGGGGAGTCTGAAAACAGTATGGAGTAGAGATGGTGCACATCACAGACAATCCTGGTGGCTGAAAGTTAACGATCTTAATCAATAAAGCCACAAAGGACTGGAAAATGACTTGAGCTGAGGTGCTGAGATGTATCGTTGAGCTAAATACCTTTCGATCTGCCTGCCATCCCCCCCTCCCCCCGCCAACCCCCAAATATCTATGATGTCTCACAGCTTTACCACTCTGTTACAATGTAGGAAACACATCAGCCAATCCACTCTCAGTAAACTCGCACAAACAGCAGTGTGAGAACAGCAGATAAATCTTTCTTTTTGAGATGTTGATTGAGGGATAAATATTGGCCGGGACACAGGGTGAAGAACTCACTTGCTCTTCTTCAAATTGTGCCATGTGACTTTTTCATCCACCAGGTAGGCAGATGGCAGCTCACTTTAATATTTCATCCAAAATTGATTGATATGGGGAGCTGTGGATAATATGGGGAGTTATGGGTGATATTGGGAGCGATGGGTGATATGGGAGCTATGGGTGATATTGGGAGCTATGGGTGATATGGGAGCTATCGGTGATATTGGGAGCTATGGGTGATATGGGGAGCTATGGGTGATATGGGAGCTATGGGTGATATTGGGAGCTATGGGTGATATTGGGAGCTATGGGTGATATTGGGAGCTATCGGTGATATTGGGAGCTATGGGTGATATGCGGAGCTATGGGTGACATGGGGAGCTATGGGTGATATGGGAGCTATGGGTGATATTGGGAGCTATGGGTGATATTGGGAGCTATGGGTGATATTGGGAACTATGGGTGCTATTGGGAGCCATGGGTGATGTAGGAGCTATGGGTGATATGGGAGCTATGGGTGATATGGGAGCTATATGTGATATGGGAGCTATGGGTGATATGGGGAGCTATGGGTGATATTGGGAGCTATGGGTGATATTGGGAGCTATGGGTGATATGGGGAGCTATGGGTGATATTGGGAGCTATGGGTGATATTGGGAGCTATGGGTGATATGGGGAGATCTGGGTGATATTGGGAGCTATGGGTGATATTGGGAGCTGTGGATAATATGGGTAGCTATGGGTGATATTGGGAGCTATGGGTGACATGGGGAGCTATGGGTGATATGGGAGCTATGGGTGATATTGGGAGCTATGGGTGATATTGGGAGCTATGGGTGATATGGGAGCTATGGGTGATATTGGGAGCTATGGGTGATATGGGAGCTATGGGTGATATTCGGAGCTATGGGTGATTTTGGGGGCTATGGGAGACATGGAGAGCTATGGGTGATATTGGGAGCTATGGGTGATATTGGGAGCCATGGGTGATATGGGAGCGATGGGTGATATTCGGAGCTATGGGTGATATTGGGAGCTATGGGTGACAAGGTGAGCTATGGGTGACGTGGGGCGCAATGGGTGAGATTGGGAGTTATGGGTGATATGGGGAGCTATGGGTGATATGGGAGCTATGGGTGATATGGGAGCTATGGGTGATTTGGGAGCTATGGGTGATATGGGGAGCTATGGGTGATATGGGGAGTTATGGGTGATATTTGAGGCTATGGGTGATATGGGAGCTATGGGTGATATGGGAGCTATGGGTGATATGGGGAGCTATGGGTGATATTGGGAGCTATGGGTGATATTGGGAGCTATGGGTGATATGGGAGCTATGGGTGATATTGGGAACTATGGGTGCTATTGGGAGCCATGGGTGATGTGGGAGCTATGGGTGATATGGGAGCTATGGGTGATATGGGAGCTATATGTGATATGGGAGCTATGGGTGATATGGGGAGCTATGGGTGATATTGGGAGCTATGGGTGATATTGGGAGCTATGGGTGATATGGGGAGCTATGGGTGATATTGGGAGCTATGGGTGATATTGGGAGCTATGGGTGATATGGGAGCTATGGGTGATATTGGGAGCTATGGGTGATATTGGGAGCTATGGGTGATATGGGGAGATCTGGGTGATATTGGGAGCTATGGGTGATATGGGAGCTATGGGTGATTATGGGAGCTATGGGTGTTATGGGGAGCTATGGGTGATATTGGGAGCTATGGGTGATATTGGGAGCTATGGGTGATATTGGGAGCTATGGGTGATTATGGGAGCTATGGGTGATATGGGGAGCTATGGGTGATATTCGAGGCTATGGGTGATATGGGAGCTGTGGGTGATATGTGAGCTCTGTGTGATATAGGAGCTATGCGTGATATTGGGAGCTATGGGTGATATTGGGAGCTATGGGTGATATGGGAGCTATGTGTGACATGGGGATGTATGGGTGATATGGGAGCTATGGCTGATATGTGAGCTATGTGTGATATGGGAGCTATAGGTGATATTGGAAGCTATGGGCGATATGGTAGCTATTGGTGATATGGGAGCTATGTGTGACATGGTGAGCTACGGGTGATATGGGAGCTATGGGTGATATGGGAGCTATGTGTGATATGGGAGCTATGGGTGATATGGGAGCTAAGGGTGATACGGGAGCTATGTGTGACATGGGGAGCTATGGGTGATATGGGAGCTATGGGTGATATGGGAGATATGGGTGATATGGGAGCTATGTGTGACATGAGGAGCTATGGGTGATATTGGGAGCTATGGGTGATATGGGAGCTATGGGTGATATGGGAACTATGTGTGACATGGGGAGCTATGGGTGATATGGGAGCTACAGGTGATATGGGAGCTATGTGTGATATGGGAGCTATGGGTGATATGGGAGCTATGGGTGATATGGGTGCTATGTGTGATCTGGGAGCTATGGGTGATATTGGGAGCCATGGGTGATATGGGAGCTATGGGTGATATGGGAGCTATTGGTGATATGGGAGCTATGTGTGATATGGGAGCTATGGGTGATATTGGAAGCTATGGGTGACATGGGGTGCTCTGAGTGACATGGGGAGCTATGTGTGACATGGGGAGCTATGGGTGATATGGGTGATATGGGAGCTAAGGGAGACATGGGGAGCTATGTGTGACATAGGGAGCTATGGGTGATACGGGAGCTATGGGTGATATGGGAGCTATGGGTGACTTGCGGAGCTATGGGTGGTATTTGGAGCTATGGGTGATCTGGGAGCTATGGGTGATATTGGGAGCTATGGGTGATATGGGAGCTAATGGTGATATGGGAGCTATGTGCGATATGGGAGCTATGGGTGATATTGGAAGCTATGGGTGACATGGGGTGCTATGAGTGACATGGGGAGCTATGTGTGACATGGGGAGCTATGGGTGATATGGGTGATATGGGAGCTAAGGGAGACATGGGGAGCTATGTGTGACATGGGGAGCTATGGGTGATATGGGAGCTATGGGTGATATGGGAGCTATGGGTGATATTTGGAGCTATGGGTGATATGGAAGCTATGGGTGACATGGGGAGCTATGGGTGATATTGGGAGCTATGGGTGATATTGGGAGCTATGGGTGATATTGGGAGCTGTGGGTGATATTGGGAGCTATGGGTGGCATGGGGAGGTATGTGTGACATGGGGAGCTATGGGTGATATGGGAGCTATGGGTGATATGGGAGCTATGGGTGATGTGGGGAGCTATGGGTGATATGGGAACTATGGGTGACATGGGGAGCTATGGGTGATATTGGGAGCTATGGGTGATATTGGGAGCTATGGGTGATATTGGGAGCTATGGGTGATATTGGGAGCTATGGGTGGCATGGGGAGCTATGTGTGACATGGGGAGCTATGGGTGATATGGGAGCTATGGGTGATATGGGAGCTATGGGTGATGTGGGGAGCTGTAAATGATATGGGGAGCCAGGGATGATATGGGGAGCTATAGATGATACGGGTAAGCGTTCTCCAAGGCGACCTTCAGGATGCGCGACAACGCAGAATCGCCGAGCAGAAACTTACAGCCAAGTTCAGCACACATAAGTACGGCCTCAACCAGGACCTTGGATTCATGTCACATTACATTCAACTCCCCCCCCCACCTGACCTGGGCTTGCAAAATCCTACCAACTGTCCTGTCTTCAGACAATTCATACCTCTTTAACCTGTGATTACCCCTCTCTCCAGTTGCTCCATCTGGACCTGTAGACTTAATTACCTGCAAAGACTTGCATTCAAAGTATCATATTGCATCTTTGACTTTGTCTATATATATCTTTCCTGAAACCACCTCTTCATTCACCTGAGGAAGGAGCTTGCTCCGAAAGCTAATGATTCGAAACTATCTTGTTGGACTTTAACCTGGTGTTGTAAGACATCTTACAATGGGTGATATGGGAAGTTATGGGTGATATGGGGAGCTATGAGTGATACCGGGAGCTATGGGTGACATGGGGAGCTGTGGGTGACATGGGGAGCTATGGGTCACATGGGGAGCTATGGGTGACATGGGGAGCTATGGATGACATGGGGAGCTATGGATGGCATGGGGAGCTATCTTTATATTAATGGCCTTGTTTACTTTTTTTTCTGTGCTCCTGTTGTTTTATTTAAAATATCTGAGTTAGTTGAGATTAAAGATTTTGGGGATGGGTTTCCTCGCAAGGATTTACATAACTGTTATGTCAATGGAGAAAATTAACTTTTATTGATAGTCAGGAGAAATGTTTGCACCATGGTTTCCTGAGTTAGCTCATTGGAGTATTGCAGTCCCATGTGAAATAGCTGTCATCAGCAGAAATGCTTGGAAATTAGAGCACAGCCTGTAATAGTCAGTTCTAGGTGAATATTGCAGCACCAAAAATGGGGATAATCATGAAGAAACTATGCTTGACCCACTTACTTTATTCTCAAATAACTTCTTCACATATTTAATTCATTGTTTCCCTGTATACATGGTTGCAGCAGGAACAACTAAAGACATAAAGTAACAGGCCATGCCTCCAGACATAAATATAGAACTCAGAATTTTACAGCACAGTAGCACAGTGGTTAGCACAGTTGTTTCACAGCTCCATGGTCCCTGGTTTGATTCCCGGCTTGGGTCACTGTCTGTGCGGAGCCTGCACGTTCTCCCTGTGTCTGCGTGGGTTTCCTCCGGGTGCTCCAGTTTCCTCCCACATTCCAAAGATGTGCAGGTTAGGTGGATTCACCACGATAAATTGCCCATAGTGTCCAAAAAAGTTTAGGTGGGGTTACTGGGTTACTGGGTTATGGGGATGGGGTGGAGCTGTGGGCTTGAGTAGGGTGCTCTTTCCAAGGGCTGGTGCAGACTCGATGGGCCAAATGGTCTCCTTCTGCGCTGTAAGTTCTATGATTCTATGATTCTTGGATCTCCAAGCCCTCCTGAAGGAATCAGAACTTAAGGAGATGCACATGGCTGGGCATCTATGCCAGTAACTCTGCCAAGAATCTCATCATGCCACCTAGAGGGATGTGCCTTTGAGACTAAGTGTCAGCTGTCTCAATCCCAGCCCTGCAGATCAGTGCCAAGAGAAGTTCAATGACCGTACCAGAACAAATAAGATAACATGCTGAACACTCTCCCTCGTCTTCCATAGCTGCATTAAGCATTAATATAATAACATTAGGCCTCACCCTATTCCCCACCCTCCGAGAAGAAAAATAAATGCATCACAATGCTAATCATAACTATCATTTTTCTCATTTCCCCACTGTGACGGTGATGAATACATATATCTTTGTGTACAGTGAATATGTTGCATTACCAAATACGGTTTGTGCAAAAAAACAAACTTGTATTTTTTGACACCTTTGAGGGACATTTCCAAGTGCTTTGGCGGTGTAATTATTGTTGTTACGTAGGCTTGTGGCGCAACAGTAACACGTCTGACTCCAGATCAGAAGGATCACGTCACGTCAGACTCATGGAAGCAGTTGGTAGTTGTTTAACAGATTTTATGGGCAGCACGGTAGCACAGTGGTTAGCACTGTTGCTTCACAGCGCCAAGGTCCCAGGTTCGATTCCCGGCTTGGGTCACTGCCTGTGCGGAGTCTGCACGTTCTCCCTGTGTCTGCGTGGGTTTCCTCCGAGTGCTCCGGTTTCCTCTCCCAAATCCCAAAAGACATGGGGCGGGATTCTCCAGTCTCCGACGCTAACCTTTGGACACGAAGAGGCAATTAAACGTGGCCAATCAACCAATTTAACGTGGACTGTGGAAGGAAACCGGAGCACCCGGAGGAAACCCACGCAGACACAGGGAGAAAGTGCACACTCCGCACAGACAGTTACCTGAGGTGGGAATCGAACCTGGGACCCTGATGCCATGAGGCTGCAGTGTGCCACCTGGCCACTTATCAACACATTTGAAAGACAACCCTTCAACAATACAGCAGACCTTTGCCAATTTACAGAAGTACCACTTAGATTATTTGCTCAAGGCAGTAGTGAGGTTTGAATCCACAGCCTTGGAGTCAGAGTTAAGAGAGCTACTTGACTGAGCCAAGCTGAGACATGACTGATTATTTTGTTATTTTGTAACCAGCTGTACTTTGTAAGGTGTCGGTGATGGTCATTAACTTGTCATTTCAAAAACATGAATATGTCTTGGAAGATTTCCTCAAAGCCTGATCAGTGATTTGATCTCAAGCTTCTTTAAAAATGAGTTGGGAGTTGTCTATGATTCATGCTCGAGCACTAGGCTAGCCAATAATTCCTTTCCCACCAAACCGTGAGAATGGACGTGCTGGGAGCTGCCCATGTGTATTGAAATTTCAATATCCTAGCACCTCTACATATTTTGTTGGATTCTCACCAAACCTGATAAGTGACTCCTTCCAGTGCGTGTTTTCTGTACATCAGAATGAGTTCAAAGGTTCAGTTTGAAAACTGCACATAGCAGATAACCATGGAGGCAGCACTGTGGCGCAGTGGTTAGCACTGCTGCCTCATGGTGCTGAGGACCCAGGTTCAATCCCGGCCCCGCTTCACTGTCCGTGTGGAGTTTGCACATTCTCCCCGTGTTTGCGTGGGACTCACCCCCTCAACCCAAAAATGTGCAGGGTAGGTAGATTGGCCACGCTAAATTGCTCCTTATTTTGAGAAAATAATTGGGTACTCTAAATTATTTAAAAAGCAAATAACCATGAGCACGCTTGCCTATGCTAGATAAGGCAAAATATTTTACTTGAAACATATTAAAAATTGATTACCGCTGCCTATGCCACTACAATACATTGTGACAGTTCAACAAGGCAGCTCACCACCACCTTCTCTTTTTTTTTAGAAAATATTTTATTAAAGCATTTATAATTTTAACATTTTAAACAAAGCGATCCAACAAACACAAAAACCCACAGTAACATTCCCATCACCCCCACCCCCAAGCACTAACCCCAACTATCATAGTTCATACAACCACTCCGTCCCTTGGCTCCCCCCCTCACTAGATCCACCCCCATTCGCCACTTCCCTGCCTCCCCCTTCCACCCCCCATCACCACCCCCACCTGCTGATGGTCAATTTTCCTCGAAGAAGTCGATGAACGGCTGCCACCTCCGAGCGAACCCCTGTAGTGAATCCCTTAAGGTGAACTTAATTTTCCCCAACCTAAGAAACCCCGCCATGTCGCTGACCCGAACACCCGACTTTGGAGGCTCCGAGTCCCTTCATCCCAACAGAATCCGTTTCCGGGCCACCAGGGAGCACCATCACCTTCTAAGGGGCTTTTTAGCACAGGGCTAAATCGCTGGCTTTGAAAGCAGACCAAGGCAGGCCAGCAGCACGGTTCAATTCCCGTAACAGCCTCCCGAACAGGCGCCTGAATGTGGCGACTAGGGGCTTTTCACAGTAACTTCATTTGAAGCCTACTTGTGACAATAAGCGATTTTATTTCATTTCCATTATTAGGGATGGACAATAAATCTAGGCCTAGCCAGATCCACATCCCCTGAATGAGTAATTTTTAAAAAGCATCAGCAAAATGTGTTACTTTAAAAAAATAAATTTAGAGTACCCAATTCATTTTTCCAATTAAGGGGCAATTTAGCGTGGCCAATCCACCTACCCTGCACATCTTTGGGTTGTGGGGGCAAAACCCAGCAAACACGGAGAGAATGTGTAAACTCCACATGGACAGTGACCCAGAGCCGGGATCGAACCTGGGACTTTGGCGCCATGAGGCAGCAATGCTAACCACTGCGCCACCGTGCTGCCCTAAAAATGTGTTACTTTCTGAACAGTCTTTCACAAGGCAGCCTGTTGCTCGTTCGCAGGTGCAGAATGGGGCGCAGAATAAATGCAACCAAAGAATTTGACCAGGTTTATAACCGGGTACATTATAACCAGTAATGTGATGAAGCATTATAACATACAATTGTAAAGTTTGATGGTGAAATTGAAACTTTATTTTCAATAAGTACCAACCAGAAGTTCTTAATGGGAAGTGAACATCTGCTCGAGCAGGGTCATTCCCCTCGGGCTTTGTGTTAAGCTTGCAGAGCAGTCTATTTCTGGCTGTTCTGGGAACTTAACCTCCATGAAAACTCCCCAATGGTAACAACGCCCTTTAAATATTAAGGAATGTGCCTTGTCTTTCCACAACGTTCTGGCCTGGGAGACATTTACATTGCATTATCTTACTTTCAAATAAGGTCAACATTATTTCTAGCAAAATTACGAGAGTGCTTGTAAACATATTGATGGCTGCAGCAGAGTAGCTGATCTATTTCAGTAAAGAAAATGAAATAACGGACAATCTGCTCTTTCGAGGCGTGGGCATTTCCCCATGGCATTGCTCATGGTAGTCAGCTAATATGTTTCACAACAATAGGTTTGTTACAGGGAATAAGTGTGACATTTACAAGTGTCGATGGGCACCATATGCAATACTTCTAATATAATACCTGTCAATCACCCATGACGTAGCACACAGAGTCAGGACTATGTACAGTTTTCAGAGTGAAGTTAGGGTTAGCGTGGGTGTTATAAATTCAGATCTGCTGTAAATTGTTCTTACAGGTTCAACAGTGCAGGTTATTTTGTAAGTGGCGGTTGCAGCTTTTATATTCCAAGTTAACTCTGGCCAATATCTAGCACTATCGTGTAGCCCGAGGATACAGCAATGCACACTCCCGCGCTCTCCATCCTTGTTATAAACTGGCTACTGTAAAATTTCACTGATTTCACTGATAGGTAGAACTGGTGAAAACTCTAGGAAGCCAAATCATTGCTAAATCAGCAAGCTGGTTAACACACGATTAAACAAAAGTGGAAAGTTCAAGCATTTAAAAAATCTTCTATAACATTTCCCCTGGTGACTCAAGGCAACGAAAGCACGCGATGTGAGCCAATGGAATGTTCACTTTTCCACTTTATATTCTCCCTGGTCAGCTTCTAGCTGGGAAAGCGAACCCAATATTATTCCTGGCTCAGGTTAAGACTAAATGGTAGCAGTCTCAAATCTTAGTCCGAAATCATGGGTTCTAGTTCTGCTCCAGAGGCTTATCCAAATAATCTAGGCTGGCGATGAGGTGCTATGTTGTTCAGATGAAATGCTAAACTGAAGCCTTTTAGCTTTTAGGGGGCTGTGAAAGATCTTGCGGCAGAATTTTAAGAAAAGCATGTGTCCTGTCTGATACGTATCAAGGGATGGACATTCTGGAAGCCGTTTAATGAGCTAAAAGCATGGACCACAGGGCCAGCAGAGGGAGGGGTGAGCTGGACAGGAAAGAGTAGTCCACGGTGGGATGTTCAATGAGAGAGTGGGGTTTGCTGCATGTAATAAGCCAGCGTAGAGCGCGTCAGCGAGATCTTCGGGGGATGCTGAATGAGGCACAGAGGGAAGCTTCAGGCTGACTTAAGAGGGAGTCAAGCCTGGGACGGCAGGAAGGTCAAGGGGTACAGAACGGTTGGGGGAGGGCAAAGTAACTGAGGGTGGGGAAATGGAAGGAACAGGACGATAGAAGAGAGGTATCAAGGAGAGGTAAAGAATGAAGAGTTTAAATAAAGGTGGAAATAGAGTGTTCATCGAATCAACAATGCAGAAGGAGGCCATTCGGCCCATCAAGTCTGCACCAGCCCTTAGAAAGGGCATCCTACTTAAGCCCACACATCCACCCTATCCCCGAAACCCAGTAACCCCACCTAACCTTTTTGGACACTAAGGGCAATTTAGCATGGCCAATCCACCTAACCTGCACCTCTTTGGACTGTGGGAGGAAACCGGAGCACCCGGAGGAAACCCACGCAGACACGGGGAGAATGTGCAGACTCCGCATAGACAGTGACCCAAGCCGGGAATCGAACCTGGGACCCTGGAGTTGTGAAGCAACAGTGCTAACCACTGTGCAATGGGCTCAGATCTGGAGCAATCGCCAAAACCTGCAAGTGAATGGGTTCAGAGCAATCTCAAGTTACATAGGTCTGGTTACGTGGAGGTTTTGACACATTAAACCCAGATAGTTAAATAGGCAATAGGAAATAGGAAATGGATAGGGGATAATAGAGCTCAAAGCCAAGGTCACAAGTCCCATGGTGAGATACCGATAACAAAATAAAGATAGCTGGTTAATATCACAATAATTTTCTCTTGATAAGGTGTTGGTTTGCTCATTTCAATGCTACATTTGTCCATCCACAATGTGCTTCTGCCTCATATCAGCTATCGTTCACCTGTTAAGGGGAAAGATAATCACTGGGGAAAAAGTGGTAACATCAGTAAAGAAAACTTTTGATGTAAATATAGTACATCACTAATGACAATAAGAAGGAGCTGGACAGCAAAGGGAATCCTCAGATCATGTTGAAGAGAGTTCAAGGATGGAGAAAACTGGTGAAGAATAAAATGTCACTTCATTCACTTCAAGGTACATGTAACATTTCAACAATTGCAATGACCAGATTATCAATGATTAATAGTCAGAAAATTGAACATTAAGGGAAATTTATCATGGCCAATCCACCTAACCGGCACATCTTTGGACTGTGGGAGGAAACCGGAGCACCGGGAGGAAACCCATGCACACACGGGGAGGATGTGCAGACTCCGCACAGACAGTGACTCAAGCCGGAATCGAACCTGGGACCCTGGAGCTGTGAAGCAATTGTGCTATCCACAATGCTACCGTGCTGCAATAAAATCACAGAATTGTTGCCGCTTAAAAGGAGGCCATTTGGTCCATCGGGCAGGATTTCCCACCCACGCACGGCGTGTTCTGTGACGGTGTAGACAGCCAGCAGCAAGACCAGCAGCGCAGGTCCAATTCCCATGCCGGCTGTGGTTATTTATGAAGGCTCCATCCTCTCAACCTTGCCCCTCCCTGACGTATGGTGATCCTCAGGTTAAAATCATCACCAGTCAGCTTTCCTTTTTGAGGGGAAAAGCAGCCTATGGTCATCTGGGATTATGGCGACTTTTTACCAAAATGCATCACATCACACCTTTCCTCATTAAACATCATCTGCCACCTCTCTGCCCACTCCACCAACTTGTCTATGTCCTTTTGAAGTTCAGCACTGTCTTCTTCACAGTTTACAATACTTCCAAGTTTTGTGTCATCCACAAACTTTGAAATTGTCCCCTGCACACCAAGATCTAGATCATTAATATATATCAGGTAAAACAAAGGTCTCAATACCGACCCCTAGGGAACTCTATTGCAAACCTTCCTCCAAAATATCCATTGACCTAGCTTCCTGTTATTCAGCCAATTTTGTTTCCACATTGCTACTGTCCCTTTTATTCCATGTGCTATAAATTTTCCAATTAAAGGGCAATTTAACGCAGCCAATCCACCTCCCCTGCACATCCTTGGGTAGTGGGGGTGAGACCCACACAGACACAGGGAGAATATGCAAATGCCACACAGACAGTGACCCAGGGCCAGGATCGAACCTGGGCCCTCGGCGCCATGAGTGCTGCCCCCTTTTCTCATAAGTTTGAGTGTGACACTGTATCGAAAGCCTTCTGGACGTCCATGTACACTACGTCAACAGTATTACCCTGATCGACCCTCTCTGTTGCCTCCTGAAAAAACTCCAGCAAATTAATTAGTATTGACAGACTATTTGACTGTAGCAGCATCACCTTTGAGCCTGACCTCTCCTTATCCATTGCCTATCCCCACATTTCCAGCAGCGATTAGGCTAAATCACAATCAGGAGCCAGAACCATAATTATCTTTCTCTAACCCAAGAACACTGAGTGCCTGTTCACCCATCTCAGCCATCTCAGCACAGAGCAAGCTTCAAACCCGGGACTTTATTAATCAGCATGGTTCATCTCCGTATTGAATAAACTCATTGAAGGAGACCGTGAGTCTATTCCAAATCTACAATGCGGAAGATGGTCTACCTGAATTTGAATGGCAGGGTAGCTTCTGGGAGAGACCCCTGGTTGGGCAGGCTTGATGCAGTACACATGGTGCTCCTCAAGCTATAACCGCAGGCTAGTGACCTGATCGAGGACAAATAAGCTATGGAAAACAGACACATAGATATGTGCCTTGTGTGTGTAACATGCCTCTAGCTATGGGAGGTGTTCTAAGTTTAAGTCTGAGAAGCTCTACTTTCTGTTCCACTGTCATAGCCAGGCACAAACAAAGCTTCATTTTCAGCCTCGCCCATTAATCACAATAACACTGATGGGGGATTGGCGAGCTCCCACTAAAAAGGGCGGAGAGGAGCTTCAGGTATTTGGGGGTCCAGGTGGCCAGAAGCTGGGGGGCCCTGCATAGACTTAATTCCACGAGGCTGGTGGAGCAAATGGAGGAGGAGTTTTAGAGGTGGGACACGTTGCCGCTATCCCTGGCGGGTAGGGTGCAGTCAGTCAAGTTGACGGTGCTCCCAAGGTTTTTGTTCCTGTTCCAGTGCCTCCCCATTCTTATCCCGAAGGCCTTCTTTAGGCGGGTCCACAGGAGCATAACGGGGTTTGTGTGGGCGCGAGAGACTCCGAGGGTGAGAAGGGTGTTCCTGGAGCAGAGTAGGGATGGGGGGGGGGGGGGTGCTGGCACTGCCCAACCTCTGTAGGTACTACTGGGCCACCAATGCGGCGATGGTGCGCAAGTGGGTGATGGAGGGGGAGGGGCTGCATGGAAGAGGCTGGAGACGGCATCCTGTGAGGGTACGAGTCTGGAGGCGCTGGCAACGGCGCCGCTGCCGCTCCCTCCAATGAGATATACCACGAGCCCGGTGCTGGCGGCTACCCTCAAAATCTGGTGGCAATGGAGGTGGCACAGGGGGAAGATGGGGCCTCGGTGTGGACCCCGATATGAGGGAACCACCGGTTTGTCCCAGGGAAAATAGATGGAGGGTTTTCAGGGTGGCACAGGGCAGGGATAAGAAGGTTGGGGGACCTGTTTGTGGATGGGAAGTTCGCGAGCCTAGGTGAACTGGAGGAGAAGTACGGGCTCCCCCCGCGGAACACCTTTAGGTATCTACAGGTAAGGGCGTTTGCCAGGCGGCAAGTGGCGGAATTCCCGCTGCTGCTGCCATGCACGGTACAGGACAGGGTGCTCTTGGGGGTGCAGGTTGGAGAGGGGAAGATCTCGGCAACATACCAGGTGATGCAGGAGGAGGAGGAAGCCTCGATGGAGGTGCTGAAAGGTAAGTGGGAGGAGGAGTTGGGAGAGGAGATCAAAGAGGGGACGTGGGCAGATACCCTTGGGAGGGTGAACTCTTCCTCTTCGTGCACGAGGCTCAGCCTCATACAGTTTAAGGTGCTGCACAGGGCACACATGACCGGGACAAGGATGAGCCGGTTTTTTGGGGGTGAGGACAGGTGTGTTAGGTGCTCAGGGAGCCCAGCAAACCACACCCATATGTTCTGGGCATGCCCAGCGTTGGAGGAATTTTGGAAGGGCGTAGCGAGGACGGTGTTGACGGTGATAGGATCCAGGGTCAAACCGGGCTGGGGGCTGGCACTATTTGGGGTTGCAGGGGAGCCGGGAGTGCAGGAGGCGAAAGAGGCCGGTGTTCTGGCATTTGCGTCCCTGGTAGCCCGGCGAAGGATTCTTCTTCAGTGGAAGGATGCGAGGCCCTCAAGCGTGGAATCCTGGATCAACGTTAGGGCGGGGTCTATTAAATTGGAGAGGGTGAAAATTGCCTTAAGGGGATCGGTACAAGGGTTCTTCAGGCGATGGCAACCGTTCTTGGACTTCCTGGCAGATCGGTAGACAATGGTCGTCAGCAGCAGCAACCCAGGGGGGGAGGGGTTCTATTTTATTTCTGTTTGTCTATACTGGGGGATCTGAGGGGGTGTATATATTTGCTATGTTTGCTATGTGTTAATTCGGGGTGTTAATTTATTATTTATGTATAGGGGAGAGGGGGGTACGGGGTTGTTTTGTTTGGTTTTGTACTTAATTCTACTGGGTTCCATTTACATTTTGTTGTTGATATTTTGTGAAAACGTTAATAAAAATTATATATATTTTTTTAAATCACAATAACACTGATAACATGTATAAGTTTTTTTATGTTAAAGAGATTTTTTTTTTCTCCAAAAATATACTTTATTCATAAAATCTATAATAAACATTTCGAATTGTCTTGACTGTACATTTCCATCAGAGTTACACATTCCCTTGACTTTCTTCCATTCCATTTTGATAACATTGCACACATATCCCTCTTTACGTTACAATTCTTCCTTAAATATTTACATTGTCATGTTTCTTTTATACATTGGAGTGGTAATGACCCAGACCGAGGGGGTTTTACACTGTTACCCGCCCCTCGGTGCACATTTGCTGGTAAGACCTTACACCGTGGTCTTTCCCCATTGCGCCTTGGCGGCAGCTGCCCCAAGCTTGAGTGCGCCCCTCAGCACATAGTCCTGGACCTTGGAATGTGCCAGTCTGCAACACTCGGTCGAGGACAATTCTTTGCACTGGAAGATCAGCAAGTTTCGGGCAGACCAAAGAGCGTCTTTCACCGAGTTGATGACCTTCCAGCAGCAGTCGATGTTTGTCTCGGTGTGTGTCCCTGGAAACAGTCCGTAGAGCACAGAGTCCTGTGTCACAGAGCTGCTCGGGACGAACCTTGACAAATACCACTGCATCTCTCTCCAGACCTTCTTTGCAAAGGCACATTCCACAAGAAGGTGGGCGACCGTCTCATTTCCCCCACAGCCACTCTGAGGGCAGCTTGCGATGGCGCTGAGCCTTCGGGTGTACATGAAGACTCTGACGGGGAGGGCCCTTCTCACCACCAGCCAAACTAGGTCTTGGTGCCTGTTTGTAAGTTCTGGTGATGAGGCGTTCTGCCAGATGACTGTGACAGTCTGCTCAGGGAACCATCCAACGTCCTCCACAGCTCCTTTTCCCTGAGGGCCTCGAGGACATTACGTGCTGACCACTGCTTCATTGCCTTGTGGTCAAAGGTGTTTTACTTCAAAAATGTTTCCACGAGGGACAGGTGGTACGGCACGGTCCAACTACTTGGAGCGTTCCGCGGCAATGAGGCCAGGCCTATCCTTCGTAACACCGGGGACAGATAGAACCTCAGTATGTAGTGACACTTGGTGCGTGGACCCCTGCATACCACGGGTCCACGCACAGCTTAATGCAGCTGCACACAAAGGTGGCCATCAGGATGAGGGAGACGTTGGGTACGTTTCTCGCTCTCTTCTCCAGAGGTTTGTACATGGTGTCCCTTCGGACACGGTCCATCTTGGATCTCCAGATAAATTTGAAGATGGCCCGGGTGACTGCTGCGGCGTAGGGTCGGGTAATGGGCCAGACCTACGCTACGTGCAGTAACACCGAGAGTGCCTCACACTTGATGACCAGGGTTTTGCCCACAATGGAGAGGGAGCGTTGCTCCCACATGCCCAGTTTCTGTCTTACCTTGGCCATGGTGCACGCCCCGGCCGCTCCGAACCATATTCCCAGCACCTTCAGGTAATCTGACCTGACAGTGAAGGGGACAAAGAACCGGTCGGCCCAGTTCCCAAAGAACATGGCCTCGCTCTTGCCGCGGTTTACCTTGGCTCCCGAGGCCAGTTCAAACTGGTCACAGGCATTCAAGAGCCTGCGTACAGACACGGGATCTGAGCAGAAAACGGCGACGTCGCCCATGTACAGGGAGGCCTTAACTTGCACGCCTCCGCTGCCTGGGATCGTCACTCCTCTTATACCCGGATCCTTCCTGATGGACTCGGCAAAAGGTTCTATGCAGCACACAAACAGGGCCGAGGAGAGAGGGCAGCCCTGCCTGACTCCAGATTCTATCTGGAACTTTTCTGATTCCCACCCATTGATTGAGACTGCGCTATAGATGTTTGTGTAGAGCAGTTTGATCCAATTGCAAATTCCCTCCCCAAACCCCATTTTGGAGAGCACATCCATATTCTGTCAAAAGCCTTCTCCTGGTCAAGGCTGGTGAAGCAGTTGTCCACCCTCCTGTCCTGCACATAGGCGATCGTATCCCTGAGTAGCGCGAAGCTATCGGAGATCTTCCTGCCGGGTACAGCACAGGTCTGGTCAGGGTGGATCACCGACTCCAGAGCAGACCTGACCCGATTGGCGATGACCTTGGCTAGAATTTTATAATCCACATTGGATGAAATGGGTCGCCAATTTAGAATTTTTTCCCTTTCCTCCTTCTGCTTGTAGATGAGGGTGATGATGCCTTTCCTCATGGATTCTGACATGCTGCCTTCCAGGAGCATACTCTCGTACACTTCCAGCAGGTCTGGGCCCATCCAGTCCCACAGAGTCGAATACAACTCAGCCGGTAAGCCGTCGCTTCCGGGAGTTTTACTCGTCTCACAGGACTTGACGGCCTTTGTCCGCTCATCCAGAGTTAGCGGTTTGTCCAGGTTTTCCGGCTCACTGTCGCCTAAGACCTCCGTGATAGACGATAGGAAGGTCTGGGAAACAGTGCTATCTGTTGGCTTCAGGTCATACAGTCTGGCATAAAAGGATTTACTGATCCTCAGGATGTCAGACTGTGATGACTTTACAGAGCCATCTTCTTCCTTCAGGCTGCTGATCACAGAGGTCTCTCTGTGCACCTTTTGGAAGAAGAAGCGTGAGCACTTTTCATCCTGCTCCACGGAGCGGACTCTGGAACAGAAGAAAACCTTGGAGGCCTCCGAGGTGTAGAGCGAGGCTTGTTGGCTCTTCACCTCTTTGGAGATCCTCCTTGACATCAACCCCCATAGATTGCAGCTGGAGCAAATTCTGCATACTTTTCTGGAGCCTCTCTCTCTCTCACCTTTTGAACGCCCTTGAGGATGAAAAACCTTTTGATGTTCCCCTTGATTGCTTTCCACTAGAGATGTGGAGACTCAAAGAGGGGTTTCACCGTTCCACATTGATACTTTGCCTCTTTATTTGAGGCCGATTCTTAGCTTGTTTTCCCTCATCGGAGGAGGTGTCGGCGCTAAGGCCGCTGGCTGGAAGTTGCCGCTTTTTTCCATTCCCCATCGGGGGTTTCTTCAGTTTACTTTTTTGCTTCCTCTTTCGTTTGTCCCCGTTTGCCGTTTTCCAGGGCCCTTCATTCTTCGTTCCATCCTCTTCCATTGAGTGTTCCTCGTCAGATGAGGTTGGGGTTGAGTTGTCAGGTTGAGCTGGGGCCTCCACTTTTTGTTGAGAGCCCTTCTGTTGATTTTCAGCATTCTGTGCTGTGGTGCCTTTGTCGATGGAGGGTGCATGAGCCTCCTCTGTGGTCGCCTTTTTGACTCCGCCGCTGATGATTTGTGCGTACGTTGCCCCGTGTTTTGGGCAGGCCCTGTAAAGATGGCCGGCCTCCACACACAGGTTGCAGCATTTGTCTCCCTCGCAATCCTTAGTCAAGTGTCCCTCCTGCCTGCAGTTTTTGCAGACGGTGACATTGCAGTTGGCGGCAACATGCCCCATCTTGCCACAGGTGTGACATACTCGTGGCTGTCCCACGTAGTAGAGGTAGCCGCGATTTCCTCCAATGGCGAAACTGGAGGGGGGGATGCAGGATGGTTCCGTCGCTGTCTGTTCTCAGAGTCACCTTGATCTGGTGCTCACTTGTCCAGATGCCAAAGGTGTCCTTCAGCTGCGCGCTGTTACTTTTCAGCTCGACGTACCTGGCGAGGAACGTGAGCACATCAGACACGGGGACGTGGGGGTTGTACGTGTGCAGTGTAACAACCCGGTTTTGCTGCGACGGTAGCGTAAACAGAGTCTCCGCAGTCAGGATAGACAGGGGCTCTGGTTACCATTTTCTTTGAACACGTTCAGGAATTTGATGCACGCTGCGACACTCTTGAAGGTGACGTCAAAATATCCATTGTTGGGGAAGTCTTGCAAGCAGAAGATATCTGTGGCTTGAAACCCGCAGCACTCGAGCAGCACCCGCTTCACGAAGAAATTGGATTCACAGGTGACTCCCCTTCCGACTTCTTCACTGTAACTCGGACAGTGTTTCGCACTCCCCAGCCTGGTGGTCGGGATGCAGCTGCAGCCATAGCTCACACGTTGAGTCTAAACTGTATTGGCGTTAGGCCTAAACCAGAGACTTAGACCAGCATGTAGATCCACTAATAGCAGCAGAGCTCTAAACGTTTCCTCTTCGACAACTTCAATGCCTCCGTGTTCTCCAATCCACGATCGACATCGAAATCCTCAGCTACCCTTGATGAAATATACACTTGATCTTAGCCAAAATGTTAAAGAGATGCCTTACATGGACGGCAGGTGTGTGTCTCACACATTGTTAATGTAAAGCTCATCGGAAACCAACAATCTCACCAAGTGCCTCTTCTTGGTCAGGTTTTTCATTACCGATGGAGCTTGGAGCTAACAAAGGTAAACAGGGGACGGCTCCGAGAGCTGATTTGAGCTTTGCTTTTCTGGACTGAATATTTATAATACTGCCTCATGTCAGGGCTGCCAGAAGCTGCAGCCATCGTAAGAGACGTCAAGTTGGCCCCAGTGCAACAAATATTTGGGCAATATAATGTGAATTTATGCTCCACAAACATACTTTGACAGTCAACATAATGGTCTACAACTCATCGGGGAGTTGAGGCCACTGAATAATATGCAGACAGGAATCCGGGGGTTCCATTGAATCGATACAGACTGATTTGACCTTCTCCATAAATCCATTTCTGTACAAATCCTTTGTTGATTCTACATTAGACATGATAAATGGCTTTGCCTGACCAATCACTGGATTGTTTATTATGAACAGGATTTCTGAGAAGAGATTTCCTTCACCTTTAACAGTAACAGCCCAGTAGCCTGGAACATACAGAAGAAAATCCATTTCTGAACCAATAATCAATTCATTTTAGCCAAAGTAAATTTACTCGCAAAAGTACTGAGCAGGATTAAGAACAGTGCCAGGGGATATTGCTAATAAAGACACTGGCTTGTTTGTTAAGAAAAACAGAGGACTTCCTTCATGACTGAATTTATCCAATCAGTACTTGAGCTATGAAGATCTGATGGCCCCAGGGTCGAGCCGAGCCCTTGCTGCATTCACTGATCCCAGTGGCAGTGGGGGATTGGCTACAGCAATCTTTTTAATCACTGTTATAAATTAGATAAATGGGGAACTCAAATTGTACACAGCAAGATTCGACAAACAGCAATGGAATAAATGGTCTGATGATCTGTTTTACTGTTCCTAGCTGGGGAACAAATGTTGGCCAGCGCACTACTTTTCTTCACATACTGCTGTGGAACCCTAGGCGATCATTAGAGAAGGCTGATGACTCTCAGTTTAGTGACTGTGGTAGTCACCACTGATGTATATATTAGGTGATTTGTGGTAAGGCCCTGTACTACAGGTACGGGGGTAGTTCCCTGCCTGCTGGCTCCGCCCAGTAGGCGGAGTATAAATATGTGTGCTCCCCATACAGCAGCCATTTTGCCAGCTGCTGTAGGAGGCCACACATCTCAGTGTAATAAAGCCTCAGTTGCATTCAACTCTCGTCTTTGTGTAATCGATCGTGCATCAATTTATTACACTAAAGTTTTCAGAAGATGGACCTCCGTATCGAGCCGGATCGCCTGCAGCTGGATCCGCAATCAGGCAACGCCAAAAAGGACTTTGAACATTGGCTAGCCTGTTTTGAAGCTTACATCAGGTCTGCACCAGACCCAATTCCGGAAGCTCAGAAGATTCAGATCCTCCACACGCGGCTGAACTCCAACGTCTTTCCGCTTATCCAGGACGCGCCGAACTACGACAAAGCCATGGCGCTACTGAAAGAAAACTACGCTCAGTGGACTAACACGCTTTACGCCAGACACATCCTCTCCACGCACAGTCAACTCCCTGGTGAGTCAGTAGAAGACTTCTGGCCTGCTCTAATTCCCCTAGTCAGAGACTGTGACTGTCAAGCCGTCATGGCCACGGAACACTCAAACTTGCTTATGAGGGACGCTTTTGTTACGGGGATAGGGTCAGATTACATCCGGCAACGCCTTTTAGAAGGGGCCACGTTCGACCTCGAGGCAACCAAAAAGCTTGCGCTCTCGCTGATGGTCGCCTCGCACAACATCCAGGCCTACACCCCCGGCCGCGCGGCCCACCCCTCCTACGAATCGTGGACTCCGCAGACTGGCGTCCCATCGGGGACCCCACTCAGCCAACCCCAAGCCTGTGCCGCGCGGCAGCCAACCAACCCCAGGGCCACAAATGTTACTTCTGTGGGCAGCCAAAACACCCCCGACAACGCTGCCCGGCCCAGAGCGACCTTTGCAAGGCCAGCGGCAAGAAGGGGCACTTCGCGGCGGTGTGCCAGGCCCGTTCAGTCGCCGCTATTGTTCTGACCCCCCCCTCATATGGCCATCTTCCCCTCCTCTGACTACGTGCGGCCCGTGGGCGCCGCCATGTTCCCCTCCTCGGACCACATGCGGCCCGTGGGCACCGCCATCTTGTTCAACCCCAACCACCTGCGGCCTGTGGGCGTCGCCATCTTGTCCTCCCCAGGAACATCAAGCGCCGCCATCTTGTCACCCCCACGGCACGTGTGGCCCGTGGGCGCCGCCATTTTACCAGGACCCATGCCCCCCAGGCACCCCATTGTCTGCCACCATCGACGATCAGCCGCGTCTCGCCTCGGTCACGATTGACCAGTTTCGCCCACGCAACCTAGCAAACGCCTCTACAAACGTGAAAAGCGATGGGCACGAGATCTCCTGCCTGCTGGACTCCGGGAGCACCGAGAGCTTCATTCATCCTGATACGGTAAGGCGCTGCTACCTCGCGGTACACCCCGCCAATCAGAGAATCTCCCTGGCCTCCGGGCCCCGTGGCGATCCGGGGGTACTGCATAGCCACTCTCACTGTCCAGGGCGTGGAGTATACCGGCTTCCGCCTCTAAGTTCTCCCCAACCTCTGCGCTGCCTTGCTATTCAGCCTGGACTTCCAGTGCAACCTCCAGAGCCTAACCCTGAAATTCGGCAGGCCCCTACCACCCCTCACTGTGTGCAGCCTCGCGATCCTAAAGGTCGACTCACCTTCCCTATTTGCAAACTTAACCCCAGATTGCAAACCCGTCGCCACCAGGAGCAGACGGTACAACGCCCAGGACATGACCTTCATCAGATCCGAAGTCCAGCGACTGCTTCGGGAAGGCATCATCGAGGCCAGCAACAGCCCCTGGAGAGCCCAAGTGGTAGTGGTGAAAACTGGGGAGAAACACAGAATGGTCGTGGACGACAGCCAGACCATCAATAGGTACACGCAGCTCGACGCATACCCCCTCCCACGCATATCTGATATGGTCAATCAGATTGCACAGTACCGGGTCTTCTCAAGTGTGGACCTTAAATCCGCCTACCACCAGCTCCCCATCCGTAAGGCGGACCGCCCAAACACTGCGTTTGAAGCAGATAGCCGCCTTTACCACTTTCTCAGGGTTCCTTTCGGCGTCACCAACGTGATCTCGGTTTTCCAATGGGAAATGGACCGAATGGTCGACCGGTACGGGCTGCGGGCCACTTTCCCGTACCTTGACAATGTCGCCATCTGCAGCCACGATTAGCAGGACCATGACGCCAACCTTGCCAAATTTTTCCGCACCACCACTCTCCTCAACCTCACTTACAACAAGGAGAAGCGTTTGTTCAGCACAAACCGCTTAGCCATCCTCGGCTATGTGGTCCAGAACGGAGTTCTGGGGCCCGATCCCGACCGCACCCCCTCAAGGAACTCCCCCTCTCCCACTGCCCAAGGCCCTCAAACGTTGCCTGGGGTTCTTTTCTTACTACGCCCAGTGGGTCCCAAATTATGCGGACAAGGCCCGCCCACTCATCCAATCCACTCTTTTTCCCCTACCGGCCGAGGCTCACCAGGCCTTCAACCGTATTAAGGCCGACATCGCCAAGGCAGTCGACGAGATGCTCCCCT
This sequence comes from Scyliorhinus torazame, assembly GCF_047496885.1. Taxonomy (NCBI): domain Eukaryota; kingdom Metazoa; phylum Chordata; class Chondrichthyes; order Carcharhiniformes; family Scyliorhinidae; genus Scyliorhinus; species Scyliorhinus torazame. The sequence continues at coordinate 112,363,599 of NC_092727.1, forward strand.
TCCAAGTCGAGAGCGGTGCATCAGACGTCGCTCTGGCGGCCACCCTCAACCAGGCAGGCAGGCCCGTGGCATTCTTTTCACAAACCCTTCATGCCTCCGAAATTCGGCGCTCCTCTGTCGAAAAAGAGGCCCAAGCTATCGTTGAAGCTGTGCGGCATTGGAGGCATTACCTGGCCGGCAGGAGATTCGCTCTCCTCACTGACCAACGGTCGGTAGATTTCATGTTTAACAACACACAGCGGGGCAAGATCAAAAATGATAAAATCTTGAGGTGGAGGATCGAGCTCTCCACCTACACCTACGAGATTTTGTATCGCCCCAGTAAGCTCAACGAGCCTCCCGATGCCCTATCCCAAGGTACATGTGCCAGCACACAAGTGGACCGACTCCAGACTCTGCACGACAACCTTTGTCACCCGGGAGTCACACGTTTGTACCACTTCATCAAGGCCCGCAATCTGCCCTACTCCGTCGAGGAAGTCAGGGCAATCACCAGAGACTGCCAGGTCTGTGCGGAGTGCAAACCGCACTTCTACCAGCCAGACTGTGCGTGCCTGGTGAAGGCCTCCTGCCCATTTGAATGCCTCAGTGTGGACTTCAAAGGCCCCTCCCTTCCATCGACCATAACACGTACTTCCTCAGTGTGGTCAATGAGTACTCCAGATTCCCCTTCACCATCCCATGCCCCGACATGCGTCTACCAGCGTCATCAAAGCCCTCAGCACCATCTTCGCTCTGTTCGGCTTGCCCGCCTACGTCCACAGCGACAGGGGATCCTCATTCGTGAGCGATGAGCTGCGTCAGTTCCTGCTCAACAAGGGTATCACCTCGAGCAGGACGACCAGCTATAAGCCCCGGGAAAAAGGGCAGGTGGAGAGGGAGAATAGGACGGTCTGGAGGGCCGTCCAGCTGGCCCTACGGTCCAGAAATCTCCCGGCCGCCCGCTGGCAGGAGGTCCTCCCCAAAGCACTGCACTCCATTTGGTCGCTCCTATGCACTGCGACTAATGACACACCCCATGAACGTCTCTTTGCCTTCCCCAGGAAGTCCACCTCCGGGGTGTCGCTCCCGACTTGGCTCGCAGCTCCAGGACCCGTACTCCTCCGGAAGCACGTACGACTCCACAAGGTGGACCCATTGGTTGAAAGGGTACAGCTACTCCACGCCAACCCGCATTACGCCTACGTAGCGTACCCCGACAACCGCCAAGATACTGTCTCCCTCAGGGACCTGGCATCAGCTGGTTCCACACACACACACCCCTCCGACCCAGCGCCACCCTCCCCTTCCCCGGCGCACCCCACCGCAGCCCCCGCCCCAGGACAATCCGTCCTCCCCCTGCCCACGCCTGAGCATGACGAGGATTTTGGCACGCTCCCGGAGTCACCGAGGACCAGACCGACACCAGAATCGCCGCCATCACTGAGGCGCTCCCAACGGCAGATCAAGGCTCCGGACCGACTGAACCTGTAACTTGATCGGGACTCCATTTTTTCTCTGTAGTTAAAACATGTACTTCACCACCCCCGCCGGACTCAATTTTAACAGGGGATGAATGTGGTAGTCACCATTGATGTATATATTAGGTGATTGGTGGGAAGGTCCTTTACTACAGGTACGGGGGTAGTTCCCTGCCTGCTTGCTCCGCCCAGTAGGCGGAGTATAAATATGTGTGCTCCCCATTTCGCCAGCTGCTGTAGGAGGCCACATATCTTAGTGTAATAAAGCCTCAGTTGCATTCAACTCTCGTCTTTGTGTAATTGATCGTGCATCAGTGATTTTGTGAGGGCCACGAAGAATCCAGCACGAGTTTTAAGGATACAAAGTAATAACATTTATGTACAATATACATATATATATATATATATATATATATATAGATAGATATATATATATATAAAATATATATATATATATATATATATATATAACAGCAGCAGCAACTTCCCCTGCTGCACACACTTTCCTGCTGGTTCCAAACTGGCCAGCTTTATTTATACTTGGAGTTTACTAATGGTTTCTCCGCCCCCCTCATTGGGGAAGCTCATGCCCCCACAGGATTGTGGGATTGTCATTAGTCCCCAGCCAATGGTAAGCAGGCAGGTTATAACAAGTGACTTACTTGAACAAAGGCAACTTCCATCATTGCAGTGCTCCCTCAGTACTGCATCAAAGCTCCAGCTCAGGTGATCTGCTTGAAGTCTCTGAAATGGTGCAAGAACCGAGGACCATCTGAACCCAAGAAAGAAATGTTCCCAGTGAGTTTATGGCTGGAATCTAATAAATATGCAAATTTTGCAATCGTGCATTTCCACTGAATTTTGTATCCACACCAGCATTCCATTACGGAGAGGAAATTAACTATTATGGCTCAGAATTATTGCCTGTTTTGCTTTGGAGTGGGAGGAGTTTTAGAATCACTCCCACACTGTTCCAGGACTTGAGCACAAAAATCAAAGCTGACACCACCCCAGAGAAGTAATGAGGGAGTGCTGCACTGTCAAAGGTGCTACCTTCCAGTTGAGACATTAAATTGAAGTCCTGCACACCTTCTCGGGTCCCAATGGCACTATTTTGCAGGGGAATTATCCCCAGTGGTATGGTCAATATTTATCCCTCAATCAACATCAGGAAAACAGATTATGGTCATTGTCACATTGCTGTTTGTGGGAGCTTGCTATGTATAAATTAGCTGCTGTGTTTCCTACATTGCAACAGTAGCTACACTTCAAAAATGTTGCATTGCCTGTAAAGCACTCTGAGATATCCAATGGTCATGATGCATGCAAGTCTCTTTTTCTTAATTGGCATAGTGTTTGAGAAAGTTGATCCTCAAGCACGCTACGATACACATTAAAAAAACTTTAATTCTGACCATTTCAACTCCAGACCCTCAATCATACTACAGCGATAATAATTTAATTTGTCTGTCAGGGATCCAGGGGAGACAATCTCCGCTTTCATCTCCAGACTGCACCAAATGGCCGAGCATTGTTCGGCACAGCACTCAGTGACATGCTGCATGACCGTTTAGTATGCGGTATTGACAATATAAGTGTGCAAAAGAAGCTTCTTGCTGAAAAGAAGATTACCCTCGACAGGGTGATCGAAATTGCTCAGACAACTGAGTACGTCAGGATGGGTGTGCCAGAGTTTCAAAACATGCGAGAGGGCAAAGTGAACCAGCTGTTAGGCAGCCTAGCTGCAAGGCGTGCAGCCAGGTGGACGGGCACAGAGGATTTGCAGCCATGATCCCAGGAACAGGATCATAGTCAGTGGGCAGGAAGGAAAATGGGTTATCAGCCCAGAAGTCAAGATGATTGCTATCGAATTAGGGGGAGACCACCCCTAGAAGCATGCCACTGCAGAGAGTCTATTTATTTTTGTTGCAATAGAAAGGGCCACATCCAGGCACATTGCCACGCCAGGCAGAATGTGCCAAATCAAAAAACATGACTCCAGTGAACAAAGTGCAGAATAATTCAGATGACGAACCTGAAACGTACAGATTAAACATGGTGAAAGCCCCAATTGAAGTAGTGCTCCTTGTAAATGGAAGACCACGAAAGATGGAGGCTGACACTGCGGCGTTGGCTCAGTTGTGGGGGAACAAACATTCAAATATCTTCACAAAGTAATTTGGTCTTTGAACCTCAGTGGCACAATAGCCAAGTTGGCGACATATACGGGGAAAACACTGAATGTTGTGGGGAAAGCCGTGGCGCTAGTGTGGTATCAGCAACAGGATGCCCAGCCACCTATGATCATTGTTAAGGGACATCGGCCATGTCTCATGAGACAAGATTGGTTGCACCAAGTCAAGTTGAGCTGGGTGGAGGTCTGCAAAAGTTTGGATAGTGTTTTCCAGGAAGCCTTATGTAAATATAACGATGTATTCCAGAATGAGTTGGGCTAAATAAAGGGAGTAACGGCCAAGATTTACATCAACCCTGATTATATCCGAGGTTTATCAGGGTGAGATCCATCACTTATGCCTTACACCAAAACGTGGAAGCCAAACTTAAACGCCTGGAAGAATTGGGAATTATCAGACCCGTGCAATTTTCTGAATGGGCAGCCCCCGTCGTCCCTGTGGTAAAACTGGACCGTTCAGTTCGAATATGCGGGGATTACAATAAACCAAGCAACCCAAGTAGACAAATACCCAATTCCATGAATTGAAAATCAATATGAAAAGCTGGCCTCACATACACTAAACTCGACCTTAGTTATGCCTATTTTATAATAATAATAATTTTTATTGTCACATGTAGGCTTACATTAACACTGCAATGAAGTTACTGTGAAAAGCCCCTAGTTGCTACATTCCGTCATCTGTTTGGGTACACAGAGGGAGAATTCAAAATGTCCAAATTACCTAACAGCATGTCTTTCGGGACTTGAAGCCGGAGCACCCGGAGGAAACCCACACATACACAGGGAGAACATGCAGACTCCACACAGACAGTGACCCAAGCCAGGAATCAAACCTGGACCTTGGAGCTGTGAAGCAACAAGTGTTAACCACTGTGCTACCGTGCTGCCCCGTTGGATGAAGATTCCTGAATATTTGCAGCAATAATACCCATAAAGATCTGTTTGAGATGAAGAACCTAAAATGTACAAATTAAACATGGTGAAAGCAAACAAAACCTCTCCAAACTCGGAACAATTGGAGCCAGCAGGCAGCACCAGTGCTCCCTTGGTGGAGCCAGAACAGAGGGAACTCTGGAGTTCCGAGGGTGTCCCAGGAGTGAGTGGGAGAAGAGAAGGCCCCTGCTGGAATGTTGAATCTCAGAGACAATCTTCCACTGATGGCAACGTTGCTACGACAGAGTTGAAGGAGCCGGTTGGGGAACTAAGGCAGTGTATGAGACCCAGAAAATCCTCCAACAGATTGACATGGTGATGAACTGTTATGGGCTCTCTTTCCTTGTGTTTCTCAACCTTTTTATTGTATATAGTAATTGTACATAACCTGCTCTGGAAACATGTTGTTCAGAGACTTAAGGGGGGCAGGGGGCGATATGGTAGAGTGTTGTGACTGGCCCACGGCCTATTGCTCAGGAGCGCGCGAACCCCAACCAATGGAAAAAAGCATGAGGCCCTGGTAGCAGGGTCTGCGGAAGAACGGACCCTGGGGCTGGCGAGTGAAGGCCTATCTAGTGACTCTGTGCCAGTGCATAGTTTATCTTTACTTATTATCCCTAGTCTTGCCTTAGCCACCACAGACTGATACTATGTTTCGGGCAGCACGGTAGCACAAGTGGATAGCACTGTGGCTTCACAGCTACAGGGTCCCAGGTTCGATTCCCCGCTGGGTCACTGTCTATGCGGAGTCTGCACGTTCTCCCCGTGACTGCGTGGGTTTCCTCTGGATGCTCCGTTTTCCTCCCACAGTCCAAAGATGTGCAGGTTAGGTGGATTGGCCATGATAAATTGCCCTTGGTGTCCAAAAAGGTTAGAAGGGGTTGTTGGGTTACGGGGATAGGGTGGAAGTGAGGGCTTAAGTGGGTCGGTGCAGAGTCGATGGGCCGAATGGCCTCCTTCTGCACTGTATGTTCTATATTAGTGGGCAAATCCAGGCAGATGGAGGTCAATAGGTGTGAGGTCGTTCACTTTGGATCTGAGGAAGATAAATCAGAATATTTTCTTGATGGTAGCAATGGGGTCTGCCTTTCCTTGGACTCAAAGCACGAAAAGCTACTGCGCAAGTACAAAAAGTACTCACAAATGTAAGGGAATATTAGGCTTTATCACAAAGAAATTGGAATGTGAAAGTGAGGAAATCATGGTTGTACAGAGCCTTGGTCATACCCCATCTGGAGTACTGCATGCTGTTTTGAGAACCACATCACAGTGAAGATTATTGGTCTTAGATGGAATGACGCACCGCAATTACAACCATCAGCTCTCACAGCATTTTCTTTGAAGCAGGAGAACAATTCTATGCGCCTGTCTTGTCCCATTAAGAAGGATGACAGGAGAAAATTTTAACAGGGCTGGACAGATTAGGTGCAGGGAGGATGTTTTCCCCTGGTTGGGGAGTCTAGAACTAGGGGACTCTATCTCAGGATACAGGGTAGACCATTTAGGACTGAGATGAGGAAAGATTTCTTCACTCAAAGGGTAGTGAACCTGTGGAATTCTCTACCGCAGAGGCTGTGGAGGCCATGTCACTGAATGTATTCAAGAAAGAGATAGAATTTTAAAAAGATTTTAATGGCATCAAAGAGTATGGGGAGAAAGCGGAAATATGGCATTGAGATAGAGCGTCAGCCTTGATCATATTGAATGGCGGAGCAGTGTCAAAGGGCCGAACATCCTACTCTTGCTCTTAGTTTCGATGTTTCTATGTTAAGGCACAGCCCCCAAGCAGTATCAGGGCCGTAAATTCAACTGCCTGGTTCAGAATTCTGTTCTCTAAAATTGCAAGGTCCCATGGTAAGGTACCTCTTGAGATGTAAAATGACCACACATATGGCAGTTAGATATTCAGCAGTCTAGCCCTCATGAAATCAATACTCCCCCCCCCCCACCCCCCCCACCCCCCCCTTCCCACACTCAACTCAAAAATGTGTTTTCCCTCCCCAACTTTAAATCTACTCCATGACCCATTCCTTCAGTAATATCTACTACAATCCAAGATCTGTGAAGCTCCTGCTCTGAATCAACTGCCAAGTGACAATGACAATGGAGCAGGTTTAGTTTCGCTCCAATTTTCTCTTCCTTCCCTCATCTCAATGTCTCTCCAGGTGGCATAGTGGAGATCAGGAACTCATGCTGTGTGGAATCATGATGCCAACTTGGGATCTTCTATTCTATTCTACCAGCAAGGCTGTCAACACACATGCTGTCATTCTATCCCACCAACCTTCCACTAGACCATTCTGTGGGCTGGACAAATTAAAATTCATAGCCCTCACTCACAGAGTACACACCAGCCTTCTTCCCAATGTCTTTGTCAGGGACACATTTTCTGTAGGTTAATTTTCCTTTCAATCTGAATTCAGTTTACTAGCAGAATCCTTAAGTGGTGATGGGATAATGCTGATCTTTGTTGTGTGGGTGGAAAGCTATTAGTTACACAGACAAAGAGTGACTATTGATCATGTTTATAATTGCAAATAGGATTCAAATTAGTGATTCAGCGGCCAGGGGATCGAGTGGAGAAAATCTTCATTGGGATGGACGAGCTCTCTAAATGTGTCTCTGTGCGTGAACGAGGGGATTGTGCATTCAAGTTTCAATGGAACTTTATTTTTACAAAGTTCTCATTAAAAGAATCTCTCTCTTGGCCCATTTGAGGAACAAGACTCTGTCTAAGTGTTAAGAACAATGGAGAAAAGGATTCTGCATTCTAACCGTTATGGGAAATTCTATTTCACTTGTCAATAGATTGATTATTATTCAAGGACACGCATTTTTTATTTCATCATTTTTTTAAATTTAAGCTCAACTTTATTCCATTCTCTTGGTAGCCTAAATCAAATAAAATTATAACAACACCATTTGAGCTCCACATAATAAGGATTCTGTTTGATGTTCACAATGTACCTCAGAACAGCGAATCGACTGCAAACCTGGGCGAGGAGGGTGGAGCAAGTGCTTCTATTGATGACACGGTGAGTACTACCCTTGGTGTTAAACCTCTTAACGAAAATATATTTTGCCAGTCCTAATGGAACATCCATTTGACAATTTCACGAATGATTTGGTAGTCGTTACCAAGGTTCCCTGTCTGTATATTCAATATGCTGTTAAAATGCCATCGCAGTATTCAAAGCGATAGTTCTTTCGAAATCAAGGCCAGTCTTCTTCCTTCATCCAACGCCCTTACACATAAGCAGATGAGCATACTGGCAGCCCAGATTTTCATTACCAGGTTGGGTGCACAGAGACGGGAGAATTCCCAGCTCTGCAAACTCCACTTTTAAAGACGGATTTGGAATTTTCACTCTGAGGGGGAGCGGACTGGATTAGAAGTTGAATACATCATCGCTAGGATGAGTGTGGAGGCTGCTGAGCTGTGCATAAAGCCTGTCTCTGTGTTCTAGCGCTTTGCAAATTAAATGTAATCACCGCGCCCTCTTCCCCCAACATACATGCCCCATTCATGCCAACCTATGGAAACCTGTGCTACTTTATCCAACCCTCTCACGGTCCATCAGAACACCCCCCCCCCCATATCCCATGACCCCTTATTGCCCCCATGCGAGCTTAGTGCCAACTAACGTTAACACATACCCCAACCATCACCCTTTGCCCTTACTCCTCCCGGTCAACTCACCTAGTATCCTTTGACAGTTCCTTGACAGATTGACAGTTTCAACAAGTTCATGCACTTTTTATGCACACTCCGTTTAATTTTAACAATTCCAAAGGGTACCTTGCCTCTCCCAGATGGTGTCTTACTCATCCCAAATGGTGTTCTGGGACCATATCCAAAGGGATACACTGGCTATCGAAACAAATTCAGACCTGCTCTTACCTGGTCTGACCTGAGATTTCACACTCCCAGCCTACCCAATTCCCATTTCAGTGGAGACAAAGAGATCTTGCTGGAGGCAATGGTCTTCTGTTGAAAACACATTTATTGACATGCTAACTATTTACATAGGTTAAGTAAGACCCAGGCAGAACTGGCACTATTCTCAAAGATGCTTCTCAGTCAACTTCTTTCAGTGAGTCACATCACTGTGACATAGCTCCTTATGCACATGCTCAATAAGTACCATTAGAGTTAGCCCTTTACTCTACATCTCCATACTATTATACACACATTCCCCTACACCTCCCCACAAAGCCTCATTCTCTTAAAGGGAAGTCTATTTGAAGGTTTCACCAGCCTTCCTGTTGGGATGCTGATTCCTTCAGAGTTAATAAGAATCCTGTTGCTCTGAGATCCATTTATGGAGGTTGTCATTCCTGGAACGTGATTCAGCGACCTCATCGTGCCCGGCTTGGTGGCCAGACAAGGCCGATGAATCTCGCGTGAGGCCGCCCACAAGATTTGCGATGCTCGAAAGGTCTTGGGAAATACAACGGAATCTCACGAGATGCCGCAATCTCCATTTCGCTCTCGCTGAGTGAGATCTGATGTGTTGGGTGTTCTGGATCACAAAATCACCACTGGAAGTGGTGCAACTCTATTTTATTATAAGGTTAACTACATTAACATACTTGAACTGTGGGTAAATGCAATACCAGCTTTAACTGTTGACCCTTGCCTAGTCCTAACCAGGTGATGCACTCAGCACATGGTGAATGTCTGTGTTGCAGGCTGTGAGTTCTGTGCTCCGAGCTGGCTGCTACTAGAATGAGCGGGAACTCTCCTGTCTCCTGTCTTTATAGTGCGTGTGCTCTCACTGGTGATTGGCTGTGGTGTTGTGTATGCTGATTGGTCCCACTGCATGTCCATCAGTGTGTGTGTGTGTCTGCACCATGATATACTGGTGTATATTATGACATCCCCCCTTTTATATAAAGAATATGTGCCTGCATGACAATAAATATTGTGTAGTGAATGTACCTGACTATGTGTGTGTGTGTTATTTACATGACTATGTGGGTCAGGAGCCACCGGCTGAGGAACGGGCTGGGTCACGGCAGAGTGAGGAGGATGCAGAGTATTCAGAATCTCCACATAATCCAGGTTGGGGACAACAGGAAGGCGTGGCACCAGTGGAGGATCACGTAGCGAGCGTGGAATGAGACGAAGGGCACGCTGATTGCGGCGGCGAATGGAACCATCTGGCAGACGAACCAAGAACGAGTGGGGAGACGCCTATCGAAGGACCACAGCAGTTGCAGACCAGCCACCCTCCAGAAGATGGATGAGGACGTTGTCATCCGGCGCCAGAGCAGGGAGATCAGTCGCCCGAGCGTCATGCACCGCCTTGTGTTGTGCACGAGACTGTTGCATCCGCTGAAGGACCGGAACGTGGTCGAGGTCTGGGACGTGAATGGACCGCACCGTGATCCTATTTTATTATAAGGTTAATTATATTAACATACTTGAACTGTGGGTAAATGCAATACCAGCTTTAACTGTTGACCCTTGCCTAGTCCTAACCAGGTGATGCACTCAGCACATGGTGAATGTCTGTGTTGCAGGCTGTGAGCTCTGTGCTCCGAGCTGGCTGCTACTAGAATGAGCGGGAACTCTCCTGTCCCCTGTCTTTATAGTGCGTGTGCTCTCACTGGTGATTGGCTGCGGTGTTGTGTATGCTAATTGGTCCCACTGCATGTCCACAAGTGTGTGTGTGTCTGCACCATGATATACAGGTGTATATTATGACAAGATCCAGATCTGAATATTTAAATGAGCCATTAGGCTCATTAAATACACGGACGCCAGATTCACCCGGGATTCACAGGCCCCACCTTGACAGGACGCAGTTTCATACTGGTCCACACAAACGTGAACCAATTGTACCAGCACCTGGGAAGGTCTCCCAGGACATTGGAGGCCCCTGGGTAGTCAGGGACAGGGCAGGGTGGCACCCTGGCATTGCCTCTGGCACCCAGGGACCTTGGCACTGCCAGCTTGGCACGTCACCCAGGCATCCTGGCAGTGCCACTCTGACACTGCCAGTGTGCCCAGGTGGCATTGCCAGGGTGCCAGGCTTGCAGTAGCATAGTGCCAGGTTGGAATTGTCAGGGGTCAGGCCCAGGGGTCCTTGACATGTAGAAGGGGGTATGGGGGGATTCCCGAAGGCCTCCCCAAAATTTGGCAGGGTGAGGGGGGGTCACAAAAATGGGGTGGGGGCCCTGAAAGGCAGGGGAAGATCTGGGCTGCTGGACAAAATGACGCCCCAATCTGCGCCATTATGAGAAATGTACAGAACTGTAAGGATTAATGTTATGTCCGAATTAACCACTAGAGGGAACTAGATGCAGAACTATATAAAGCATCGATGCTAAGCCTTCTGGGAGAGTGTTGAGGAGACAGCTAAGAGAAAGACTGTAGGAAAGATAGTGTGAGTGAGAGCAGATAATAGTTATTGTAATAGAGTAGAGGTTAGTGGTAGATGAGTGTAGATTGCATGTTTATTGTCAGTTGTTTATTATATAGAAGCAAGAGTCAAATTCAATTAAGTAGTGTAAATAAATCTTTAACTTTGTTTAATGTGAAAGCTAGTTGTGGTCTTTGCGAACACTACGCCAACCATCCTAGGATCTGAACCACACAAAGAACACCACAGAACCTGAAGCTCGCCAGCATGAAATCCCAAGTGCTCCCAGATTATGCTTGCCCCATACATCGGAAACATTCAATTCCTGAATCTAAATGTACTAAGGACCAGAAATACAAATCAAACAAGTTCTATTTTTATTTGCAGCAGAGTTTGAAGATTTCAGCTGTTTGAAAATTGATTATACCAGGTAGTAGTCTAATGTTCCACTGAAAACATTCATCTGTACTGGCAGCAATCAAAGGGACCTCCCCAACCTGACTTCCACTTCCAGCTGCCAACTGGTCTGCTGTGCATACTTCTCCTCTACTAGAATATATAAAAATCCCATAGCCAAGCCAATCCTCCATATAAGTTGTATTCTTCGAAATCTCCCACAGCATGCTGGTTTGCTGAGAAAGCAATTTGCTGCTAGTCGTGGAAAAAAATGCATCAACAAACCAAAGTCTTTACACAGTAAAATTAGAAACAAATGTTCGTAGTGGATGCCAAGTGGTGAGGCATAGGTCTGGTACAGTCAACTGTTCTTTGTTAAAGAGCAGCTGTTTCCTGGCGATGGTGGTAATAGCCATATGTAGTCAAATATTTTTTAAGTCAACAACCTATTAGATACAGGTGGCCAATTCCTTAGATTGGGAATGTTCAGAAAGCAGCAGAAACATTCATGTAGGTGGAAACTGGGTGGGCGACTGTCATTAGCAACAAACAGGAGGTTTCAGGGGTTTACCTCGTAAGCTAAGGGATCAAGGAAGTGTGCTGGACAATGGGCTGATGTGTTAAGTCGGAAGGCAACTTTTAGCTTTTTGCATTTGCTTTATCATCCGTGGACGTCAGTCCTCCTCCTTGTCATGAACCCTGGCATCATGGAGGCCTGATTTTGACATGGCTAGACAAGTTTTGAAATTATCTTTGCTGCAAAGTGCTGGGCCGGTTCTTGCTTGACAGATAGTGGCGTGTTAAAGCCGCACAACATTACTAAACCACCCAACAATTTCAGGGGATTAAAATACACAGCATGAGATGCAAATTTCCACAACTTTTCGATTGATTTAAATTGCTCCACCTTTTCCTTTTGCCCTTAGCCTCGCCGTTATTTTTGAGAACTAGCTTGATTTGCACGCCAGTTTCCCATTAAACAGGTCACGGAAAGTTATGTCTGGTAATTAACAGCGGAAGCAGCTTCTTAATGGCAAGATCATTGTTAATGCAATGCCAATCAAACTATTTGATTAAAAAATGAACAGTTTAAACTTTTGAATCTCTTCGCTTCAGGTGTTACATTATTCATGTGATTTTAAAAATGACAACTTTTAAACTTTGCATTTTTTCTTACCTTTTATTTCTGTTTCTTTTTTCTCTCCAATTTCTGTCCCCCTTCTTTATATTTCGTTCCCAATCTATTTTGACTCCAGCTCCTTCTCAATCTTTCCTCCAAACGAATCCATAATTTTTATCGGCTGAGAAAATACATTCTCCATCCCGCCATTCATTGAGGTCCCTGATGTCCTTTAGGCCTTGTCATTCATCTTCACTTCACAAATAAATTAAGCTAAAGGATGTTAAAAAAAAGTTAACGAATGGCCCACATTACAGTGATCCGCTCCAACAAGATTCAACTCAATACTTTTACTTAGGAGTCAAAATCATGTGAAAGTTTATAATACAGTAACAGTGTTCCCCAGTGACATTTCATCCCTCTCATACAAATACATTGCAGAGTAGAACTGTAAAGTTCATCTGTACATTTGAGTGTACATTGATTATCTTGCAGGCTGGTGATAGCAATAAGCTTCTTTTTGGATTATCCAGCAACTTCCAGAGGTGGCAGCTGTCTATCGGTTCGAGGATAACATCTATTCAGGATTGTGTGTTTCTGCCATGAGTCTTCATGAGACTGAACAGCCAGACTCCTGATTTACAGATCTTTCGGCTCATGGGGCTGGATGCCCCACAAGGTAGTGGGGTCTGGATTTTATTCATTCATTCATGGGATTTGGGTGTTGCTGACTAGGCCAGTATTTATTGCCATCTGTAATTTCCCTTGAAGGTGGTGGTGAGCTGCTTTCTTGGACCGCTGGGGTAGGTACATCCACAGAGCTGTTAGAGAGGGCGTTCCAGAATTTGGAACCAGTGACAATGAAGGAATGGCGATATATTTCCAAGTCAGGATGGTAACTGGCTCGGAGGGCTACTTCTAGGAGTTCCCATGCGCCTGGTGCCCTTGTCCTTCTGGATGGTAATAGTTATGGGGTTAGAAGGTGGTGCCCTAAGGAGCCACTGTTTGTTGGTGGTGGAGCGGGTATATGTCTCCGGTTGGGTGCCAATCAAGCTGCTTTGCCCTGGATGATGTCAAGCTCTTGAGTGTGGTTGGAGTTGCGGTCGCCCAGGCAAGTGGAGAGTATTCCATCACATTCCCAACTGGTGCCTTGCAGTATTACAAGATTTATTTCCTTTTCTCCCCTTCTCTGTCACTATTCTGCTTCGTCATTAAGATATTGTGACTCAGATGACTTCCGGGTGCGGCGATGACCAGCTGAGTCGCACGTTTCGGCAGCTCCCTGTGAAACGGACTTTTGGGCTCTTGATAGGAGCCCCAACGGCAATTTTAACGGCTGAAAACACCGTGTGGTAAACCAGAAGGGTGTTCCCCCTGGACACGGATGGAAAAAGGAGAGGAAAGTGGCCGGATTGCAGCGGATCCTTTGGAACAACGGCAAGGAAGGCAAGCAGAAACCAAGATGGCGTCGGAAGGTGGCAGTTTCATATGGGGCCCTGAACAACAAGAGTTTTTGAAACGCTGCGTGGAGGAGATAAAAAAGGAAATGAAGAAAGAGTTGTTGGCCCCGATATTACAGGCGATTGAAGGGCTGAAAGAGGAACAAAAGACCCAGGAGCAGGAGCTTCGGGTCGTGAAGGCGAAAGCAGCAGAAAATGAAAACGACATACAGGGCCTGGTGGTGAAGTCGGAGATACAGGAGGCACACCAGAAACGATCTGTGGAGAGGTTGGAGGCACTGGAAAATAACGCAAGGAGGAACAACTTGAGGATTCTTGGCCTTCCTGAAGGTGTGGAGGGGGCGGACGTCGGGGCATATGTGAGCACGATGCTGCACTCGTTAATGGGAGTGGAGGCCCCGACGGGTCCGTTGGAGGTGGAGGGAGCATACCGAGTTATGGTGCGAGGATCGAGAGCAGGAGAAGCTCCCAGAGCCATAGTGGTGAGATTTCTCCGTTTTAAGGATAGAGAAATGGTCCTTAGATGGGCGAAGAAAACTCGGTGTAGTAAATGGGAGAACGCGGTGATCCGCGTCTATCAAGATTGGAGTGCGGAGGTGGCGAGAAGGAGGGCGAGCTTTAATCGGGCCAAAGCGGTACTTCACAAAAAAAAGATAAAGTTTGGAATGCTGCAACCGGCAAGACTGTGGGTCACATATCAAGGGAGGCACCACTACTTTGAGACGGCGGATGAAGCGTGGACTTTTATTGTAGAAGAAAAATTGGAATGATTGGACTACGAAAACGAACGTTTGGACAAAGTGGCGGGACGAGTGGGGGGGGGGGCGAAGAGGGATTGTATGATTAATCCTGCGGTATGGTAACTTTTCTTTCTCCCACAGGTGGTGATGGGGGGAGGTGGGGAGGGAGAGGAGATGGGGCGTTGGCCATGGGAGGCGGGGCCGAGGGAGAGGCGCGGGCTTGGTTCCCGCGCTATGATAATTATGGCGGGAATAGAGAAGCAGGAAGGAGGGGGCGCCGCACGGGGCGAGCCGTGATCACGGGGGGAAGCCGAGGTCAGCCAGAGTTTGCTGACTTCTGGGAGCAACATGGGGGGAGTAATTACGCTAGCGGGGGGTCTAGCGGGGGGGGGGGGGGAGGGGGGAATTACTGGGTTGCTGCTGCTGGGGAAAGGGGGGAGTGGGTACGGGAAAGGATGGGCGGGGGGGCACCGTCTGGGAGAAATACAGCCGCGTGGGAACTGGGCGAGAAGCTGGAAAAAGATGATGGCTAACCGGCAAGGGGGGGGGGTGGGAAGCCCCCCAACTCGGCTGATCACGTGGAACGTGAGGGGGCTTAACGGGCCGATAAAGAGGGCACGAGTACTCGCACACCTTAAGAAACTTAAAGCAGATGTGGTCATGTTACAGGAAACGCACCTGAAACTGATAGATCAGGTTAGGTTGCGCAAAGGATGGGTAGGGCAGGTGTTCCATTCGGGGCTGGATGCGAAAAACAGGGGGGTGGCTATATTAGTGGGGAAGCGGGTAATGTTCGAGGCAAAGACTATAGTGGCGGATAACGGGGGCAGATACGTGATGGTGAGTGGCAAATTACAGGGAGAGATGGTGGTGTTGGTAAACGTGTATGCCCCGAATTGGGATGATGCCAATTTTATGAGGCGAATGCTAGGACGCATCCCAGACCTAGAGACCGGAAAGCTGATAATGGGGGGAGACTTTAACACGGTGTTGGAACCAAGGCTGGATAGGTCGAAGTCCAGGACTGGTAGGAGGCCGGCAGCAGCCAAGGTGCTTAAGGATTTTATGGAGCAGATGGGAGGGGTGGACCCGTGGAGATTCAGTAGACCTAGGAGTAAGGAGTTCTCGTTTTTCTCCTATGTCCATAAAGTCTATTCACGCATAGACTTTTTTGTGTTGGGTAGGGCATTGATCCCGAGGGTGAGGGGAACGGAATATACGGCTATAGCCATTTCGGATCATGCCCCACACTGGGTAGACTTGGAGATAGGGGAGGAAACAAGAGGGCGTCCACCCTGGAGAATGGACATGGGACTAATGGCGGATGAGGGTGTGTGCTTAAGGGTGAGGGGATGCATTGAAAAGTACTTGGAACTCAATGACAATGGGGAGGTTCAGGTGGGAGTGGTCTGGGAGGCGTTGAAGGCGGTGGTTAGGGGGGAGCTGATATCAATAAGGACACATAAAGGGAAGCAGGAGAGTAAGGAACGGGAGCGGTTGTTGCAAGAACTTTTGAGGGTGGACAGACAGTATGCGGAAGCACCGGAGGAGGGACTGTATAGGGAAAGGCAAAGGCTGCATGTGGAATTTGACTTGCTGACCACAGGCACTGCAGAGGCACAATGGAGGAAGGCGCAGGGTGTACAGTATGAATATGGAGAGAAGGCGAGCAGATTGCTGGCACACCAATTGAGGAAAAGGGGAGCAGCGAGGGAAATAGGGGGGGTGAGAGACGAAGATGGAGAGACGGAACGGGGAGCGGAGAGAGTGAATGAAGTGTTTAAGACATTTTATAAAAAATTGTATGAAGCTCAACCCCCGGATGGGAGGGAGAGAATGATGGAGTTTTTGGATCGGCTGGAAATTCCCAAGGTGGAAGAGCAGGAAAGGATGGGATTGGGAGCACAGATCACGGTAGAAGAAGTGGTGAAAGGAATTAGGAACATGCAGACGGGAAAGGCCCCGGGACCGGACGGATTCCCAGTTGAATTTTACAGAAAATATTTGGACTTGCTCGCCCCGCTACTGACGAGGACCTTCAACGAGGCAAAGGAAAGGGGACAACTGCCCCCGACTATGTCAGAAGCAACGATATCGCTTCTTTTAAAGAAGGAAAAGGATCCGCTACAATGCGGGTCCTACAGACCAATCTCCCTCCTCAATGTAGATGCCAAGGTCTTGGCCAAGGTAATGGCAATGAGAATAGAGGAATGTGTCCCGGGGGTGGTTCATGAGGACCAAACTGGGTTTGTGAAGGGGAGACAGCTGAACACGAACATACGGAGGTTGTTAGGGGTAATGATGATGGCCCCACCAGAGGGTGAAACGGAGATAGCAGTGGCGATGGATGCCGAGAAAGCATTTGATAGAGTGGAGTGGGATTATCTGTGGGAGGTGTTGAGGAGATTTGGGTCCGGAGAGGGGTATGTTAGATGGGTGCAGCTGTTGTATAGGGCCCCAGTGGCGAGTGTGGTCACGAATGGACGGGGATCGGCATATTTTCGGCTCCATAGAGGGACAAGGCAGGGATGTCCTCTGTCCCCATTACTGTTTGCACTGGCGATTGAGCCCCTGGCGATAGCGCTGAGAGGTTCCAAGGGATGGAGGGGAATACTTAGGGGAGGAGAAGAACACCGGGTATCTTTATATGCGGATGATCTGCTACTATATGTGGCGGATCCAGCGGAGGGGATGCCAGAAATAATGCAGATACTTGGGGAGTTTGGGGATTTTTCAGCATATAAATTGAACATGGGGAAGAGTGAGCTGTTTGTGGTGCATCCAGGGGAGCAGAGTAGAGAAATAGAAGACCTACCGTTGAGGAAGGTAACAAGAGACTTTCGTTACCTGGGGATCCAGATAGCTAAGAATTGGGGCACATTGCACAGGCTAAATTTGACGCGGTTGGTGGAACAGATGGAGGAAGATTTCAAGAGATGGGATATGGTAGCATTGTCAATGGCAGGGAGGGTGCAGGCGGTTAAGATGGTGGTCCTCCCGAGATTCCTTTTTGTGTTTCAGTGTCTCCCGGTGGTGATCACGAAGGCTTTTTTCAAAAGGATAGAAAAGAGTATCATGGGTTTTGTTTGGGCCGGGAAGACTCCGAGAGTGAGGAAGGGATTCTTACAGCGTAGTAGGGATAGGGGGGGGCTGGCGCTACCGAGCCTAAGTGAGTATTATTGGGCCGCTAATATTTCAATGGTGAGTAAGTGGATGGGAGAGGAGGAAGGAGCGGCGTGGAAGAGATTAGAGAGGGCGTCCTGTAGGGGGACCAGCCTGCAGGCTATGGTGACAGCCCCATTGCCGTTCTCACCAAGGAACTATACCACGAGTCCGGTGGTGGTAGCTACACTGAAGATTTGGGGACAGTGGAGACGACATAGGGGAAAGACCGGAGCACTGGGGGGGTCCCCGATAAGAAACAACCATAGGTTTGCCCCGGGGGGAATGGATGGGGGATATGGAATGTGGCAAAGAGCAGGTATAACGCAATTGAAAGATCTATTTGTGGATGGGAAGTTTGCGAGTCTGGGAGCGCTGACCGAGAAATATGGGTTGCCCCAAGGGAATGCATTCAGGTACATGCAATTGAGGGCTTTTGCGAGGCAACAGGTGAGGGAATTCCCGCAGCTCCCGACACAAGAGGTGCAGGACAGAGTCATCTCAAAGAAATGGGTGGGGGACGGTAAGGTGTCGGATATATATAGGGAAATGAGAGACGAAGGGGAGACTATGATGGACGAACTAAAAGGGAAATGGGAAGAAGAGCTAGGGGAGGAGATTGAGGAGGGGATGTGGGCAGATGCCCTAAACAGGGTAAACTCGTCGTCCTCGTGCGCCAGGCTAAGCCTGATTCAGTTTAAGGTATTACACAGGGCTCATATGACTGGAACACGGCTCAGTAAATTTTTTGGGGTGGAGGATAGGTGTGCGAGGTGCTCGAGAAGCCCAGCGAATCATACCCATATGTTTTGGTCATGCCCGGCACTACAGGGGTTTTGGATGGGGGTGACAAAGGTGCTTTCGAAAGTAGTAGGAGTCCGGGTCGAACCAAGCTGGGGGTTGGCTATATTTGGGGTTGCACAAGAGCCGGGAGTGCAGGAGGCGAAAGAGGCCGATGTTTTGGCCTTTGCGTCCCTAGTAGCCCGGCGCAGAATATTGCTAATGTGGAAAGAAGCCAAGCCCCCGGGGGTGGAGACCTGGATAAATGATATGGCGGGGTTCATAAAGTTAGAGCGGATTAAGTTCGTCCTAAGGGGGTCGGCTCAAGGGTTTACTAGGCGGTGGCAACCGTTCGTCGAATATCTTGCGGAAAGATAGATAGGGGAGAACAAAGAAGGCAGCAGCAGCGGCCCAGGACTTGGGGGGGGGGGGAGGGATGGGGGGGGATGGGGGGGGGGTGGCCTGAGACAAGACAGTTGCCAATTAGGGCTAGTTTTTATTTTTTTGTTATTTAATATTTATTTATTTGTTGTTGTTTTTGTTTAAATTTAAAAAGGTCATTATTATCTGTATTGTTACAATGTTGTGTAAAGGATGCACAATGTACTGTGTTGGTTGACCAAAAATTTTCAATAAAATATTATTTAAAAAAAAAAGATATTGTGACTCAAAGTATGATGCAACTTGATGGACAACGTGCCGCCATTTTGAAGGCTTGGTAGTGGGCTCTTGTCAGTCATTAATGTCATTAATGCATGCATCAAGGGGAGCTGCAGAATGTCTTTAAAGTGTTTTCTTTGTCCCCACTTGGAACATTGGCCATTTGAGGGTTGAGAAAACTAGACCTGGTGGGGTGATGCTTTTCAGCTATCTGGACACAGTGTCCAGTCTATCCAAATTGATGCATCAGGAAATTTGTCTGAATGGTTGTGATGCTGGCTTCGAGATTGACATGAGTATTTGTTCAACGCTCCTCCTACTGAATCTGGAGGATGCAGCGAAGGCATTTCTGATGGAATTTCCCTCGCACTCTCATGTGTCACTGATACACTGTTCAGTGCAGGAGTGTGGTGACGATATTTGCTCTGTGATCCAGGGTGTTTGTGGATTTGAGAAGCACTTTGTTATCAATCACTCACTGTTATTGTTTGTAGAAGGCTGAGTTGGCACAGCCAACCCTGTGCTGGATCAGCAGGTGGGTAAGAGTGAGTGATTCCTGCTGGGGTCAGCACAGTTGAACACCACCATTCAGACAAAACTCCTGATATATCAATTTGGAATACTGTGTCCAGATAGCTGAGAAGCCATCCTCCTCACCATTACCTCAATGGTCCGGTTACCATATTATAAGGGCACCCGGACAACCACCCATTGTCCCCCCTTAGCCTGCCTCCCAGGTCCGGCCTCCACTCCACCTCTCCACCCCACTGTCCACCTACAACCTTTGCATACCTTGTGCTACCGGAACCTCATATGAGTGAAGTTGTGAGTGATCCCCAAGAAAGTGAAAGCAGTATGTACTCACCTCAAAATCATGGAAAAGCCAAGCTCACCGGTTGCATGCCACTTATATGCAGTCATGAAAGTGAACTTTTTAATTCCCCGCTAGTGGGAAACTTAATTTGGAGGTGGAACTTGCAATGATATGTATAAAGTCAGGTCAGTGAAGGGTTAATTATTACATCTCTGTGTGATTCAAACACTAGAGGGCACCATCACTTCTCTGTATATAAATCAGATCCTGAGGGAATTCTGGGTATTAGTGAAGGAGAAAGCATGGTAAGAGCAAGTAGGAGAAGATTAGATTAGACAGAGTTAATGTGAGGTTAGATCATAGTATAGTTAGTGACTATTTAGATTATTTAGTACTGCTAGACCAATTCAAAATTACTTAATTATTAACTGTAGCTCAGTAGAGTGTGCAAACTTCATTTAATCAATAGTTTATAATAAATTCGCTTTGTTTCAATCTTTTGATTGGTGGATTCTTTGGCAACAATACATTGGATCATTCTGGAAGAAAAGACAAAGAACACAACATGTTACCACAAAGGGTAATATAACAGAACTTAATTTCAGCGAGGTGGCCTTTTAATGAGCATACATGAGATGCTAATGAATGCAAAAGGGGCTTCCAGACATTGTATGTCGGGAAGTTAAACCTTCAACCTGCCTTTAAAATCCCGAGAAGGGCAGCACGATGGCGCAGTGGGTTGGCCCTGCAGCCTCGCGGCGCCGGGGTCCCTGGTTCGATCCCGGCTCTGGGTCACTGTCCGTGTGGAGTTTGCACATTCTCCCCGTGTTTGCGTGGGTTTCGCCCCCACAACCCAAAGATGTGCCGGGTAGGTGGATTGGCCACGCTAAATTGCCCCTTAATTGGAAAAAATTAATTGGGTACTCTAAATTTATTTATTTTTAAATCCCGAGGACAGAGGCCCGACTGTTCATCCCGATATAATCGGCATAGGCTTGGAGGGCCAAAGGGCCTGTCCTTGTGCTGTACTTCTTTTCTTCTTTGATATCAGGAAACGGATTGTTGCCTCAGGACAAATGCGTTCCACTGCCCATCAAGCTTCCCGCTGTCAGTGGGCCTGGAAGATTCCACTCAAAAATCTCCACTTTGTTTCTTTAAATGCTTCATTTTCAAAGTTGGACATCGCTTTATATTCCTTTTTGCTATTTGGGATAAAACCTTCCTGCTGAACTAGCTCAATCAAAGCCTTCCAGTCAGACCGAGCCAGTTACTACAGGTTGATCTCTCTTTCAACAATGCAAAGTCTCACCGCCATTGACCTTGAGCGAGGGTTTATTTTTTTTTAAATGGTTTCACTGGAATTTGAAAAGAAAACTCAGACGACTAGTTGCAGGGTGTGCCAGGCAGCCTTGGGCCTTGAACCTGTGACCTTCTGGCTGGCAGTCAGTATTTAACTCCTTGAGATACTTGGTTAGCCTTGAGTCGGAATCTTATCAATCTCAAATCAGCAGACAGTGCAGACAGAGACTGTAAATGATTCAATGAAAATGATCATTGACCGGAGCTCTGAAGCCTGTCAGATTTGGCCCTGTTATTAGATATGAGAACCGTTAAAGGAAAGGGGTGAATTTGTTTATAAATCCGTCACGAAAGGCGGATCCCGTAAACAATGACATCTGCTCGCAAGTAAGAGTGAAGTAAGTGAGAATATAGTCAATTAGGTTTGAAACAATTAGAGGACTCTTTTTCAGAACAGGAGTGATTAAAGTTACTGCTGTGTTCACAATTGGTTCCAAGGAAATAAAGGATGCTGACTATGCCAACAGAATGATCTCCAAATGAACTGTCCACAAATCCATTGTATTAAAGCAAATAGTAAGGTTCCAATGAGATTCCACAAAGGATTGAGGAGTAGTGTGTTTTTTTTAACACACTACTCCTATGTCCCATTAGGGCAGCACAGTAGTACAAGTGGATAGCACTGTGGCTTCACAGCTCCAGGGTCCCAGGTTCGATTCCCGGCTGGGTCACTGTCTGTGCGGAGTCTGCACGTTCTCCCTGTGTCTGCGTGGGTTTCCTCCGGGTGCTCCGGTTTCCTCCCACAGACCAAAGACGTGCAGGTTAGGTGGATTGGCCAGGATAAATTGTCCTTAGTGACTAAAAAGGTTAGGAGGGGGAATTGGGTTACGAGGATAGGGTGGAAGTGAGGGCTTAAGTCGGCCGGTGCAGACTTGATGGGCCGAATGGCCTCCTTCTGCACTGTATGTTCTATATTCTATATATCACTCACTGAGTGAACAACTCTGACAGGTCAAGAATGAAGAGCGAGGGCAGCACGGTGGTGCAGTGGTAGCACTGCTGCCTCACGGCGCCGAGGTCCCAGGTTCGATCCCGGCTCTGGGTCACTGTCCGTGTGGAGTTTGCACATTCTCCCCGTGTTTGCGTGGGTTTCGCCCCCACAACCCAAAGATGCGCAGGGTAGGTGGATTGGCCACGCTAAATTGCCCCTTAATTGGAAAAAATGAATTGGGTACTCTAAATTTATGTTAAAAAAAAGAATGAATATGATTTTGATAATTAGCTAGGTTAGAAGCACATTCGTGGACATTGGAGGAATAGTAATGATGCCAGACCCATGGAAAAGTGGGACTGAATAATGGCCCAGCTAACGTCTACCAAGCAGCATACTGAATACTTAGTTTGACCTCCACAGGGATTTATTAAAAGACTTGGGCGGGATTCTCTGTTCCTGAGACTAAATATTGACACCGGGGCAGGATCCGTGGGCTGCCACCAAAGCAAAGCTGGTGCCGCACCTGGACTAAGTCAGTGACTGCCAAGGGCTAGCACGGGTGCCACGTGGAACACAATCAATTCCAATGAGAAACAGTGCAGGACTCGCTGGATTTGAGATCGACCCTCAGGAGGCCAACAAGCTGCAGCCGCATATAGACACTGCGCTCCCCACACACACCATCCCAGCCAACAAGATGGCAGCAAGGGGAGTGGCCCCAAGATTTACAGACACCGTGCTTGAGACCCTGCTGGACTCGTGAAGGAGAGGCGGACCACCCTATACCCTGGACTGGGAAGGAGGCTGCCAGCCACCATCGTTTACCGTGCCTGGGCGCAGCTGGCAGAGGCCGTAAGCGCCACTAGAACTGGCCTGCAATGCCGTAAAAAAAACAGCACGACCTATTCAGGGCAGCCAGGGTGAGCAGGCAGCATGTGTCACTGGCACCAGCCACCGTCCCACAATCCCGTAACCTGGAGGGCGGCCAAACACCCACCCTGCACCACATGCTGGCACCCATACCGGCCGCCAAGGCCAGATACCCTGTCCACTGACGCCACCAGCTACCCACCCCCTGGGCTGTCTAACAATGTGCATTTTCTGTCCCTCCCCCCCAACCCCAGGAGAAAGCGTTCACCGCAGCCGCTGTCTGGCGCACTCCCTATAGGGGCTACTGTGGGTGTTGCCCTTGGGCGGGCCACATGATGCCACGCCGGCGGGTGGCAGCCGGCTGAGGGGGGGTGGTATGGAAGAGGGTGGGCTGCGGGGGTGTGGGCACCCTTACAACCGGTGTCACTCTGCAGAACCAGGGGCCAATGTGGATGGTCAGTAGGGGGCGCAGCAAGATGGCTGCCTTGCAGGCCGCAGCAATGGCTGCCTGGACACCCCTCCCGTGCCGTGGGGGAGGGGGGGTTACCCCGGCTCCACGGCCCATTCCTCTGTCACAGGGCCTAACAGGGCTCCCCACCCCAGCCAGCCCGGCCAGTGTCCGGCCCGGCAGCCCAACGCCGCGCCTCTCTGTGTCCTACCTCCTCTCTCTCCCTCATCAACCACGGCGCCAGTTTCATGATTTTTAAAAGCACAGGTGAACCTCGCCGTCGGGAATTCGCCCCAGTGGAGATGGAGGGAGCGCCGCGGAGGCCTTGGAGAATTGCAGGTCAGGCCTGCTAATGATTTGCAAATGGAGTTTACTGTACGTGCATTCTGGAACAAAGTAACAACGCTGTTGAGGCAGCGGAGAATTGCGATTTGGCGGGAAACAGGCGCCTGACATGATTTTGGCATCGAAACCGATTCTTCGCCCAATCGCGTTTGACGATTCCGCCGTCAGCCGACGGAAAATCCCGGCCCTTAATGTTTCCTTCAGAAAATAATTATGAGGGCTGAACGGACCGAAGCACTGACATTCTCAAATTATGCCAAGAGCTTCTTATTCCTGTCACAAGAGACCGCCGTCTGACCTCTAATATTAAATTCACAGAATCGCAGAATTGTTATGGAGCAGATGGAGGCCATTCGGCCCATCGTGTCGGCATCGTCGCTCCAAATGAGCATTATGACTTAATGCCATTCCCCTACCTTTTTCCCATATCCCTGCACATTGTTTCTATTCATTCAATCATCTAATGTCCTCTTGAATGCCTCGATTGAACCTGCCTCCACCACACTTCCCGGCAGTACATTCCAGACCCCAACCACTTGTTGTGCGACAGAGTTTCTTTCTCATATAACATTTGCTTCTTTTGTAAATCACTTTAAGTCTGTGCCCTCTCGTTCTTTCTTTAAAATAAATTTCGAGTGTGCAATTCTTTTTTTTCCCAATTAAGGGACAATTTATCGTCGCCTATTCACCGACCCTGCACATCCTTGGGGTTTGGGGGTGAGACTCCACACGGACAGTGACCCGGAGCCGGGATTGAACTCGGGTCCTCGGCTCCGTGAGGCAGCAGTGCTAACCACTGTGCCACCGTGCTGCCCCTCATTCTTGTTCCTATTCCCCAGAGGAACAGCTTCTCTCCATCCATCCTGTCCAGCCCCCTCATGATTTTAAGCATCCCTATCAAATTTCCTCTTAGCCTTCTTTTCTCCAAGGGCAACAGTCCCAACCTCTCCAATCTATCCTCATAACTAATGTTTCTTGTCCGTGAAACCATTCTTGTTCACCTCTTCTCCGCGCTCTCTCCTATGCGTTCACATCCTTCCTATAGTGGGCTGTGAGAACGGCACACAATATTCCAACTGAGGTCTAACTAGTGTCTTGTATAAGTTCAGCATAACCTCCCATCTCTTGTACTCAAAACCATATCATTTCCTTTCATCATGACAGAAATATCCCAACTTTCTCACTCATTGTTTCGCTGACAGTCTGTCTGTAGACAGTCCATCAGTTGTCGCCATATTGGCAAACCTTATACTTTCAGCTTATCCCAGTACAACAACGCATTTCTAATAATACTCTCAAGAAAAGGATTGAAACATGCTTTAATTAAGCTCTGTACTTCCATTCAGACATCATTTTCATATCACAAAACAAAATACATCAGCAATCTACGGTGAAAGCCAGCCAATCTCAATTCTTATTCATTGCTTCAACTGATCTTTGAAACTTATACATTGCGCACAATTAAGAAAATCCAGAACAGCAGTACCTCAGTACATGTGACAATAAACAAATCCAGTCCATCCCATGATTTTGACTTCAATGCAGAGTAAAATCGATTGGGATGTAATCTGGGATGTAAATTTGTTTCTGCACGTTTCCTACTGAAAGGTTTGGTTTCTGTTCCACTTTGTGATGTGATAAAGTCCAGTCCAGCGGCGCCATTAAAAACCTCTTTGAGTGAATGATTGCTTTGCAATTATTACCTCGTAAAATAAAAGAGATTTAACCCTCTGTATTTTACAAAGATCAATCAAGTTTATACAACAGGACATGGGGCAGAATCCCGTGCCCTTCCCCACAGCGGATTGGATGGCACCAGGCATTTAATCATGCGTGGGCTGGCAAATGGTGACCACACCACCTCCCCCCATCCGGCCCGATTAAGAAGGTGGCAGGGAGGCTGGTGGGTGGCCTTCCTGCCCCATCCCCACTTGAGGCCCATAAGTAGACAAGGGCCTCATCCTGCCACTGCTGGTACTAACCCAATGATAGGCAGAGTGTTCACACGCAGGAAGCATGACAAGCAAATCCTTTTTTCTTCCTAATTAAGGGGCAATTTAGCGTGGCCAATCCACCTACCCTGCACATCTTTGGGTTGTGGGGGTGAGACCCATGCAGACACGGGGGGAATGTGCAAACTCCATGCGGACAGTGACCCAGGGCCGGGATTGAACCCGGGTCTATGGCATCTTGAAGCTACAGTGCTAACCACTGAACCACCAGTACGGCCTGTGACAAGGAAATCCTGTTGGGGTTGCTTGGGGCAGCTCAGTATCTGATCAAGGGACTTAGGATCGGGAAGGGTGTCCTGCTGAGAGCTACCCCCATGCCTTTGCTGCCAATTCCCACCACCTCCCTCCGCCACAATCCTCACCCTGGGAGCCCAGCTCCACCTGTGCCTGGGTCAATCCAAGGCCTTGGGTGAATGTGATACTAGAAGCAGCCTCCACCTCCCCAGTGGCACTGCAGTCCAATCGAGCCTTTGATTGGACTTGCAGCCCCCATCTGCCTCTAAAAGGCCCGAGTGGGAAGAGATGTGAGGGGTTTCTAGTATGGGGCTCTCATCAGCTCTCTAGCTGGCAGCCAAGACCCCCCCCAAACCCTGCCACCAACTCCACAAGATTCCGCCCATATAGTTATTTTCCTTGTGATTCATCAAACAGCAATTAAGTTAAAATACAATTTCCAGACGTATTCAAGTCGGCCCTAGTAGTAAAGAGCTTGAATATAGCTGAAAAAAGACACACATTCTCGTCTTGCACTCAAAAGTCAATTCACAAGAATACCATATGTAAAAGCAACAACATAGAAACATAGAAAATAGAATATTGAGGCCATTCGGCCCTTCAAACCTGCTCTGCCATTCAAGTTCAATACCCTTATCCCACCTTCACCCCGATAACCCCTGATCCCTTTAGCCCCAAGAGCTATATTTAATTCCTTATTGAAATTACAGAACGTTTTGGCCTCAACTACTTTCTGTGGGAGCGAATTCCCCAAATTCACCACTCTCTGGGTGAAGAAATGTCTCCTCATCTCAGCCCTAAAAAGTTTACCCCTTATCCTCAAACTATACCCCCTGGTTCTGGACTCCACACCCTTGGGAAAGTTATTTCTGAATCTACTCTGTCTAATCCTGTTAGAATTTTTAAGTTTCTATGAGATTCTCTCTCACTCTTCGGAACTCCAATAAATATAGTCCTAACCGACTTAACCTCTCCGCATATGACAGTCCCGCCATCTCAGGAATCAGCTTGATAAACCTTTGCTGCACCACTTTCGCCACAGCAAGAACTTCCTTCCTCAGATAAGGACCAAAACTGCACACAATTCTCCAGGTGTGGCCTCACCAGTGCTCGATACAATTGCAGTAAAATCATTTATATTGCATGAGAAGAGCATGCTAATTGGTTGGCAAGTGGACACTGATTGGAAGCAGTTTTGCCATGGCAAATGCACCAGTAAACTGATGACTGACAGTTAACTGTCAAACTTTGTTGAAATTAAAACCAGGCAGGTTGACTCTGAGATATTTTATCCTGCCAGGGTAATCTGAGATTGACTGGGCACATTTTGGGACCTAAAGCTGCAGCATGAGGGTGAGCAACTAGTTTACACTACATCCAGTGAGCAATGACCTGATCAGGGTAGCCATTATCTCGCAAGATGGCTTTGATGCGCCCAAATTCAGCTTCATGTTTGTGCGGTGAGCAAATGGCGCGAGCCCTATTTATGAGGTGGTCGATGAGGCCAGTATTATGGCGCATGGAACTGTAAGAATCCCTTCGTATGTACTGACCAGTGAAGGTAGGCTTGGGGTAGAGGGTAGTAGAGAGCCCCCTGGCAGACTCCCCAACTAGCATGACAAGGAAAAGCAGCCCATTGACTGCTCCATTTCAAAGATGAATTTACGTGCAATATGGAGCCCAAGAAGGTGAGTAAGGAAATTCTTAGAGGCAGCTGCATATTTAAATATGGCAAACATATCATCCGCATATGGGAAATATGTAAGGGGTAGGCGATTGGGTGTCATTCCATCGAAGAAGTATTTTTCATGAAACTCAACAAAGGTGTTTGCGAGAGCTGGGCCTGTGGGGATCCCATTGCAACATCATCTATTTGGATGACATGGTGTTGTTAAAACTGAAATCAACTGCTCAAGTTGCTGAGTTCACTTGTTCAATTACACTGCTTCACACAGTAACAGCGGTTCTAGATCACCATGATATAGTGCTGCAGTGCAAGTGTCCTTGGCTTCCTTGAACAGTACATTGGTGAATAGGTTAGCAATGTCAAATGAGGGCTGCATGGTTGTGCAGTGGTTAGCTTTGCTGCCTCACAGCGCCGAGGACCAAGGTTCGCTCCCGGCCCCGGGTCACTGACCGTGTAGAGTTTGCACATTCTCCCCATGTTTGCGTGGGTCTCTCACCGCCACAAACCGAAAAAATGTGCAGGGCAAGTGAATTGACCACGCTAAATTGCCCCTTAACTGGAAAAAAAATAATTGGGTCCTCTAAAAAAGCAGTGTCAAATGAACACATGGGCACGCCATTGCTATCGATATACAAGTCCTGTATGGTGTTCGCAAGTGCGAAGGAATCCTTTACTGTCGGTGTGGAAAACTGGTTGTAGCACCTTGCCCAACCATTTGACCAAATCATGTGTAGAACTGGTCATAGATAAGATAGGGCGGAAAGGGACAGCTCATACATATGTAGATGTAGTAAGCCATGAGGGACAAATCGCACAATATATATCACCTAGCAGCTCATAGCTTTCACACAAGTTCAGCAAGCATTTCTTGCTTTGAGCGGCATGTCCAATGCATACAAATTTTGACCCGCCATTAAGAAAAGCATTTTGTTGGTATTTTACTTTTTATAAATTTAGTGTACCCAATTAATTTTTTCCAATTAAGGGGCAATTCAGCGTGGCCAATCCGCCTAGCCTGCACATCTTTGGGTTGTGGGGGCGAAACCCACGCAAACACAGGGAGAACGTGCAAACGCCACACGGACAGTGACCCAGAGCCGGGATTGAACCTGGGACCTCAGCGCCGTGAGGCTACAGGGCTAACCCACTGCACCACCGTGCTGCCCGCATTTGGTTGATATAGCTACACTTGTTAAGGATGACTATTCCCTTTGTTGGTGTTGGAGGGCATTTTCTGATACTGGACTATGATATAAATTATCGGTGGCTCTGTAATTACATTTGTGCTCCTATATTACTTTTGAATAGTTCTGATGAGACAAAAGGTACTCATTGGCTTAGATGCCTGTTTAGAAGAGGCAATTTGTAGAAATAGATAGTGTATACACAATGCTTGTTAATATCAGAAAGGACACAAAAAAGCTGTTAGTTATTAAAGCAATACCAAAGACACAAAATGTCTGAACTTAAGTTACCTCATGAGAACCAGGCGTGGGTATGTACAGGGTGTATTTTAACAGCCACTGATAACAGCTTCACAGAACAAGGAGTGCAATGTATCATTGATAAAGCTCAAGGTCCACAGCTCCATACAGGACATATCCTTGTGTTAGTTTTGAATGACTTCTGTATGAAGTTAGGGACGGGTGGAACAACACCCACTTTAACCATATATGTGATAACTGGGATGCTAAGAAAATTGATTGACTGCGTGTAATGAATTGTAACGCGAATATAGTTGATTGATTGTATGTAAATGAGAATACAACTAATTCCGCCCCTTGAATCTGTATATTAACCCAATACGAACCTTAGCTCAAGAGAGAAAGAGGATTGCGAGGCTGCGTAGTCTCCAAATCTTTCTCCCAGATCTGAAATAATAAACTGCTTCTTTATACTCATCCTCAGGCCTTCGTGTGAATATTTTCACCTCTAACAGTTGGCATTGTCTCTTCCAATCAAATTCCACTTGCCAACATTTTGGTACTCTCTTCTCATGCAATATAAATTGTTGTTCCCTTTACATTTGATAATCTTGTGAATTGTTTTGCTAAATGCAAGACGAAAAGCTTCGGCAATGTATCTTTTTTCAGCAGTATTCAACTCTTATTTTTTTAAAAATATAAATTTAAAGTACCAAATTCAGTTTTTTTCTCCAATTAAGGGGCAATTTAGTGTGGCCAATCCACCTACGCTCTACATTTTTGGGTTGTGGGTGTGAGACCCACGCAGACACGGGGAGAATGTGCAGACTCCACACGGACAATATTCAACTCTTAATTGGTAATTTTATAGGTGGTTAAACTCCAATAAAAGAAAAGTTAAGTGTGATGTGGGATCTGGAATGCCAGGAAGTGTTTTTAGCACAAGATTGAAGAGCTTCAATTGTGTTTCCCTGCAATCTACAATTTAATCAGTCTTCCTGTTGCCCAGGGTTCCTACTCTCATATTTCATCATTGGGAGCTGGTCCATAGGATCATGTTCTTAAACAATCATTGTTAAGCAAAGTGTGCAAGTAACAGTGTTCCAGAGTATACCCCAGTGATGTGTACAGTTATAACATAACTCCTTTGTATCTCTATTGGAATTGGAATAATTAGCCAGTCATATAGCATGAAATATAATCCTTTTTCAAAAAATGGGATGATCTTCAGGGGAGATTATTACCGTGAAACATAGTTGGTGAAATCTGATTTTGGTCATCGGTTGAACACAAGACATGATGTAAAATCGATTGAAATATATCATCATACGTAAAAACATTGTGATTTTTAAAATATGTTTTTATTTTAAAATTTTCAATAAATTTTACAAACCACTACAAAAGAAAATATAATGCAAAGAGAACAAAACAATATGCCAACAAAAACAACTTAACCCTCTAACAAATGAACAATTTAACAAACAAAACAAAACAAGGTGGGGCATTTGCCCCTTACAAATAAAATTAAATCAACCCCCCCCCCCCGGATTGCTGCTGCTGCTGACCTCCATCTAACGTTCCGCGAGAAAGTCAAGGAACGGTTGCCACCGCCTGGAGATCCCCTGCAAGGACCCTCGCAAGGCAAACTTCATCTTCTCCAACCTGACAAACCCCGCCATGTCACTGACCCAAGCCTCTACGCTTGGGGGCTTTGCGTCCCTCCACATTAACAAGAGCCTTCTCCGGGCTACCAAGGAGGCAAAGGCTAGAACTCCGGCCTCTTTCGACTCCTGCACTCCCGGATCATCCGATACCCCAAATATCGCTATCCCCAGCTCGGTTTTACACGAGTGTCCAGAGTGTCCAAGACCTTGGACATTGCCTTTGCAAAGCCTTTCCAAAATTCCTTAAGTGCCGGGTATGTCCAAAACATATAGGCATGGTTCGCTGGGCTCCCTGAACACCTCACACACCTGTCCTCTACCCCAAAGAACTTATTCATTCTCGCCCCTGTCATATGCGCCCAGTGCACCACTTTAAACTGGATCAGGCTGAGCCTGGCGCAAGATGAGGAGGAATTAACCCTGCCCAGGGCAGGTCATCCAGCTCCTCCCCCAGCTCCTCCTCCCACTTGCCCTTCAGCTCCTCCACCGAGGCCTCCTCCACCTCCTGCAGCTCCTGGTATATGTCCGATACTTTGCCATCCCCCACCCACACGCCAGTGACCACCCTGTCCTGTATCCTCCGGGCAGGTAGCAGCGGGAATTCCCCCACCTGCTTTTTCACAAACGCCCGAACCGGCATGAATCTAAAAGTGTTCCCCGGGGGCAACCCAAATGTCTCCTCTAGCGCCCTCAGACTGGGAAAAAGTCCCATTGATAAACAAGTCTCCCAGCCTTTTGATTCCCGCCCTGTGCCAGCTTAGGAACCCGCCGTCTATCCTACCTGGAACAAACCTGTGGTTGTTCCGTATCAGGGCCCAGACTGAGGCCCCCACCTCCCCCCTGTGCCGTCTCCACTGCCCCCAAATCCTCAGTGTCACCATCACCACCGGGCTCGTGGTATACGGTTTCGGCGGAAGAGGCAACGGTGCCGTCACCAGTGCCCCCAGGCTAGTATCTGTACAGGATGCCGCCTCCAACCGTTTCCACGCCGCCACCTCTCCCTCCATTACCCATTTCCGAATCATAGACACATTCGCTGCCCAGTAATAGCTGCACATGTTAGGCAGCGCCAACGCCCCCCCCCACCCCACCCCCCTGGGCTGCGCTCCAAAAACAGTCTCTTAACCTGCAGGGTCTTATTTACCCACACAAATCCCGTAATACTCCTATTTACCCGCTTGAAAAAGGACTTGGGGATGAGAATGGGCAGGCACTGGAAGACGAACAAGAACCTAGGGAGGACCGTCATCTTTACGGACTGCACCCTGCCCGCCAGGGAGAGTGGCAGCATGTCCCACCTCCTAAAGTCCTCCTTCATCTGATCCACGAGCCGGGCTCAATTGAGCTTGTGCAAGATCCCCCAGCTCTTGGCCACTTGGATGCCCAAATACCGTAAGCTCCTCTCCACCATCTTGAGCGATAGCTCTCCCTAACCTCTTTTCCTGGCCCCTCGCATGCACCACAAAAAGCTCGCTTTTTCCCACATTTAGCTTGTATTCCGAGTGGTCTCCAAAATCCCTAAGTATCCGCATGACCTCCCCCATCCCCTCCACCGGATCCGCAATGTACAGAAGCAGGACATCCGCATACAGTGAAACACGGTGCTCCCCCCCCCCCCAACCAACCCCCTCCAGTTTCTGGACACCCTCAACGCCATGGCCAGCGGCTCAATCGCCAAGGCAAACAGCAGGGGGGACAAGGGGCACCCCTGCCTCATTCCACGATATAGTCTAAAGTACCCCGACCGCCGCCGGTTCGTCGAAACACTCACTACCGGGGCCTGATACAACAATTTGACCCACCCTATGAATTCCTCCCCAAACCCAAATCTGCCTAACACCTCCCACAGGTACTCCCATTCCACCCGGTCAAAGGCTTTCTCTGCGTCCATTGCCGCTACCACTTCTGCGTCCCCACCCTCCGAGGGCATCATGATCACATTCAGAACAAAGAACAAAGAAATGTACAGCACAGGAACAGGCCCTTCGGCCCTCCAAGCCCGTGCCGACCATACTGCCCGACTAAACTACAATCTTCTACACTCTACAATCATTCAGGAGCCTCCGCACATTCGTATTCAGCTGCCTGCCCTTGACAAACCCCGTCTGATCCTCATGAATCACTCCCGGGACACAGTCCTCAAT
Source organism: Scyliorhinus torazame (assembly GCF_047496885.1). Taxonomy (NCBI): domain Eukaryota; kingdom Metazoa; phylum Chordata; class Chondrichthyes; order Carcharhiniformes; family Scyliorhinidae; genus Scyliorhinus; species Scyliorhinus torazame. The sequence goes on from NC_092727.1 coordinate 112,396,810, forward strand.
CCTAGTGGCCAAGATCTTGGCCAACAGCTTGGCATCCACATTAAGGAGCGAAATCGGCCTATGGGAGCCGCATTGCAGCGGGTCCTTATCACGCTTGAGGATAAGCGAGATCAAAGCCTGCGACCCCCCTGTTCTTCGCATCCAGCCCTGAGTGAAAAACCTGTCCCACCCATTCCTTCCTCAGCCTGGTCTGAGCCGCGATCCTCAGGTGCGTCTCCTGTAACATGGCTACGTCTGCCTTTAGCCCCTTTAAGTGCGAACACACCCGGGCCCTCTTGACCGGCCCATTCAGGCCTCTCACGCTCCACGCGATCAGCCAGATCGGGGGACTACCCCCCCACCCCCCGCCAACTAGCCATCTCCTTTTTTAGGCCAGCCACGAGCACACGCATCCTGCACTCTCCAGCCCCCCAGGCGGAGGCCCCCGCCCCAACTCGCCTTCTTACCATCAATTCCCCCTCAGTCAGCACGGCAGCAACCCAGTCCCTCCCCCCCAAACCCCCCTCCCCCAGCCAAGCAACTGCTTAACCCCCCTGCGCCCCCCCCCCCCCATTGCACTCCCGTAAGTCAGCTGACCCCGGCCGCTTCCACCTCTACCTTCAATCCCTCTGTGGATTCCCACTCAAATCTCCAGCCCCCCCCCCCCCCCCGCCCCCCCACCTAAGTGGGGTAGAGAAAGTCTCCCCCCCCTACACCCCGTATGAACCAATGCGGACATCGAACCCAGTACCGTCCCCCGCTTCAGGTACCGGCCCCACCATTTCGCGGGAAAAAATGCGCTCCCTGCCTGGGCCGACCCCACCCCCTGTGACGCAGCTTCTCTCAACTACGACCTCACCCAAATCCCCGAGGGTGCTGGGCGACGGGGCCACAAAGACCACAAGAAAACGCAGGGAAAATCCCACCCAAACACCGCCCCATCCCCCTCACCAACAACCCCCATAACATACTGCAATCCATTAACTTGAGTCCAACTTTTCATTGTTGATGAAAGTCCACGCCTCATCCGGCGTATCAAAATAGTGGTGTCGGTCCTGATACGTAACCCACAGCCTCGCCGGCTGTAACAGCCCGAACTTCACCCCGTTCCCGTGGAGGACGGCCTTGGCCCGATTGAATCCTGCACGCTTCTTGGCGAGCTCTGCTCCAGTCCTGATAAATCTAGATCTCGGTGTTCTCCCACCTGCTGCTCCGCTCCTTCTTCGCCCATCGCAGGACACACTCCCTGTCGGTGAAGCGGTGGAACCTTACCACCACAGCCCTCGGCGGCTCGTTCGCCCTCAGCTTCCTTGCCAGGACTCTGTGCGCCACATCCAGCTCCAGGGGCCTCGGGAAGGCCCCGGCGCCCATCAGCATACCCAGCATCGCGGTCACATACGCCCCAGCATCCGACCCCTCCACGCCTTCAGGGAGACCCTGAATCCGCAGGTTCTGCCTCATCGACCTATTCTCCAGGTCCTCCAGCTTCTCCTGCCACTTTTCTCCGCCTCGTGCGCTTCCACTCTGACCGCCAGGCCCAGAATATCGTCGTCATTATCAGAGGCCTTCTGCTGCAGCTCCTTGATCGCCGTCCCCTGCCTCTTCTGGGTCTCCACCAGCCTTTCAGTCAACACCTTCATAGGGGCCAACATCTCCGTCTTCAAGTCAGCAAAGCAGCTTCTTAAAAACTCCTGCAGCTCCCGGGACCACTGGGCCCACGCTGCCTGATCCCCGCTCACCGCCATCTTGTTTTTTTGCACCTTCATTGATATCTTTGTTACCTCTAGACTCAAAAGTTCTAATGATCTCCTCCCTTAACCCCTCTGACTTGCTATCTTTCTTGTCTCCGTTAAGACGCTCTCTAAAACCTACTTCTTTGTCCAAGCCTTTGGTCATCGGTCCTAATATCTCTTTCTGTGGCTTGTTGTCAAATGTTGCTTGATAATTGCTGCTCTAAGGCATCTTGGGATATTTTATTATGTTAAAGGTGCCACATAAATGCAAGTTGTTGTTGATACATGAACATTGAGTACATGGTGCATGGGCACTGTCCCACAGCCAAGAGACAAGGCTTTCAGAAGGGAAGGTTGGTTGAGAAATTTGCACAAAAGGTAAGCTATACAGAACATCTATGATTTGCACAAGACAAAAATGACCATTTCTTTCCTTCAGTCCTCCTTCACCATCAGGGGTGGCACGGTGGTTAGCACTGCTGCCTCCCAGCGCCAGGGGCCTTGGTTCAATTCTGGTCTCTGCCTGTGTGGAGTTTGTACATTCACTCAGTGTCTGCTTGGGTTTCCCCCGGGTGCTCCGGTTTCCTCACACAGTCTAAAAAGATGCAGGTTTGGTTGGTTATGACAAATTGCCCTTCAAAGTCCAGGGATGTGCGGGTTAGGTTATGGGGCGACGGGCTTTGGACAGTGTCATGATATTTAGATCAGCACATCATGGTGCAATCACACACACACTGATGGACATGCAGTAGGACCAACCAACACACACACAACATCGCAGCCAATCACCAGTGAGAGCACACGCACTATAAAACAGGGAACACGACAGTTCCCGGGCATTCCAGCAGCAGCCAGCTCAGATCACTGAGCTCAGAGCCTGCCACTCAGACTTTCACCATGTGCTGAGTGCCTCACCCAGATAGTGATAGGACAGGTTCCACAGATTAGCTGGTAATGCACGTACCCAAGTTAGCAGTGTGCTGTTATAGTTGAATAGTTAATAAAATTGAGTTACACCATCTCCAGCCGTGTTGGATCGTTTGGACATCAGAACACCCAACACGACATGATACCAGAAGTGGACGCAAACCAGCGCCTGTGAGACCTACCTGCAACGTATCAGACGACAGACAGGGGAGTGTAACTGGGTAGAGTGCTCATTTGAAGGGTCGGTGCAGACTTGGTGGGCCAAATGACCTCCTTCTGCACTGTGGAGATTCCATGAGATCCGTGGCCTTATTTCTATGATCAGTTGACCCTTTCCTGGCAGGATTTGGAAACAGCCGCCAAACAAATCTTTTGACGTAAATGCGAGACTTGAAAGAATTCAGCCAGGAGTGAGACATCGGATGCCCGTGTCTACTTAAGAGACACTCGAGGCAACATTTTATAGATTAGCTGCCCTGGACACAGCTCTAGGTGAAGACCATGGTGAATTCAGGAGTTTGACCAGACTGGCCATATCATTCTCCATCCATGGGCGCGCTGCACTGACCTCCTTGCCTGAGCTCCTGACATGCATTCTTGTGGGTAGGATTTTAACAATGGCAAGCGGTTACGTAAGGGCTCTAATAGATGAATGGGTGGGTTTCCTGCATGAGACACTGCCCACCCTAGCGTGAAATGTCTTCAGGGTTGGGGCGGGATCCTAGAGAAAAACCTGTAAATATTGGAGGGGAATTCTGTTTATTAAATTCCTCGTAACTAGTTGCTGTAGTTTCTTTTAAGATAATTGATTAAGTGTTGATGGACAGGATTGTTGTTTTTTCTTATTTGTTCATGGGATGTGGGCCTCGCTGGCTGTGCCAGCATTTATTGCCAATCCCTGAGGGTATTTAAGAGTCAACCACATTGCTGTGGGTCTGGAGTCACATGTAGGCCAGACCAGGTAAGGACGACAGATTTCCTTCCCTAAAGGCCATTAGTGAACCAGATAGGTTTTTACGACAAATCACCAATGGTTTCATGAAGCGGGATTCTCCGAAAACCGACGCCATTCGCGATGGCGTCACCCGCCGTGGACGCGCCGCGTCACTGACACCGCTCATCGCTGAGGGCATTGGCGCCATTGCGCATGTGCTAGCCAGTGTTGCACGGTCACAGACAGGGGTGGGCAACTCCCTGATCTCCATGGCTGCAAACCCGCAGACGCTTGTTGACACTCAGCACGGGCCTCCACTGTCGGATGGCCAGTCCGTTCGCACCCCCGACCCATGTAGAGACCCGGGGGCCATCGGGCACCAAGACGGAGGAGGAGGTGCTGGGGCCCGTCCGGGGTCCCCCTGTAGGGGAGGTCCCGGAACACTGCAGCACCTCGGACTCCCCCCCCTTCCGTCCCCAGGTGCATCTGGTGGGCAACGGGCAGGACAGGCTGGCAGCTCGCCATCCCAGTTGCCCGAGCCACAGCCTGGCCCATCTAGGCCAGGCCGCCCCAGGAAACGGCCGCCAAAGGGATCCCGAGTCAGAGGGCACTCGCACTCAATCCCCCCCCCCCCCAATCCGGCCCACGTCCCATGTCCATAGCGTCGCGCCGGCCCCCGCCATTCTCCGAGGCGGGCGGCGCGATTGACGCCTCACCAACCTTTCAGCGTTCGGCGACTTCGGGAGACGGCGGGGGCGGGATTCACGCCACTCCACGGCGATTCTCCAGCCCGGCGGGTGGTCGGAGAATCCCACCTACGGTCATCATTAGACTTTTAATTACAGATTTTTATTCAATTCAAATTTTTCTGAAACCATCTGCTGTGGTGGGATTTGAACCTTGGTCCCCAGAGCATTACTACGCTGGATCCCTGGATTCCTAGTCCAGCGACAATACCACTACACCACTGCATCTACAGCCATGAGTCACAGCACAAAAATCTTTATTTCCAAATCAGCCCCACTGCTGCAAAAGACAACAAGTAACCAACAAACAAACCAATTCCACACAAATTGACACTGATCTTTTACAATTTGACCCTCAAAAGCCAGGCAACTTATCTGCCAGTCTGAATTTTGGAGATGGCTACTCTTATTGATGGATAATCATACATCAGACTGCTAGATTTGTTTTTAAATCGGCAGCCTGAGATAAATGTAAACATCTTTAAAGTTTATATGTGTTCCCTGACGTATCATAGTTTCTGCCATCGAGCCTCTAAATATATAAACTTGGACAGCCCTGTATTTGAGTGTCAGTGAGGACAGCCACAATTGTGTAAATTGCAGCTGATCCAATTCGTATATACTTCTAACTTTAAAAAATAATAGCAGGCAGTCTCACTCACATTATCATAACAAAGCATTTTATTCAAATGCATGAGGCAATGAGAAAAGGTTAAAGCTGGGGTCTGTTGACGCATAGCATATCAGGAATACAGAAACTGTTCTTTAACCTTTGGGACCTGGATTGAAAGCTACATAGAATAATGGGATGAATACAGCCGCTTTGATTGCTGGCCAAAAGTTCGGAATAAATTTCAATCGTTAAGTCTTTTTAAAGGCCAGTTCTGAAAAACTTCGGCAGCTGATTCTGGTTGAGATGGTGCAGTATTTCCAAGCCTAAATATTCGTAGCGACCTTGTCTGCCAAATCGCACAACTGTCAAAGCCTTGAAGTTATCAAGAGTATTTCACGGCTTCCCCAAAGAACTCTCCACAGTCAATAAAATATTTTTAAGGTTGAGTCAAATTCTAATGTAGGGAAACATGGAAGCCAATTTGTACACAACATTACCCCACAAACAGCAATGAGATTTTTTTTTAATGACTGGATCATCTGTTTTACGAATGATTGAGTGATTAATGTTTACCAGGACACTGGAACAGCTCCCTTGCTTAGCTTCAAATAGTATCAGAGTACATCTTGCATTCACTGATAAGAGGACAAATGGGACCTCAGTTTAATACCTCTGACATTGCAGCTTCCTGGGTACCAACCTAATGTTTCAGCCTAGCTATGGGCACATTGTCAGGACAAAAGGGGCAATCATTTAGGGCAGAGATGAGAACAACCTCAAAGGGTTGTGAATCTTTGGAATTCTCTACCCTATGACGTGGTGGATGCTCCATTGTTGGATGTATTAAAAAAGAGATTTAAAAAGCGCAGGAGCTGCGAGTCGGAGCGGAGATTTAAAAAGCGCAGGAGCTGCGAGTCGGAGCGGAGATTTAAAAAGCGCGGGAGCTGTGAGTCGGAGCGGACGTGCGACCGGGAGGGGGAGATGGAGATAACGATAACCCGCCCACCTCAGAATACAGCCAGTTCATCAGTATGGTGTCAGAGGCAATAGGAAGTGTTAGTATTACAAAGAGTTTAAAACGACTTGGTAGTGTAATGACTGCGACGTACCCGCTGGCCCTGCTCTTCCTCTGCTGATTCCTAAATAAACTCAATCTGCTGCAAGTTTAAAAAATTAATTAATTAATTTAAAAATTTTAAAAATAAAAAGCGCGGGAGCTGCGAGTCGGAGCGGAGATTTAAAAAGCGCAGGAGCAGTGAGTCGGAGCGGAGATTTAAAAAGCGCAGGAGCTGCGAGTCGGAGCGGAGATTTAAAAAGCGCAGGAGCTGCGAGTCGGAGCGGAGATTTAAAAAGCGCGGGAGCTGTGAGTCGGAGCGGAGATTTTAAAAGCGCGGGAGCTGCGAGTCGGAGCGGAGATTTAAAAAGAGCGGGAGCTGCGGGCCGGAGCGGAGATTTAAAAAGCCCGGGAGCTGCGGGCCGAAGCGGAGATTTTAAAAGCGCGGGAGCTGCGAGTCGGAGCGGAGATTTAAAAAGAGCGGGAGCTGCGAGTCGGAGCGGAGATTTAAAAAGATCGCGGCCTAGTTTCGGGAGCCTTTTGGAGGAGGAGGAGCAGTCTCTGTCAGGGAGAGAACCTGAGAACATCTGAGACCCTCAGAAGGTAAGTAAGTGATTTCTACTCATTTTTACTGTTAATACCTTTTCAAATTGTGTTTGTGGGGGTTGGGGGGTGATGTCACTTCAGACCCCCACCCCCCCCCCCCCCCCCCCCCCCCGACTGAAGTGACATCACAGAAAAGCTGTGACCTGAGTGGCTGGTTGGGAATCTACACTAAATTTTTAAAAATTAAGCATTGGTAACTAATTAAACATAATTACTTAATTATAATTTAGAGGGGTATCTAAGCCAGAGATCGTAGAGTACTATATTTAGCTTTCACATTTATAGTAGAAATCTAGTGCTAGGAAACAGATAGTTAACTGTAACTTTTTAAAAAATGTTTAACTTTAACTTTAATTTACGAATTAATTGACGCAATGTCAGTTAGAGGGGTGCAGTGCTCTGACTGTGAGATGTGGCAGGTTCGGGAGGCTTCCAGCGTCCCGGATGGCTTCATCTGCAGAAAGTGCACCCAACTGGAGCTCCTCACAGACCGCATGGTTCGGTTGGAGCAGCAATTGGATGCACTTATGATCATTGAGGTGGCGGAAAGCGTCATAGATAGCAGTTATATAAATGTGGTCACACCCAAGGTGCAGGCAGAGAAATGGGTGACCACCAGAAAGGGCAGGCAGTCAATGCAGGAATCCCCTGTGGTTGTCCCCCTCTCAAACAGGTATACCCCTTTGGATACTGTCGGGGGGGATAGCCTATCAGGGGAAAACAGCAGCAGCCAGAGCAGTGGCACCACGGCTGGCTCTGATGTTCAGAAGGGAAGGTCAAAGCACAGAAGAGCAATAGTAATAGGGGACTCTATAGTCAGGGGCACAGATAGGCGCTTCTGTGGACGTGAAAGAGACTCCAAGATGGTATGTTGCCTCCCTGGTGCCAGGGTCCAGGATGTCTCCGAACGGGTAGAGGGCATCCTGAAGGGGGAGGGCAAACAGGCAGAGGTCGTTGTACATATTGGTACTAATGACATAGGCAGGAAGGGGCATGAGGTCCTGCAGCAGGGGTTCAGGGAGCTAGGCAGAAAGTTAAAAGATAGGACCTCCAGGGTTGTAATCTCGGGATTACTCCCTGTGCCACGTGCCAGTGAGGCTAGAAATAGGAAGATAAAGCAGCTAAACACATGGCTAAACAGCTGGTGTAGGAGGGAGGGTTTCCATTATCTGGATCACTGGGAGCTCTTCCGGGGCAGGTGTGACCTATATAAGAAGGACGGGTTGCATCTAAACTGGAGAGGCATAAATATCCTGGCCACGAGGTTTGCTAGTGTCACACGGGAGGGTTTAAACTAGTATGGCAGGGGGGTGGGCATGGGAGCAATAGGTCAGATTGTGAGAGCATTGAGGGAGAACTAGGGAATAGGGACAGTGTGGCTCTGAGGCAGAGAAGTTGCTGAACACAGCGGGTCTGGTGGCCTGAAGTGCATATGTTTTAATGCAAGAAGTATTACAGGTAAGGCAGATGAACTTAGAGGTTGGATTAGTACTTGGAACTATGATGTTGTTGCCATTACAGAGACCAGGTTGAGGGAAGGGCAGGATTGGCAGTTAAACGTTCCAGGATTTAGATGTTTCAGGCGGGATAGAGGGGGATGTAAAAGGGGTGGTGGAGTTGCGCTACTGGTTAGGGAGAATATCACAGCTGTACTGCGGGAGGACACCTCAGAGGGCAGTGAGGCTATATGGGTAGAGATCAGGAATAAGAAGGGTGCAGTCACAATGTTGAGGGTTTACTACAGGCCTCCCAACAGCCAGTGGGAGATAGAGGAGCAGATAGGTAGACAGATTTTGGAAAAGAGTAAAAACAACAGGGTTGTGGTGATGGGAGACTTCAACTTCCCCAATATTGACTGGGACTCACTTAGTGCCAGGGGCTTAGACGGGGCAGAGTTTGTAAGGAGCATCCAGGAGGGCTTCTTAAAACAATATGTAGACAGTCCAACTAGGGAAGGGGTGGTACTGGACCTGGTATTGGTGAATGAGCCCGGCCAGGTGGTAGAAGTTTCAGTAGGGGAGCATTTCGGGAACAGTGACCACTATTCAGTAAGTTTTAAAGTGCTGGTGGACAAGGATAAGAGTGGTATTATCCTTGGGTGAATGTGCTAAATTGGGGGAAGACTAATTATAACAATATAAGGCGGGAACTGAAGAACCTAGATTGGGGGCGGATGTTTGAGGGCAAATCAACATCTGACATGTGGGAGGCTTTCAAGTGTCAGTTGAAAGGAATTCAGGACCGGCATGTTCCTGTGAGGAAGAAGGATAAATACAGCAATTTTAGGGAACCTTGGATAATGAGAGATATTGTAGGCCTTGTCAAAAAGAAAAAAGAGGCATTTGTCAGGGCAAAAAAGCTGGGAACAGCCGAAGCCTGTGTGGAATATAAGGAAAGTAGGAAGGAACTTAAGCAAGGAGTCAGGAGGGCTAGAGGGGGTCACGAAAAGTCATTGGCAAATAGGGTTAAGGAAAATCCCAAGGCTTTTTACACGTACATAAAAAGCAAGAGGGTAGCCAGGGAAAGGGTTGGCCCACTGAAGGATAGGCAAGGGAATCTATGCGTGCAGCCAGAGGAAGTGGGTGAGGTACTAAATGAATACTTTGCATCAGTATTCACTAAAGAGGAGGAATTGGTAGATGTTGAGTCTGGAGAAGGGTGTGTAGATAGCCTGGGTCACATTGAGATCCAAAAAGACGAGGTGTTGGGTGTCTTTAAAAATATTAAGGTAGATAAGTCCCCAGGGCCTGATGGGATCTACCCCAGAATACTGAAGGAGGCTGGAGAGGAAATTGCTGAACCCTTGACAGAAGTCTTTGGATCCTCACTGTCTTCAGGTGATGTCCCGGAGGACTGGAGAATAGCCAATGTTGTTCCTCTGTTTAAGAAGGGTAGCAAGAATAATCCAGGGAACTACAGGCCGGTGAGCCTTACTTCAGTGGTAGGGAAATTACTGGAGAGAATTCTTCAAGACAGGATCTACTCCTATTTGGAAGCAAATGGACGTATTAGTGAGAGGCAGCATGGTTTTGTGAAGGGGAGGCCGTGTCTCACTAACGTGATAGAGTTTTTCGAGGAGGTCACAAAGATGATTAATGCAGGTAGGGCAGTGGATGTTGTCTATATGGACTTCAGTAAGGCCTTTGACAAGGACCCTCATGGTAGACTAGTACAAAAGGTGAAGTCACACGGGATCAGGGGTGAGCTGGCAAGGTGGATACAGAACTGGCTAGGTCATAGAAGGCATAGAGTAGCAATGGAAGGATGCTTTTCTAATTGGAGGGCTGTGACCAGTGGTATTCCGCAGGGATCAGTGCTGGGACCTTTGCTATTTGTAATATATATAAATGATTTGGAGGACAATGTAACTGGTCTGATTAGTAAGTTTGCAGATGACACAAAGGTTGGTGGAATTGCGGATAGCAATGAGAACTGTCAGAGGATACAGCAGGATTTAGATTGTTTGGAGACTTGGGCGGAGAGATGCAGATGGAGTTTAATCCGCACAAATGTGAGGTAATGCATTTTGGAAGGTCTAATGCAGGTAGGGAATATACAGTGAATGGTAGAACCCTCAAGAGTATTGAAAGTCAGAGAGATCTAGGAGTACAGGTCCACAGGTCACTGAAAGGGGCAACACAGGTGGAAAAGGTAGTCAAGAAGGCATACGGCATGCTTGCCTTCATTGGCCGGGGCATTGAGTATAAGAATTGGCAAGTCATGTTGCAGCTGTATAGAACCTTAGTTAGGCCACACTTGGAGTATAGTGTTCAATTCTGGTCGCCACACTACCAGAAGGATGTGGAGGCTTTAGAGAGGGTGCAGAAGAGATTTACCAGAATGTTGCCTGGTATGGAGGGCATTAGCTATGAGGAGCGGTTGAATAAACTCGGTTTGTTCTCACTGGAACGACGGAGGTTGAGGGGCGACCTGATAGAGGTCTACAAAATTATGAGGGGCATAGATAGAGTGGATAGTCAGAGGCTTTTCCCCAGGGTAGAGGGGTCAATTACAAGGGGGCATAGGTTTAAGGTGAGAGGGGCAAGGTTTAGAGTAGATGTACGAGGCAAGTTTTTTACACAGAGGGTAGTGGGTGCCTGGAACTCGCTACCGGAGGAGGTGGTGGAAGCAGGGACGATAGTGACATTTAAGGGGCATCTTGACAAATACATGAATAGGATGGGAATAGAGGGATACGGACCCAGGAAGTGTAGAAGATTGTAGTTTAGTCGGGCAGCATGGTCAGCACGGGCTTGGGGGGGCCGAAGGGCCTGTTCCTGTGCTGTACATTTCTTTGTTCTTTGTTCTATTAAGACTGGGAGAGACAGACCTTTGGTCTCAGGGAATTAAGCAATACGGGGAGCGGGGGGGAAAATTGAGTTGAAGCGCAAGATCAGCCATGATCTTATTGAATAGTCGAACAGGCTCGACTGACCATATGATCTACTCCTGCTTCTATTTCCCATGCTCTTGTGACTCAAAAGATTTTGGGTTCAAGTCCCACTCCAGACACTTGTAAAGACAACTATGTTCAAACTCTCCAAATGGCAGAAACAATCTCTCTACCCGATCAAACCCCTCAGTTAGTAGCTTTCAATTAGATTGCCTTTTATTCTACTAAACTCCAGAACATATAAGCCCAATTTACTTAGATATATCTTACACCAGACTGCTAGATCCACTTGTATCAGCAACTTGAGATAAATGTGTCATCTCATCAATGGACAACCCCCGCATCCCAGGGACCAGTCTAGTGAACCTTCACTGCACCACCTCCAATGCTGGTGTTAAATGCTACAATATTCCAAAATGTAGAAGAGAACTTCTCTCAACTGTATTTTTTTGCGTTTTGCTACAATGTGAAGACCAGTGAAGGATGTCCCAGACTCTTTGGTGATGACTTTTTAAAAATATATATTTATCAAATAGTAAACACATAAGAAAATCAACTAAAAATACATTTAGCTACATTAAAGGCGGCAGAGTGATTCATGCTGCTGCCTCACAGCGCCAATGATCCAGGTTTCGATTCTGGCCTTGGGTGACTGTGGAGTTTACATATTCTCCTCATGTCTACGTAAGTTTCCTCTAGATGCTCTGGTTTCCTCCCACAGTCCAAGGACGTGCAGGTTAGGTGGATTGGCTATGATCAACATGCGCGGGAGTGGGTCCGGGTGGAGTTCTCTTTTGGAGGGTCTGTGCATACTCAATGGGTCGAATGGCCTCCTTCTGTAGAAATTCAATGGATTAATGGATATCCACAATATATTTAAATTTACCCAATTCCAACACCCCCCCCCCACCCCCCCCCCCCCCACTATTTTCCTAATCTCAAGAGCTAAACCCCCAAACAACATCCCAGAGGTGTTGAAGCTGTAAGCAAAATCCAGCAATAGTTACCACACTAGGCACTTATATCTTTTGGGGTTACTTCCAATATAGAATAGAGACAGCTGGCTTCTCAACACAGGCTCTCTCTGGGAGAAGAATACAAATCATTTCCATGGAGAGTAGTACATTGATATTATTTGTTACATCTCATGGTTGGTGAATTTGGTGATCGTCTGTTGGGTGATTCTTCTTCCTACCTCTCGCTTTCCAATTGTATCATTTCTATAATTGTGCAGCTCTGAATAAAAGTGAACAATTTTGTGATAGATTTGGAATGGCTTTACAAGTATGCAACCCACCTTCAAATCATGGTTAAATTGGTCTTGCTTATCCGTGGACATTTTTAGTCAAGCTGCATTAATGTCCTTCAATATAGTTTGCACGCAATAGCACATCTTTAACTCCGCTCTTCTCGTTTTATGCTGCTATGTATTACAATAACTTGGTCACACAGTGAGAGTGAAGTGCTGTCTGCTGACACCTCCTGGATTATAGCTATGGAGAATTCGGAGTTCTAACTGTTTGACTGTTAGGTGAGATTTCCCACTGACATCTTTTTTGTCCTGCCCTGCGGCAAAGACATATCCTGCTAACCAAGAACTGCAATGCGTCTGAACGGAAATTTGAGGAGTGTGTCTCCCCCTACCAGAAAGAAAGAGATTATCATCACGTGTCTGAGCATCTGTGAATGGAATAGGGTGGGAAAATAAAACAATAAAATTGCAAATTAAACTTGCCTGCATGTGGCTCAGACCACAAATTGACTTAGCAGAACTGTACTTATCACAACTGAATTCCTGATTAATGCCTGGTGCCAAAGTTACAGGAGGCGTTTTGGACATGAAGCAGATCCACTCGATCGAATATCATGAAGTCAATTGCTGAGCCTGGGTTAAGACACCAAGACTGGGCCTTGCATTTACATTGAAGTGCCTGAATGAGCAGTGATTGCTGTGAGTTTTGCTACTGTAGTTGCTTTACTGTGAGAGTGAGATGCCTCTGTATCATGGCCAAAGAGCTGGCAGGAACAGTTTGCACTGCTGTGTAGGGAATGTATGCCATGTGAGCAGACTGGAACCTTGGAGGCAGCTTTGGCTGCTCCTCAAATTTCCATTGGCTCCATCATCCAAACCTGTCACTTCTAATCTTTGATTTTACCTCTACATTAAGCAGAAACCCAAAACCAAGTCTCTTGTCCTTGATTTTGACCCTTGCTCTTTGTTTTTATTGTACCCTGTTTTTTAGGCCGCATAGAACAGGAAATAGGAGGAGTAGGCCATTCAGCCCATTGAACCTGCTATGTCATTCAATGAAATCATGGCTAATCTTCGACCTCAACTCTATTTTCCCCGCACGATCCCCATATTGCTCAAAAACCTTTCAATCACACATCATTCAACGAGCAAACAGATAACACAAAATCGAAATACTGTGAATGCTGGAAATGTCAGAAAGACTCAACAGGTCAGGCACCATCTGTGGAGAGAGAAACAGAATTAACATTTCAGGTCTGTGACCTTTGATCAGACAACCAGGAGAGCTATCTGTAGGGGCTTACCTGTGCTGCTATCTGATTGAAGATTTATCAGAGGGGCACAGGTTGTCCAACACTCTTGCTTCACAGGGGCAAGTACTGGATCTCTACTCAGTATCTCCTCCGAGAGCCTTGATAGGACAGAAAAAGATCGCAGGGGGAGCCAAGCTTTTATTAGTTCACAGCACAAACCTTTAACATCCATCTCACCACCTCATTTGCTCCCGAGGCTAAAAGCCCAATTCTACTTTCATACTTTAGCGATTAAAGAACAGACCTGCTGATCGGCAAGGTTCCTGTACAAAAATTACTGAACATAATCCTGTGCATTATTACCCAGTTGTTAACACATTTAAAATTTAAAAAACGTTAAAATAAAAGACTACAGGAAAAGAGCACATTGAAATATTGTGCAAGTATCTGTGCCTGTTGGAAGCCCCGTCCTTACATCTAGCTCAGCTGGGATGGTAGGAACATTGGATTAAGGGAGAATAGGCCATTTAGTTCCTCAAGCCTTCTGCAGCATTCACTTATACCATCGCCGTGTTTCCACCTCACGCCCTTTCCCTGCACTATCCTCATGTCGCTTGATGACTTTACTGTCTAGAAATCTATCAATCTCGTCCTTCAACATATTCAGCGGTGGAACCTCCACAGTCCTCTGGAGTAGGGAATTCCAAAGATTTACCATCCTCTGGCGGGAATCAACTCCGCCTTATCTCAGCCCTAAATGGTCCACCTCTTATTCTGAGACGGTGTGCCCTGGTTCTAGACACCCTAGCCAGGGGAAACATCCCTCCTGCTTCTACATTGCTGAGTCCTGTATGAATATTGTATACTTCAATGAGATTGACTTTCATATAGAGAATACAGACCCATTCTCCTCATGGGAACTGAATGTAATAATCCAGTGTTTATAGATTCTGTCAGTCAGTTTACGTGGAGTGAATTACTTATTTCAAATAAATAAGAGATTTGGTCAACTATTCTTACCAGCCAGGTGTAAATCATTGCAACCCAAGGCAACACTATGGAGAAAGGATAGAACATAGGACAGAAAACAATGAGAAGTTTTTTTCCAACTACAGGAAGGAAAGTAGCGGCTATTAGATCTAGGATCAAAGTGAGGGAAGTAACAGAATGTTGGGACTATGGGCGCGATTCTCTGGAACATTGCCAAGTGGGATAGCAAGCGGGAACTGCCGCGAGCTTCCCGCCGCACAGGACGCAACGCAATGTCACGTTAATTGGTCCATTTCACGAGGCCCCACGGGCTTCATGTCGCAAAAGGTTGAGCAGCACGTAAATAGCACTTGCACAGCCAACCCCACTCAGCTCGCAGCCATGGAGCCACGACACCCGGTCCCACGGTTTGGAAACGCAGACCTGGGGAGGCTCATAGATGCGGCTGAGACCAGGAGGGATGTCCTGTTCCCTTGAGGATCCCAAAGGGTGACTGGCAGGGCAGCCAGGGCCACCTGGGATGAAGTGGCAGCAGCCTCAGCTTGGGAAGTGTGGCCAGGAGGACTGGCCTCCCATGCCGCAAGAAGGTCAACGACTACACTGGGCAGCACAGGAGAGTTGACACCAACCCCCTCCCTCCCCAGCCCTTTCCACCCTCACGTAAGCATCCCCCCCTCTCCATATGGCTTCCAGCCCTCTCTTCAATCCATCCCCCAACCCTTCCTTCACCCCCCCCCCCCCCCTTCCTCCCTCCACCACTGTGAACCACGCGTGTGGCTAACGATGCCCCCTGTGTCTCCACAGGAGAAGCTCTCCCACAATCGCCGGGAGAGGGCCCAGATTGGCGGAAGGGTGCCAGACTTAACAATCATCACCGTCTTTGCGGAATGGGCCCTAGAGGTGACGGAGGACAGAGCGCTCACCAATGTGGAGGTTGGCGCACGCAGCACAGGTGAGGATCCACCTGGAGGACCTGTCACGCGCGAGTTGTTATTGCCATACTGACTGACCCATCCCTCTCACTGACCACATGTCCATTCTCCCGCAGGTCCTCCAAACAACGACGCCAGCCCATCTGGAGTGGCCCCCTCTCCAGCCTCCCACGAGACCACCTTGGAGGTGAGCTCCGAGGATGCCACCATTACAGTCGTGGCACAGCTGTCATTCCCATCCTCCGCCAGCGCAGAGTACACAGACCTCGGTGCAAACATTAAGTGGTCAAGCTTCTGGGCATAATCTGGTGAGCATCACACAGTTGCTGATGTACACACCGAATATGGCTTCCAGGGGACCGGGCTCCACATCGATGCGTAAGAGCCGCAAGATTGTACTGATACCGTCCTCCAAAACCTTTCCAGCTTCGGGCAGGACCAAAATATATGTTCATGGTTTGTGGAGCCCCTCCCACATTGTTCACAGGCATCCTCCACCCTCTTGAATAGTTGGCTCATCCTTGATATAGTGACGTGTGCCCTGTACACAACCTTCAGCTGTATCAGCCCTAACCTCGCACACATAGTTGAGGCATCATCCTCCGCAGCACCTCACACCACATTCCCTCTTCCTGCGCCGCCCCCAGCGCCTCCTCCCACTTCCCCTTAACCCCCTCCATAGACCCCCCGCCATCCTCCCATAAATCAAAGGCACCACCTTACTCAAGCACCCCACTGACAGCACCGCCTCCAACAGCGAGGAGGCAGGCGCCATCGGGATGGTCGGGCAAACCTTCCTCGCAAAGTTGGGGCCACACGCTCTCCAGCGCCAACCTCCCCTCTAACGCACCCATTACTACCACGTGCCTGCCTCCCTGGTCAGCCATCACCTTCTCCATCTGAAACCTCACCCTTTTGCCCATCAATAGCGCAACCCCCCCCCCCACCCCCACCCCCCCCCCGAGCCCTACTATCAACCCCGAATGAAACAGCAGACACTCCCAACCCTTCCTAAGATGCACCTGACCCTTCACTCTCAAATGAGACTCCTGCAGCATCACCACATCAGCTTTTAAACTCTTCAAGTGCGCGAAAACTGTTGATCTCTTCAGCGGTCCCCCTAACCACCTCACATTCCGTGGCACTATTCTGACCAGAGGTCTCGCCCCCTCTCCCCCCCCCCCCCCCCCCCCCCCCCCCTGCCCCTCCTATCTGCCATTATCACAACCCCAAGCCCTGTGCCTCTGGCCTGGCTCACCCCATCCTTTTGTTACCGTCGATCCTCCCCCACTCCTAGAATCCCGCATCCATTTCCTCTTGCAAACAACTCGCTCATTATCGATCCCCACTCCCAACCTTTCACACCTCCCAGGCCCATCGAAACCTGTTCACCCAGGCTCCAATGACTGTGGTCCCTCCCCTCACCACACTCCCATTTACTAGCCATCCTTCACTTGCTAGTGCAGTGACCCCTGCCAAAGCACCCCCCCCTTCCCATCCCATTCCCCTCCTCAGTAACCCAACCCCACATACCCTAACAATCCCCCACCTTCCTCATATTAAACAGCATAAAAGACATAAACCCAAACATATGTGAATGTGGTAGTCACCACTGTTGTATATATCACATACAAGATGTAATATGGTAAGGCTCCTGTACTACAGGTACGGGGATAGATCCTGCCCAGTAGGCGGAGTATAAATGTGTGTGCTCACCGAGCTGCAGCCATTTCGGCAGTAGCTGCAGGAGGCTACACATCTCTGCTTAATAAAGCCTCGATTACTCTCTACTCTCGTCTCGTCGTAATTGATAGTGCATCAGTGAACAAATACAAATAAAGTAAACTACATACCCCCCATTCAAAAGTCAAAAGACAGGAAAATCAAAAAACCCAAATAGAAAAAAAAACATAAGATAAAAACACAATCCCATCCCCTCAAACCAAGTCCAAGTCCCAACTCTCATTTCAGTCCCACTCCTCCAGCCTTCACAAACACCTCCACCGCCTCGAAATAGAAATCCTCGAGTTGTGCAACAGACGGCATGGTGGTTAGCACTGTTGCTTCATAGCGACAGGGATCCTGGTTCAATTCCCGGCTTGGATCACTGTCTGTGCGGAGTCTGCATGTTTCCCCCGTGCCTGCGTGGGTTTCCTCCAGGTGCTCCGGTTTCCTCCCACAAGTCCCGAAAGACATGCTGTTAGGTGAATTGGACATTCCGAATTCTCCCTCTGTGGGCCTGAACAGGCGCTGGAGTATAGCGACTAGGGGCTTTTTACAGTAACTTCATTGCAGTGTTACTGAAAGCCTACATGTGACATTAATAAAGATTATTATTATTTTCAACTTCGCAGGGTAGACCACTCCAAACCTCCGCCATTGCTGTACAGTGCCACCTTCACCCGTCTGAAGTCCATCCATTTTCTTGCCAGCTCCACCGTCCGATCTTGGTACATTCATATACCAACACCTTCCCACTTGACCTCTCGTCTCTGCTTCCCCCAACTCAAGGCCTTCTCCTTCATGTGGAACTTATGAAAGCAGATTATAACCACCCTTGGTGGCTCATTTGCTTTAGGCTTCAGCCTGAGGGACTGATGTGCCCCGCCCAAATCATAGTGGGGGGGCTCTCTCTCCCCACCCCCACCCAAATCAACTCCATCAGCATCTTTGCAACGTACTCAGTCCGCCTCAGGCCCTTCACCCCCTCAGGCAAGCCCACAATCCGCAGATTCTGCCTCCTTGACCTGTTCTCCAGGTTCTCCGCCTTGGCTCTGAGCCCTTTGTTGACCTCCGCCACCCTCCGCCGCTCCTCACCCATCGAGGTGAACTGGTCGCTGTGCTGCGATTGAGCCTCCTCAACTTCTCTCCTTGCTCCCACACCTCGACCGACGTCTTCATCACTGCCGCCTTTAAATCTCCCTCCGCAGCACCTCCACATGCTTGGGAAACAGTCTCTCGAACTCCCGCGACATCACCTCGGTCAGAGTTTCCACTGTGAAGAGAGTCACCTCACCCAGCGACCCAGCCCGCACCATCTTTCTCCCTGCAGGGCTTACCAACTCACTCGAGTGGACTTTCGCTCGCCCCCTTCTTTCCAATGCCTTTCTTCTGGGTCCTCGACATCTCACATCTTCCCTATAACTTCCTTCATCAGCTCGTTCACAAACTGCCCCTGAAACCAGGCATAAAAGTCCAAAAACCCAGAGCCTCTAGCAGGGGCCACCTAACGTGTGACCTCCACCTATTTGCCGCCACCGGTCGTCCCGCTTAAGTGGTGATAATTGGTTTCTCGGTGGTATCCCCGATTTCGGGCCGGTTGCATCGCAAACTGTTTGGCGCCTGGCGCGGTTATCCTTGGCATCTCTGCTGTTCACTGGCCTGGTTGTGCTCAAGCGAGAGCGCAACGAGGCCAGAGAATCGTTCCCCATGTTTCAAAATAAACGTGCAAAGAGTGCAGGGCCTGAAATCCCTGGTTTGAGGTAAACAAAAAAAAGAAAAGAAAAATTCGCCTTAGGGAAGGGGATTGAAGGAATTCTGCCTTTTTAATAAAAATTCTAGCATTTACATTATGGGCAAGATGGTAAAACATTCATCCCCAAACCAGGAGGGGCATCTGGGGAGAAGAGCTATTCTCGAACTTCACACCTCACAATACTATCCAAGTACCGACACCACATGGACTACAGTGGTCCAAGCAGAGGCCCCACCACCGCATTTTCAAGGGCTACGATATATGGGCAATAAATGCCAACCTCATTAGCAATGCCCACATCTCAAGAATAAAATAAAAAAGCAAAAACTGATCCTTAAGGCAGGGAGCATGAGCATAAAGGGTGAACTAAATGAATATTTGTAATAAAAGATACACGGTTATAACAGATCCATCTAGGCGGCACGTGACACTGCTGCCTATGGCCCTGAGGTCCCAGGTTTGAATCCCGGCCCTGGGTCACTGTCCGTGTGGAGTTTGCACATTCTCCCCGTGTCTGCGTGGGTTTCATCCGCACAATCCAAAGACATACAGGTTAGGTAGATTTGCCAGGCTAAATTGCCCCTTAATTGGGAAAAAAAACCTGGGTACTTTAAATTTATGTAAAAAAAATAACAGATCCATCTATTTCCTTGCTGCAATTTCTATGATCCCAGAATTTCACAGATCCTATTCTGCTGCCTGAAGTAAAGTGGAGCTGGAGTTTTTGATTCGACACAGGACACTGTCCCTGAACCCCAGAGCTAAAAGCCATAGCAGAAGTAACTGCTCCCAAGGAGGTAGCAAATAATAGGAGCAGCTATAAAATCTCTTATTTATGGATCTTCTGAAACAACATAAAACAAACACAGCAAAGAAAGAGCTAATGTAAAGAGAGAGAGAGAGAGAGAGAATGATTGCAAGATTAATATTCGAGTAACGAGGAGAGCCCTGGATAAAAGTCCTGACTTTAGATATATCTAACCAGGATCAAGATATTTCTGAGGGATGGAGTTTAAGACTAGGGAGGTTATGCTGCAATTGTATAAGATGTTAGTGAGGCCACACCTGGAGTATTGTGTTCAGTTTTGGTCTCCTTACTTGAGAAAGGACGTACTGGCACTGGAGGGTGTGCAGAGGAGATTCACTAGGTTAATCCCTGAGCTGAAGGGGTTGGATTACGAGGAGAGGTTGAGTAGACGGGGACTGTACTCGTTGGAATTTAGAAGGATGAGTGGGGATCTTATAGAAACATATAAAATTATGAAGGGAATAGATAGGATAGATGCGGGCAGGTTGTTTCCACTAGTGGGTGAAAGCAGAACTAGGGGGCATAGCCTCAAAAATAAGGGGAAGTAGATTTAGGACTGAGTTTAGGAAGAATTTCTTCACCCAAAGGGTTGTGAATCTATGGAATTCCTTGCCCAGTGAAGCAGTCGAGGCTCCTTCATTAAATGTTTTTAAGATAAAGATAGATAGTTTTTTGAAGAATAAAGGGATTAAGGGTTATGGTGTTCGGGCCGGAAAGTGGAGCTGAGTCCACAAAAGATCAGCCATGATCTCATTGAATGGTGGAGCAGGCTCGAGGGGGCCAGATGGCCTACTCCTGCTTCTAGTTCTTATGTTCTTATGTTACTAAGATATTGTACCAAGAAGTAGAATCATAGAATTTACAGTGCAGAAGGAGGCCATTTGGCCAATCAAGTCTGCACCGGCCCTTGGAAAGAGCACCCTACTTAAGCCCAGACCACCACCCCATCCCCATAACCCAGTAACCCCACCTAACCTTTTTGGGCACGAAGGGCAATTTAGTATAGCCAATCCACCTAACTGCACATCTCTGGACTGTGGGAGGAAACCGGGGCACCCCGAGGAAACCCACGCAGACACGGGGAAAACGTGCAGACTCCACAGACAGACAGTGACCCAATACACGTTCAGAGAACTCGAACATTTTCTTCAGCTTTAGTTTTCTTCATTATACAGACACCTCCACCTCACAAAAACATTTCAAAACAATTTTTGTTGGTATCTGTACTGCCTTTCACGACGCTACGCTGTGAACGAATAAAAATTGTTTCAAACCACACCTCAGTGACATCAGTATTTAATGGAGGGAGGTGCTGGTGTGCAGAAAAATAAAGTAATGAAACAGCCTCCAGAAACATACAGTTTTAACTGGGTGGCTTTGCATGGCAAAGTACAAATGTGAAAATCACCTGCGCCACATTGTGACAGGGGAGATACCCGCTGAAACAAAAATAGAGGAATTAATCAATAACAAATCTTTGTTATGAATCAAAGCTGCAGAATCCACAGGCATGACAAACATCTTACGCCGATCAAAATTCCACTTCAGGAAATTCCATCTCTCATTTGTCAAGTGGCCTCGGAGCAGGAGATTCACAGGAAATTGGTCCAAACGTCTGCCAAAGTTCTCCGGTCATTAGATACGTAAGCAAAGTTCAGCACATGCAGGGCAACATGTGACACAGTGGCTAGCACAGGGACTGAGGACCTGGGTTCGAATCCCGGCCCTGGATCACTGTCTGTGTGGAGTTTGCACTTTCTCCCCATGCCTGCGTGGGTTTCACCCCCACAATCCAAAGATGTGCAGGGTAGGTGGATTGGACAAGCTGAATTGCCCCTTCATTGGCAAAAGAAAAATAATTAGCTACTCTCAATTTATGAAAAAAAGGAAAAACGGTTCAGCATATGCAACAGTCCAGAAGAACCAATGGATATTTTTTTCAAGCAAACACAACTAAGCAAAATTCAAATGGGCTTTCAGTATTTTTTTTACAGTTGCTCAAGAAAGCAGATCATACTTGGTTTGATCCTACTGTTACTGTATTGTTACTGGATCAATAAGAAAAGGCGATCATTTGGCAGTTTGCACTAACTCCCTAAAGAATAGGTCTTACTGTGATTCTGTGATTCATGCAAGGCATTTGTAATAGCTCTGACTGATTCCCAGGCCTTTCATTATCTAGAGAATAATTATTACCCTGATGAGTCAACCCCACATGATTCGACTCCTGGTAATGAAGAAGAGATTGCCACCTGTGTAACAGAGTTGTTATCATCCAATGGAAGAGACAATAGACTCCCAATTAGTTAACTAGCAAGCCAAAATTCAACCAACATTTAAATGGAGATTGGCTATTCTTTCCCTCTAAATGTCCCAGCCTTTATACTGAGGATTAAGCTATTATAAAGCCTGCAAATGAACAACAGGCAGTTGACATGTATATTTGTGGGCCCCATAAAGTATTCATTGTGCTATTTAAGCTGGATATTTACAGGAAGTGCTTGGAACTTTGCCCAGGAGGCTGGAGAACACTTTAGCTCAAACCTTATAAAAGTTTTATTTTGTCCTTTACAATCTCACGAGATCTGATTTTAGGACAGTTCTTATGGGATTTTAATTTAAACAGGGGCCTGGCCAGGTTTTTATAACTAAAGCAAAGATATATTTTAATGGTTGCGCTGTCATGGACTACATGTACCTCAACTTTAACTTTGAATGGTTTCAAAAATATAAACAGAATACATTATTTAGAAACCAAAAACCCAAAAGAATCTAAGAGCAGGTGAAGTAGTCTTCCATTTTAAAAATAAATTTAAAGTACCCAATTCATTCTTATCTAATTAAGGGGCAATTTAGCAAAAGTTTAGTGCTTGTACCATTTTTTTTTTGTAGAAACGTGTTGTGAACTGTTTTAATAATCAGACTATCCACCCCCCCTCCCGTACCCTGTTTCTCCAACACAAAATTAGTGGTTGTATCGTTTGGCCTTGTATATATTTTTTTACTGTTTTAATAAAAAGATATGGCCAATCCACCTTATCTGAACATCTTTGGGTTGTGGGGGAGAATGTGCAAACTCCACACAGACAGTGACCCAGGGCCGGGATCGAACCCTGGCCTTTGGCGCCGTGAAGCTGCAGTGTTAACCACTGCATCACCGTGCTGCCCTTAAGTAGTCTTTCATTTCGACAGGGAAACATTAGGAATACTTTAGTTGATAGAAATTTTAATTTTCTAATATATTATGAACTTTCTGTCAGTACTTTTGACTTTAAAAATAGCCACAAAGGCTAGTAAAAATATGGCCACCCACAGATCACCCAGACTTCCCTTGTGGGTTGAAACATTCCCCTGTCTCAAAAGAGAACAAAATGAATTTTCCAGACTGACATTGACTCATTGCCTTTTTCTGAAACTAATTTGAAAGGTTAATTTCCAATTGAACTGTTCATTCAGACATAAAGACATTAACTGTCTCAAACTCTAAAGGTGTGAAATTCATCACGCAAGATGTATAATCGACTTGGGCACCCAACTTATTTGGAAAAGGACTTTGAACTTGTAAAGGACACAGACCACAACCATGTTGGTTACCTATTTTTTAAACAGCAAGCGACTTTTCTACAGACAGAAAAATCTATTGAACAGCCATCGAATCAGCTACATGTCAACTAGGCAATGAAGGTAATACAGAACTATAATCTGAAAGTGGGGAAGAAATCTCCGCATTCCGTTTCCAACTTTGCCTGAGAACTAACAACCTGGAAGGTGCACTTTTCAGCTTACTGAAAACCTTCTGCTTTTAAAGCCTTCACTTCAACCACAGCATCAATTCATCTAAGAAACTGCAGCCTGCTACAAAACAGACCGAGACAATAATAAATTGTAATTGCTTTGTTCCCCCCCTCATTTGTGGGGGAGTGATCTTTGGTTGCCTGGCGATTGTAACATTTAAGGTACAGGGTATACCCAGCTTTAATGCATTAGCAGTGCCGAAGAACAGGGGTGAACCCCTATTAGGAGATATTAACAGGTCACACAGATTGTCCAAGGACAGTAAAGAGCAGCCTGTGGGGATCAGACAGAGAGAAAGGTTGGCTTCACACAGTTAAAATGGAGCCATTAGCTCCATGTTGCTGAGGGTGCTGGGACTCAACGCAGCACCAGAGTCATTGGTATCTCCCAGCTTCTAAGAGCTGGGGCTCAGGGACGCAGTTAAAGGTTGTGGCTCAGGGCTGTCCAGGAGCTGTATTTGTTTGATGCAGCAGGAGAAACTGGGACTCGGGAGGCCTGGAGGCAGTTGTTGGCAGCAGTGTGGCTAAGAAGCTGGGACCATGCCTCTGTTTAGACACTGGAGTGCAACCTAGTCAACATAGATACCCAGTCTCAGAATTAGATCTTCCCAGCTGGAAAAGAAGACCAAGAAGAACAAATCTAAGAAAGTGCCTATTGGCTGACAATCGTACCCATGGAACTTGGATGGTGTAGAGCTATTGTCAGGTGGGGATCAGACTAGCTCTTTAAAGGAAATGAGCTGAAATGACTCAAAAAATGTCAGAGTTTTAAAGATTTTTTGTGACTCGCAGTGATGACTGATGTCTGGGTGGGTGCCAAAATATTCAGGGGACCTTTCTAGGTTGTACCTGCCACTTAATGTGCAGTTTGTAGTGTACCCAACCACTGTTTGCTTGTATATTCATGTTTACCTCATGGTAATTCCATATATTGGAGCACAAGATAGATAATAGTTACCGTTTGCTTTGTTGACTCTTGTATAGTAAAGTTTATTCTGTTTGTTTCAAATCAAGGAATCGTGTGGCTTTATTCTCTTAGTAAGTAACTGGGATTTCAAATTTCATCTACTAACTGGATCTTTACAGATTTGGGTGTCTCGTTTATAGAAATGTAATAAAGTTAGAACTTTCAGATTCTGGTTCTGTATTACCTTCACTGCCTAGTTGACATGTAGCTGATTCGATGGCTGTCCAATAGATTTTTCTGTCTGTAGAAAAGCCGCTTGCTGTTTTAAAAATAGGTAACCAACATGGTTGTGGTCTGTGTCCTTTACAAGTTGAAAGTCCTTTTCCAAATAGGTTGGGTGCCCAGGTCGATTATACATCCTGTGTGATGAATTTCACACCTTTAGAGTTTGAGACGCAATTGTTGAATGTGGTAGCAAAAGTATGCAATTCAGCCACAGAATATGCAATTCTCGAACCAGATCTAGCCTTGGTTCCATCAGATTGCATCCTTTTTTTTTTCCTTTTTTTTAAATTTAGAGTACCCAATTCATTTTTTCCAATTAAGGGGCAAATTAGTGTGGCCAATCCACCTAGCCTGCACATCTTTGGATTGTGGGGGCAAAACCCACGCAAACATCGGGAGAATGTGCAAACTCCACACGGACAGTGACCCAGAGCCGGGATCGAACCTGGGACCTCGGCGCCGTGAGGCAGCAGGGCTAACCCTCTGCGCCACCGTGCTGCCCCGAACCTGGGACCTCGGCGCCATGAGGCAGCAGGGCTAACCCTCTGCACCACCGTGCTGCCCAGATTGCATCCTTAATATCGAAGTAAAAACGCCTCAATAGTGGAAATTCTAAAACCAGGTTGAAAAAGATAGAAACAATAGGTGCAGGAGGAGGCCATTCAGCCCTTCAAATCCATTCCGCCATTGATTATGATCATGGCTGATCATCCAACTCAATAGCCTAATCCTGTTTCCCCCATATGCTTGGATCCCCTTCGCCCTAAGTGCTAAAGAAACACATGCTATGATATGCTATGAGAAGCACAGGGGACTCTAGAGATTCATACTTATATATGTTACATATTTATTTATAATATATTATGTCTCTTATAATTCTGCGCACATGTTGCCCATAAACTCTTACTTTCTGTTGGCGTGTATTTATGAGGCTTTCCATCTATACCTTTTCCATTATAAGTTCCCATGCACTCAATAGCACGTGCCCATGCAAATTTGTGACATTTTAATGACATCTTCCAACCAGCAGTGATATTGTAGAGATGAAGAAGAAGAGTCATATTCAACTCAAAATGTTAACTCTGTTTCACTCGGACTTCCGGTGGCGGTATGTAGGGAGAGATTGCAAGAACATAAGAACATAAGAACTAGGAGCAGGAGTAGGCCATCTGGCCCCTCGAGCCTGCTCCACCATTCAATGAGATCATGGCTGATCTTTTGTGGACTCAGCTCCACTTTCCTGCCCGAACACCATAACCCTTAATCCCTTTATTCTTAAAAAAACTATCTATCTTTATCTTAAAAACATTTAATGAAGGAGCCTCTACTGCTTCACTGGGCAAGGAATTCCATAGATTCACAACCCTTTGGGTTGTGGTTTCCGCTAGGGTGTTTTATTTTTAGCCCTTTTCGCCCAGTGTATCGAGTATTTTTGCCTAAGATTCAACCTGATCGATGGTATAGATGCCCACATAAGGGGAATGCCCAGAAGGACCAGGGGAAAGAAAGTTGAAGATAAAAGTTGTCGACGGAATCGGAGGTTTCCCGTGTCTTTTCGGTGGAGAAAATGGCGGAGGCTGCTGCTGCGACTCCGGCCACTCCACTAACGACCAAGATGCTTGGCGATGAAATCCGAGAAGCAATGGCGAGTTGTGTCCGGGGACTGTCATGTTCTGTAGTCTGGCCGAAGTGAATGATGAACTACAGAACATCTAGTTTAAATAATTTATTATGGAACAACTGCCTGATTAAGATAACTAGAATAAATAAAGTAATAAACTACTAACACTAATTAACTATTGTAGAGCTACTGCAAAATATGTCTATCCTCCAGCACAACCTACTCCCAACTCCCCAGTCACAGGGTCACGTGGTAGGTTTACACTGCCACCTAGTGGTTGGAGGTCGTGCATAGCATTATGTACAGAATTGCTTTATGCATATCATTACAGGGACCTCTGTAAGTCAGTGGAGGATGCCCTGGCACCCATTCGGCCATCCTTAGAAAAGACGAAAGAGACGGTAAAAGCGCACGGCGCTGCGATAAAAGCAGCTCTCTCAAAGCACAGCGACCAGATCGCCTCTGCTGCTGCCGCCTTCTCCGACGTCAGGCCAGCTGACCTGCCAATGGCACTGTGAAGGCAGCTCCCAAGATATCATCCATAATGTAATATGTCACAAATTGGAGAGGGTGTAAGACTGACAAGCAGCTATGTCTTCCACCCCAATACTCTTGATCCCCCGTGTGCCCCCACCCTCGCATCACCTGCCAGCCCTCAGGTGCATCCAACATGCCCAGCACATGCATCCCCGGCCGCAGCAGTGGCCCCTGGGCACCAACACCCTGATCTTGTACCGCAGACACCCGCTGATAACGTTACCTGGACCAAACGCTGGTTCCCTCCCCGGTCCACACATCTAACCTCTGGTCGTGGGGATGTCCCCAAAGCTGAGGCCCAGCTCTAGTGTGTTCTAATGTTGGCTGCTGCCTCTGTGGTGTTGAGGTCTCCGGAGTTCAGGACAAGTGTCCAGGCCGCACAGCCTGATTGGATGCTGGACAGTAACAACCATTTGCTTAATGGCACATGTAGCCACGGGAATCCACCTAGGAGCTGTGAAGTGCTCACATTACTAGAACTACCAATTCCCCATTAGCGATAGCCTTCAGTTGTGCTGCCAGCGGCCGCCATGGTCAACGGGAGTTAAAGTGACCTTCACCATATTACCATAGGCAGGACTCTGTCACGGAGGTGTTTAGTGGCACAGACAGGAGCAGCTGGAGCTGCCTCCATTATGGGTCTCTGATCGGGGGGGGGAGGGGGTGGCATGGCAGACCCACTGGCACTGCACCCCTTCGCCTACCTGGAACAGGGGTGACCCCCCCCAAACAATGGCGGCCAACCCCCTCCCGACAGAGCCCGACCCCCACTGGAGGAACCGCTCCCCACCCTGAGCACTGGGGCAGCAGCCCCTGTGCTCCCAGGCTGACTGCCCGATTTCAAAGATGGTTACTCACCTCCTTGGGTTCCCACTGCAGTCAGTTTGCTAGCTTCACATTTTTAAATAGATGTACTGACCGGCACCTACATGACCGCTCGCTGGGGAGCTGGTTGGATCACGGGAGGCCGTTCAATAAGGGGTCCTTCTCGTTGATAGGGTGGAGACTAGTCTTAACATGGCGGGATCTGGTTCTGGCCAATGGGATCGGGCCAGTTAGATCGGAAACCAATCGGAGCCTGGCGTGGTTCCCAATTTCAGCCTGTCCCACTATCTAACTAGTCCGCTCATTTTTGCACTCGGCGCGGTGCAGCTGGTAGATCGCGTCCCCTATCTGTAGTAATCATCTCTTTGTGCCAGTGGGTTTAGACCTAACGTTTAGGTATGGGAGGGGAAGCATCTGGAGAGGTTTGGAGTCTTGTTCCCAAGGTTTGCCAGTTGTCGGAAAATTTTCAACTCCCTGGGCCCAATTGTTTAGAAACTTCCAGAATCGTGATTTTTTGAGGAAGACATTTTCTTCATTTCCCTTGGCACCAACATCCTCCCTGTTGAAGAGGATTTTATCTTTGGCCAGGTCTGGTGGGGGGAGTATTTTGGGTATTTACAGTCAGACCCTATCGGCGGAGTCGGCACCATTGGATGAGGTGAAGATAAAATTGGAGGGAGAATTGGGTCCTATTCTGGATGAGTGGGTGTGGAGCGAGGCTCTTCACAGGATCAACTCCACATCCTCCTGTGCTCGGCTTAGTTTGATCCAGTTCAAGGTGGTGTATAGGGCTCACCTGCCCAAGGCAAAAATAAGGGTTTTTTTCAGGGGTAGAAAACAGGTGTAAGTGATGTTTTTGGGGGCAGACTCATCATACTCAAATGTCCCTAGATGTTAAGCTTTTGGGACTCCTCCGTTAACAACATTAGAACATTACAGCGCAGTACAGGCCCTTCGGCCCTCAATGTTGCGCCGACCTGTGAAACCAATCTAAAGCCCATCTACACTATTCCATTAACATCCATATGTCTATCCAATGACCATTTAAATGCCCTTAATGTTGGCGAGTCCACTACTGAAGCAGGCAGGGCATTCCACACCCTTACTACTCTCTGAGTAAAGAACCTACCTCTGACATCTGTCCTATATCTATCTCCCCTCAATTCAAAGCCATGTCCCCTCATGCTAGCCATCACGAGCACATGTTAGAGATCCCTTTTTTTTAATGAACTTAGACTACCCAATTCTTTTTTTTCCCAATTAAGGGGCAATTTAGCATGGCCAATCCACTTAACCTGCACATCGTTGGGTTGTGGGGGTGAGACCCACGCAGACACGGGGAGAATGTGCAAACTCCACACGGACAGTGACCTGGGCCAAGATTGAACCCAGGTCCTTGGTGCCATGGGGCAGCAGTGCTAACCACTGCATCACCATGCCACCCTGTCAGAGATCCTTAATGTTGAACTGGAGCTTTGTCTGCTGGTGGCCATTTTGGGGGTTTCGGATTCACTGGTGCTGCAGACGGTGGTGAAGGCGCATGTCCTTGCCTTTGCTTCATTAGTGGCCCGGAGATGAGTCCTGCTTGCGTAAAGATCTCCTTCTCCACCCAGTGCCTCGGCCTGGTTGGGTGACCTCATGGAGTTTCTGCATTTGGAGAAGGTCAAGTACACCGTTACGGGGTCGGTAGAGGGTTTCCCCCTTAAATGACGGCCATTCATTTCCTTTTTGAAAAGGTTAGTCACCGTCAGTTGTTAAGGGATTTTTTTTTTAAGTTTAAGGGTGGTGATTAGGATTGGATGTGTTTTTGTTTGTTGATTGTGTTTGTTTCACATTGTAAATTTGAAAAAATTTTAGAGTGCTCAATTCTTTTCTTTTCCAATTAAGGGGCAATTTACCGTGACCAATCCACTCACCCTGCACATCTTTGGGTTACGGGGGTGAGACCCACGCAGACACGGGAGGATGTGCAAACATCACACGGACAGTGCCTCGGGGCCGGGATTGAGCCTGTGTCCTCAGCGCTATGAGGGAGCAGTGCTAACCACTGAGCTACCGAGTCGCCCTTTAACTTTGTAAATTGAAGCAGCTGTTTTATATTATATTATTATACTATTTTGTTCAAATGAAAAAGTTTTCAATAAAAATATATTTTTAAAGAATTCTCTCTGTCTCCACAAATGTTGCCAGATCTGGTGAGTATTTCCAGCACTTTCTGTCTTTGATTTCAGATTCCAGCATCCGGAGTATTTTACTTTTATTATTTTGTGGGGTGGTGGCACCTTAGTTGGGCCTCTCTCAGCTCCTTAGCCTGCAATGCAGAGAAACTCGTCTGCCCAATTATATTTAATTTTGTTTTTTCCATCATCGCAGAGCTTTTGCTATTTATTTATTTTTTTAATTTAGAGTACCCAATTCATTTTTTCCAATTAAGGGGCAATTTAGCGTGGCCAATCCACCTAGCCTGCACATCTTTGTGTTGTGGGGGCGAAACCCACGCAAACACGGGGAGAATGTGCAAACTCCACACGGATAGTGACCCAGAGCCGGGATCGAACCTGGGACCTCGGCGCCGTGAGACTGCAATGCTAACCCACTGCACCACCGTGCTGCCCTGCTTTTGCTATTTATTGGCCAGTGGGTCTGTACCAGCATTGAGTAATGGCCATGACTGGAATTAAAGGCGGTCCATAAACAAGAAGAGTGATGGATTGTCAACTTCAGGTAAGTCATGGATTTTGTTCGGACCTGCTTGGCAGGCCCCAGCGAGGGTTGAGGAGGACATGCTTTAGAGGCCATGGGGGAGAGGCTTAAAAGTTGGGTACAATCTTGGGGGAGGGAGCCTCCGATGGGCAAAGG
Organism: Scyliorhinus torazame; assembly: GCF_047496885.1. Classification (NCBI taxonomy): domain Eukaryota; kingdom Metazoa; phylum Chordata; class Chondrichthyes; order Carcharhiniformes; family Scyliorhinidae; genus Scyliorhinus; species Scyliorhinus torazame. The sequence goes on from NC_092727.1 coordinate 112,427,333, forward strand.
TGGACTCCCCCCAAAGGAGATAACCTCCCCTTCATGCCTGCCAGTAGTCCACGCAATGAAAGCTACTTGGTTGCTCGCCTTCCCTAGCCACACACGCTAAACTGGCTGCATAAGGACTCAATAGATCCCAGGGCAGGTGGCCTGCCTGGTGCCTTACCTGACGCCCATAATATGGGAGACAGGTTGGAGGCGGCTGGACAGGCCACTCATTTTCTTTTATGAGCTCCCACCTTCAAATACACCGATAGGGGGCCATGAATTCAACCCCATTGCTCAATAGGAGATTAATTACTTCCTCATTAAAAACATTCTGTCTCTGGCGTCACGGTGGCGCAGTGGTTAGCACTGCTGCCTCACAGCACCGGGGACCCCGTTCAATCCTGGCCCCTGGCCACTGTCCGTGTGGGGTTTGCACATTCTCCCCGTGCCTGTGTGGGTTTCACCCACACAACCCAAAGATGTGCAAGTTAGGTGGATTGACCATGTTAAATTGCCCTTTAATTGGAAAAACAATAATTGGGCACTTTCAATTTATTTTTAAAATTTTTTTTAATTCTGTCTGCGCACAGTCCTTGTCAACAAACCTCATTTCTCACTGTTGCCAACACTTGCCGTTGTATGCTTTCCCACTCTAAATTATAAGTACACCTTTCCCATTTAATTTTCTTTTGTCAGCCCAGATCTATCACTGTTCAATTACAGGCTCCTGCCAATAGGTATTATTAGCTTCAGCCAAGTATTATAAAGGTATTTCTAAATTTAGTTTATTCACAGACTGAGACATTTATGGTAGCAAGCAGCAACAGCGATTGCTGCAATCTATCCAACTAACACAGCAACGTGAACCAATTCATGAAGGGATTAAGTAGATAAACAGCCAACCTCGCAGGGTGATTTTCTTTTCAGTTCTCTCGAAACAAACAATAGGAAAAAGCAGTTGTTAATAGGGAACACCTCGACCCAATCCCATTCTTTCTCAGAATCACATAGAAACGTAAACACAGAGCCATGTGATTGCTGTGTGGCATTGGAGTGATGGTGGTGGTGGTGGTGGTGGGGGGGGGGGGGGGGGGGGGGAGGGGGGGGATCTTGTGTAGTACAGTCTAATTTTTGAGAAGCAACTCTGTGAGACAGAAACACTCTGCTCCATAAATGGACAGCAAATTCCATTGCACAAAAGTGTGCCAATGGCAACCTGTGATTCTTCAGAAGTGCTGTCTGTGCTCGAACAATGCTGACCAGATGATATCATGGCCTAATAAGTCGGTGATAAACATTAATTGTTCCGAGCATCTGGAAATGTACACTGATTGTTTCTCCAGACATATACATCTGTTAATAATCAGCAGAATTGGTTTGAACTGCTACTTTTTGGACATATTTCATGTATTTCCCAGCATGCAGGCACAGATCTAAAGGTTCCTCCTTCCTTAAAAGTAACCTGTTTTAAAGCTGAGAAACACAGTCTATTGACAATCGGCAATAAAATAAAATCACACTTCAGACACAGGGGTATTCCCTGATAGAATTTACAGCGCAGAAGGGGGCCATTTGGCCCATCGAGTCTGCACCGGCTCTTGGAAGGAGCACCAAGCCCACACCTCCGCCCTATCCTTGTAACCCCTTCACCTCACCTAACCTTTTTGGATACTAAGGGCAATTAATCCAGTAACCTCACCTATCCTGCACATCTTTGAACTGTGGGAGGAAACCGGAGCACCCGGAGGAAACCCACGCAGACACGGGGAGAACGTGCAAACTCCGCACAGACAGTGACCCAAGCCGGGAATTGAACCTGGGACCCTGGAACTGTGAAACCACTGTCTCCTATTGAAGGCTATGTCTGAAATAACTAGGCAGAAGTAGCCAAGTGAGCAATGCACATCCATTGGTCTGAGGAGTGAATAACCATAGACCGCAGGATCTAAAAAAAGCTAAAAGCTTTTTTTTGGAGCTTGCAAACTATACCTTCAAAATATGCACCGACACAACATCATTCATAAGCACAACTTTTATATCTCCTTTTGTCAGTCCATGAAAATGCAGCATGCATGAATCTGTTTACAAAAAGGCCTCACGCAACACATTGAAGTGAAGGCAACATTGGCTGGCAGCACGGTGGCGCAGTGGGTTAGCCCTACTGCCTCACAGCGCCGAGGTCCCAGGTTCGATCCCGGCTCTGGGTCACTCTCCGTGTGGAGTTTGCACATTCTCCCCGTGTTTAGGTGGGTTTCGCTCCCACAACCCAAAGATGTGCAGGCTAGGCGGATTGGCCACGCTAAATTTCCCCTTAATTGGAAAAAATTAATTGGGTACTCTAAATTTAAAAAAAAACATTGGCCAAGGCTTGATTTTGGAAGTCCACCTCTCAGTTCATGAGCCTGGTGGTTACCAGTGGAGAGAAACAGGAGGGGTTTTGAGGCCTTGCAGAATAATTGTTTTTTTATTTACCTCCCGCATTCTTTGACCCAGTCATTTGCTCATGCACACACTCATTGACTCAACAACAACTTACATTGATATAGAGTCTTCAGTGTAGAAGAGAACAATCTCAAGACACTTCCCGGCTCTGAATACAGAAACTGCTGAGAAAAGGAGATATTAGGAATGGTGACCAAAACCTTGATCAAAAAGGTAGGATTTAAGCAGGGTCTTAAAGAGGGGAGGCAGGTGAAGGGATGTAGCGGCTTAGGGAGGGAATTCCAGACTGTGGGGTCAAGTGAACAAGCAGAAGTAGGGAAAAGTGTTGTTTCACAGGACAGCCACTGTGGATCGATACACAGTTGAACAGGACCTGGTACATGATAAACTATGGGTTTTCGATGAGTTCATGATTGGTTGGAGCCATGCAGGAGACTATCAGATAGTTTGAGTCCAGAGGTGGCAAAGGCATGGAAGAGTGTTTCAGCCACAGATGGGTTGAGGCATTGGAGCTGTTACAGGAGCAGTCTTTACAATAGAGAATATATGGAGTTGAAAACACAACTCAGGGTCAAACAGAATGCTGAGATTGTGAACAATCTGTTTCAAACTGGAAGCCTGGTTAATGAAGGTGTTAGAATCAGGGGCAATGGGGAGTGTGAGGTGAGTAAAAAAAGATGATGACTTCGGCCTTTCCAAATGTCATAACCCTGACGAGGCCCCCGGGGAAACAATTATTGGTCTCCCGTGGGGCTCATGGAGTACGAACGTCCCAGTTAGGGGGTGGAGGCCCACCCAGCTGGGGCTCATTAGAACCAAGCATAAAAGCCGGTCCGAGCAGGGACTGGCATGGTGGTTGTCCCAACAGGGCCTGTGATTGTAGATAGTTACTGCTGTGGGCAGATTATTATTGAAAGTAAACTAAATCTTTTCCTTCCTACCACTGGCTTCCAAACCAACATATAATTGGATAAAACTTCAAATCATCAAAGACTAGATATCAGTTAGACAGCCTGATGGGATAGAAGTGCCAAAGGGGTTGAGGGAGTAGATTTTATTAGTAAATCAATTGTACAATTGTTTTTTTTTTTCTGTAAGCTAAATTCAAATTCCATCCATAAATATACACAAGTATAGTTTAACTGAGATGAGTCAATAGCCTCAATTTTTGATTTAGATTTTTTTAAATTTTGATTTATTGTCACATGTATTAGTATACAGTGAAAAGTATTATTTCTTGCATGCTGTACAAACAATGCATACTATACATAGGGAAGGAAGGGGAGACTGCAGAATATAATGTTACAGTTACAGCAAGGTGTAGAGAAAAGATCAACTTAATACGAGATAGGTCCATTCAAAAGTCTGATGGCAGTAGGGAAGAAGCAGTTCTTGAGTCGGTTGGTACGTGACCTCAAACTTTGGTATCTTTTCCTGATGGAAGAAGGTGGAAGAGAGTATGTCCGGGGTGCGTGGGATCCTTAATTATGCTGGCTGCCTTTCTGAGGCAGCGGGAGTTGTAGACAGAGTCAATGGATGGGAGGCTGGTTTGCGTGATGGACTGGGCTACATTCACAACATTTTGTAGTTTCCTGTGGTCTTGGGCAGAGCAGGCTCCATAACAAGCTGTGCTACAACCAGAAAGAATGCTTTCTATGGTGCATCTGTAGAAGTTGGTGAGGGTCGTAGCTGACATGCCAAATTTCCTTAGGAAATTGTATGGAAGCTGACCCCATGTTTTTTGGATGATGTTGCAAGGGGTTAGCAGGGCATAATGATTAAATTCTGCATTCAATTTGAGGGAGCGAAATATGGGTCCAAGACGAGTGTTTTAAACTTAAATATAGGTAATGTTAAGGGTATTAAGATAGAAGTGGTTAAAGTGAACTAGGAAATTCAGTTAAGGGATAGGTCTGCAGAGATGCAATGACAGACTTAAAAAAAAAAAACATTTTTTCAGGATATTTGTAGTTTTTATAATAATAACAATAACAGCAACATAAACATGATACATAAAACATTTCCATCCCTATCACGTTCTTCACATCCCCAATCAATGAAACAATAGCCTACGCCCCCACCGCCCCCCCCTAGATTTCTGCCTCTGCTGACATTTTAATTTTCTCCGAGAAAGTTGGCAAACGGCTGCCACCTCCGGACGAACCCTAACATTGACCCTCTTAGGGCGAACTTTATTTTCTCGAGATTGAGAAACCCGCCATGTCACTACCCAGGTCTCTAATTTTGTGGGCTTTGAGTCCCTCCACATTAACAGTATCCATCTCCGGGCTACCAGGGAGGCAAAGGCCAAAACATCAGACTCTCTTGCCCCCTGGGCTCCTGGCTCTGCTGACACTCCAAACATCGCCACCTCTGGACTCGCCACCACCTGTGTTTTAAGTATCGTGGACATAGCCTTAGCAAAACCTTGTCAAAACCCTCCAAGCTGGGCAGCATGGTGGCACAGTGGGTTAGCCCTGCAGCCTCACGACGCCAAGGTCCCAGGTTCGATCCCAGCTCTGGGTCACTGTCCGTGTGGAGTTTGCACATTCTCCCCGTGTTTGCGTGGGTTTCGCCCCCACAACCCAAAAATGTGCAGGCTAGGTGGATTGGCCACGCTAAATTGCCCCTTAATTGGAAAAAATGAATTGGGTACTCTAAATTTTTTTTTAAACCCTCCAAGCTTCGGGCATGCCCAAAATATATGGACATGGTTTGCTGGATCTCCCGCATACCTCGCGCACCTGTCCTCTACCCCCAAAGAACTTGCTCATCTGGGCCACCGTCATGTGTGCCTGGTGAACTACCTTAAATTGGCAGACTTTTAAAGAGATATTTCAAAGCACTCAGAAGAAGAGACATTTCAGTGAGAAAGGAAGAGTTTAGGGGAAGGAAGCAATAATTGTGGCTAGCTAAGGAATCTACCCGGCTTGCAATGCCTCGCAAGATCTAACACAATGGGTGGGACCACCTTTTAGTAAATCTGCATATTAAAGCGAGGCAGCTAGTCCCGCTTTAATATGCAGATTCCCAAGGTACCCAAGGCGTGGGATCTATTTCCTTTACCTTGGAGACCTTGTGCGAGCACCATTCATTACTGGTCTCTAAGGGGCAGCACGGTGGTGTGGTGGGTAGCACTGCTGCCTCACAGCACTGAGGTCTCAGGTTCGATCCTGGCTCTGGGTCACTGTTCGTGTGGAGTTTGCACATTCTCCCCGTGTTTGCGTTTTGCGTGGGTTTCACCCCCACAACCCAAAGATGTGCAGGCTAGGTAGATTGGCCAAACTAAATTTCCCCTTAATTGGGAAAAGAAATTGGGTACTCTAAATGTAAAAAAAAAAGTACTGATCTCCACAAATGGGAACCAGATGGAACGGCACTTGTGAGGGTCTCCCACGGGATCAGAGTCCCCCAGGTACCCTGGCAGGGCCACCTGGGTGCTAGCCTGGCACTGTCAAGGTGGCATTGCTAAGGTGTCAAACTGGCATTTTTGTGCGTGTGTGATTTGGGCCAGTTGGGGATCGGTTAACATAGAACATACAGTGCAGAAGGAGGCCATTCGGCCCATCGAGTCTGCACCGACCCACTTAAGCCCTCACTTCCACCCTATCCCCGTAACCCAACAACCCCTCCCAACCTTTTTGGTCACTAAGGGCAATTTATCATGCCCAATCCACCTAACCTGCACGTCTTTGGACTGTGGGAGGAAACCCACGCAGACACGGGTCGAACGTGCAGGCTCTGCACAGACAGTGACTCAGCGGGGAATCGAACCTGGGACCCTGACGCTGTGAAGCCACAGTGCTAACCACTTGTGCTACCGTGCTGCCCACGGTTCGGGGGCCTCTTCTCGCTGTACAGGGGAGTTCCGGCGAGCGGAGGCCCTCAGTGTATAAAACGGGGCTACGTGCGTCCTCGGCCATGCGTTTCCTGTTCTGGCTCCTTACACAACGTGAGTCGCTTTTTATAGCCGTGAGTTTCTCGGCAAGGCGAGCGCCGGTAAACACGTGGCTGAACGCGCTCACTGCAGGTCTTTGTTCCCAATTAGTTGAATCGAGCCCAAAGAGTCTGCAAGGGGATATAGATGGATTAAGTGAGTGGGCGAAACATTGGCAGATGAAGGGAATATGTGAACTTGCCCACTTTGGGGGGTTGGGTGGGGATGGTGTGAAGGGAGCAGGCTGTCTGTCTCATGGGCAAAATATGCTCCAAAGTAAATGAGGAAAGATAGAGGAGAAAGCCGAGAAAGAAGTTCAGGGGTGAGGCAGCGCTGAACCTGAGGGGCACTTTGACATGGTGGACAAGGGCAAAGGATGGAACTAGCACAGGGAATTGAAGGGATGCTCTCAATCTCAATGCCGAAGGAGTTCATGAGTTCCTCACACATGTTGCTGGTGGAGAGGCTGTGGGCGAGTTGTGTAAGAAGACAGTTGATATTGGGGTTTTATTTTAGTAATTGGAACGAGCATTTATAACATCCAGGCATACACTGCACTGCAGCAGCATTTTGAACAAAATCTTTCATGGAATGTGAGGCGTTGCTGGCAAGTAGGCCAGCCCTAATTGCCCTTGAACTGCTGAGTGGCTTGCCAGGCCATTTCAGAGGGGCAGTTAAGAGTCCACCACATTGCTGTAGGTCTGGAGTCACATGTAGGCTGGAATGATTCCTTCCCTAAACGGACCAGCTGGGGTTTTCCATCAACCGATGGTAGTTGCCAAGGTCACCATTACTGAGAGACTCTTTATATTCCAGATATATTCATTTGATTTAAATGACACCAGCTTTGATTTGAATCCCTGTCCCAAGAGCATTAGGCCTGGGCCTCTGGATTACTCCTCCAGCGACATTACCAAGATGTCACCGTCTCCCCATGCAGTGCCCTCTTGACGTGTCACCTCTGGTTTATTTTTACAGTGAACTGTTTTGAAAGGAATTGTACCGGTTGGGACTTCCCCTTTAAAATCGTTTTCCATGACTTTCTTCCCATGCCATATAATTTATTCATTAAATCAGTCCATGAATTGGATCTTTGTTGATGCAAATCAAGAGTTTCACACTGAAAGCACTCACATCGCTGTTAAATTGCGTTTCACCAATCTGATTGTTGCAATTATGACACATTTTCTGCAACAATCATAAGCTGCAGGTCTGGGAATTGGAGCAGCAAAATAACATTTGCTACAAAATTATTTATTTTTACTGGCTCCATGGTTGTTCTGTCGGTAAATGTTCTTGACATGTAATACTGGGACATGCAGACCACGAAGATATCAGATTCAATTCCTGCTTTGTGGTGGGAGAGCCAGAATACTGGGCAGCCGGGGGGTGTAATCAGTATCCTGTCAGTGTCCTTCGTACAGGGAGCCGGAAGAAATCAGCCAGGACACTTTAATTCTGTTTGCTATCTAGTGATTCCTTCTGGTAATAATAATAATCTTTATTAGTGTCACAAATAGTGTCACATTTGTACGTTGATGAAATTGCTGTAAAAATCCCCTAGTTGCCACACTCCGACACCTGTTCTGGTACACTGAGGGAGAATTCAGAATTTCCAATTCACCTAACAAGCCATATCTTTCGGAACTTGTTGGAGGAAACCAGAGCTACCGGAGCAAGCCACGCAGACATGGGGAGAACGTGCAGACTCCGCACAGTGACCCAAGCCGGGAATCGAAACTGGGTTTCTGGCGCTGTGAAGCAACAGTGCTAACCACTGTGCTACAGTGCCGCCCAAAGCAATGGCGCCCAATGTGGGCATCACACATGTGGGCATTCAATAAGTTACAAGATTTGCAGCACGCTCACAATATATAAGACCATTCCATTAATCGTGTTCTCAACAATGAGCTGCACTCCCAGAATTCATATTGGTGCTGCACCACCCAGGATTCTCCATCCATTAAATGGCTGCACATTCATGGGTTCCCATGATCTACTCCCTTCAAATATGGATCCCATTGGTAGGAAGAGCCCTTATGTCCCGGCTTATCCTTGAAACGTGGCCACTGAATGGAGGGACCTAAAAGAGGCAGTCAACTCTGAAGCTGGGTTACAACTTTCCTCTACTCTCCGCTAAGGAATGGAAAATTGAGAAAGCGGGAATAATAAGCGTGGCATCCATTTATTTCATTTTAATTTTACATTCTTCCGTCATGATTTTTATAAATAAGTTTAGCGTACCCAATTAATTTTTTCCAATTAAGGGGCAATCTAGCGAGGCCAATCCAGCTACACTGCACATCTTTGGGTTGTGGGGGCGAGACCCACACAAACATGGGAAGAATGTGGCAACTCCACACGGACAGTGACCCAGAGCCGCGATCGAACCTGGGACTTAGGCTCCGTGAGGCAGCAGTGCTAACCACTGTGCCACCGTGCTGCCTTGAGTCATGATTTTTTAATGAATCTCACCGCCTGGAACAATTTTTATTCTTCAGGAAAGGGAAACTGCTATTTCATAGAATTTACAGTGCAGAAGGAGGCCATTTGGCCCATCGAGTCTGCACCGGCTCTTGGAAAGAGCACCCTACCCAAGCCCACACCTCCATCGTATCCCCATAACCCAGTAACCCCACCCAACACTAAGGGCAATTTTGGACACTAAGGGCAATTTAGCATGGCCAATCCACCTAACCTGCACATCTTTGGACTGTGGGAGGAAACCGGAGCACCCGGAGGAAATCCACGCACACACAGGGAGAACGTGCAGACTCCGCACAGACAGTGACCCTAGCCGGGAATCGAACCTGGGACCCTGGAGCTGTGAAGCAATTGTGCTAACCACCATGCTACCGCGCTGCCCATTTGGCGAACTCCATCATCGTGTCATCTTATCAGGAGGTTATAAAGCCTCTGAAATGCATTTTGTAATAGGATAATGGCAACTGAGGCATTTCAGGGATTATTGGCATTCACAAATATCCCTCGAAAAGGTTTAAATTATTCATCGGGCTAATTTTTATTCCCACTCAATCCCTCCATCCATGCCTAGGATCTCCTGCTCTTCCATTAAGGACAATCAAGAAATATCAAAATGTGATGGGTGGAGAGGCTGTTCCGATCCCTGAGTTTCAAACCTGCTTTACATTTTGAGTCCGTTTTCATTTTCGTCCAGGGAAATGTTTTGGACAATTTCCCACAAATTCAAGCTGAATGTCATCGTGCACCATAGACACAGCTCACACAAGTGCTCCCATCAATGTGGAAATGGTATCAAAATGCATTTCTGAAACAATGCATTTTCTAAAATGTAGAGGAAGTCCACCAATGATGGTTAATTGGTGCAAGTACTACTTAAGATAGAACATGGGTGCATCAAACCCAAAGGATTTGGGTTGGTTGCTTCATCCTATATTGAATGAGGACAGCTACTTTGATTTTGGAAGATGAAAATCAACCCAGCTTTTGATTGATTGATTGATTTTTATTGTCACATGTACCGAAGTACAGTATTTTTCTGCGGCTGAGGGAACGCACACAGTGCGTACATAGTAGACAGAAAGAATAATCTACAAAATTCCCATCTACACAAAGTAGGTATATGCAGGTCAGTATTGTACTTGGCTGCGTTATCCTCTACATCCATATGTCTAACCCATTGGTACCTACTCTTTAGGTTAGCGCATTGAATTTGGCCAGTTGGGTAAGATACTGGAGGTAGGCTGGTATCCATGGGTCTGCCTCAGCAAAAGAAGGCATAATCTTCCTTAGAAGAACAGAGAGTAACTCGGGGTGCTGAAGAATAATAATAGTTACAACTTTTTTTAAAAACCTTTTCTACTTTTTCCTTCAGAAGTTGAATTGGAAAATTTACCTCAGTGTACAGATTGCATTCTGACCAGATAAATAGATTTGCTAGATTGACATTAAATGGAGAATAAACAATCGTTAGCATCATAGAGATCCCTTCACTAGGGGACTAGTGAGAAAAAAGGAAATTGTTATAATGCAAATCTCCGGGCAGCACGATGGCGCAGTGGGTTAGCCCTGCTGTCTCATGACGCCGAGGTCCTAGGCTTGATCCCGGCTCTGGGTCACTCTCCGTGTGGAGCTTGCACATTCTCCCCGTGTTTGCGTGGGTTTCGCCCCCACAACCCAAAGATGTGCAGGCGAGGTGGTTTTGCCACGCTAAATTGCCCCTTAATTGGAGAAAATGAATTGGGTATTCTAAAAGAAAATATAATGCGAATCTCCCAGTTCAGCCCTTCTAAAGAGATCTGTACCTTGTCAACCTTAATTTAATCCAATAAATCATACCAATTCGTCATGATTCATAAGCCAACACTTCTGTGAAATAATTTCTAAAATAACTAAAATAACTAATTATTAAAACATCTTGATAGGAACTCTGATTGCGAAATAGTCTATTTCAATTTACCACAGCTAATGTTGGTTTTCCCAGTGGAGCTCATTTCGACATTAATGTAAGTCATTAAAAAGGGTTTGTTTTTGTAGTTATGTTAATGGCCTAAAATATCATCAATGCATAATGAACTGCAAATTCAGGAAACTGAAAAAGCTTATTGTACTAATCCTCTTTCTTTTGAAAAACAGAAGACAGTGCTCTACACAGTGAGCACTTAACGTGAGGGTTCAAATATAAAGGTTATCCTTTTCTTTAGCTCAAACACTTCATTTGTTTCTTCTTCCTAATGTACTCGCGTGCCATGCAAGTGCCATTCCTTATTAGCAAGCCGGATCCCTGACATTTATTGATGCCATTTTCTGATGCGACAATATGTGATGCAGGAGACTGATCGGTGTTCTTTGTCCCACCCCTTCACCAATCGAGACATGCTGTGTCGGGAATACGCACCTGTATTTGAGCGTCCCACGTCATACTGTTCTGGGATGGATGCTGTAGACCTCCGGTGCTTTTACAATCAGCAGCTGTCATTAATGTATGGTGTGTCAGAAGTCAGGTCCTATCAGACGTTTCATTTTTTTCAATCACAGAATAGATTTGGATGAAAGAAACCAATTTGGTGCATTTGATCTCGTTCTTTCAGACCACCTACTGTATTTTTATTCAGGTTTTTAATATCCTGCTGAACAGATGGGGACCCAACCTTTGCATATCATTGATAGAGCAGCACTCGCTGTGCTCCAGCCCTTGTTCAATGTTGCACTAGAATCCAACACTGCATAATTTCTTCAATAGGGCCTAAATAGGAGGTAAACGTTTAACCAACTAATGCATGATTGAATCAAGTACAGGGTGGAATTTCCCATTCTGGATAAGTCCAGTGACGGGCGGAAATGTCAGTGTCATCCCTGCTGGGTGGTAGGGCAGATGAACACACATAATCTTCTGCTTTCAGCTAATTAATTATGCACTCACGAGGAGCTCTGTGAATCATGAGGTGGGGTGGGCAGGAAGTCACCTCCTGTCATCACCTCATCTGGTCGAAGGTCCTGATGACATATTTGAAGGACAGCTGGGAACACATTCACTCATTGCAGGGCAGGACTCTGCACCACTCCTCCAGACTCCTTGAGGCCGTAGCTCATACAGGAGAAAGAGACTTTAACTTTCCAAATATTGACTGGAAAATATATAGTTCGAGTACAATAGATGGGTCGTTTTTTGTACAGTGTGTGCAGGAGGGTTTCCTGAAACAATATGTTGACAGGCCAACAAGAGGCGAGGCCACGTTGGATTTGGTTTTGGGTAATGAACCAGGCCAGGTGTTGGATTTGGAGGTAGGAGAGCACTTTGGGGACAGTGACCACAATTCGGTGACGTTTACGTTAATGATGGAAAGGGATAAGTATACACCGCAGGGCAAGAGTTATAGCTGGGGGAAGGGCAATTATGATGCCATTAGACGTGACTTGGGGGGGATAAGGTGGAGAAGTAGGCTGCAAGTGTTGGGCACACTGGATAAGTGGGGCTTGTTCAAGGATCAGCTACTGCGTGTTCTTGATAAGTATGTACCGGTCAGACAGGGAGGAAGGCGTCGAGCGAGGGAACCGTGGTTTACCAAGGAAGTGGAATCTCTTGTTAAGAGGGAGAAGAAGGCCTATGTGAAGATGAAGTGTGAAGTTTCGGTTGGGGCGATGGATAGTTACAAGGTAGCGAGGAAGGATCTAAAGAGAGAGCTAAGACGAGCAAGGAGGGGACATGAGAAGTATTTGGCAGGAAGGATCAAGGAAAACCCAAAAGCTTTCTATAGGTATGTCAGGAATAAGCGAATGACTAGGGTAAGAGTAGGACCAGTCAAGGACAGGGATGGGAAATTGTGTGTGGAGTCTGAAGAGATAGGCGAGATACTAAATGAATATTTTTCGTCAGTATTCACTCAGGAAAAAGATAATGTTGTGGAGGAGAATGCTGAGCCCCAGGCTAATAGAATAGATGGCATTGAGGTACGTAGGGAAGAGGTGTTGGCAATTCTGGACAGGCTGAAAATAGATAAGTCCCCGGGACCTGATGGGATTTATCCTAGGATTCTATGGGAGGCCAGGGAAGAGATTGCTGGACCTTTGGCTTTGATTTTTATGTCATCATTGGCTACAGGAATAGTGCCAGAGGACTGGAGGACAGCAAATGTGGTCCCTTTGTTCAAAAAGGGGAGCAGAGACAACCCCGGCAACTATAGACCGGTGAGCCTCACGTCTGTAGTGGGTAAAGTCTTGGAGGGGATTATAAGGGACAAGATTTATAATCATCTAGATAGGAATAATATGATCAGGGATAGTCAGCATGGCTTTGTGAAGGGTAGGTCATGCCTCACAAACCTTATTGAGTTCTTTGAGAAGGTGACTGAACAGGTAGACGAGGGTAGAGCAGTTGATGTGGTGTATATGGATTTCAGCAAAGCGTTTGATAAGGTTCCCCACGGTAGGCTATTGCAAAAAATACGGAGGCTGGGGATTGAGGGTGATTTAGAGATGTGGATCAGAAATTGGCTAGCTGAAAGAAGACAGAGGGTGGTGGTTGATGGGAAATGTTCAGAATGGAGTACAGTCACAAGTGGAGTACCACAAGGATCTGTTCTGGGGCCGTTGCTGTTTGTCATTTTTATCAATGACCTAGAGGAAGGCGCAGAAGGGTGGGTGAGTAAATTTGCAGACGATACTAAAGTCGGTGGTGTTGTCGATAGCGTGGAAGGATGTAGCAGGTTACAGAGAGATATAGATAAGCTGCAGAGCTGGGCTGAGAGGTGGCAAATGGAGTTTAATGTAGAGAAGTGTGAGGTGATTCACTTTGGAAGGAATAACAGGAATGCGGAATATTTGGCTAATGGTAAAGTTCTTGAAAGTGTGGCTGAGCAGAGGGATCTAGGTGTCCATGTACATAGATCACTGAAAGTTGCCACCCAGGTTGATAGGGTTGTGAAGAAGGCCTATGGAGTGTTGGCCTTTATTGGTAGAGGGATTGAGTTCCGGAGTCGGGAGGTCATGTTGCAGCTGTACAGAACTCTGGTCCGGCCGCATTTGGAGTATTGCGTACAGTTCTGGTCACCGCATTATAGGAAGGACGTGGAGGCTTTGGAGCGGGTGCAGAGGAGATTTACCAGGATGTTGCCTGGTATGGAGGGAAAATCTTATGAGGAAAGGCTGACGGACTTGAGGTTGTTTTCGTTGGAGAGAAGAAGGTTAAGAGGAGACTTAATAGAGGCATACAAAATGATCAGGGGGTTGGATAGGGTGGACAGTGAGAGCCTTCTCCCGCGGATGGATATGGCTGGCACGAGGGGACATAACTTTAAACTGAGGGGTAATAAATATAGGACAGAGGTCAGAGGTAGGTTCTTTACGCAAAGAGTAGTGAGGCCGTGGAATGCCCTACCTGCTACAGTAGTGAACTCGCCAACATTGAGGGCATTTAAAAGTTTATTGGATAAACATATGGATGATAATGGCATAGTGTAGGTTAGATGGCTTTTGTTTCGGTGCAACATCGTGGGCCGAAGGGCCTGTACTGCGCTGTATTGTTCTATGTTCTATGTTCTATGTGAGCAACCACATCCCAGGCAATGCAAGGGTGCCTCTGACATTGCCTTTCACTCGTCTCTGGATAAGAGCACCGCTGAAGATGCACTCATGCTCAGGCCATTTCAGTGGTCCGTGCTCGCCAGCATCTTGACCTTCTAGAGGCCCTGCTGCCGCTTGTTGCTCAGGTCCTTTCTCCTCCTGGTCCTGTGCCAAACTGGGCAGGCCCTCATTCTCCTCATCTGGGTGAGAGACAGTACCAAGGCAGGGTTGCCTGCAGTTTGCACCATCAACGTTTCCAGATGTGTGAACAAATTGAAGTGATACATTTAGTGAGCATCTCTTTTTGCAGGTTTCCCTCCAACTCAAAGCCAGCGTGCCAGTGCTAAGCCCTTTACCTGACCTCTGTCTTGACATGGGATCTGACCCCACTCCTTCCAAACAAATGACACCCTGGAGGACCAGAGATGGGTGTTCCTTTCATTCATCAATGACTGCTTACAGAGACATTGCTCATTGATCAGGGTGATGAGAGCCGTGTGCAAGGGGCCTCACACAGACACTTTCCCACTTTTTTTCCATCGCCCTCAAAACTGTACAGACAGACTATTGCCATGGCAACATAGAAAGACGGGGCGGCACAGTGGCGCAATAGTCAGCACTGCTGCCTAAGGCGTTGGGGACCCGGGTTCGATCCCGGCTCTGGGTCACTGTCTGTGTGGAGTTTGCACATTCTCCCCGGTGTCTGCGTGGGTTTCGCCCCCACAACCCAAAGATGTGCAGGTTCGGTGGATTGGCCGTGCTGAATTGCCCCTTAATTGGACAAAAATATAATTGGGTACTCTAAATTTATTTTAAAGAAAGAAAGACTAACCGCATGACACACTGGCTTAGCTCAGTGGGCTAGACAGCTGATTGGTGATGCAGAACAAGGCCAGCAGCGCGGGTTCAGTTCCCGTAACAGCTGAGAATTCTGAATTCGCCCTCTGTGCACCCGAACAGGCGCCGGAGTGTGACGACTGGGGGCTTTTCACAGTAACTTCATTGCAGTGTTAATGTAAGTCTACTTGTGACAATAAAGGTTATTTATTTATTTATGATCCCCTGTCACACATGACCATTCGCCCGGGAGGATGAAGGTTTGCAGTCACGAGTTGGCTGCCCTCTAGCAGCTGTGTCCCTTAGACGCACCAACCTCCTTCCCTCCCTTCACCTTGCCTCTGACAGCAGCCAATGATAAATGGCACAGAATAAACAGCAGCTCCGCACCTTGCTGGGATCTCAATGTTCCGAGACCCATGAGTCAGGAACAAACCTGCTGCACAGCGGCTTCACCAGAGAGAGGAGAGCACAACTGAGCAGCTTTGACATCCAGTTGCCTCATGATAATTAGGGTGTCCCTTTAGTTGGCCACTTTGGCTGGCCTTGAACTCCAGCCACCTGAAAAGCTCCTCCTCCCGTCTCATGGGGCCTCACTGACTGACTAACTGTGTGGCCACGGTCAAATTGAAAAAATGGTGTACGTTACCCTTCAATCTCCCTCCATCACCTGCTACCCTCCAACTTCCCTCCACATCCACCGTAGACTCACCCAATATCACCATTTCTCTCCCCTCTGCCCCTCTGTACTTCTGAACCTCCCCCCATTACCCTGGACCCTTCCAGGGTCCACCTGCACATGTCTTTCCTCCCCTCAGAGGTGACATCTGTTACCATTCCCATGCCCCACCCAGCCTCCTCTCATTATCTGACCCACCTGTCTAATTTCCCTACACCCCTCCCACACCATGACACACCCGATATTTCCTTCACCTACCAGACCTGGACCTGCCACCCTACCACATACCACTCTCCCCCTCAGACTGTGACTATTTCCTTCTCATAGAATCCCTACAGTGCAGAAGGAGGCCATTTGGCCCGTCGGGTCTGCACCGACCCTCTGAAAGAGCACCCTACTGAGACCCAATTGCCCACCCTATCACCGTAGCCCCACCTAGGGGCAATTTAGCATGGCCAATCCACCTATCCTACTTTTCTTTGGACTGTGGGGGGTCTTCTTTGGTGGGGATCGGGTCACCCTTGAATTGTGGGTGGCAGTGGAACCAAAAAAATCCCCTGGTGGGGGGGGGGTTGGAATTTCAATGCGGGAGGGGGGCCCAACCGCAAATCAGTTACGATTCATCTCTGGCGGTAGAATCCTGTCCATGGTCCATGTGGTTTGTGTAGACCCCCCCCCCCCCCGCTGCAACAAACAGTTCCTCAAATAAAGTCATGAACGGCATCCACCGCACGTCAAAGCCCTCTTCTGACCCCCTCGGTCAGTAGGTACTCATTTCTGTCAATTCCCATCAGTCCATTCCATACTTTATAGAACACGGTCAGTCTAATTTCTCCCCTCCTTTGCTTTCGTGATTCCCTTTCCAAATCTTTGATCAAGGATGTGACACTGGTGTATTTCCCACACAGAATCGCACACCATGTGCCTTGATCTTTGCACAATAAGGGGGAGAGGGGAGCAACAGCATAAACGATTGGCACATTTGAAAATGAGGATAATTTTATGAGACAGGAAATACGACTGCAAGAATTTTTATTTGGCACAAGGATAGCACATTCGCACTCTGCAAACTCTGGCTGGTGGAACCAGTGACAAAAGCAGTTGCCTTTCTGGGCCTCTTCTCACTTAAATCCTGATGTGGAAATGCTGGCGTTGGACTGGGGTGAGCACAGTAAGAAGTCTTGCAACACCAGGTTAAAGTCCAACAGGTTTGTTTCGATGTCACTAGCTTTCGGAGCGCTGCTCCTTCCTCAGGTGAATGAGGATTACTGTCATTCCAGTACAGAATGGGAATTAGCAGTCCAGTAACATGTGTAATATGCGGTGAAGTGAGTGCAAGAGCCATTACCATCTTACTCATGCTTCTGATGACGTCTTTTGGAATTTAGATCGTCACTGGGCGTGTCAAGATCTCATGTGCTATGATGTGATCACAGTCACGAGTCTGTTGATGTACGCTGGTGCTCTGGGTGTCAACAGAAACTAGAAAGCCACCTGCTGTCATGATATGCAAACATGCAACCAATGAACACTCAGAATAGGACACGACCAATGGGCAGTCAGGACACTCAGAGGTGGCATCAGCACAAGAATGAATTCCTCATTCATCTGAGGAAGGAGCAGCGCTCCGAAAGCTAGTGACATCGAAACAAACCTGTTGGACTTTAACCTGGTGTTGTAAGACGTGTTACTGCACTTAAATCCTGTCAGTCCACTTCACTAACAGTTCAGCCTCAACTTTTGACAGCAGCATCACGGTGCTGAGGTCCCAGGTTCGATCCCGGCTCTGGGTCACTGTCCGTGTGGAGTTTGCACATTCTCCCAATGTTTGCGTGGGTTTCGCCCGCACAACCCAAAAAGATGGGCAGGGTAGGTGGCTTGGCCACGCTAAATTGCCCCTTAATTGGAAAAAATTAATTGGAGACTCTAAATTTATTTTAAAAAACTTTTGACAGCAGCAGTTCTAAACTTTGTTACGAGATACAGATGTAAACACAGACTATATTATCAAGGAGCACAGCCTTTTTGCTGCTTGTGACGAGGAAGAACATAAAGCCACAAAGTCATGATTTACAGGTTTTCAGCACAAATATTACACAGTGTTCTGGGCTGCTAATGAACTGCTAGTGATGCATTACGCTCAGAACCAAATATTACAGTATGTGGTGGTATGTATTAAGGGTAATACGGTACAACATGAATGCCGAGGAGCCATTGGAGGACAGATGCTGGATCCCGATTGGATCCGCCGCCTACTGGGCTCCACCCAGATAGGCGGGGTATAAGAACCTGGGTTGAATCCCCGCAGCTGCATTCTGTGACTGAGCTGCTGGGGAACGAGTCTGAACAAGTCTGCTCAATAAAGCCTCGATTGAAGTTCTTTACGTCTCGCCTCGTCTGCGATCGATGGTGCTACACAGTATTTGTGGGAAACGTCATCTCTCACCAAAAAGGCCCATTGGGGACAAGCACGCAGTTTTTGCAGGAGCTTTCAACTTTGAGTCTGAAACTGTTACATTATGAACCCAATGACAAGCTTATCCCACTGCTAAGCTGCACTTGGTGAGATCCATTTCAATGGATAGTCTACCCAGTAGTTGATCTGTAAGCGTTGGCCAATGTACTGACAGTGGCAGCTCCCCTCCTCCATCACGTCAGGCTGTTAGAACTCATGAACAAGTCAATATAAATGTATGTAACCAGCAGAGACAAAGCAGGTGTTGTGTTATGCTGCTTCGGATAACACAGGCTGCTACTTGATGCAGTCTTAACTAAAGGATGCTCCAGACTCTGAATTGAGTTCAACGTGTTTATTGAACTATTAACACAGTTCTCAAATGAGTTCGGCTCTCTGCTAATCTAACTGCAGTAACTCAGTCTAACTGTACCAGCTTGCTCTAAGCCACGTGCTGGGGGTGTGATGCTGCTGATCAAGCCTGTCTAACTCTCTAGATGTCTCTCTGTGGAAAGAGGCAGGGTGTGAGTGCCTCATCCCTTTTATCGTGTTTATGTCATGCCCCCTTGTGCTGATGCCACCTCTGAGTGTCCTGACTGCCCATTGGTCGTGTCCTATTCTGAGTGTTCATTGGTTGCATGTTTGCATATCATGACAGCAGGTGGCTTTCTAGTTTCTGTTTACACCCAGAGCACCAGCGTACATCAACAGACTTGTGACTGTGATCACATCATAGCACATGAGATCTTGACATGCCCAGTGACGATCTAAATCCCAAAAGACGTCATCAGAAGCATGAGTAAGATGGTAATGGCTCTTGCACTCACTTCACCGCATATTACACAACATGTTACTGGACTGCTAATCAGGAGAACCAGGGCAATGCCGTGAGAACCTGGTTTTGAATCACACCATGGCGGATGTTGGAATTTGAATTCAATAAAGACCTGGGATAGAAGTCTGACGATATCCATGAAACCATTGTTTTTTTTAAATAAATTCATAGAGTACCCAATTATTTTTTTCCCAATTAAGGGGCAATTTAACATGGCCAATCCACTTCCCCTGCACATCTTTTGGGTTGTGGGGGTGAGACCCACGCAGACATGGTGGAAATGTGCAAACTCCACATGGACAGTGACCCTGGGCCGGGATCGAACCCGGCTCCTCGGTGCCGTGAGGCAGCAATGCTAACCACTGTGCCACCATGCTTCCCCAACCATGAAACCATGATTGATTGTTGTAAAACCCATCTGGTTGTGGATCCAGCCAGGGATCAGGCTATTGGTAATGAGGAAGGTTTAATAAACAATCTCAGGGTAAAAGATCCCCGAGGGAGCAGTGACCATAACATGGTAGAATTTAGCATCCAATTTGAGAGTGAGAAACTTGGGTCATAAACAGCTATGCTACCCTTAATTAAGAGCAATTATAAAGGAATGAGGGCAGAGTTGGCTAGACTGGACTGGGAAAGGAGTTTAGCAAGAAAGATGAATGATCAGCAATGGCAGACATTTCTGAAAATAGTACATGACTCACAACAAAAATATATCACAGTGAGGAAGAAGGATTCTAGGAAGGGGATAAATAAACCATGGTTAACCAAGGAAGTGAAGGATAGTATTAAACAGCACGGTAGCATTGTGGATAGCACAATTACTTCACAGCTCCAGGGTCCCAGGTTCGATTCCGGCTTGGGTCACTGTCTGTGCGGAGTCTGCACATCCTCCCCATGTGTGCGTGGGTTTCCGCGAGGTGCTCCGGTTTCCTCCCACAGTCCAAAGATGTGCAGGTTAGGTGGATTGGCCATGATAAATTGCCCTTAGTGTCCAAAATTGCCCTTAGTGTTGGGTGGGGTTACTGGGTTATGGGGATAGGGTGGAGGTGTAGACCTTGGGTAGGGTGCTCTTTCCAAGAGCCGGTGCAGACTCGATGGGCCAAATGGCCTCCTTCTGCACTGTAAATTCTATGATGAAAACATGTAGGGTGCGATTGAACGCCAATGCTTTGCCTGAATAACAGCGCGCCATGGTGCAACCTGGCTGATAGAAGTCGGGAGACCCCGTTCCCAGGATCTTCCTGGTTTGCATCGCCTCGTGTGACGATGCGATGTAAATCAAGCTCATTGTGGGCAGGATTACTTTCTGGCAAACCTGCATATAAGTACGAGACAGCTAGTCTCACTGTAATATGCAGTTGCATGAGGCACCTGAGGCATTGGGATTTATCTGCTCCGACTCAGAGACCTTGGATGAGTGCCGTTCAGTACTGGTCGCCACAAATGGTACCAGACAGCATGGCACTCCTGGAGGTTTCCCAGCGGATCAGCGACTCCCAGGTGCATGCCCTTTGGGCAGGGTGGCATCCTGGCAGTGCTGGTGCCACCTAGGCACCCTGACACCCTGGCAGTGCCACCTGGGAACCCCTCAGTGCGGAAAATAGGCTATGTGTGGCCACGGATGCACATTCCCTGCTGAGGCCCCCTAACTAACCTGAGTGGCATTGGTAGTGTTGTGTGTCTTGGGGCTGTGAGCACCAGGAAATACATGGCTAAACATCCTCATTATGGGACTGTGTCCCCATTTAGTTAAATCACTCCCATAATGTGTCAAAGATTAGTGGTAAGCCAGAGGAATGGAAAAGTTTTAAAAATCAACAAAAGATTACCCAAAAAAAACAAACTATGAGGGTAAACAAGCAAGCAATATAAAAATGGACAGCAAGAGTTAAAAATATATATATAAATATATAGAGGTCAAAGTGAACACAGGTCCCTTAGAGAATGAGACTGGAGATATAAAAATGGGGAACCAGGAAAAGTTAAATGAATATTTTCCATCAATCTTCACAGTGGAAGACACTAATAACATTCCAAAAATACAAAATAATCAAGAGGCAGAAAGGGGGAGGAAATAAATACAGTAACAATCACTAAGGAAACAGTGCTGGAGAAACTATTGAGGCTAAAGGCCGATAAGTCCCCTGGACCTGATGGGTTACATCCCAAGATAGTAAAGGAAGTAGCTACAGAGATAATAATAATAATCTTTATTGTCACAAGTAGGCTTACATCAACACTGCAACGAAGCCACCGCCAAAATCCCCTAGTCGCCATATTCTGGCGCCCGTTCGGGTACACGGTGGGAGAATTCAGAATGTCCAAATTACCTAACAGCACGTCTTTCTGGACTTGTGGGAGGAATCCTGATCATCCAGAGGAAACCCACGCAGACACGGGGAGAACGTGCAGACTCTGCACAGACAGTGGCCCGAGCCAGGAATCGAACCTGGGACCCTGGCGCTGTGACGCAACAGTGCTAACCACTGTGATAGTGGATAGACTGCTAGTAATCTTCCAAGAATCCTTAAATTCTGGAAAAGTCCCAAAGGATTGGAAAACTGCCAATGTAACACCATCATTCAAAAAAGGAGGGAGATGAAAAAAACAATTAACCATAGGCTTGTTAGCTTAACTTCTGTCATTGAGAAAATGTTGCAGTCCATTATAAAGAATGTAAAAGCAGAGCATTTACAGATGCACAACATAATCAAGCAGAGTCAGAATGGCTTCATGAAAGGGAACTCATGCCTGACAAATTTATTAGAATTCTTTGAGAATGGAATGAGCAGGATAGATGAAGGGGAACCAGATGTAATATTCTTGGATTTCCAAAGAGCGTTCGATTAGGTACCACACAAAAGGCTACTTAATAAGATAAGATCCCATGGTGTTGGGGATAGTATATTAGCATGGATAGAGGATTGGCTAACTGATAGAAGACAGAGAATTGGGAACAGAGGGGCATTTTCAGGATGGCAACCTGTAACTATTGGAATGCCACAGTGACCCGTGCTGGGGCCACAATTCTTTACAATATATATTAATGACTTGGATGAATACTGAATGCACTATAGTCAAGTTTGCAGATGACACAAAATTAGATGGGAAGGCAAGAGGTGAGGATGCCTACATAATGAGTTAGACAGGTTAGATGAGTGGGCAAAAACTTGGCAGAGGGAATATAATGTAGGAAAATGTGAAGTTATGAACTTTGGTAGGAAGAATAAAGGTGCTGAATATTATTTAAATGGAGAAAGACTGCAGAAAACTGCAGCACAGAGAGATTTGGGGGACCTCCTGCCTAAATCACAAAAAGCTAGCATGCAAGTTCAACAGGTAATTGGGAAGACAAATGGAATGTTGGTCTAATTTCAAAGGGAATGGAGCATAAAAATAGGGAAATTCTGTTAAAACTATGCAAAGCACTAGTTAGACTGCACTCGGAATACTGTGACAGTTTTGGTCCCCTTATCTAAGGAAAGATGTATTGGCATTGGAGGCAGTCCAGAGAAGGTTCACTAAATTGATCCTGGGTCTGGAGGGATTTTCTTATGAGAAGAGGTTGAGTACATTGGGCCTATACTCATTGGAGTTTAGAAGAATGAGCGGTGACGTATTGAGACAACTATGATTCTCAGGGAGCTTGACAGGCTAGATGCTGAGAGGATGTTTCCTCTAGGAGCAGAGAGCCTCTCAGAGTAAGGAGTCATCAATTTAAGACAGAGATGAGGAGGAATTTCTTCTCTCAGAGGGTAGTGCATCTGCGGAATCTTTACTGCAGAGAGCTGTAAAGACTGGGTCGTTAAGTATATTCAAGGTTGAGACAGACAGATATTAAATCAGTAAGTGAATAAAGGCTGTGAAGGGGAGTTGAGGATTATATCAGAGCAGCGATGATCTCAATGAATGGCGGAGCAGACTCGATGGGCCTACTCCTGCTCCTATGATTTATGGTTCACTAATCTCCTTTAGGGAAGGAAATTTACCATCCTTACCTGGACTGGCTGACAGCAATGTGGCTGACTCGTAACTTGATCTCTGAAATGGTCTAGCAAGCCATTCTGTTCAAGGGCAATTAGGGATGGGCAATAAAAGCTGGCCTGGCCAGCGATGCCCACATCCCATGGATGAATAGGGGGAAAATAAATTACTAAACCAGGGAGCTCAAGCACAGTAACCGTAATAATAATAACCTTGATTGTTACAAGTAGGCTTACATTGCATTGAAGTTACTGTGAAAAGCACCTACACATACTACAATGAGGCAAAGGGAGCCTGAAAACATTTAATCTAAATCAATATTATCCATTGCTTCTCGGCCTTTTGGCTAAGATTGAGCATTAGATCAAGCCCAAGGTGAGGTGTAATGCTTTTGCCCAAGATGAGGCCTTTTCTGGTCAGCTTGGATCTTGTATGTCTTTCTTTTGGGGACCAGGAATTGGCTTCAATTTGAAATTGAATAGGGTTTTAGAGCAAGCAATGAGATGGATTAAGGGTTTGCCCTGTCCACTATGAGAGCATTGGCTCTGTAACTTTAAGGATGGGATAAAAAAATTAAATTTTTAAAAATTCATATTATCCAAATGATCACAAATGAACATTAGATTTTAGGCAATTATTTTGAGTGTCATGTTTCTAAATGAGAAATAATGATGTCACTTTCGGACGTGTATAGTTGAAACCCTCGGTCAGTCAAGAAATTGGTCTAAATTGCATGTATAACACACTTTTTGTGTCCTCTGGCGATTCTAAAGTACTTTATAGCTAATTAATTATATTGGAAATGTGTTCCTTGTTATTTTGTAAGGTAACATGGTATCCAATTTGTGCACAGCAATGAGATCAATGAGCAGACAATACTTTGGCGATGCGGTTTGAGGAATAAATGTTGGCCAGAATTTCAAATGCCTGTTCTTTTTCATACTTGTTCTCAAATATTTATGTCCATTTGAGAAGTTTAACTTTGCAGCCAAAAGTCATCACGCCTAACAATGCAACAACGTTTCCCTTCTTCATCTCTTGCCCACCTTCTCCGCTGTACTGTGATGAAGTGCCACCCGAGGATATATGTTCAAATCATAGAGAAAAACTAAAATCCACAAACTTTGGACTCAAAGATATGAATGTCAGTTATAAGACTCTACATTGTCAACTGGAGGTCTTGTGGTGCAGTGGGTAGCATCCCTGCCTCTGAGCCAGAAGGACGTGACGGTCAAGGAAGGTGCGTTCATAACACGGTCAAACAGGTTGAGTACATCGACCTGCAAATCCTTTCAACAAGACAATGGCTGGCGGTAAGAGTGGGAATGACTCCCGGTCAGCCACACTTGATGCAGAGCGGCTTTCCCACAAGTTATAAACTCCTGGCAACAGACCTGTGACCTGTTCCGGGAATTACAAAACAGACGAAAGTGCACCACTAGGTGCGGGAAGAGAATTGGATATCGGACTTCGCCCATTTTGAAGTTCTCAATGCGGTAATGACTGTGTATCCATTTTATTTGTCACAATTGGCAACAGGATAATGTTTATCCTCAAGATAGGTAGGACATCAAGGTGCCGGGATGGTGGGTAGGAGATAGGGTAGAGTGGGTTAGACTGGAGGAAGAATCTTGTAAGGGGTATAGTTTGAGGGCTATGGTGACAGCAGCATTGCCAATGGCTCCAAGTAGGTATCCAGGGAGTCTGGTGGTGCAATCCGCGGTGAAGATATGGAACCAGTTGAGGTTGGGGACATAAGGGGGTTAAAATGGGGAAGGCGAGATGTGGTGGGGGGTTGGTGTCAGGGAAGCAGACGGGATGTGGTTGTTTATTAAGTTGTTATGTTCTGATTTTTTTGTGTATAGGTGAAAATGCCTTGAATAAAATATTTTCTAAAAAAAAAGAAATAGGAACAGGAGTAGACCATTCTGCCCCTTCGTCCTGCTCCACCATCCAAAAGGATCATGGCTGATCTGATATTCCTCATGTCCCTTTCCTGCCATTTCCCGTAACCCTTCATTTCCTCATTGATCAAGAATCTATCTATCTCAGCCTTAAATATACACACCTCTGCCCCACAGATGCTCCGCCCCCGATGGACCGACTTGGGGCAGCACGGTAGCATTGTGGATAGCACAATTGCTTCACAGCTCCAGGGTTCCAGGTTCGATTCCGGCTTGGGTTACTGTCTGTGCAGAGTCTGCACATCCTCCCCGTGTGTGCGTGGGTTTCCTCCGGGTGCTCCGGTTTCCTCCCACAGTCCAAAGATGTGCAGGTTAGGTGGATTGACCATGATAAATTGCCCTTCGTGTCCAAAATTGCCCATAGTGTTGGGTGGGGTTACTGGGTTATGGGGATGGGGTGGAGGTGTTGACCTTGAGTAGGGTGCGCTTTCCAAGAGCCGGTGCAGACTCGATGGGCCGAATGGCCTCCTTCTGCACTGTAAATTCTATGGCCAAATTCTATGGACTTCCCAACAGCGGGGGACATGTGTGCTCTGAGTTTTTGTCAACCTCGCGTGGCGGCTGCAGACTGTGTCCCGTGCCGCCACGGTCGGTGGGGGTGGGGGGGGGGGGGGGTGGTCGTTCTGCTGGCCGGGTGGGCTTCAGCAGGGACTGATGGGGGGTGGTCATGGGGTGGCGAGCGGGGTTACAGGTTGTTGCCGTGCACATGCGCAGCCACGGACCTGGCAATTCTTGGGCCGTTTCTGTCAGGAGCGGCGGGGATTTTACTGGACACGGCTATTCGCCCCCCACCGGACGGAGCATCCGTGCGGGGGCGGCGCTGACTTTTTGGTCGTAAGATTAGACACATGCTCCTGACATAGCCTCAAAATTGGACAATCCAGCCCATAGTCTCCTGCCCAATATCTTTCCTTAAATAAGGGGACCAAAACTGCTCACAGTACTCCAGCCGTGTTCTCCCCAGTAGCTTTTACAGTTGCAGCAAGACTTCCCTACTCTTACATTCCAACCCCCTTGGAATAAGGGCCAATGTTCCATTAACCTTCCTCATTACCTGTGGTATCAGTGTGCTAGCTTTCTGTGTTTTGTGCACAAGTACCCCCAAGTCCCTTTGTGTTGCAGCTTTCTGAAGTTTTCCTGCTCTTCTGTTCTCCCTTCCAAAATGAACAACTTCATGTTTTCCCATGTTATGCTGTATTTGCCAACTTTTTACCCACTTACTTAACCTGTAAATATCACTTTGCAAACTGTCTATATCCCTCTCGCAACTTGCCTTTCACCTATTTTTGTGTTGTCTGCAAATTCTGCTACTGTACATTTCTTCCTTCCTCCAAGTCATTAATAAATATTGTAAACAGTTGTAGTCCCAGCACTGATCCCTGTGGAACCCCACTTGTTACAGGTCATCAACCTGGAAAATAGTCCCTTATCCCCACTCGCCATTTCCTGCCAGTTGGCCAATTCTCTGTCCATACCTCTAACACCATGGGCAATTATTTTATGACTTAACATTTAGCGAGGTACCTTGTCAAACGCCTTCTGGAAGTCAAAATATAAAACATCTACTAGTTCCCCTCTATCTACTCTGATGTGGAGATGCCGGCGTTGGACTGGGGTGAGCACAGTACGAAGTCTTACAACACCAGGTTAAAGTCCAACAGGTTTGTTTCGATGTCACTAGCTTTCGGAGCGCTGCTCCTTCACCTGAGGAAGGAGCAGCGCTCCGAAAGCTAGTGACATCGAAACAAACCTGTTGGACTTTAACCTGGTGTTGTAAGACTTCGTACTCTATCTACTCTGGTTGAGACTTGTTCAAAAAACTCTAATAATTAAGTCAGACATGACTTCGCTTGTGGTTTTGATAGGATTTAATTTCTCCCCCATATTCTTTACTATTATTGGGATGCTCAAAGTATCTTCCACCATAAAGATTGATCCAAATTATCTGTTTAACTCCTCTCCAGTTCCATGTTCCCCATAACTATCTCCCCAGATTCACTTTTAAGGAATCTATGTTCACTTTGGCTCTCTCTTCCTTTTTGTATGTTTAAAGAAGCCCTTATTCTCAGTTTTTATATTCCTCGTTAGTTTGCCCTCGTCGTTTATTTTCTCCCTTTTTATTATCTTTTTAGTCCTCCTTTGTTGGATTCTGAATTTATCCCATCTTTAGGGATCCAAATTTCAGACAGTCAGTTTTGCTTCATCTTATGATTTTCAAGAACCGTAACTCTTCACTTGTTTCATTATAACATTATGGACGGAAAGAGGGACACCTACCTTTTCAACGCCGGAGCTTTCAGCGATCCCCTCTCCCTGCTGTCCCGTCGGCCGAGGGGCAACCGGCAGACACTGTTATTGTCATTCCAAGCCAGAATGGCCTGGTACTCCAGGTCTGGCAGCCTGGACAACCTCTCAGCTGCGCCCACCTTTCTCTCCCGCCCGCTCCACTCCTCTCCACCCACCGCAAACCTGCTCTTACCACTGAAGCCCGTGGTTTCTGCCGTCAGGGCCACCTTCTCCAATGCTGGTACCATCTTCTGCCATTAGATTTAGTCCAGTTACTCCGAAACCAGGCAGCTGGTGAATGTAGTCTTATTGACATTTATATTTCTTTTACCTTTATACATTTGTTATGTTTTTTTAATTGTTTCCTTTAATAATGTGCGGTATTTCAACTAACAGTGTAAGGCTTTAATGTTTATTTCTCCTGAGGTGAAATGTGCAGAAAAATCTAACTGCAAGATTTTTTACATTAGTTGTGAAGGGAAAATCTGATTCATTTAACATTCCCCGTGTCTGCGTGGGTTTCCTCCCACAGTTCAAAGATGTGCAGGCTAGGTGGCTTGGCCAAGCTAAATTGCCCTTTAGTGTCCGAGGATGTACAGGTTAGGTGGGGTTATGGGGATAGGGTGGGGGAATGGGCCTAGGTGGGGTACTCTTTCAGATGGTCAGTGTAGAAATTATATCGTTCTAACATCATACTTTTCAGTAATATAAACTAAAACATTAAGTGGGGAGTTACTGTGCTGTTTGTCTCCCAGCATCTGAAGCTCCATTTATATGAAGCAACTGGTGCATAGTGTCCAAAACAATCAATATTAGTCAAATCCAGAAAAATTGCAATCTGGAGATAACTTCATCCCTATTTCACAATGGATATTTTCACTGTAATTTTGTGGGGTAGAGGTTTCAGCCGCACCACTGGAATTGCGACAGAATACCTGCCCAATACCTCATCAATCAAGCTGCATCCTAAATTCTGTAGCAACAATGTATGTAATTAACAAAGCCAGAACACATGATTTTCTAGTTTCTGTTGAAACTCAGAGCACCACTGCACATTCACAGACTCATATACATGATCACATCATAGTAGACGAGGTTTGGACATGCCCAGTGACAATGCAAAGGAAATAGCACCAGAACTATGAGTAACGTGGTCATGGGCATTGCACCTCACTCTTTGTATGCCTCACACAGAGGGTGGGGGTGGGTGGGCGGTGCTGGGGGGGGGGGGGGGGGGGGGGGGTCGTTCTGCTGGCCGGGTGGGGATTGGTAGCAGTAAAACCTGATGATATTTATCTTCCAGTTATCCGTTTTCTCTGTAGGGATAGCAATTTGTCCTTCTGGAATTGAATTCTTTTCAACACTTCAACAACAGGCCTCTCTGAATACCCACAGTGCAAACCATACCTGCTCTCAGCATCCATAGGTACCATGGAGCATTTCTACAGAACGTTCCCAAGATTTAATCATGACTAAGTGATGGACATGTTTCGCGACGGTGCGCCATTCTATCTTCCCGCTGATTGTCAGTAGGATTTCCCATTGTAACCACCCCACGGCGCTCGGAACCCGCTGGTGGGGGTGCACTGCCAGCGGGAAAAGTGAATCGCAACAACCGGAGAAACCTGGCCAACATCTATTTCTACAGGACCTTCTTAAAGTGTGTGGAAACCTGGCACACTTATGTTCTTCATCAGATACCCAACCTCATCGCACTCAGAATTCTTCCGACTTGCACAATTTTTCTCCAATTTGTATCATGTAATTATAATTTAACCCTGTAGATATTCATGTGATATCATGAAACAGCTGAAGGCACTGGATACTGCAAAGGCTATGGGCCCTGGCAGCATTCTGGCAATTGTAGACTTGTGCTCGAGAAGTAGCCATGCCCCAGTTCCAGTATGGCTACAACACCGGCATCTACCCGGCAACGTGGAAACTTTTCCAGATGTGTCCTGTTCACAAAAGGCAGGATAAATCCAACCCTTCCAGTTACTGTCCCATCTCCTCTTGATAAGCAACAAAGTGATGGTGACATCGACAGTGCTAGCATGTGGCGGTTACACATCAATAACCTGCTCACTCAAGCACAGTTTGGTTTCCACTAGAGCCACTCAGGTCCTGATCTCCTTACAGCCTTGATCCAAACACGGGGCAGCACGGTAGCACAAGTGGATAGCACTGTGGCTTCACAGAACCAGGGTCCCAGGTTCGATTCCCCGCTGGGTCACTGTCTGTGCGGAGTCTGCACGTTCTCATCGTCTCTGCATGGGTTTCCTCCGGATGCTCCGGTTTCCTCCCACAGTCCAAAGACATGCAGGTTAGGTGGATTGGCCATGAGAAATTGCCCTTAGTGACCAAAAAGGTTAGGAGGGTTATTGGGTTACGGGGATAGGGGGGGGAAGTGAGGGCTGAAGTGGGTCGGTGCAGACTCGATGGGCTGAATAGCCTCCTTCTGCACTGTATGTTCTATGGACAAAGCAGCTGAATTACAGATGTGAGGTGAGAGTGGTTGCCCATGACATCAAGGCAGAGTGTGTTATCATGGAGCCCCAGGAAAACTGAAGACTGTGGAAATTGTGGAGGACAATTTTCCACTGATTGTGGAGTCATAAACCAGCAACTCGCCAAGACCCCTTCAACAACACCTTCCACCCACTATGTCTACCACCTAGAAGGACTAGGGCAGCAGATGCATGGGAACACCATCGCCTGCAAGTAGTCTTTCTTCCAAGCAAGACAACATTCTGATTTGAAATGTTCCTTCACTGTCACTGTGTTCTGTGTGAGTACCTGCACCCGATGGACTGCAGTGGTTCAAGATGGTAGCTCACCGTTATCATCTCGAGGGTGTTCAGGGATGGGTAACAAATGCTGCCCTTGCTCGCATCGTCCATGGAAGAGTAATGAAAAAAAGTAATATTATGGAGATTTTAAAACATTAAGGACAATAATTACTTTTCCCATTAATAGAGGGCAGCTCACCAAACCATTTTGCAGCTTCACTAAAGTAATTTGAGCCAGGCTATTCAACCTTTTTCTTCCAGATACATTACTAAAGTCACCAATGTGATTACAAATAATGCAGTTCAGATACCATTTAATCACATGGAGATCAAACCTATTTCCTGCAGGAGCAATGTTGCAAAAAGGAAATTGGAAGGCAGTACATACAAACAAACATGATTTTAGCCTGTAGGTGCTATAGGCAGCTATTTGCTATTTCAAGGGCTTATTACTTGGTTGGACAGTTGGTTCATGATGCAGAGCGAGGCCAACTGCGCAGGTTCAATCCCCGCACTGGCTGAGGTTATTCATGAAGGCCCTGCCTTCTCAATCTTGCTCCTCGCCCGAGGTGCGGTGATCCGCAGGTTAAACCACCACCAGGTCAGGTCTCCCCTCAAAGGGGAAAGCAGCCTATGGTCATTTGGGACGATGGTGACTTTACTCTTACTCCTCTACAATAACCAAACTTGCCCCCCCCCCCCCCCTCCTCTCTCTCTCTCTCCAGTATTCACAGTTCGTGCCCCAGTTGGCAGCCTTTTGGATGAATGTAGATTTTCCACTCTTCCAATGGTTTCCTTTCATCACAAGGATTCAAAATTAGATGAAACAATTAATGATAAATGGTGGAAAAGATTGGTAATGAACTGCTCAAACCCTTGAAACTGTCCCAGAACATCATAATTTGTTGTCTGACCTCAAGTACTTGTCTGTTGTTGCGAGGTTTTCAGAAATGGGATGGATAGAAATTGATGGCACAAATTGGAGTTTGCATTTGTGTTGAGCGAGAATCCGGCTGATCAAGGACCCTCACATTACCTGCCCTAAATTTATATTGACACCAGTTAGAAATGTCTTAAAACATTTCATGAAATTCCTTTGTCTGATATTTTAAAAAGAGTGCTGAGGAGTTTATTTTAAATGGTGTATTTGCCTTGTTAGAACAGCAGACAGTGTAATTACAGACATGACATTCATGCATCTGTGCTGATATCGCACAGTGAAATTTCAATACACAAAGGGGTAAACCTTCCAGTGATTATTTGAGTGGAAAGATCAGTGCTGTACAGAATGAGAATCCCCTTTGTGCTTGTGAGCTTTACACTAACAGTACATTTGCACAAAAAGGAACACTTTTACAATGATGCTGCAGTAGTAGTGTAAACACAACTCCAAACCAGAACGAGAGCCTGACTGACTGTGTAACATCACCTGAAAGAGGGGGGGTCACATCCCGCACTTTGGAGTCAGTTCAGGCCTTGTTTCACACCCGAGCTACCCTCCAAATTCAGCAGTAATGCAAAGTGACTAGGGCTTCAAACTAATGTTAAACCTGTGGAACGTGAACATATTCCAGATAACCGAGTCAACTTGGCAGTGAAGCTAATTGAAAGATGTGGCAATTTGAATAAAGCAATGTAGATATCTCAGCAAAGTGACAACAGGGAACTAAAACAAAAAATCAAATTGTCAGATTGTTTTGTAATAAATGACTTTGAATTAAAAGGAACAGACTGTACAAATACGAACAAGAGGAATTTAACCCTCCCAAAAGTTCAAACTTGATTAATGCGAAGATCGATTGGCTGCTGCGAGTGAGGACTGAAGAAATGGAATTTCGCCTTTGACTGACCTGCTGTTAAATCGACCCCGAGCCGAGTGCACAACAGAAAGGACACGACTCTCAAACTGAATACCTGCCATTTGAGAGCCATTTCATTCCCATTTGGACTAATTTGGATTGGCAGTGCCTCCAGATTAAGTTGAAGAGAAAGCTTTCAATGTGGAGCAAGTTTTTTGCAATGACAGAAATTCAGGCACTGTGGTAGCTCTGCAGAACTCAAACAATAACAGTTGGGCAATGGAGGAACTTTGAAGTGCACCTTGCTTGTGATCAAGAGAGGGAGGAGGGTGGTTTGACTCATGTGCAGCGCAAGTTCAAGGGAACCGACGTCACAAAGCCATGGCAAGACTCGACTTGTGAGGTTACTGCGATTTTCTGAAATTGATTCTAAAAACCCCAAATTTAATAAAGATACTTTGCCACAGTGACCTGAAGCTGTGCTTGAGGGTTTATCTCCTGTAACATATTTGAGAGTAGATTTCCACAGTAATCCAAAAGGATGCCAACTGAAGCACAAACTGTGAAAGCTGGGGTGGGAGTAGAGGATGAGACTAGTTTGACAAGCGGAAACATTAGGCAGGATTTTCCATTCCCCCCCCCACCCCCCCGGTGGGTGTGCTTTACAGTGGAAGAGATGGCCTGCCATTGGCTAGCAGCAGGATCTTCCAGTCCCGCCAGGGTCAGGGGGTTTTCCCCATTGTTCTCACCCTCCGCCGCCGGGGAACCTATGGCAAGGGGTCACCCTCGGTGAGACTGGAAGATTACAAGCCCCGTCACAGCGGGTGCTAGGCCAGAAAGTGCAGTGAGCCATTCAAATGTCCATTGACTTCAGCAAGACTGGAAAAACCCCATCGGCGGGAGGGGCTGGAAAATCCCTCTCAGAAACCTGTTCATCAGGGGATGGTTTATGATCTCACTTCAGTTACCACAAAATATAATACATAGATACATACATAGACTCTCCCCATTGGGCAAAACCCCTCCATATACCCAGGAAAGCCTTTTACGCTGCTGTTTGAATGGTCCCTATTTAGCGCACATTGAATGGGCAGGTGGAAGGCACAGGTGCCCTCATCTGCAAGCCTTGCTTATTGAAAGGGCTTGCAGTCCCATTCATTTAGCTCCTTTTAAAATGTGCTCCAATTTAACAGAGCAAATCAAACAAGTAGACATGCTGTGTATACACGCTCTGTTTTCCCAGTGCAAGTGCCGACAGGTGACTGTTTTGTAAGCTCATAATGAGTGATTACCATGGAATGTATGTGTAGATGAGTTGTCATGCACCGTGGCTAATCACATTGTGTTAAAGGGGATATTCAAGCATGTGACGAATAATAAATACCTGGGATGCAAATCTAAGTTAGACGTCCTGCATAGATTGGAGGTGGAGAGGGGTTGGTGTGGAAGGCCAATCAGGGTTGGTCCTCCCAGTTACATCTCAGTGGCTACTGTTGGGAAGCTAGACTGTGTGACTAGAAACAGGCTCAACTGCGATGCTCCTGACATCCAACCAGGTTGCCGAATCCCAGTGTTCAGGCTCACACAGGCTCAAGAACTGGTGATGCAAATGGAACCCATATCCCAGCCTAAGTAGCACACCTGGCCACAAGAGGAGAAGGTTTCCAACTCGAATAAGAAAAAGAGGTTTAACGCACTTCTAGTTATTTATTATTAAAAAAAAGAGAAAGTACTGCATATACTCAACTATTTGTTATTTTATTGAAGATGTATTTTGTTTTAATTCAACGATAGCTTTTTGCTATCATGCAGTTTACAGTTAATCATCAGTGTGATGATGCTAAATATGTACTTCTGGTCCAAGGATCAATTGCCCAGAAAACACCTGTACATCGCAGGAACTATTATAGTCTTACAAGAATTATTTAATGGTTCTCCAATTGGTAACACAGATCATACGTGATGTATAAAATAACAGTTATTTATTGTAAATTTGCAAATACTGAAGCAGTGGGAGCTTGACTGACAGCACTCAGTCTAATACCAGACCTCCTTCAGCAATGGCGCTTGCTGTCAGCTCTGTCTCACCATGTGCCCTTGAGGAGAATGACAAGGTGGTTCGATACTCAGCTCAAGTGCATCATGAAATGATCACACAATTTCATCCCAGAGGAGCAAGTCTAGAGAAGACTGTCACAGGAAGCTTAGGTTACATGTAAGGTCACCTTTGATTTTTTTTTTCCCCTTCAGTTACAGTTGTGCTGCAGATGTACCCATGGGCAAATTATAAGAATGTAGCTATTTTAGCCAGGAATTGCCCATAGGCTAACTCTGACAAATAATGCACCGGCCACTTAGAGGTTTGTCTTCAAAGAGGGTCTTTCATAAACGCCAGTTGCTGATGCAAATCCAATCTTTAACCCCAGAAATTTGAAGTGTCTCTCAAAGTGTTGGACGAGGGGGCAAAGTCATCAATCCACAGATCAGCTAAGCTAATTTAGCAATGCAATACATTCATAGGTACTTCAGCAGTCCGAATTGTGACGGTGAGCATTTGTGCCACAACTAGGATTACCTGTTCGACTGACGTCTCCAGAATGGAATGTTTCGCTGCTAATATATATTTTCTTTATAAATTTTGAGTACCCAATTTTTTTTTTCCAATTAAGGGGCAATTTAGCGTGGCCAATCGACCTAAACTGCACACCTTTGGGTTGTGGGGGTGAAACCCATGCAGACACGGAGAGAATGTGCAAACTCCAAACAGCCAGTGACCCGGGGCTGGGATTGAACCTGGGTCCTCAAGGATTTAGACATCAGTGCTAACCACTGCGCCACCATGCTGCCCCCCCCCCTCCCCCTCAGCTGCTAATATTGTTAGCGTGATGCACAGCTACAGAAAACCTACCCCGATTTCTACACATTTGGAAAGAAAACTAATCTAAAAAGAAATGTTTAGTACTTTATTTTTGTAAAGGAGTGCTTCTGGGCCTTTCTTTAGGAAACACCAGGAATTGTGTAGTGTCATTTGACCGTACCTCAGTATCGGCTAGTACAGGAGCAGCTGCAAACCCAACATTACTGGGTGATGGAAGGCACAGTTGCACCAGAGGAAATGTTTAGTTCTTTTTGTAAGTTCTTAATCATTAAGAGGAATGTGAAGTCTCCTAATGAATTATAATGATAAGTATGCAAAAAAGATTTTATTCGAGTCCAGGAAAGTTCAATAGAAATTATGGCGTAATGCTATAATTCTGAAGATAATGAGTTGGGATATTATATTTGCCGTGTTTTTGTTAGAGTCCAATAGAATTTGTTTTAGAAGGCAATACCCAAGCTGACTGTCATACATTTTTACTACACAACACAAAAACTATCACTGCCATCAATCGTTCCCACAGTCCCTGTAGAAATCCAGCTCTGAACACAAACAAACAGCCCACATCTCCCTTAGCAACACAGTTTCACAAACATTCAAACACTTGGTTAGTCTTCCTCTTCATTAGTTCCTTTCCACAAGAAGCCAACACAGCAACAGTCAATCTGCAAGCCTCATAAATAAGCAAAAGCTCTCTGGATTCAGAAATAGCCAGTTTTGAGGCCTAGGTTGAAGGAAAAGCCTTGGATACCGACCTTGGACTAGGCAACAATCCTGTTGCTTCTGTGCCAGTTACTGTACAAAATGCACAATAAATACAAATAATTATAAGTCCGTTCTTCACATTATTGAGCAACTTTTAGCACGGTCCTTTCTGATCTCGGGGTCATCCAGTATCTCTGTCCTCCCGGGCATTTGTGACACCCTCTTTAGTCCTCGCTTGGAATTGCTGCGTTTCAGATTTTTTTGCATCTTATTTACAGAAGCCAGGGTCGTAACGTGAAACACATCACGGACACTGTTCTCAGAAACTTTCGATGAACATTCCACATAGGCCGTTGCTCCTATTTGCCGAGCCACTGTACTGCCCTGCAAAAAAAAAAAATGAGGGGGGGGGGGGGGGGAAAGAATGCCATAATGTCAACCTTCACTCCGTAAAGAAAAGCATGAAATGTGTGCTTCACATTTAATTAACCTTCATCCATTATGTTGTCCAACACAAGTAATTTGAGCACAGCATGAAATGGCATCCAAGCAGTATTAATTCAAGAGCATGTCAAAATAGCTGAAATAAAGCTTAGGTTTGCTATGTTTTAAATGCTGCTTTCGGAATTGGATGACCTTTGTGTTTTTCTTTAAGAGAACAGAAGCTCACTTGTGAGAAACGCATTACGGTGAAAATCTAGGTTAATTCAAGCTTGGTCTTTCCCTCCCAGAGTCCCATCACTCTCGCTTTGCCTTCCCCACCATAAGGAGTGCAGAGGATCCCATTCAACTTTCATACAGGACTGTAATTCCATGCTCTTGGGTGGGGTGAGATAAAGGCTTTCTGTGAGGGTGAGCACCCAATTAAAGGCTCCAAACAGAATCATTGCCTTTTCCGCTCGATTGAGCAAACTTTTTAATGACCGCGTTTCAACTGAACAATTGAAAAGAATGAACGTTTATACATGGGAATTAGTCAGCTTGTCAACCGATTACAGTGCAGTTGTATTTATTCTGCAAATCTTACATAAATTCAAATTATTTCCTGAAGTCTTCAAAAGGAAGTTCATGGCCGTTATGGGAACAGCTATTCCAGTTCGTACGGAGGTGAAAAAGACGGAACATACTTTTAATCCAAGCAATGGGTTTGTGAAAGGCCGGCTGGGGTATAAATAAGGCCAAGCTTTTGTGCAAAGAGATTTGTGCAGAGTGCAACAATATTAGTGTAATTAGCCACCTGTGGACTATCATGCACTTTTGCAGCTGCTGGAGGGAAGAAGATGGAATGCAAAATATCTGCATATTTTGTTAATTGCGAGATGGGATAGAACCAGTTCTTCAGTCAAGTTTATCAGGTGCTTGTTTTTTGACGCCTCACAGGCGCGAAGCAGCGGGAAAAAAAACCCACGCTAATTGAATTGTGAATAGAGACGTCACTGCACAATGTTTGGGATTTTAAAAATAACAAGTTATTAAGATGGAATGTACAGGTGTTACTTCACAGCTACCAGCTGCTGTCTAACACTCAGTGAATCAGCAGTCAACACCAAATCCGAATTGTTAATATTTTACTAAGAGTGCTGACTTTGAAAATCAATCTCCAATAGAGCAGAGTGGGAATAATTGGTTGGCTTTTTCAAAGAGGAGAGATCAGCATGATGGGCTGAATGGCCTATGCTGTAAGATTCTATGATTTATTTTAATTTAAAATACGGTGACGCAGTGGTTAGCTCTGCTGCCTCACGGCGCCGAGGTCCCAGGTTCGATCCTGGCTGTTGGCCACTGTCCGTGTGGAGTTTGCACATTCTCCCCATGTTTGCATGGGTTTGGCCCCCATTGGATTGGTCACGCTAAATTGGCCCTTTTTAAAAAATTAATTTAGAGTATCCAATTAATTTTTTCCAATTAAGGGGCAATTTATCATGTCCAATCCACCTACCCTGCACATCTTTCGGTTGTGGGGGCGAAACCCACGTAAACACGGGGAGAATGTGCAAACTCCACACGGACAGTGACCCAGAGCCGGGATCGAACCTGGGACCTCGACGCCGTAAGGCAGCAGAGCTAACCACTGCGCCACCGTGCTGCCTAAATTGCCCCTTAATTGGAAAAATGAATTGGGCACTCTTAAAAAAAAATTTTTTCAAATAAATAAAATTTGCCAAGGTGATTACAGGAACATAATCCAACCCTGTGATCCAGGTATGTCCCTTACAAAAGTTGGATGTGAAGGAGGTTGAAAGTTAAGGGACTGAATTTAGCTGAAGGCAGGGGTTTGTGAATAGTCCATTCACCAAAATGGCCGGCCTGAGGTGGGGTGGGTGTAGGGCATGGTTGATAGCTTCAATCCTCCAGCATGCAGTTTTATCAGCATGGGCTTAGATTCACAGGGGTTGTGAAGACAGCGAGGGCATTGTGGTTTCTCAGATTATTCATGCAGGGACCTAGCCAGAATACGTGTAGCAGCATTTCGGTTCCAGAAACGCACACACCCTCCCAATGAAAAAGTGACTCCCATGTCCAGGGAACTACAAGGACATTGTAGAGAAAAGAAAAATCACAAGAACCAACTGTGAAATGTCACCATGTTATGGATTAGCCCTCAAGAGTACTCCAGGCCCTTCACAGTTTTCAAAAGGCGCACGCATTTTCTGTCATCCAGCAGCTGCAGTGGGGTGATTTACAACGCATTTCAAATGTTGCAGTGTACAGAACCTACAAGGGCTTCACTGGGCTCGAGCGGACAACCAGGATTCCCATCCACTTGCAGAAGTCAGCAATTAGTAGCTCCGAGTCAGTGGGTGGACTATTTTGGAGTGTCAGGTGTGTGTGTGTGTGTGCGCGATGTGGGGGGGGGGGGGGGGGGGGGGGGCTTCAATAATACCTTTTTTTTTTAAAGTCACCAATTACTTAGAGGTACATCTTATTAAAACAGGTTCCGACATTTCTAACAACTTGCCATTGTGTATCCGCAGTAAGCCATTTTTTTGCTGTCTCTCGAGTTTTCCTATTTAATCACAGTACAGCTCTCTGCAAGAGCAACTCGCTTAGTCCCACACCCCTGCCTTTTCTCCACGGCCCTGCGCATTTTCTCTTTTCAGACAATTAACCAATTATTTATTGAACTCCCAGGCACAGTATTCAAGGCCCTAACCACTTGCTGCAGAAATTTCCACATGTCACTGTTGCTACTTTTGCCAATCACCTTCCATTAACATCCTCTGTCTATAGATCCTCCTGCTAACAGGAATGGTTTCTCCCCGTCTAGCCTGTCCACACCCCACATGATTTTGAGCACCCCTATCAAATCTCCTCCTAATCTTCTCTTCTCCAAGGAAAACACCCCCAGCTTTTCGAATGTACCCACATAGCTGAAGTTACTCATCTTTGGGGCCAATCTACAGGATCGTTTTGGCATACTCTCTTCCCTTCCTAAAGTGTGGGGCGCTGCTTTTCCTGAATGAAACTCACACTAACTTCAGGGTGACAAGTGTTGCCAACATCCCTCAGTCAGCTTTATGTACAGGAAGATCGGGCGGCACAGTAGCACAGTGGTTAGCAGGTTGCTTCACAGTGCCAGGGTCCCAGGTTAGAGTCCCGCTTGGGCCACTGTCTGTGCGGAGTCTGCACATTCTTGTGTCTGCGTGGGTTTCCTCCGGATGCTCCTGTTTCTTCCCACAAGGCCCGAAAGATGTGCGGTTAGGTGAATTGGACATTCTGAATTCTCCTTCAGTGTACCCAAACAGGCGCTAGAATGTGGTGACTAGGAGCTTTTCACAGTACCTTCATTGCAGTGCCAATGGAAGCCTACCTGTGACAACAATAAATATTATTATTATTATTAAGGGGAGAAATAGATGCTCCTGTACCTGTTCGTGTGTAACTGGAATAAGCCTCTGCTTTGAAAGTTCCCTCAGCACATTCAGATCTGTCCTCATATCGATCTTACATCCAACCACCAGCACTTTAGCATTGGGACAGAACTCTTGAGTCTCACTTTGCCACTAGAAAAAGAAGAATCAAAAAGGTTATGTCACACTGGTTGGTGCTGTGATCAAGTAAGCCAATCTCAAATCATCTGCAACCAAAACTATTACAATGCTCCAGATTTTTCATTGGTGACTTTGTTTTAACTGCCCCATCTTCAGAAAGGTTAGAGAGTATCATCTGGTATGCATGCAAGATAGATTGGGGTTGGGCAGCACGGTGTCGCAGTGGTTAACTCTGCTGCCTTGCAGCATTGAGGATCCAGGTTCGATCCTGGCCCCGGGTGACTGTCCATGCGGAGTTTGCACATTCTCCCAGTGTCTGCATGGGTCTCATCCCCACAACCCAAAGATGTGCAGGTTAGGTGGATTGGCCACGCTAAATTGCCCCTTAATTGGAAACATTTTATAAAAATAGATAGATTGGGGTTTACCCTGTTGCAGGAATATACTGTGATGCCTCTTCCGAGCTTTCAGAACATTTGTGTGGGAGCCACATGTTTATGGTCAGTTCGTAAAAGGTCAATCCCAACCTGGCCAAGATCTCCTGATCATATCGGAACTCACGGGTCAAGGACCGTGGGGACTGGGTAAACAATCCGCTCGTTGCAAAAATCGGTATCCAAACATTGCTGGATCAACACATCTGACAGGAGGCATTTCTCTCAGGAGAGAACAAGGACAAGCAGTGATGTTGTAGAACACACTACTACAAGGTGTAGTGAAGTGAATAACATTGGTGCATTTCAGGGAAGGCTCAATCAGCATAATGTTGATCGGGTGAGATGAGGAGGGATAGGAGGAGGTTTCTATGCAGCATAAACACCAGCATAGATGATGCTAATTAGGGGTATAGAGTTTGCAGTTTAATCAGCAACTTTGATTGCTGATTGTATTTGTTTGTAGTCTCAAGATGAGAGTGAATTCACCTGAAGCAATTCCACTGTCTAGTCCAATTAAGGCCTGTTACATAGCCACACTCTTAAAGTGGACTTGCACACAATTCCACTGGTCAGAGCTGGCTGCATGAAATGCACCAGGCTGCTTAACCTTCTAAATAATATCGGAAGGCACAGGAAGCTAGTGGGGTAGGTCAGGTTTTAGCTGTCTGCTTGTGGCCGGCTCTTCACCCCAAGCAGCACCACGCCCCCCCCCCCCCCCCCCCCCCCCCCCCCCAACATATCCTCACCCCCGCATCCCCCAAGTGACCAAGGTTTAAAATCAGTCCTTTCAATGCACGAGGGACTTTGGATCCTTCAAAGTCTAAAAGATTGACAACCGATGTTTGTACAGACTAACAGGACTGGATTTTTAAAGAAAGGGTTGAACAATTGTTTTGTGAAAAACTGCCTAACATTCCGCCTTTTTTGTGGAAAAATCCTGCCATCACCCGGCTGAAGTTAATAAACGACAAAGCAATTGCATCAGATAACACAATGCTATTTTGCCTGGATTGTTTTTGTTTGACATTATAAAAAGGTTCAAAATAAAATGACTCCCCTACCACTTGAGGAAGCCTCGACATCCTTTTCCACAGCACTACTTTCCCATAACACTAATTTTATGATGTAAATGTCATTACGTGTGCCCCCCCCCTCCCCTCCCCCCCCACCACCCCCACCCCCTCGATGGCCCTGCATAATGAACCATGACCTGGATAATGACCCAAGCCCTCAATTATCCTGCTGTTGGTTCCCATAAGTGTTGACAGTTCAGGAAGCTGGAAAAGGATTAGAGTTACTGTGACCCCCTGGAAAGGGGCATTGGAGTCAGGAATTTGGCAATCTGGGTCATGGATCATTTATAGAGCAGTTGATTTGTGACTGGTGGGTGTCTGACCTCTCTTTTCCACACTCCTCATCATTTTCCTTTTGTCCCGAGTGTCTTGGGCTTCAAACAGCTACCCAGAGACTGTCATTTCATTGACCCATTGTGGGATTAGCAGTTCATTGGACATTGTGTGGGGAAAACGCATCAAGGCATGCCATAGCAAGCGGTCATGTGTAATGACAAATGAAGAGACAGTCGACGACAGCTGTGTCGGCAACTGCGAGCCCAGTTTATACATCTCCAGTCACTTCCTGCTTACAGGAATATAGCTCATGACCTATGTTCAAATACTACTATGCAAAGAGTGGAAGTCTATTTTCCTGATAATTGCAACAGAAGCACATACAGGATTGCTAAACAGAGTGAAGCATTCAACATTCAAATCAAATTTATGGTGTTTGGAACAAGGGGCTCCCTGTCAATCAAATGTCCTGGTCATGGTTGGGTGAGAGTTCCCAGCAGCTTGCCAGGGAATGGGAGGAAGGGAAGGAGAGAAAGAGTGGCAGGGTGGGGAGTGTGTGGAAAAAAGAGAGGGTAACAGAAGAAGGAATTGGGTTGATACTGCCCAATACATCCAAGTTATATATTAACTCTTGTGGTGAATTATAAAGTGTGATTGCCTTTCTTCGCTATGGCGAAGTCTGCAAGCTAAACAGGGGCAGGTTGTCACCGTGGGGGTGAACTTGGAATGCAACAGGAGAAGAGACAATGAGTTCTATCAATTGCAGCAATCCGCCTCCTTCAGCGTTTGAGGGCAGCAGAAGAATCTATTCGCAAAGCATCCAGGCCATTCCACAGTGGGAGTGAGAGACCTCTTTTCACATGCAAACCTCAGATTCAGAACGATGAGCTGAAAAGGCAACCCTTTGAATTCAGAAGGTGAACGTTATCCCAATGTTTATCCATGGCACAATGGAGCCGCCGGGGCTGCCTGCTCTTGCAACTGCTGCTGGGTTGTAATCTGGGCTGCTAACTTTACGTGGAATTCCTGACACCCTACTTGATAAAAACAGAATTAGATTTATTCCGTCACCATAAGTTATCAGCGCTGAATGCCACCACTGACTGTAAGCAAATCATATAAAGCTTGGAAACATTTTCCAGAGAAGGTGAGTGTGTGACAGGTCAGAATTTTGAAGGTCAAAAAGAATTTCAGTTTTCCCAGGAAAGTAGATAATGCCAGGTTAATTGTGAAAGTCATTTTCTTTGCTGTTCATCCCTCTTGCAAGTAAAAGGCCCTTGGTGCGGTGGGGGGGGGGATTGAGAAACTCAGTGAAGGTTCAAGCCCCATTGTGTCAGACACCTTAAAAAGGTTCATACATGACAGAGGAGGCATGGTAAATCTGGAAGCAATTTTCAAGTAACTTATGGCTTTAGATTAAAAGTCTGAAATCGTAGGGGGTAATAAACAAGAGAGAAAGTTGAGAAACTCCACAGTGCTGAGGGCAATTTGAGTTGGAACAGGATAGGGTGTTGTATCTTGACTGCAATAAAGTGAGGGTATCAGGGAGAGAAACAGCTTCTAGTGTGAGTATTTAGGAACATTAAGAGGACTAATCAGGCAGCACGGTAGCATAAGGGTTAGCACAATTGTTCACACCTCCAGGGTCCCAGGTTCGATTCCTGGCTTGGGTCACTGTCTATGTGGAGTCTGCACTTTCTCCCCGTGCGTGCGTAGGTTTCCTCCGGGTGCTCCGGTTTCCTCCCACAGTCCAAAGATGTGCAGCTTAGGTTGATTGGCCATGCTAAAATTGCCCTTAGTGTCCAAAATTGCCCTTAGGGCAATTTTGCTTATGGGGATAGGGTGGAGGTGTGGGCTCGGGTAGGGTGCTCTTTCCAAGATCCGGTGCAGACTCGATGGGCCGCATGGCCTCATTCTGCACTATAAATCTATGATGCTATGAATCAGTTTCTAAACTAGATCAAATACACTGGTCTTAACTATGGGATGCTGCCGATGCTAGCTACGGTGGGCAGCACGGTAGCACAGTTACGTCACAGCCCCGGAGTCCTAGGTTCAATTCCCGGCTTGGGTCACTGTCTGTGTGGAGTCTGCACGTTCTCCCAGTGTGTGCGTGGATTTCCTCTGGGTGCTCCGGTTTCCTCCCACAGTCCAAAAATGTGCAGGTTAGGTGGATTGGACATGATAAATTGCCGTTAATATCCAAAAAGGATAGATGGGGTGACTGGGATAGGGTGGGGGCATGGGCCTGAGTGGGGTGCTCTTTCCGAGGGCCGGTGCAGGCTCGAGGGGCCGAATGGCCTCCTTCTGTACTGTAAATTCCATGATTCTATGATTCAATGCTCTCAGGTAGGACTAGGACTATTTTGCTTTCAGAAGATTGAACCAAGATGAGAAAATGGAGGTGGTAGAACAGATCGAGCCATTGTCCATTTCTGGTGAGCTTTATTGCAGAGGAAAGCGGAGCAGCAACCTAGTTACAGAAAAACAGAGCTTGCGATAAACCCAGAAAGCAACACCAGCTGTTAAAAGAGATTAACGCAGAGGGACAGGTTATTGACAATTACTGGCAGAGACTGGAGGAAGTAAATGCACACCATCCCTTTTCTCCACAGGGACACACCGCTCATTTTTCACACGTTCTCCATGCTTAGGCCCATCATTTATAAACTAACCAGGTCTCAGGGGATCTCACCGAACCAACTCAGGCAGGCGGGAAAACACTGACCACAAACTGGATCAAACAAGCTGCTGATAGAGAGCTAACCTTCACTCACAGTTGCCAAAGCAACAGTTTGAATTTATAATTATGTATTGCATTTTGTGATTCCTACTGACGATATTAAGACTTGGTAAGAGGTATAGGAGATTTAAAATGAAGAATAGCACTTGAGTTGGGGCGCAGGGTGAGGTTAGCTCAGTGAGCTAGATGGCGAGCAGGTGACTCAGAATAGTGGCAATAGCACAAGGTTCCATCTCTG
The DNA here is from genome assembly GCF_047496885.1 of Scyliorhinus torazame. Classification (NCBI taxonomy): domain Eukaryota; kingdom Metazoa; phylum Chordata; class Chondrichthyes; order Carcharhiniformes; family Scyliorhinidae; genus Scyliorhinus; species Scyliorhinus torazame. Next base: position 112,471,707 of record NC_092727.1, read on the forward strand.
TTCCAGCTGAGGTAGACTTGAGTCCTGCCTCCTCCCCATTCCATAGAATCCCTACAGTCCCGGAGGAGGCCATTTGGCCCACCGAGTCCGCACTGACCATCCGAAAGAGCACCCTACCTAGGCCCACCCCCCCTGCCCGTAACCCCACCTGCCCCACACAACTTCGGACCGTGGGTGGAAACCAGAGCACCCGGAGAAAACACATGCAGACATGGGGAGAACGTGGAAACTCTACACAGTCACCCAAGACCGGAATTGAACCCGGGTCCCTGGTGCTGTGAGGCGGCAGTGCTAACCACTGTGCCGCCCTCATAGTAAAAAATCGTGACACAGTTCAGCCACCCTCAAAGAATTGAGGATTCTACTTGGCGAAGATTACATGAAGTAAACTAATATCATGCTTTTAGATGTAGGCATTGGCGGCTCTGAGGTACAAATTAAAAGAAGTGTAAAGGATAACTGATGGTGATCTGTGGGATATAATTGTGGCTATAAGCTGAAGTCACTGAATAAGTAACAAATGAAGCATCCTAGTCAACTTTGAAATTGAAATTAAAGTACCTCAAAGATCTGTAGGAATTGTTTATTTTATGACAATTAAGCCATGCTTTACTTTTAACAAGGGAAGTGTTTTGAATTAATGAATGAATCAAACTCTGATCTCAATGCGTCACTGAGAGACGGAAGGTTGGTCATAACAGGGCCCATTCAAACCTAAAGTGGAATCGTTTTTTGGGTTCTCGAGAGCATGAGGAGTCTGCACAGATTTAAAGGTGCATTAAGACCCCTATTGTCATGTGTGAGTTACTGTGTGCCTATTGCAAACTGCTGCTGCAAAAGAGGGTGCTGGCAGAATTTTTAACGTATCCCCAATGTGGCATGACCTTCTTCCTCAAGGGCATTCACCTTTCCTGAAGCTGGACCATAAGAGTTTCACAGGTCAATGTAGCCGAGGTACACTGCCCCCTCCCCCAGCCTCTTATTTCAGGAGACAACGGTCAACCTGCTGCTGGTGCAAGAATCAGCCTCACCCCAACAACAAAACGCATTTAAATACCACCTTTAATGCAATAAAGGGCAGCACGGTAGCACAATGGTTCGCACAGTTGCTTCACAGCTCCAGCGTCCCAGGTTCGATTCCTGGCTTGGGTCACTGTCTGTGCGGAGTCTGCACGTTCTCCCCGTGTCGACGTGGGTTTCCTCCGGGTGCTCCGGTTTCCTCCCACAGTCCAAAGAGGTGAAGGTCAGGTGAATTGGCCACGCTAAATTGCCCTTAGTGTCCAAAAAGGTTAAATGGGTGATACTGGGTTACGGGGATAGGGTAGATAGGGCTTGAGCAGGGTGCTCTTTGTAAGGGCCAGTGCAGACTCGATGGGCCAAATGGCCTCCTTCTGCACTGTAAATTCTATGATTCCATGAAAATGCCCCACGGCCCACATGACAGGGGCACTATCAAATCAAATTTTCCACTAAGCCACAGAAGGCATTACAAAAGATGACCAAAAGCTTGTTCAAAGGGGCAGGTGTTACAGAATATCTCTGCAGAGGTGATGGATGAATGAGACGAGATGGGAATTAGGGAGCCTGGTACTGCGGGAGCCCGACCTAGCCTCATCTCACGAGAACACAGGCATATTTGTCATCGGGGTTCATAGATGGCAATGGCAGGAATTTTTGCCGATCTCTTCTTTCCCCAAAACAGATGTGACAAAAAACAGATCCTACAAGAGCATCAGTGTGCAATGGTAATTTATGTTCACTTGTGAGCCTCGCTAGATAGCTGTGGTCCATTCAAAGGTCAGAGTTGATGCGTGCACGGTATTTACTCCACTGAGCAGAATATATTCTAGTTATAACATTTGCAGTAAATTTTCAATTGATATAAATGAAATAGCTATATTGTTTTGTGGCCAGAGGGTGGAACAGCACTAACATCTTTATTAACTTTACATTCGTACGAGTTATGCAAATAATACTGTGCATTGGTGAAATGTTTTAAGATCAAAGCTTAATAGCAAGAAACAATGGTGTTCATCTTTAGTATTCTGCTGGTATCATCACAGTGATACATGCAAAAGCTGCCAACACTTCTTTTCTCATCCATTTCAATAGAAGCTGAAGCCCTTTCAGATGAAGGCTATCCTGGCCATTATTGCAGCTGGCATTTACAATGGAGATTCTGACAAAAACAGTGGTTCTGTTTTTAAGTGGGAGCTGAAGGCAGGTTGGTTGGTTTAGTTGCTGGACAGACTACAAATTTCTTTCAGTTTTCCGCATGTGCGCCTACCCTCGTCCCCTGCAGAGAAAGTACGAGACTTCCAAACTTGCCAACAATATAACTGAATGTCAGTGAAAACCAGCAGCTACAAGGAATTGCCAGAACATGGGGACAGATTTTCAATTGCCAGCGGGGCTGAGACTGCACCACAATTTCTAAAGGTGAGATGAGGGGTGGTCACCCCAAATAGGTGATTCATTAAGATCCCTGCGGAGCACCTTAATGGGCCGAGGAGGGAGAGGGGGTAATTTTCACTACAGAATTTAACAAACCTGAACGGTCTGGTACATGCACATTAGTGCACAGCTGTTGGACAGAATTTAGGGAGAACTGAAAGTTTGATTTAATACAATGAAAAGTCCTGGGGCATGGGGAATATTGTGCAGGATAGGGTGCATTGTCTTTATTTTGGCTGCATGGCCACCTTCAATTGCATTAATGCTACTAGCCCTCTTGAGGAGCTGCCTGCTCCAATCAACAAGGCAGCGACAAACCCCATCATGGCCACTGTTTGCATTTGCTGCTGGTGCTCTACAGGCATCTCCTGCCTCCTGGAGATACTCAGTGCCACAAACTGGGTGATGAGCTGGCCTCCATCCCAGTTTGGGGATTACCATTTCATAATAGCGTGGCGTGGCAGCCAGAAGACATTGGTTTCCCAAACCCGCTTTGAAAATTCAACCCATGAACATGTGCACCAGCATGTTTGTATTTTTAAATATCGGAATGTGCCCATCAGCCAATTTGCATAGGACACATAAAAGTACAGGATATACAATCTGCAAAAGTTTGGTTTAGAGTAAAGCTGACTTTCACTCGGGAGTGCCATTGTATGGGCACATTTTGTATTCGGCTGTTACATGTGACTCATAGTCCAGTGCAGAGTTCGGCCCATTGAGTCTGCACTGACGGTCTGAGAGAATGCCCTACCTAGGCCCATGGCCCCACCCTATCGCAGGGTGCAAACTCCACACACACAGTCACCCAAGGTCAGAACTGAATCCGGGTCCCTGGCGCTGAGGCAGCAGTACTAACCACTGTGCCACCATGCCATCCCCGACTGAACAGCATTATCTTTTAAACAAGTTGGGTTCAAGAGATTCATGTCCCAAGTTTCAGAATTCTCGGGTGGCAGCTTTCATACCCGTCCACTCAGTGATCCCTACTGTCTATTGCACTTACGGTGAACTTGGGAAAAGAAGCAAAACTGCCCAGTCAGTTATCTGAATTGATCGGACATCCAGTGGTTCCAGAGTCTTTGATTGGAATTAAATCTATTAACTGCAACATGCTGCAATCTTACCATTTTTAAAGTCCAACTGGACAGTTGATTTTAAAATATGATTTTTTTTTTGATCACTCTGACATCTATTTTTCAGAGCATCTGCAAATGCTCCCTGTGTCATTGTCAGTTAGTGTCTCTCTCTATGTTTGATTTATACAAGCTATAAGTGCCTCAAATGCTAACATAATACGTGATTTTACAGTGTTACCAAAATCTAATAACCCTTTACGAAGGAACAAAATAATCTTCAGGGGGACAAGTGGATCTCATGAAAAATAGAAAGTTGCATTTTAATGAGAAGATCTCTGGAGTGCACTCAGATGTTCTCACAAGTTGGCTCTGTCAGAGAGCCTAGCACAGCTCAAGCTATTAATCCTGAGATGCCTGTCAGGAGGGTGTTATAGACACTTATGTTTGGAACACTGTCGCATTGATCTGAATACCCTTTGTCCACTGTTCTGCTCTCTCAGCTTCGCTAGTTTCTATGTAAAGCCTAGTGCAGCGGGAATGATTGGGCAAGAAGGATTTTCTACATACTTAGTAGTTGGCAGGACTTACTGGGTCAATAGGCCAGAGATCTTGCTGCCTGCATCGCTGAAAAGCAGAGTTTGGTTTGATTTGGCTTCCAGTCTTTGCCATTTAAGGCAAGGTATTTCTATATTTACCAGATGCTTTTGAAAATATTCTAAAACATAAAACTGCAACAAATTAAGGTCTGGAGCGTTTTCTTTCACACAAAGGACACAGTATTTAGTTCAAGCCAGGCGAGTACAATATTTTCCCTATTTTGAAAACAGCTCTTTGTTCTGTTGCCCCTTCCTTACTGCACATTTGTGGTCAGTTAGCTCAGTTGACTGGACGGCTGGTTCGCGATGCAGAGCAATGCCAACAGCGTGGGCTCAATTCCCCTAGTGGCTGAGGTTATTCATGAAGGCCCCGCCTTCTCAACCTTGCCCTTTGTCTGAGGTGTGGTGACCCTCACTACCAGCCTGCTCTCTCTCTCTCTCACACAAAGGGGAGAGCAGCCTATGATCCTCTGGGACTTTCCCTCATAGGCCAAACGGCCTACTCCCAGAATGCCCAGCTCTAAATTGTGGCCAATGTAGTATGACTCTTTCTGACCATTAGGTACTGCCCCCTTTTCTCTGGGGATGTCATTGCACTCAGCACCACATTGGATGAGCCTAGTGGAGTTCGGAAACTTGAGGTGCAAGAAATCTGGAAGTGAAACGTGGGCCTTATCTGTCCAGGACACATGCCTTCATGCACAGACACATCAGGCGATAGTTTAACTCATTCAAAACCCACCGACTTCCAGAGAGTTAAAGTCAGGGACACTGTGTCAACACTTCAGCAGGTTCTAAGCATTTGTGCAGCACTCCACAGCCAGTTGGACATGTGCTCACCCATACAAAGTGGCTACCAATTGCCAGAGTCATGGAATCTCAGAATTTGTAAGTGAGAAAGGTTTAAACATTGGATTTCAAAGGCCGTAACCTTGATGTAACATCTGGGAAGCAGCAGATATCAGCCACTGACAGTATTTGCATGACTTTAGTACCAAGTGAGATCAGGATCAGACCATACGGGCTGGATTTTATACTCCGCCAGCAGTGGTTTGAAGGTGGAGGGTTGGTGGGGTTGGACATAAATCCAGCGGGTGGGCCTTCTAACCACCATCCTGCCCCTCCCCAACCTTTGACATTTTACACGGGTGGGGGACGTATTGGTCATCCCTTGGGCCTATTGATGCCCTTAAGTGGTCAGCACAGTTGCACAGTGGTCACACTGCTGCCTCACAGCGCCAGGGACCTAGGTTTGAATCCGACCTGAGGTGACTGTGTAGAGTCTGCACTTTGTCCCCGTGTCTGTCTGGGTTTCCTCCGAGTGCTCCGGTTTCGTCCTACACTCCAAAGATGTGCAAGTTTGATGGACTGGCCATGATAAATTGCCCCTTAGGTGTCCAGAGATGTGTAGGTTAGGTTATGGGAGGGGGCAGCACGGTGGCGCAGAGGGTTAGCCCTGTTGCCTCACGGCGCCGAGGTCCCAGGTTCGATCCTGGCTCTGGGTCACTGTCCATGTGGAGTTTGCACATTCTCCCCGTGTTTGCGTGGGTTTCACGCCCACAACCCAAAGATGTGCACAGTAGGTGGATTGGCCACGCTAAATTGCCCCTTAATTGGAAAAAAAAATTAATTGGATACATTAAATTTATAATTTTAAAATGGTTAGGTTATGGGATTAAGGCGCAAGGGTGGGGTGGATGGGGGTGTGCACATGGTTAGGGTGCTCTTTTGAAGGGTCGGTGCAGACTCAATGGGCTGAATAGCCTCCTTCTGCACTGTAGGTATTCTATGAACAATTAAGAAACTCATTCTGCCACCATTGGTATTTTATCCACGGCAGGGAAGTTGGCACTTTAATTGAGTGATCTAGTGTCAAGTGAAGGGATAGAAGTAGGAGGGAAACTTCCTTTATCAGCTCTTTCACCCTTTTGGTGGCTCTTCGCCAACCCCCCACCCTTCCAACCATCCCAAGCTAATCCTTGTATTTTAACCCTCCCACTTGTCTCGTGAACCCAACCTTCCACCCTGGTCACCCTCTCTTCACGGAGTCCAGATTGGCAGGTCTCCAGCCGCTGACTTACCTGTGAACTTTGGCATGGTGGGACTGCCTGTAGTCCTAGCAATGGCCATTGCTCCCAGTGGCACTGCTGGGACTACAGAACTCCCAGTCATTCAATTGACCAGCAGACCTCCAAGATGGGACATCCGAGATGGGGGAGCGGGAGCTCGTCTTAAAACAATTCACTTTGGCCCCAGTGTTAAATCTCTATAGAGCAGCCATTGGATCCATGAGCGGGTTATACCCCCTAACCTTCTAGCCAATCCAGCCCTGTGTTTTAGGTGTTCGTTGAGGGATAAATAAAGGACAGGATACCTGGGTAAATACTCTGCTCGTCTTCTAAACGACGTGGGATCATGTCTCCTTAGAGGACAGATACAGCTTGTTTTAACATCTGATTTAAACAAATTGAACTGTAGAACTATATCAGTTTACAGCGCAATGTGGTCCATCGTATTTATGTTGGTTCATGAATAGAGTACTCAAACTTAATTGGACTGCCCTGCACTCTCCCAATAGACCTACAAAAGTAAAATACTGCAGATGCCAGAAATCTGCAATAAAAACAGAAAATGCTAAATATATTCTGCAGGTCAGGTAGCATCAGTGGGGAAAGAAACAAGAGTTAGAGTTTTAAGTTGATGACCTTTCAGCAGAACATTGTTAACCATTACAACGTCAACTCCATTTCCTGTCACTGAGGCTACCTGACCGACTGATTATTTCCAGCATTTTTCCATTTAAAAAAAAAAAAATTTAGATGACCCAATTATTTTTTCCAATTAAGGGGCAATTTAGCGTGGCCAATCCACCTACTGTGCACATTTTTGGGTTGTGGGGCCTAAACCCACGCAGACACGGGGAGAATGTGCAAACTCCACCCGGCAGTGACCCAGAGCCAGGATCGAACCTGGGACCTCAGCGCCGTGAGGCAGATGTGCTAACCACTAGGCCACCGTGCTGCCCTTCATGTTTTTTTTTTCTCCATTTTTAATCACCCTATACCTTCCTCAGCTTCAAACTTCTTGAAAGGTCTTTCAAAAGCAATATTAAAAGGTCACACTGGAAACTATTTGCTTTCCGCATTTTTTTTTTTTTTAAATATGTTTTATTGAAATTTTTTTCCCAAACAACAATTTTTCCCCTCTTACAAAGCAAATGCAACAATAACAATACAGAAATTTTTAACAATACACAAGTAACAAAACCCCATTATCTTTTACCTAAACTAAACTAAACCCCCCCCCCCCCTCCCCCCCCGGGTTGCTGCTGCTGTTCATCGGTCTTCCCTCTAACGTTCCCCTAGGTAGTCGAGAAATGGCTGCCACAGCTTGGTGAACCCTTGAGCCGATCCTCTCAGGGCAAACTTTATCTGCTCCAGTTTAATGAACCCCGCCATATCATTTACCCAGGCCTCCAGTCCGGGGGGTTTCGCCTCCTTCCACATGAGTAGGATCCTGCGCCGGGCTACTAGGGACGCCAAGGCCACAACGTCGGCCTCTTTCGCCTCCTGCACTCCCGGCTCTTCCGCAACTCCAAATAGAGCTAACCCCCAGCCTGGTTTGACCCGGGCCTTCACCACCCGCGAAATCACTCCCATCACTCCCTTCCAATACCCTTCCAGTGCCGGGCACGCCCAAAACATATGTGCGTGGTTTGCCGGGCTCCCGCCACACCTCCCACATTTGTCCTCCACTCCAAAGAACCTGCTCAATCTTGCTCCCGTTATGTGTGCTCTATGTAGCACCTTAAATTGAATCAGGCTAAGCCTGGCGCATGAGGAAGAGGAATTTACCCTGCTTAGGGCATCAGCCCACATACCCTCCTCTATCTCCTCCCCTAGTTCTTCTTCCCACTTTCCTTTTAGTTCGCCCACCGACTCCTCCCCCTCTTCCCTCATCTCTCGGTAAATCTCTGACACCTTGCCCTCTCCGACCCACACCCCTGAAAGCACCCTGTCCTGTATCCCCTGTGTCGGGAGCAACGGAAATTCCCTCACCTGTTGTCTAGTAAACACCCTCACCTGCATATATCTCAAGAAATTTCCCCGGGGCAACTTATACTTTTCCTCCAATGCTCCCAAGCTCGCAAAAGTCCCATCTATAAATAAATCTCCCACCCTCCTAATTCCCAACTGGTACCAGCTCTGAAATCCTCCATCCATTCTTCCTGGGGCGAACCTATGGTTGTTGCTTTCCGCATTTTTTTAACGAAAGATTACCTCACAGCGCCAGGGACTTTACTCCTGACAGGCTCTGGAAGTATTTTTAAAATTCCGACCTTGGGTGGCTATGTGGAGGTTGCACGTTCTCCACTTGTCTGCGTGGGTTTCCTCTGGATGCTACGGTTTCCTCCCACCGTCCAAACATGTGCAGGTTAGGTAAGGTTACAGTGATAGGGTGGGGAAGTGGGCCTAGGTAGGGTGCTCTTTCAGAGGGTCGGTGCAGACTTGATGAGCCGAATGGCCTCCTTCTGTACTGTAGGAATTCTATCGTTCTATGGTTTATGACATTTCCAATGCTGCAGCTCTCCCTCAGCGGTGCACTGAAGGATGAGCCCAGAAAATATCGTTCATCTCTCTGGACTGGTTCTTATACATGCAGCCCTCTTTCTCAGAGGCTCCTGCTCTTATCCTATTCTCTCTCTCATCTCCACAGGGTAGGGATAACAAGCAGTCGGTGGACACCCTCCACCAATAACCCCAAAGTATCAGAAACACACAGACAGTCCACATCTGTAAAGAGAAAAATGGACATTTCTTTTCTGACCTTTTGTGGGACTCTAGCATTTTGTGTTTCCCAGCACTTTACCCTCTAGTACAACTGTGACTGACACAAGGGCTTGCATCAATAAGCATTAAAAAATGCTGCGAACGTGAGACTATGAAAACATACCACTGAGAAGTCATGGTTTCTCAGCTTGCTTTCTGGGGCTCTATACGAGAGTATTGTGAGATCTAATCCTTTAACCATAAGAAAGCATCCCTTTCTCAAAGTTGCCCAAAAGCATGTTTTATTTTTAAACCACCCTCGCTTGTGAATTTACATTTCAGAAGGAGAATAGAAAGGTTTGGGACTTTATGTATGGTCCTTCCTAAAATTAAAATTTGAACATTTTCTTAAAGATAATTAAAGTTTAAACCATGGTCCCCAGAAGGGTATCTGTAAAAGATTTACCTTGCGTTAGCTTTGGACATTATTCCTGACAGGCTCTGGAAGCATTTTTAAAATTTACTTAAAGCTTTACATACACAAAAATCAGAAAAGAGAAATATGTTTTAAAGTTAGAAATACTACTGAAAAACAAACTCAGTAAAATTTAACTGTAGGACTATTTCAGTTTATAACACAATGTGGCTCCGGGTGGCACAGTGGCTAGCACTGCTGCCTACGGCACCAAGGACCGGGTTGAACCCCGGCCCCGGGTCATTGTCAGTGTGGAGTTTGCACATTCTCCCCGTGTCTTCGTGGGTCTCACCCCCACAACCCCAAAGATGGGTGGATTGGCCAAACCAAACTGACCCTTAATTGGGTACTCTAAATTTATTTTTTAAAATAACACAATGTGGCCCATCGGTGTTGGCTGTTGAATGGTGTAATCAAAAATTAATTGCTCTCTCCCAATAGACCTTGATCTTCAAAAGTAAAATACTTCAGATGCTGGAAATCTGCAGAAAATGCTGGAAAGACTCAGTAGGTCAGGCAGCATTGGTGGGGAGACAAAACAGAGGTTAACGTTTCGGGTTGACGACCTTTCAACGGAACATTCGTTACATTTCTCTTCGCAGAGGCTGCCTGAACCTGTTGAGCGTTTCCAGCATTTTCTGTTTTTCGAACCCTGTACCTTCCTCACCTTCGAGCTGTTTCGAAGGCCATTCTAAAGCAGTTCGCCCTGCGGACATTGCCTGCGAACCGGACTTGCAGGAGGTCCGCTACTTCAACCGGCGAGAAATTTCATCCCAATGAGCTAATCATTTTTCTTTTGCTAAAATGAACACACAAAGTAATTTCTGCCCTCCAGCTGGGCCTAATTCTTTTTTCTGCAACATTAGACACACAACCCGACTAGTCTATTTCCTTAAAAAGGATGAGAAATTGACGCCAACCTTCTTTAAAACACTGTCTAGAGTCTCCGGGCGACTGGTGTCAAAACAGATTAGCACAGCATCCGAGTCAGGGTAGGCCAGCGGGCGAACGTTGTCATAATATGCTGATCCTGGAGGGAAATGAAGAAAGATGTCAAAATGGGATGGAAAAGGAGTATTTTACACACCTTGTGAGAGCTCCTGTCATGACTAAGAAATGTGCAGTTTCTTTTTTTTTTGGAAAAGCCGTTAAACAAAACATTTGCAATGGGCCACAGAGATCAAAGAGAAGTTCACTGAACATGTCTCATGCCAGAATGCTACATTTAGTAAACCCAGAAAGCAGAAAGTGAATTGCTCATTGGATTGTCAGTGGGCTACAATCAACCAGTTATGGAGGGAAAGCGAGTTTGATTTTGATACAACATTACTAAAAAGAAAATCCACATTGGGTGGTATTTTAGTCTCCCCTGCATGCCAGGTTTGGGGGTAGGGAGGGTATTTAAATCAGGTGGGAGGATAATAGCCGGGAACCCCACCATGTTCCTGCCTCCACCCCATTAGGTCTGTGGCAGGGAGACCCGTGGTTGGCCTTCTTGCCCCGTCGCCAATTGAGGTCCTGGAGTAGGCAATTAATGCCCAATTATCAGGGCCTCTTCCCACTGCAGTTGGTATTAGCTCAACAGCAAGCAGGCAAGCAGCCATGCAAAGGGCACAAACAAATCTGTGCATGTTGCTTGTGGTCTCCGGTGGGGTGGGTAAGGGTCCCTCATTCAAAGGAACTTCAGGAAATGGTGGGGGGTGGGTTGCTCTGCTGGGAGACACCCTCCTGCTGTTGCCAACAAACCCCATTCCTCTTCCCTGTAACCCCACCTGGGTGTCAGCTTGGCATTGTCAGGGTACCCAGGTGGCACAGCCAGAGTGCCAAGTTGGCAGTGCCACGCAGGCATTGCGCCCACAACAGGGATCGGGCCCAGGGGTGCCCTGCCCATATGTGGTGGGGTGCAGCCTCTCTCCCCCCGCCCCCCCCAGGGAACAAGACACACATGTCGTGGGTGGGGGGGTCCAGGGGTTGTGTTGGAGAGTTGTGAGATTGGGGCAACGTTTATAAATGGCGCCCCAATCCATTCCTGTCCGAGCTCCTCAGTGCAGGAAATGCGGCTAAGTGCTGCCTCGGGGAGCGGCGCGTGACCCCGCTAATCCCTCCCAGAACGACACTGTTTTATTTTAGTTAGATCACGTCCCTGCAATCTCTCATTTAGATAACAAGTTTCAGCTTTATTCTTCCTTCCAAATTGTACAGTTTCACATTTGCCCACGTTATACTCCAGTTGCCAGATTTTTGCTCAGTCACTTAACCTATCTATGTCCTTTTCACTTTCCTACTTACCTTTGTGTTGTCAGCAAATTTAGCAACCATACCTTCACAGTCCCACCTTCACAGTCCCTCCATCCAAGTCATTTATATAAATTGTACAAGGGAGAGGCTCCAGCACTGATCCCAGTGGCTAACCATTCATTATCATGGCACACCGATGACCTCTCAATTGCCTGAGGCCGCACATAAACAGGGTCAGGGCCCCGTTTTGTGCACTGAAGAGCTCCACTTGCCAGAACTCCTCAGTGTAGTGGGAGTCACAGAAGCCCCTGACGCAAGTCCCCCAGTTGGCAGTGCCAGGGTAGCACCCTGCCCAAAGGGCATACAGCTGGGGGCCTCCAGTCCCCTTGGAGACCCTGACAAGTACCATTCCATCTGATCCCAGTTTCTGGAGAACAGTACTGAACAGCATTCACCTGGGATCTCCAAGGCAAAGGTGATTGATCAATGTTTTAGGTAACTCAGGAACCTGCACATTTAAGTGAGACTAGCAATCTCATTTTAACATGCAGATTTGCTAAGTGATCCTGTGCACAATGGGTGGGATTGACATTGCAACGTGTCGCGAGATCACGTTAGATCTCAGGAGGCGTTGCAAGCCGGGTACAAGAATAAACAAGTCTTGCTACAATTGTACACGGTTTCCTTGAGACATCATCTGGGACACTGTGTGCAGTTTTGGTTTCCACATTTCAGAAAGGATACCCTTTGGTGGCGGTACAGCAAAGATGGTACAACGAAGATTCCCTAGAATGAGGGATGTTGTCCTGTGATGAGAGGTTGACTAAATTGGGAGTTTATATTCTCTGCAGTTCAGAAGAATGAGAAAAGATGTCATCTAAGTCTACAAGACACTGAAGGGATTTCTTAGGCTAGAGGTCACGAGATTGTTTCCGTTGGTCGGGGAATCTGAAACACGGAGGCAAAGTCTCAGGATAAGGGGAGGCAATCATTTAGGACTGAGATGAGGAGAAATGATTTCACTCAAAGCATAGTCTTTGGAATTTTCTACCCACATGGGTGAGGATGTTTCATCGTTGAATATATTTCAGGCTGAGACAGACAGAATTTTGGTGCCTCGGGCAACTACAAAATATAGGGAGGAGGTAGGAAAATGGAGTTGAGGCCCAAGATCAGGCATGATTTGCACTGAATGAAGGACCAGGTCAAAGGGCCATATGGCCTACTCCTGCTCCTATTTCTTGTGAATGGCCTCCTTCTGTGCCTTAATGACTCCAGGACTACTGTTGGAATTTTACACCGCCCTGTGTGTGGATTGACAGGCCCGGGCGGACGGGGGGACTTCCTCTCCTGAAATCCCGCCTCAGACCAATTAACTACCCCACGGACATTAAAAAGCCGCGGGGCAAGCCAGGGAATCTTATGCAATCTGTGCTAGATTTTGTTTGCTGGGGATGGGGCCACTGCAGCCCCAGTCATTCTGCCCTATGACCTGTAATACATGAGTTTGGACTATCATTTTCTTTGCAGATGCTCATGGCAACCTTCAATGAATGATATTTTCTGCTTTCATTTCAATTGCTTTCACCATTACAAATACTCACTACTCGATTGTGGCTAATGTACGGAGGATTTTCACGCTGCACTCGAAACACTGCATCAGCCTGTGCATATGACAGATTGGGCGAACGTCACTGAATGCCAAACACTGCGTAAAAACAGTAAATCACAACGTACAACCTTCAAAAATATACAAACAAGCAAAAGAAAACCAGCCATTTCCTGTGGATTTGTTCCTGACCTTGCGAGGTATCAGGTCTCTCCTCCAGGAAGGAGCCCAAACCAGGCTAATCTGCAGAAACCTCGAACAGTAATTACATTTTACTTGAGCTCAGGATCCATCTGGACTTGCCGGCTCATTGGGAATAGAGGAGCAACGGCATTCACAAGCGATAAACCAGATTACCACCCAAATACCTCAACCAGGCCACCAAGGCTGACTATCCGTGAACAATGCCACAGCAGCTCAACTGGTGTTCAGTTCCTGTTTTGTTTGGAAAATGGATGGCTTATGTTTTCCTCTTAAGTTGAGTGACAGAATGAAAATGTGCAAAGCCACATTATTATTTACAGGGTGCCAGGTGCAGTCACAACATTGAACCAGGGAGGATTATTTTACTTTCTGATGCAGGTGAGAACGACAGACACTCCTCCGTGAGTCACAAAACAAAACAGCAAAAAGACGCAAGCAGATGACTGCATTTGCTGCTCCACCCAAGTCTATTTTTGCGGTTCACAGCCCAGTTCATATCAGTTCACACGTTCATTAAAAAAGGAGAATATTTTTGTTGCACCAGACCGGGGGGGGGTGGGGGGGGGGGGGGGGGGGGGGCACTGATATGACACATGGCGCTAGGTTACCAGTGGGCAGTCAGCGGTGGCCTACTCGACCCCACGGCCCACCTTCTAGCCACCCCTCGCTACTCCCGGGCCAGCGGCACAACTGTCAGCACACAATAGCTCTGTTGGACACTTTGTACCCCCTCCTGCACCCTCAGCAACCACGGCGACCGGTTCCCAATTTTAAATACCACAAGGTGAACCGCGCAGTGGATAATTCCTCTTGGCGGAGGATCGCTGGAGGCCCGGAGAATTGTGGGCCCACTAATGATATGCCAATGGCGTTTACTGTATAATTTGCATATCTACGCAAGAATGCGGCGTAGAACGCATTCACGCCACTGTCGAGGGACCAGAGCATGGCATTCTGGTCCCTCAACAGTGCACCGGCCACGATTTCAGTTGACACGCGACTCTCCACCCGATCACATTTCCCGATTCAGGCCTTGCTGGACGGAGAACTTTACTTGACATCATTAAGGCTACTGGAATGCGTTTTCACTCAGAAATGAAGAGCAAAGCTGTATTATTTCGGGAGACTACTTCTGATAATCTCTGGCGAGTCTGCAGCACAAAGGCCAGCTCCAAATAACTGCCATTTACACAGAATTATTGGTTTTGGAAATCCTCTTCATGCCACAAATCTTATTCTGGGATTAGGAATTCAGCTTTGACACACGCCTTGCTGTGCAAGGTCAACACATGGATCATCCGGGCACAGAAACTGTCCTATTAAATGACATTCGGAGTATGCTGTTGGTACTGGACAAGTTAATCAGCAGAATACTGAAGAATACTGAAGCCCATCTTTGACGTGTGCGGTTTACCTTTAGGCAACTTGAGGAATCAGTGAAATGACAGGTCATTACTGCATCGCACATCTTTGAGGCACCAACTAGCAGTACTGCAAAGCCCAAGTGTCTTTTATGACTTGCCATATATCCAAGAGTCCAGTGGGTGGTGGAATGCCAAATTTCACGTGATCCTCACCATGATTCATACTACAGGAGTCAAAGTTGCTGATTTGTTGGCAAGGCAACTCCAGAACCAGAGAGATAAATCATGGGTCCTGGTGCTTCTTCCGTTTCCCTTATCCAGAATTGGGAACCATAGTTCATTTTTTAAAAATAGGTTTAGCAAAACCTTTTTGCTTGTGCACTCTACACTATTTGTAAAGCCCATTGAAAGACCAAGTTGCAGTACGATACACTCTATAACCACTGCTTTGTCAGACAATTATACACAGGGCGGCAGGGTGGTTAGCACAGTCTGTCTCAGTGCCAGGGACCTGGGTTTGATTCCCATCTTGGATGACTGCATGGAGATTTTGCAATCTCCCCATGTCAGCGTGGGTTTCCTCCGGGTGCTCCGGTTTTCTCCCCAGTCCAAAGGTTAGGTGGATTGACCATGCTAAATTGCCCCTTAGTGTGTAAAGATGTGCAGGTTAGGTAGGGTTACAGGGATAGACCAGGGGAATGGGCCCAGGTAGGGTGCTCTTTCAGATGATTGCTGCAGACTCAAGGGGCCGAATGGCCTCCTGCTGCAATGTAGGGATTCTATTCCATGGGCATTCAAGTTATGCAACCAATGCCACTTCTTTGAACTTGGCTCTACGTAATATCCGGACAGGAACATCCAAAAGACTTGAACCTCAAGCACCGCAAACAACAATCTCTCATGTACAAATGAGAATATTTTGAACTAACAGGGACACATCCTATTGGCAAATAGGATGTTTTCACTTCCAAATTTAAAATTGCCCAAACCGCTCAGTAAATTAGCACCAACTAATTCACCTACAATGATGTGTTATTCTACCCACATAAGTGGGCTTTGTTAAACAGAAACATTTAGTTTGCATTGCGAGGTAAATAATTTCCCATACGTAATTGAATCTAACCACACTTACAAATGCCCCAACATGTAGAGCATATAATAGGAGAGTAGAGTACTGCAGATTTTGGAAATCTGAAATGCAAATAAAAAAATGCTGGAAATACTCAGCACGTCAGGTGGCATATGTGGAGAGAGAAACAGACAATATTTCAGGTGCATCATTCAGTTCCGATGCTCCCACATCCACACACCATCAAGAAGTAATTTATTTTTGATGATGGTTTCATTTTATTTTGAAATAATGTGCAAAGAGCCAGTTCAAATGAAGTAGTAAATTGTAAAAGAGTTAGATAACTGAACTGGAAACATAGATGCTGAGGGAATTCCATGCGTGTCACACGTCAATAGCAATCGTATTTGACTTCCATCGTCAAAACAGAGGAAATAAATTTGATCATTTATACAGGAAGCTAGTAACTAGGAAATAGAAAGGCTAATTAAGAAAGTCATGATGCAAAGATTATTAACATGACTTATGATAGTAATTAAGATATTAGCCAATCAGTAATTAATTAAAGAATTAAAGTTAGACCAGGAAAAAAAAAAGATTAATGATCCAACAGTAATAGCACTTTAGTCCCTTAGTGGCCAGCGCCTGCGTGGGAGGGTGAGAGCGCGGCCATTGGCGGACAAAGAGAATGGAAGGAGGAAATATATCCGCATCGCCCAAAATGCCCCCTGGCTGTCAAGACAAACGGCCACATGGACTCATGCTCTCACTCCAGGACAATCGGATCCAGAGGGCTGGAACTTTGTTCCGACACGGAGCACCCATCGCGCGCTTGTTTGCGAGCACATTGGTCCCTGAAACAGCCACGTAAGAGTGGGGTGGTCATGTTGACGTCTGGAACTCTTGAAGACATTTACCCTGGTGATTTGATCCATATGCATCCCCTCCCTCCCAACAGCCCAAACTTGCATCTGGAAACTATAGATACCCCAAGCTCCCGAGTAATGCAAAAAAGTTACAAGACTTGAACATATTCCTAGTGTTTGCAGAGAATGGTGGTTCGTGTGTCTGAATGGGTGTGTTGCTTTGAGCAAGCGTAAGTGAGTCATGTTGTGAACTTGACTGATTATCTTAAATTGGTTGTTAGTGTAGCTATTAACGCATTCAGAATTCTTCAGCAAGTGCTGCCCGATTGCAGATTCACATCTAACAGGAGATATTTTGTTTGGGCTTTGCAAGCATGGCCTGGTTGAATGCATTTAGTATCTGCCTATTACAAATAACTGGAACAACATGTTGTTTGATTCAATCAGTCAATTTTGGGGATGTATGGCCAGGGTATCTGGTATCGCTTCAGCAACATTTCTCTCTTTTCAGCATTAATCTTCTATTAGTGGTATCCAGAGCTGGCCATGTTAAAGGTGAGGATACTAATACAGCTACAAATGCAACAAGCGCACAAATTGGCAACACTTTGTGCAGTGCCAGAACATTCATTATAGTTTCATGTTCACTGCGACTAAATAGGGTGACTCACTTTGATGAAGCCAGGAGTTCAGGTATGAGGAAGGACGAAGATGAACTACATAGCAGCTGGTATAATATTCAAAGTGAATGCGTCAAATCTATGACTTTGATTTTATTCTCGAATAGATGTGGCTCTAATAAAAAATTTGCCTTTTTAAGCAGAAATTGAGAGTGTTTGATTTTTTTTTTTTTTAAAGTGTTAAACTACATATTTGGTATTTTTCCACCGCATATGATGCACAGGACTGGCGAGTAGAGCTTTGAATAGAATAAAAGTTTGGAAGAATGCTAGAAACAACCAGTGAGTTCTTAGATACCAAGCAGAAGTAAAGGAAATCAAACCTTTAACATAAATTTAGAGACCCAATTATTTTCTTTTCCAATTACGGGGCAATTTAGTCTGGCCAATCCACCTAGCCTGCAGATCTTGTGGGTTGTGGGGGTGAGACTCACGCAGAAACGGGGAGAATGTGCAAACTTCACACAAACAGTTACCCGGGATCGAACTAGAGTCCTCAACGCCATAAGTGCTAACCATTGCGCCACCGTACCGCCCAAAGGAAATCAAACCTAAGAGACTGCAAACATTACAATAAATGTAGGCAACAATTAACTAGTTCCACCAGCAAGACTTTGGAAGGGAAAAGTATTTTTCAGGAAAATATATTTCCATTTATAATTTACAAAATTAAAAATATTTTGCAAAATTCTCAACTGGCATTAACCATTAGATAAGACCTCCAATATTCCTGCATCAGTAAGGTCAAAGGTCTAAAGTTTTAATTAGTCGTGCCGAACGAACTCAAAATGGCTGAATTTATATTTTATTTTCTGAAACAAGATCAGGGATCCCTAAAATGACCTAATGTGAGAATATTAAGGAATGCCACTTGGTTCACTGCATTTTTAAATTTTGTTTAATAACCAGTACCAGAAATTGTCACGGTGGCGCAGATTGGAGAAATGAATCATTCTTTACAAAGCTATATCAACAAAGATTAATTTCAGAAATATCTGAGGTTAGAAATGTCAGTGATGGAAGGGTGGTTAGCACTGCTGCCTCACGGCGCCAAGGATCCCGGTTCGATTCCCGCCCCGGGTCACTGTCCGTGTGGAGTTTGCACATTCTCTCAGTGTCTCCACGGCTCTCACACCCACATCCCAAAGATGTGCAGGGTAGGTGGATCGGAAGCACTAAATTGCCCCTTAATTGGAAATAAAATTGAATTGGGTACTCAAAAAAAAAATTTGTTATGAAATGTCAGTGATGTATAATCGTTTTTTAAAAATCTTTATTATTGTCACAAGTAGGCTTACATTAACATGGGGAGAACGTGCAGACTCCGCACAGACAGTGACCCAAGCCAGGAATCGAACATCGGACCCTGGCCCTGTGAAGCACCGGTGCTACAGATCTTTCAATTATATTAAATCCACTGACTTTTCTAATAGAGGGAGAAACATTTGAGCACATATGGATTTAAAATAAATGAAATAATTTGAGATTGGAGGGGTAAGGGGGGTGGAGAAAGGGATTCAAACACATCAAGCATGAATACTGTTTAATTGTTGACAGGTCATTTTTATCCAATATTGTCTGTGATTGCACAAATTTACCATGATGCCCGATTGTATACTTGCCGTAATGCAAGATGCCATTAGGTTATAAATTAATGTCGTCTAAATATTAGCATCTTCCTTGATTAGCATGTCAGCCTTGTTACACTATGGGCCCCCCTGACTTCCATTCCATTAATATTCTTGCTGAAAGCATCACTGGTGAATTCCATTCATTCATCATTAATGAACAAAAGACAATTATACATTTTTTAAAAAAAGAAATAACACAGCACTGCTACTGTCACTGGAGTTTAGTCAATGAACAGGGAGAAACTCATTAAATCATTGATAAATGAGTCAGAGTGTCGTGTTCTGGCCATCGCACTTTCGCTTTTTGGATCCATGTTGGAATCCAACGCTGCTGGCCAGAAATCGAAATGGATCCCAATTTTCAGAATCTCCATTTAAGCCATAATCATTCATTATGTTAGTACACTGTGCAACATTTCATTAAAATCATGTTTTTGTCATTGTTTTCAGGGAAGGTACACTTAAAACTGATCATTGGGATTTTAATTATGGGACAGAATTAATTTGTGTGGACTGAAGGGCATTTAGGTGCATTCAGGGATAACTAGAACACCTGCATTTTGTGCACAAGAGGAGAAAAGAAGCAATAGTGAATACATACAGGTACTTTTTGTAAGCATTCTATTGCGGGAAGCGGTTGAAGGGTGGAGTAGGGGAGGAGTGGGTTGACCTATTGGGTCTTAAACGTTTCACCGTTAAAGTGGGAGCCAATGTCCAAAGATCTGTCACCATATTCAATCCAATCATCGATTTGCGTAAAACCTTGATGGTATGTTGCACATTAGGCAAGCCTATGAAAGACTTGATGGTTTTTCTACCAAACAAAAGCAAAATACTGAGCCTGTTGGAAATCTGAAATAAAAACAAGAAAGTGCTGGAAATATTCAGCAGTTGAGGCAGCATCCGTGGAGACAGAAGCAGAGTTAATGTTTCAGGATGATATTTTCCAGCCCCTGGTTAAAATTTGGAAGCATCTAGTATTCGGCAAAATTGCTTCACAGGACAGCAACTAAATTGGCTTTACCTCAAAATCTGTTTGTGCAGTTCTGAGGCACCTTTTAGATGTGGCGTGGAATGTTGTTGTGGCATCATGGTCTCACCTGCCCGTGAGACAGCAGGCAAGAGATCCACAATGCCTCTTTTCTGAAGGTCCACTGACCACATGTCAATCAAGGAGTAGCAAGGCACTGGCGGGTTATGCCCGTGAATCAAGATGTTGGGGGTAGGGGGAGCATACCTCTGTCTAAAGAGGGATGCCGGGCAATCAGAGACCAGGAACTCTTGTATTCAGCAGTGCCACTAAGACAACCATTGCTGCTGTCAACGCAACCCCCCCCCCCCCCTTACAAAGTCCCAGGGCCACAGAGAAGACAAGCCATAGGTACGTAATGTGTGGGAGGGGAGGTCGTTTTTGCTGGGAAGGGGAGGGGCAGGGTGAATGAAGTAAAAGCAGGGGGGGTAGCGCTTATCTCCTCCTTTCTAATGTCCAGTCCCTCAATCAGGCACTGATTGCTTTTGATCAAGGGACCCCTGTTCTGCCCACTCTCATACATGACAACTGGTCCACACAGCTTTGCTTACCATGCACACCGTGATGCGACAGGACCACCTGCAACTGGGTTTACCATGTAATAAGTTACTATATAATTGATCACCAATTGACCGCTTAAAGGCCTCAATCGGCAGTGAAACGGGAAGGTTGACCATGAGTCTTCCCACCCAGAACTTAATTTGGTGAGGGTGGAAAAGCAAGGGGGTTCAGAAACCTGGAAAAGGTTGATTGGACTGTTGATAGTCCCAACATCCTTCAGTGGTCAATACATTAAAGAGCGCCATTCCTCACCCATTGCATAGAGTTTTCAATTGGCCTTCTGGTGGGGAGAAAGACTGACAACAGAAAAAGCCACTCGGCACGAAGTGACCCTTTCCTTGTGCTTAACCTTGTGGGTGAAACAAAATAAACGTTGGTGGCTTTAACTCCATAACTGGAAGGCGAGAAGAAATATTGCAGTCTCCAGCAAAGGACTAGTGGGTTGTCAGGTATATGACTGATGTATTTCTTATTTTTAATTTTCTAATGGCTTTGTTGAATGGCGTGTATTGTTTGCACTTTTCCTTCACAGATTGCTGCACAGTGGACACATTTTTATTGATGGTACACACTTAAATATAGGACCTGCTCTTTCCCTGCAGCCATTCATTGTAGGCCAAGTTTAGATATCAAAAAGGATTAACTATATAAGAGACGACGCTACAAAATTTAATGAAATTTGTATCTCCTATTACACAGATAATTTATTTCTTCAGCCCTTAATTTTTTCTTTTTTACACTTTCAAAATTTCAACGCCCAGACCATAAAACATGGGCAAAACGAAGGCAACTGGTGTTCAATACAGGGGCAACATGGAGCCATCGAATTTGAAGGAAAGACAAAATCGGATTATTCTCCTAACTGTGACTTCCCACCGTCTGGGAAGTCTGTGGTGAGCACATCCCCGTTTATACCCGCTGCCCCGTAGCCATTTAACTCTCCAAGCAGCGTGAATTTACTGGAGACGGGACTTGTGCCCCTCAAGCCCTGCCTCAAAGGCCGGCAGCTCTTTACTTCCAGCAGTGCCAGAACCTGCAGTGGACAGCACTGGTACTGCAAGTGGAACCCAGCGTCTGATGACCCAGGAGTCCAGGGCCAGAAAAAGTTTAGTGTCTCAGGGCAGGGAGAGTTGGTGAGGCCTGGGGGGTGGGGGGCGGCCTGGAGAGAGGGGGAGGGGGGCAGTCTGGGGTATGGGTATTGGTGGAGAGGCCAGGGCCCGGATCTATCACCTGCAGTGGCCAGACCTGTTGAGGGTCTCCCACTGTTCAAAGAAAATGCAGGCCCCCACGCCCATAGTTAGATCTGCCATTTAAAGTCAGCCATGATCTAACTAAATGGCAAAATAGTTTGAGGAGCTGAGCAGCCTACACATGTTCCTATTGCAGTTCTTGTCAATACAATAATTGGAGAAAAATTTGCTTGTTAAAATTTTCTCCCTCGAGCCCTCTATATTGAAAGTTTTATTTTCAGCACAGTTCGCCATGTAATGGCATACCTTCAATACCTCAGCAAAGGACCATTCTTTAGGAATGCACCTATAGGGGCGGCACGGTGCCGCAGTGGTTAGCACTGCTGCCTCATGGCGCTGAGGACCAGGGTTCGATCCCGGCTCCGGATCACTGTCAGTGTGGAGTCTGCACATTTTCCCAGTGTCTGCATAGGTCTCACCCCCACAACCCAAAGATGTGCAGGGTAGGTGGATTGGCCACGCTAAATTGCCCCTTAATTGGGGGGGAAAATGCGCCTATAGGCAGTCAATATCAGCAGGAAACGCAATCATAGAAGGATCATCATTGAAGAAGCCGGTTCATTCTTTCAACGTGTACTTTCCTGAAGGGGGATTTTTGATAGCAATGAGATCCTGATGCAGTGCAACAGTGCCATAGAGCAGTGCCATGGCCATACAGCACTGTGGTATAAGACCATGCAGTGTTGCACAATGTACTACAGCCCCACGCATGGCAGTGCCAAAATCATTAAATTACTAAACAAATATATCCACCGTTCACAAATCCAGATGCAAAAAAACAAATGCCCTGAAAGATGCCACAGACCAATCTAATTTCGGGCAACCCGTGTATAGTTATTTGTTCCGCTGGGAAGTTGAAATCTGTTTCAAATGTTTCCACTCACTCAGTGATCAATTGTTTCGCTGAAATTTAACTTCACAATTTAAAAAACTGTTTTCTTTTCCCCCAGAGCTAGGGGAACGGCAATTGTTCCACGGTCATGCATGAAAAATTCCTGCAAGTCTTCCAATTGTCAGTGTTACTTGGAAATGTGTAACACTTTGCAGAGAAAGTGGATCTATGCCAGTGATGCAGTGCAGGACCTAAACAGTCTCACGAAACAGTGATTGACTGGGATCATTTTAATCTCCTGTACAGTTATGACGAAACTATTCATTAAGTGCTTCAGCAGAAACGGCTCCAGCAGCTCCAACGTGGAACAAAGGGGCAACACCTCAGCCACGGTCCAAGGACACAAACCAATAGATTTCTTCATCCCCCCCCCCCCCCCCCCCAGTAATTCCCTACCAACCTTAAAAGCAGAACTGCCCAGAAGAACCAGGAAATGAAAGGAGAGAAGGAAAAATTGGTGCAGGGAGGGAGCGGAATAAATGTCTTTAATTAACAAAATCTTTAAGGTTTCTGCAAATTCATTAGTTTTCTAACCTCCAGTAATTGAATTAAGCACATGTGACCCATTTTATTGTTAAGAGAGAGTTTAACTGCCTTTGAGTCGCTGAGTTTCTTCTGAAAGGTAGCGTAGCAACACTCTTTCTGCCAGATAATGATGTGTAAAATTGTTCCTTTGTGGGATGGTGGACATGAATAGTGGAAGAGAATCGGCAGAATGGAAAAGTAAATCCACAGTCAGAAAAGAGATTCTGCTGGATAATCACAAAAGAAAAACAGACACCTCTCGTCATTTAGTGCATCGCGGATTCTGTGGACATGTCTTGGTGCGGGAAGCGACTGCGGCTACTCGAGGATTTTGAAAAGCAGTGAAAGCAATAATGGCACAATTTGTTTTACAGTACGTTTGAGACCATATTCTGAAACAACTGCAATTTCATTTGGAGAAAGAGTGAATAATGCAGCATAATGATTATTGGATTGGAGTACGACAGAAGAGCAGCTCTTTAACTATGACATCAAGATGGTACTTAAATTCCGATTTACTGGTTTACTAATTTACTCGCAGGCCAACAATGCATCAATTTGAAAATCCTCATCCATCTCGAATCCCTTCAAGGCCTGGCCCTCTTCATCTCTTTAGCCTCCTCCAGCCCTACAACTCAGATCTCTGCACTCCTCCAACACAACTGGACTCTTGTGCATCTCTGATTTTCTTGAAAATTGTGCCCTCGGGTATCCAAGCTGAGAGTTCTGGAGTGCTCGAGGCAAATATCATTGACGCCTTTAAACGGAGGCTGAGAAGTGCATGAGGAAGAAAGGATTAGGAGGGCAAACTGTTAAGATGACATAAGACGAGGTAAAGTGGGTGGAGCAAGTGCAGAGTGTGAACCATGATGGACCAGTTGGCCCAAGTGAAATGAAATGAAAATCGCTTATTGTCACGAGTAGGCTTCAATGAAGTTAGTGAAAAGCCCCTAGTCGTCATATTCCGGCGCCTGTTCGGGGAGGCTGGTACGGGAATTGCTGCTGGCCTGCCTTGGTGGGCTGTTTATGGGGAGTAAAGTCTGCGTAAACTCCAAAGTACAGCGTTTCTACTCTGCTGAGTCAATTAAGGCCTTCCTGTAGTCCAGTTCCACGATCGCTGGGCAAGTGTCACCAGGTGGAGATGGACAGTGAATGTTGGCAGGCTGTTCCACCTTGTGGGGCATAGCAGCCAGAGAGCAATCCTGGCCTGGCTCCCCACTCACTTGTTCACTATCCAGCAGGGATTACGGTTTCCAATTGGCAAGAGTCACTTCGACCTCCAATATTCCTTCTCTAACCCATGGGGGAGCCGAGATCCACTGAAACCAATCAACCACAGTGCCCCTTAGTGCCACCCAGACCAAGACCAACCGACTCAGCACCCAGGTGACAACAACTAGCACCTTTGTGGTCTGCATAACTCAACTACCCGAAAACATCTCCTTGAAATTGCTCATTAAAGCAAAGAGCTTATTTCAGCCTGGCAATTTTCTTCAAACAAGGAAGTCACAGCTGAGAAATGTTCTGTGCCATCAACAAAAGCATTTCCTGAAAGAAACACATATTAAAAGGATGTGTTTTCAGGTCGGAGAAACAAAACAACAGCAAACCACATAAATCTCCCCGATGATTCCACAGCAGATGTGAAAACAAATCCTCACAGAACCATCGATGTTAAAAGCAAACTCTCTCTCTCTCTTCCAAAAAGCAAATTCAGGAGGACATTTTTTTTTCAAAGGGCAATCAGAATTAATTTGACGATCATGTGATTTGGCAAGTCGGACAGAGTCGGGAGTTACAGACATCACTCACTGACAAGCCAGTCAACAGTTCACTACTGAGCCCAACTGGCTTGCTATCAGATCGATGAAGTCTGAAGAAATCAATGTCAGACCAGTGTGATTCAATAGAGGGACAAATTTGGTGTGTGCAAGTAGAAAATTACAGTAACCCACCTGGCAAACCCATTTTCCTGCACTCTTGGCCATTATCAAAGAACCAGGACTTAGTTTGGCTCTCATTCCCGGTGCCTGATAGGCCCGGAGGCTGATCGGGCCGATCAGACTGTTACAAATACCACCTGAATATCATGAGAAAGCGCGGTCTTAATGAAGAACATACTGGAGAGCCAGCAGAGATGAAAGAAAGTCCACTAATTGACAAAGCCGTTCCTAACAGCAGGGCCTTATTCCTATTTGCAACACCTTTGAAGATATTTATTTTTTTTAAAAGAAAAAATAAACAGCCTATCTAGTGAAGGGAAATATTAAATCTAGAATGAGGCATCTGGAATTGGATTGCTTTCAGCATAAGCATCAAGTTGTAAAGTTCAGCGTCCCCCGAGCTCATTCAGCAGTCAATTGTGTTAACTCTAACACTGGGAATTCTCCCAAAGTAGCAGATCTGTTTTATGGAATTCAGGCAGTAAAGCTTGCACGCATCACTGAACATTTTCTCAGGACAATACTCGAAGAGGTGAATAAACTAAAGAGGGGGTTGGGAATTTGAGCTATGTTTTATTAATAATAATTAAACACAAGCCAAACTTGCTCAAAAATAATCGCACTGTGACTCCGATATTTTCCAATTTGTTATTCGATACTACATAGATACAAGAGAATCTGTAATGAAAGACCCATCGAAGGCAGGAAGTGATGTGGCTGTTTTAGCATGCACGGACATTCATTGATGTGGTCTCACCCCGTGGTCTATTAATTCAGTCTCCCTGATGATGGATTGACTGAGTTTTACCGCGGAAGACAGGTGCCAGTTTAATCCTGGTTCTGTTACAAAGTTTTGGCCTTTAGAGAGTGAGGAAAGTGGTTCTCAAAAGCAGCTGGCAGTCAAATCACATTAAAGCTGATTGTCATAACACGGTATGCATATCTGCCGAAGAAGTCATTCTTCGCCTCTCCCATTCAATGCAGTTCTAAAGAGCAGCTGTCAGCATTCATGCTAGCCTGTCCTTAAGAGTCAGATCTGCAGAGGACACCTCAATTATTGCACCGCATGCTGACCAAAATATATTTGCCACCAAGTCTGAAATGCAACTAAACATATGTTCCACTCCTCAATCGGTGGCAAAGTCTTCATTCACCTCATCCCAATTCTCTGAAATCTCCTTTCCAAATCTCTCTCAACACATCTCTTCAAGCAAGCGTTTCTCCTCAATCTCTCTCGTCATGGCTCCCATCAACTGCTTTACACCTATTCATGAAGTGCATTAGGCCATTTCTTCAAATTAAAGGTGTCATTGTTATTGCCGCAAAGTGTACACCCATGATGGTTCTCAGAGTATCAGAGGAGACACACTTGGTCAATATAATATAGGATAGGATGGAGGTGTGGGCTCAAGTAGGGTGCTCTTTCCAACAGCCAGTGCAGACTACCACAACAGTGAGGGTTTTTTGCCAGGCACAACCAAGATACGTGACTACCACAACGGTGTGTTTTTTGTGAGTGCACATTGATTCTTTGTTCTTGTCTCAAGGTTTTTCTTTCCAAAGTCAACAACCAACACAAACTTGACAGGCAAAAAGTCCTTCTTCTGTGCTGTACTATTCTCAGAAGGGTTGAAATGCATGCATTTCATATACCGTCTCTCACAAGGACATCCCAAAGTGCTCTCTCTACAGTGGGGGTGGTGGGGTGGTGGGGGGGGGGGGGGGTCAACATACAGCTTGACCCAAATGTCAGCACTGCTGAAGGGACTTCACTGGAAGTGCCAACCTAGAATTTTGTATTCAAGGCTCTGGAGTGGGATTTGAGCCCACAACCCTCAACCCAAGAGTTGAGAGTGTGAACAACTGATCCATGGCTGACACAGGCATTGTTTCGTCAGAATCATATGACTATGAGTAAAGGTTCTAATGACCTGCTGGAGAAAAGGGAGGAGCCAAGTAATCGGAGCTTGGAGTAACCAGGACCTTTTGGTTGGCACACGTTCAAATAATAGGGCACTCTCCAAGTCTACTGAATCGGACTCACGGTGAAAGGTCAGCACACAACAGGGACCTTTGACTAGCCACGTTTTGATACAGACTTCCTTTCCCAGTTACGTTGTGCAGAGTGAATGCAAAACATAGTAGTTCATCCCCACCATGCTTTAGAGCTTTGATCTACTAAGGAGTCGAGGGTTATAGAATCCCTGAAGTGCAGAAGGAGGCCATTCTGCCCAAAGAGACTGCAGCAACCCTCCGAAAGAGCACACTATTTAGGCCCGCTCTACCCCCATTAACCCACCTAACGTTTGGACACCAAGTGGCAATTTAGCCTAGCCAGTCCACCTAACGTGCTCATCTTTGGACTGTGGGAAGAAACCGGAGCACTCGGAGGAAACCCACTCTTTGACAATTAGTTTCAGCGGACTATAATACTGCGGGAAACCTTGCAGCGGAGCCGAATCCCATCCTCGGATAATGCCCACATGTACAGACTTTCCATCGTGAGGAAGTAGCAGGGTGAGCCTTGGCTGGAAGCCCTGCCTGTCTTCTCTCCTTGCAAGACTGTTGTCCCCGCTGGGCAGTCAGTAAGGAACAAGGAAATGACAGACACCAGTATATTTGCAGCTATCACCTTTTATAATATTCTTGATTACTCAGTAATTCATGTGATTACCAGCAGCACCCAGCAATTATAGGATTAAAAGGTGACACAGTGCCAAGGGTACATCTGTACACAAATTGAAGGCCCACCTTGTATTCAGTCAGCATAATTGCAGGTGTTATTTTGCTCAGCATACTCCTGTTGGGTTGGGTCCTTTTGCTGCATGCATGTTGAAACGGTGGAATACTGTGGAAGTGGGCCGACAGCTTGGGGCGGTAGTTTAGATGTTCCAACTGTGTCAATGGCAGTCACATCTAGCAACATGCAAGTGCTTGGTGTACTTAGCATTGCACGGCTGTACCAGGAGCTACAAGAAGTGGTTTCCTATGTAGAACAGGCAAGTATCATTTCTCACATTGGAGTCTTTTGAATATAACATTTCCCCATATTTGTCCTTCAGTATTGTATTGGGATTGTTGTGCTTACCATAATTGTGACTCTTTTTTTCACCCTTCAATTAGAATTTGCCTCTAGATATTTGCAGCATTGTGAAACCCGATCGCAAGGCATAAGAACATAAGAACTAGGAGCAGGAGTAGGCCATCTGGCCCCTCGAGCCTGCTCCACCATTCAATGAGATCATGGTTGATCTTTTGTGGACTCAGCTCCACTTTCCGGCCCGAACACCATAACCCTTAATCCCTTTATTCTTCAAAAACTATCTATCTTTATCTTTAAAACATTTAATGAAGGATCCTCTACTGCTTCACTGGGCAAGGAATTCCATAGATTCACAACCCTTTGGGTGAAGAAGTTCCTCCTAAGCTCAGTCCTAAATCTACTGCCCCTTATTTTGAGGCTATGCCCCCTATTTCTGCTTTCACCCGCCAGTGGAAACAACCTGCCCGCATCTATCCTATCTATTCCCTTCATAATCTTATATGTTTCTATATCCCCTCTCATCCTTCTAAATTCCAACGAGTACAGTCCCAGTCTACTCAACCTCTCCTCGTAATCCAACCCCTTCAGCTCTGGGATTAACCTAGTGAATCTCCTCTGCACACCCTCCAGTGCCAGTATGTTCTTTCTCAAGTAAGGAGACCAAAACTGAACACAATGGGCTACGGCCATTATAGAAATCATTCTGTCAACAGCACTGCAGGCGTTTTATCAAGGCGTTTGGAATTCCCTTGCTGGAACTTTCCTTAAGCGGCCTCTCAAATGGTTGCATTAACTTTAGTGGAATGGCGGACTTGGCTCACGGGTAGCATTCCGCCCAAAAGTCCTGGGCTCGAATCCCAGTCCCGGGACCTGTGCTCCTCATCCCAGTTGACACAGTGCAGGGACTGCGGCATGGTTGGTAGCTCCCACATTTTGGTTGCAAGGTTAAAGTGAAGCCCTGTCAGCCCCCTTACTTCTCCGGCCATGGGGACTGTCTTTTCCCGCTGGCAGCACATCCCCGCCCGTGGGTTACCTGGCAGTGAGGGGTGGCTTCAATGGGAAATCCCATTGACAAGCAGCGGGAGTAGTGAATCCCAAATCCAGCAAACTGCACACCGCTGAGAAACACACGGCTGGGGGACCGGAGATAATAAGATTTGGAAGGAGCACAGGATTGTTCCCTCCCGCATCCTGCCCAATATTTGTTCCTAAACTGACTCCCACGACAGATTAATTATTTCATTGCTGTTGGTGGGACCTTTGTGTGGAAATTGGCTACCATGTATCTATCCTACACCACAATCGCTTCTCGGCCTTTTGGCTCAGATCAAGTGTAGTATTGCTTCCCGGCCTTTTGGCTAAGATGAGCGTGAGGTCAGGTGTAATGCCTGAATCTGGAATGTCTCTCTTGTGGGGACCATGAATTGGATTCAATTTGAATTGGTTTTTGGAGCAGGCGGTTATCAAACAAAATAACATCTCACAGGACAGATGACCAAAGATTTAGTCAAAAAGATATTGAGCAGAGGGCAACATGATTGCGCAGTGGTTTTACTCTGCTTCCTCACAGCGCCGAGGTCCCAGGTTCGATCCCGGCTCTGGGTCACTGTCCGTGTGGAGTTTGCACATTCTCCGCGTGTTTGCATGGGTTTCACCCCCACGACCCAAAGATGTGCAGGGTAGGTGGATTGGCTATGCTAAATTGCCCCTTAATTGGAAAAAATAATTGGGTACTCTAAATTTAAAAAAAAAGATATTGAGCAGCATCTTAAAAAGGAGGAAAGAGGTAGAGAAACAGACAGATTTAGGGAGGAAATTCCAGAGTTAGGGCCTAGGTAGCTGAAAGCACATATGCCAATGGTGAAGCAATTAAAATTATAACAGTGGCTATGCTTCAAAATTACTTCATTTGACTATAAAAGCACTTTGGGGTGTCCAGAGGTCATTGAAGGCAGAAAATAAAGATTTTTTTTCTTTCCTTTTGAGGGTGCAATCAACCTAAATGGGGACAGAGATGAGTGCGCGAGATGAGCCGGGTTTTTCCCAACATTCAAAGCAACAAGAAACACCCCGTTATCTAACGCCCATCTGGGAAGATCAGAGGCCTCAGTGCGGAACTCTCGAACGAGGCCGGCACTTCGCCCCGGTTTCTGCATTGAGATGTTCCAACGAGCGGACCCCCCCCCCCCCCCCCCCACCTACAACATGAAACCCTGAACCCTCACACAGGGCATAGCATAGAATCCCGACATTGCAGAATTAGGCCATTCGGCCTATCGAGGCTGCGCCCACCCTCCAAAGGAATACCGTACCTCGGCCCACACCCCCGTCAAACCCCTTAACCCCACCTTTTAGTCACTAAGGGACAATTTAACCTGGTCAATCCACCTAACCTGCACATCTTGGACTGTGGGAAGACACTGGAGCACCCAGAGGAAACCCACGCAGACAAGGGGAGAACGTACAAACGCCACACAGTCACCGTATGTTGGAATTGAAGCCGGGTGCCAGGCGCTGTGAGACAGCAGTGCTAACCGCTGTGCCATGCTCAGAGATGGGTCCTTCTATTTTGGACTCAAGTATGGGTCTTGGTTCCACACAGACAGCAGACATACTTTGGTATCTGATTTTTTAATGGATACTACTTACTAGCTATAAACAGAGCTCAGAGTAGCACATAGCTCCTAAGTGTGATTCCCACCTCTCTTGATATCTGATGAATGAAGGGTCATAGGCTAAAGGCAGCCAAGGTCATTTACTAATATGTTAACAGCTACTCAAGAATCAATCTTAAAACAAGTATTGAAGCCTTCAGCTTGGACTGCATTTGCTAGGAGTGTGGATTAAAACTATCACCACCTTGGCCCAATCACCGCCATGCATTAAGTGCCAGTTTGGCATCTTGGCAGTGCCAGGGTGGTACCACCGTGCCCAGAAGGCAAACACCTGGGGGCCGCCAATCCCATGGGAGACCCCCACAAGTGCGTTCCGTCTAGTCCCTGTTTGCGGGGACCAGCACTAAACGGCGCTCGCCCGAGGTCTCCGAGGTGAGGGAGAAAGATCCCACGCCTTGTTTAAATCTCTGGAACGCATAGTAGAGTGAGACTAGCTGTCTCTCTCTGACATGCAGATTTTCCAGAAGGTGATCCCAGTCACAATGGGCAGGATTCACATTGCGACGTCTCGCAAGATCTCGCAAGGCGTGACGAGCCGGATAGATCCTGGAAGTGGGGTCTCCCGGCATCTACCGTTGCACCACGCTGCTTTTCTATCGCAATCAATAGATCCCGCCCAGTGTCAGTGGAAATGAGTAAATTCTGTCAACTTCCCATCAAAGTCACCATGGATGAGCAGGAAATCCCCCAGCGATGTATTTTGTGGTACTTGGCCCCTCCATCCTGTCAGGTCATCTCTTCAGACTCACCTAGGATGCGTATACAATTGTTACCCAGCCCAAATGAGCATACATTGTCGCCCTTTACCGCTGTTTGTGCCAAGCTTCATATCATGGGAGCACAAGTCGGGGCACCTCACACGATTGCCCATCCTAATGGACGGGAAGGATTGAGGCACATTGAGCCCTTAGAGGCACGTTCCCCTGTTATCTGAAGCTCTGTGTTGTGACTCGTGTGAATGGAGATCCTGCTTCATTGTACACTCCCCACCGCAGATTTCCTGTTCATTTGAACCGGGTCCCAAACACCTCCCCCTCGCTGGGACCTGCAAGCCTGACCCGGGCAAAGCCTCCTACTCCCCTCAATCTGGATCTGTGGCTCCTCGGGGTGAGGGACTGGACAGCTGCCATCAGATTGGCTGCATCTCTAATGGAGGTGGGTGGGGGGGGCGGGGAAAGAGAGACACACTACCTTCGAGAAAGAGGGTGGAAGTCTCACTTTGAACCGGTCAACAGTCCGATAGCTATTTCAACCCTCAAGAGGTGGGCAATCAAGAGGTCCCTTTCAACTCTCCCATCACTCGGTTTCTCAAAGACTCCATAAAAATTAGAAGCTTAAAATATACAGAATTTTGTACACAGAACACAGGAGGATGCAATTATTCTTTATGAAGCATCTCTGGATGACGAATGCAACGTTACATTCTCACTATTTTCAGTTGCTGCGTTTTTGTAAGATAACAAAAGTCTTTTAAAAGAAGGTGTGCACATGAACAGTACCTAATGCGACCAGAGAGGGCTATTGTTCATCCATGGATTGCAGACAGATGGCTTCAAGTATCCGGCAACCATCCAAACATCCCCTCTAACATTAACAGCCATCCCTGTCGCACTTCACTGTCAGTATAAATGCTCCTCCTGAATCACAGCCCCGAGTTGGGTTTTACTCTGATTTCCCTTCACAATCATCTCGATCTTTCTGGCTGCCAACGTCAACACAGATCTTATTACTTTAGATCCGTGTGTGCAGCTTTAGATTTGACAACTGGAAGCAGCACTCAGCTCCCGAGACAAGCTTGTCCTGAGCTACCGTGCTGCTCCTTAGAAACACACAGCAGGGTTGAAGATTGTTCTCGGCAGGAAGAATAAAAGGCAGATCGAGAACGAGTTTGTAGGTGCCTCAAAAATATTGAACTGGTGGACTTCCGGTTGCGGCTATGCTGAGCTAAGTCGCACGTTCGGCAGCTCCCGCCAGAAACGGACTTTTGGGCTCTTTTGAGGGGCCCCAGCGGCATTTGTTCGACGGTTCCCAGTGTGGGAAGGTGACAGTTCGTTTTCCCCGGCACTGTATGGATTGGACCAGGAGTGGAGCGGCGAAAAAAGTAATTCTGGTGCAGCGAAAAGTGCGAGGGAGGAAAGCCAAGATGGCGGCGGGTGGAGACCAGGCAGCGTGGGCACAGTGAACGCATGAGCAGCAGGAGTTTCTCAAGCACTGCTTCACAGAACTGAAAGTAGAGCTGCTGGAGCTGATGAAGGCTTCGATCGGCAAGCTGGTCGAGACCCAGAAGGCCCAAGGGGTGGCGATCCGGGAGGTGTGGCAGAAGGCCTCGGAGAATGAGGACGAGATATTGGGCCTGGCGGTGAAGGTGGAGGCGCACGAGGCGCTGCATAAGAAATGGCAGGAGAAGTTGGAGCACATGGAGAATCGGTCGAGGAGGAAGAATCTGCGGATTCTGGGTCTCCCGGAGGGGTCGGATGCTGGAGCATACATGGTCACGATGCTGAGCACTTTGATGGGTGCGGGTGCCTTCCCGAGGCCCCTGGAGCTGGATGGGGCCCACCGAGTCCTG
Organism: Scyliorhinus torazame; assembly: GCF_047496885.1. Taxonomy (NCBI): domain Eukaryota; kingdom Metazoa; phylum Chordata; class Chondrichthyes; order Carcharhiniformes; family Scyliorhinidae; genus Scyliorhinus; species Scyliorhinus torazame. The sequence continues at coordinate 112,505,229 of NC_092727.1, forward strand.
GCGTGGAGGCACAAGTCTAACGAGCCGCCGCGGGCGGTATTGGTGCGGTTCCACTGCTTGGTGGACAGGGAGTATGTCCTAAGATGGGCAAAAAAGGAGCGGAGCAGCAAGTGGGAGAATGCAGAGGTCCGTATATACCAGGACTGGAGTGCGGAGGTGGCCAAGAAGAGGGCCGGGTACAATCGGGCTAAGGCGGTTCTGCATCGGAAGGGGGTGAAATTCGGGATGCTGCAGCCGGCGCGACTGTGGGTCACGTTTAACGACCGGCACCATTACTTTGAGACGCTGGAGGAGGCGTAGACCTTTATTCAGGCCGAAAAGTTGGACACGGACTGAGTGTCGGTTGTGAAGGGAGGTCGCGGGGGGCTACTGTGGTTACTCTGCTTTGGGGGATGTTCTGTTCTGGTCTGTATTGTTTCCTTGGGTGCTGGGTGGGGTAGGGTGAATTGGTTCGAAGTGCGGATTTTGAGAGAGTGTGGGCGTCGGTGGTTGGAAGGACGGGCCCCGTTGGGGGAGGGGAGATGGGAGGCCCGAGGTGGGGGAGCTGGGATTAGGCCGCAAAAGGGAGATGCGCCAGAGAGGGCATGGCCGGTCTGATGGAAAGCACGGGCTTTTTCCCGCGCTAGGGAAGGAAGGGCGGTGTTGGAGAGGAGCACCCGCTGATGGACAGGAGGAGGGGGGGGGGACTATCACAATGGGTGGTCGATGGAGTGGCAGGAGTGGCCGGGGTCAGAAGGAGTGCTATGGGGGGAGCAACGCAGCTAGGGGGGGGGACTGGGTTGCTGCTGCATTGGCCAAAGGTGAGCTGGAGCTCGGAGAGAGACGCGGGGCTGGGGTCTGCCGCTGGGCGGAATGGAGAGTGCGGGAGGCGCGGGCACATGGCTGGCCTAGAAAAGGAGATGGCTAATCGGCAGGGTGGGGGGGGCGGGTAGCCCCCTGATCCGGCTGATAACTTGGAATGTGAGGGGCCTGAACGGGCCGGTCAAGAGGGCCCGTGTGTTCGCGCACCTGAAGGGACTCAAGGCAGATGTGGTTATGCTCCAGGAGACGCATTGGAGGGTGGCAGATCAGGTTAGGCTGAGAAAGGGGTGGGTAGGGCAGGTTTCCACTCGGGGTTGGACGCAAAGAATCGAGGGGTGGCGATTTTGGTGGGGAAGCGGGTGTCGTTTGAGGCGCTGAACATCGTGGCAGACAATGGAGGTAGGAATGTGATGGTGAGTGGTAAGCTGCAGGGGGTGCGGGTGGTCTTGGTGAATGTATATGCCCCGAATTGGGACGGTGCCGGATTAATGTGGCGCATGTTGGGCCGGATTCCGGACCTGGAGGCAGGAAGCTTGATAATGGGGGGGTGGGGAGCTAGGGGAGAGGGACCAATGCCCGCTGTGGCGCCTGGATGTGGGCTTGCTGGCGGATGAGGAGGTGAGCGGGCGGATCCGGGGATGTATTGAAAGCTATCTAGAGGCTAATGATAATGGGGATGTGCAGGTGGGGGTGGTCTGGGAGGCGCTGAAGGCGGTGATTAGGGGAGAGCTAATCTCCACTAGGGCCCACAAGGAGAAGAAGGAGAGGAGAGAGAGGGAGAGATTGGTGGGGGAGATTTTAATGGTGGATAGGAGGTATGCAGAGGTCCCCGAGGAGGGACTACTCAAGGAGCGACGAAGCCTCCAGGCCGAGTTCGACCTGTTGGCCACCAAGAAGGCAGAGGTGCAGTGGAGGAAAGCGCAAGGGGCGGTGTATGAATACGGACAGAAGGCTAGCCGTATGTTGGCACACCAGCTTCGGAAGCAGGAGGAAGCGAGGGAGATTGGGGGAGTTAGGGATAAAGGGGGGAACATGGTGCGGAGTGCTGTGAGAATAAATGGGGTACTTAGAGACTTTTATGAGGGGTTGTATAGGTCTGCACCCCCGACGGAGGAGGGGGGTGGATGCGTCCATTTTTGGATCGACTGAGGTTCAAGAGGGTGGGGGAGGAGCAGGTGGCTGGGCTTGGGGCGTAGGGCTGGAGGAGCGGACCAAGGGGCTGGGGAGCATGCAGGCGGGGAAGGCACCGGGCCAGATGGGTTCGCGGTGGAATTTTACCGGAAGTACTTGGACCTGCTGGGCCTCTATTAGCGAGGACTTTCAATGAGGCGAGGGAGAGGGGGAGGCCCTACCCCCGACCATGTCCAGGGTGCTGATCTTGAAGCGGGACAAGGACCCATTACAGTGTGGGTCGTATAGGCCAATCTCTCTCCTCAACTTGGACGCGAAGCTGTTAGCGAAGGTGTTGGCTACCAGAATTGAGGACCGTGTCCCGGGGGTGATTCACGAGGACCAGACGGGTTTTGTTCAGGGAAGGCAGCTGAACACCAATGTGCGGAGGCTCCTTAACATAATCATGATGCCTGCAGTGGAGGGGGAAGCGGAGATAGTGGCGGCGATGGACGCGGAGTAGGCCTTCGAGAGGGTTGAGTGGGGGTACCTTTGGGAAGTGTTGAGGTTTAGGTTTGGGGAGGGGTTCATTAGTTGGGTTAGGCTACTTTACGAAGCCCCGGTGGTGAGTGTGGCCACAAATCGGAGGAGGTCGGAATACTTTCGGCTGTACCGGGGAACGAGGCAGGGGTGTCCCCTATCCCCCTTGCTATTTGCATTGGCAATCGAGCCTTTCACTATGGCTCTAAGGGAGTCCAGGAACTGGAGGGGGCTGGTCCGGGTGGGGGGGGACGGGATACCGGGTATCATTGTATGCCGATGACCTATTACTGTATGTGGCGGACCCAGTGGGGGGGGGGGGGGGGGGGGGGGGCGGGGGGGGGGATGCCGGAGGTGATGCAGATCCTCAGGGAGTTTGGGGACTTTTCCGGGTATAAGCTCAACATGGGGAAGAGTGAACTCTTCGTGGTACACCCAGAGAAGGGGGATAGATGAGCTCCCACTGAAGAGGGCGGAAAGGAGTTTTCAGTATCTGGGAATCCAGGTGGCCAGGAGCTGGGGGGCCCTACACAAGCTCAACTGGACGAGGCTGGTGGAGCAGATGGAGGAGTTTAAAACGTGGGATATGCTGCCACTCTCCTTGGCGGGTAGGGTACAGTCGGTGAAGATGACGGTGCTCCCAAGGTTCCTTTTGATATTCCAGTGCCTCCCCATCCTGATCCCTAAGGCCTTTTTTAAGCGGGTCAGTAGGAGCATCATGGGATTCGTGTGGGCGAAAAAGACCCCAAGGGTGAGAAGGGTGTTTCTGGAGCGGAGTAGGGACAGAGGAGTGTTAGCGCTACCTCATCTGTGTGGGTATTACTGGGCTGCCAAGGTGGCGATGATACGCAAGTGCCAATGGAGGGGGAGGGGGCGGCGTGGAAGAAGCTGGAGATGGCGTCCTGTGTGGGCCTGAGTCTGGGAGCGCTGGTGACAGCACCGTTGCCGCTCCCGCCGACTAGGTACACCACGAGTCCGGTGGTGGCGGCGACTTTGAAAATTTGGGGGCAGTGGAGGCGCCACAGGGGTGAGGTAGAGGCTTCGGTCTGGTCCCCGATCCAAGAGAACCATTGGTTCGTCCCGGGAAGAATGGATGGAGGGTTCCTGAGCTAGCACAGGGCAGGAATTAGAAGGATGGGGGACCTATTTTTAGATGGAACGTTTGCGAGCCTTGGGGTGCTGGAGGAAAAATTTGGGCTTCCCCCCGGAAATGCCTTCAGGTACATGCAGGTAAAGTTGTTTGTAAGACGGCAGGTGAGGGAGTTCCCGCTGCTTCCAGCACTCGGGATCCAGGATAGGGTGCTCTCGGGGGTGTGGGTTGGAGAGGGCAGGGTCTCGGCGAACTACCAGGAGATGCAGGAGGAGGAGGAGACCTTGGTGGAGGAGCTGAAGGGTAAATGGGAGGAGCAGCTTGGGGAGGAGATAGACGAGGGTACGTGGGCGGACGCCCTGGGTAGGGTTAATTCTTCCTCCTCTTGCGCCAGGCTTAGCCTGTTACAATTTAAGGTTCTTCACAGAGCGCATATGACAGGGGCGAGGCTGAGCAGATTCTTTGGGGTGGAAGACAGGTGTGTGAGGTGCTCGGGGAGCCCAGCAAATCATACCCAAATGTTCTGGGCGTGCCCGGCGCTGGATGGGTTCTGGAGGGGTAGTGCGAGGACGATGTCTAAGGTGGTGAACACCCAGGTTAAGCCGAGCTGGAGGTTAGCACTATTTGGGGTAATCGGACGAGCCGGGAGTGCAGGAGGCGAAAGAGGCCGGTATTCTGGCCTTTGCGTCCCTGGTAGCCCGGCGGAGGATTCTGCTACAGTGGAAAGATGTGAGGCCCCCGAGCGTGGAAGCCTGGATCAGCGACATGGCAGGGTTCATTAAATTGGAGAGGGTAAAATTTGCCTTGAGAGGGTCTGTGCAAGGGTTCTTCAGGCGGTGGCAACCGTTCCTAGACTTTCTAGCGGAGCGTTAGGAGGTGGTCAGCAGCAACCCAGAGGCGGGGGGGGGGGGAGGGGAGGGGAGGGGGGGGGGGAGGGGAGGGGAGGGGGGGGGGTGCAGGGTGTACTTTGTATTTTCTACTGTGTTTATTTTTTTACTATTGTGTTTATTATTGCTTAATGGGGGGTTTGTATATTGGGGGAATTCGTGATGTAGTTGTAAGATGTTTATTTATGTGTTCTTTGTTTTTCTTTTTTCTGTAAGGGGGGGGGTTGTTGAAAATATGTAAAAATATGAATAAAAATGTTTCTAAAAAAAAATTTTTTAAATATTGAACTTGTGCTGTTGGTGTTATTCTGAACCACATAATAGCAATCTAGCCAACCGAGCAAACCGGGTCCCAAGCTTTCGGGATGCAGATGCATAAAAGAACAAGTCTATAACAACAGCTCAAAACTAGAAATGTGATGGCCTACAAGCAGAGGGCAAAATGATCAGAGTTTTCGCAACCATAAAATAAAATGGTGATGCAGCCCACACGTACTGCAATCAACTTCAAAGCAGCAGAATAATGTCATAGTAAAGGGTCTCTCAAACAGGTGGTCTGGTGGAGTTTTCTCCAGCTCAGAATTTGAGAATATTTTTCTCCTACAATTTCTTTCCCCCCTTAGTCCGCTTCTCCCAGCAGCAAAACACTCCAGTTCACCCGGAGATGCAGAGTTTCGAAACTGGGGTCTAGACTTAGTTCCGTTCAATAATTCTAGTGACAAAATGGAGTAGGAGTGGTGTTGTGGTAATGAGAAAGCACTGATCGACTAGGTGACACTTAACACATGACACCGCTCCTTCCTTATCAAGAACGGATTTGAGATCAGCAGGAATAGGAGGGGAAGGGCAGCACAGTGGCACAGTGGTTTAGCCCTGCTGCCTCACAGCGCTGCGGTCCCAGGTTCGATCCCAGCTCTGGGTCACTGTCCATGTGGAGTTTGCACATTCTCCCCGTGTTTGCGTGGGTTTCGCCCCCACAACCCAAAGATGTATAGGCTAGGTGGATTGGCCATGCTAAATTGCCCCTTAATTAGAAAAATAAATTAATTGGGTATGCTAAATTTTTTTTTTTAAAAAGGAATCGGAGGGGAAGAAAATGTTATTATTCGTGACAGATTCATAGGCCAGGACTTTGACTCGTGGCCGGAACGGATAATTCCGCCGGTGGCTGGGAATGGAAAATCCAGCCCATGGAATTATACGGCCCGGAGTTATACAGCCATTTAGCCCATTGTTACTGTCAAACTATCGATTTGTTCACCAGAGCACTGCAAATGTTATAACCATTCTCATGAGATTTCCAAAGGGAAAATAACAAGTTAATCTGTATCCACTATCCTTTCAGGCGGTGACCACAACAATTCATTGCAGAAAAAATATTTTCTAATCACCCCATACGTTTTGTTTTTGCGAATTACATCAAATCTGCGTCCGTTGGTTAACACCCTCCTGCCAGTGGAAGCGGTTTCTCCTTATTTACTCATCGAAATCCCTCATGATTTAGAACACCTCCATTAAAACCCACAAGCTTGATGGAGAACAATCCCAGCTCCTCTGGTCTGTCCTCACAACTGAAGGCCCTCTTTCTGGTAAATCTTCTCTGTCCCCTCTCCTAGGCCTCAACACCCTTCCCAAGTGCTCAGATTTAGGCCCCAGTGTTCAGCTTCCTGAAGCAGAAAAATCTAAATAATTGTGAGTACGTCACTCAAGGTCAGACCTGGTGTCACCAGGTTTAGCAAAGCAAAGGTTTTTGAAGTATTACCCCAGCCATGTGCACTGCAGCAACTCACCAAGGCTCCTCCGACAGCGCCTTCCAAACCTGGGACTCCTGCTACCTAGAAAGATGAGGGCAGCAGGCGCACCACCACCTGCAAGTTCCCCTCCTAGTCAAAACCATCCTGACGTGGAATGTACTGCCGTTCCTTCACTGTCACTGGGACAAAAATAATACATTCCCTTCCCCAACAGTGCTGCGGGTGTACCTACAGCACGTGCAATGCAATGGCCCAAGAAAGTCATTTACCGCCACCTTAAACGCAATTAGGAATGGGAAATAACTGCTGCCTTGGCCAATGATGTTCACATCCCAAGACCAAAAATAAAAAAGCACAGAAGGATTTTCTTTCCGAATTCACCTCCGTAGTGGAAGAACAAAAGTAAACCCCAAGCATGGAATGTACCTACCTGGCTACGGCAAAGCAACAATATTTAGGTTCACAAAGATTACAACTGAGGAGTGTCACCTGCATTCACAATGAATCATCGGCAAAGCAATTTTATGCTGCAGGGACCCGAGAGGCTTTTGGACGGACTTCAAAATTTCATGAAGGCAAATTAATTTGACTCGGTTTTATAACGCTGTGGTAAATCAGTTTAATAAGATTTTCTTACTCCTTGGTTGTGGACCATTTGCTAATGGGATAACGTCCATGGAGGTATTTCATTGACAGTACAGGTAGCACGATGCACTTGTGCATACTAAATACCGATGTAGCATATCATGCAATTTATAGAATACACCATTACTCTAGTAGACACCAGTAGCTGTGTGTGTCCGTCCTGTCTCTACATTCCCAGTCTTTTTTGGATTCCTCCATGCCAAATAGGTCCCAGATATTATCTGCTTCAATGGAGTTGTTCCACCCAGATCATTATTACCCTGTATGACATTATTACGTGTCAGTGCTTTCTTCAAATATAGGAGTGGTGAGAATGGAAGCCTGATAATGTGGTTACTCCAGTACATTGTCTCATCATGTACATCCTCATTTATATATTTTATTGCTTTATTTGCTACTTCCTTGTTATAATTTCTCAGCATCAGCAGTCCAATTTTTTTCCATTTACCTTTATAAAAATGTACTTTTATTCATGGCCAGGTATATCCTGTACTGCAATTTAACAGTAATGCACATATTGTTTCATTAAGTTACCTAACAGCACCTGGAAGTGTTGCCAGGTCTTCTGAGTAGACCAAGGTCAGCACACTTGCCTCTTCCCCAAGGCAATGTAAAAGATTTTTAAAAAAATAAATAAATTGTCCTTCTTGATGGTAGCGGTCGTGAGTTTGGAGTTTGCCTGATGAGCCTTGGTGAGTTCCTGCAGTGTATCTTGGAATGGTGCACACTGCTGCCACTGTGCGTTGTGGAGGAGTGAGTTGATGCACCTTAAAACTACTCTCTTCCTCATTTTTATGACATTTGTCCTTGGACAGCCCCCAGGGCAAAGGTTAGACAAATCTCCCCTATCCAATGGCACATCAGCAACACCTGTCTGTGGATTTCATTTCAGGCCACACAGTTTTTTGTCAGTATATTTGCCCGAAAGAGGCCAAGGCAGTGCAAAGGATTGAGGAATTTCAAACTGGCCATTCTCCCAGATCAAATTGAGACCATAAGACACATAGGAGCAGAATTAGTCCACTCGGCCCATTGAGTCTGCTCCGCCATTCAATCATGGCTGATATTTTCTCATCCCCATTCTCCTGCCTTCTCCCCATAAACACTGATCCCCTTATTAATCAAGAACCTATCTATCTCTGTCTTAAAGACACTAGTGACTTGGCCTCCATAGCCTTCTGTGGCAAAGAGTTCCACAGATTCACCACCCTCTGGCTGAAGAAATTCCTCCTCATCTCTGTTTTAAAGGATCGCCCCTTTAGTCTGAGATGGTGTCCTCTGCTTCTAGTTTTTCCTACAAGTGGAAACATCCTCTCCACGTCCACTCTATCCAGGCCTCGCAGTATCCTGTAAGTTTCAATAAGATCCCCCTCATCCTTCTGAACTCCAACGAGTACAGACCCAGAGTCCTCAACCGTTCCTCAGATGACAAGTTCTTCATTCCAGAAATCATTCTTGTAAACCTCCTCTGGACCCTTTCCAAGGCCAGCACATCCTTCCTTAGATACAGGGCCCACAACTGCTCACAATGCTCCAAATGGGGTCTGACCAGAGCCTTATTAGCCTCAGAAGTACATCCCTGGTCTTGTATTCTAGCCTCTTGACATGAATGGTAACATTGCATTTGTAAATTAAATTGGCACTGAGTTTTTGAAGGCCTTCAAGCAATCATTTGAATATAGTTTTAATATGCTAATAAATTGACTACTGTCTCGCAATACAATTAGCAGATAATCCTGTACAGTTTTAAGGCTTGTTAGAATCTGAGCTCATGCTAATGCTGGACAAGTCAGATCCCAGCATGAAAACTTGCATGATCGATCCCAACTTATGCTTTTTAGAAACCATGGAGGAAAGTTACTGAACACATTCACAGGAGTTTGTTGATGAACTTTTAACATGAAGCATAAAACATTTATTAAGCAAGGGAAGAAAAATAGGGTGGCACAGTGGCACAGTGATTAGCACCGCTGCCTCACGGCACGGAGGACCTGGGTTCAATCATGGCCCCGGGTCACTGTCCGTTTGAAGTTTGCATATTCTCCCTGTGTCTGCGTGGGTCTCACCCCCACAATCCCCCAAAAATGTGCAGGATAGGTGATTTGGCCAGGCTAAATAGGGCACGGAAGCACAGTGGTTAGCACAATTGCTTCACAGCTCCAGAGTCCCAGGTTCGATAGCCAGCTTGGGTCACTGACTGTGCGGAGTTTGCGTGGGTTTCCTCTCGGTGTTCCAGTTTCCTCCCACAGTCCAAAGATGTGCAGGTTAGGTGTATTGGCCATTCTAAAATGCCCTTAATGTCCCAAAAGGTTGGGTTTGGTGGGGTTACGTGGAGAGGGTGGAGGTGTGGTTTAGGTAGGGTGCTCTTTCCAAGGGCCGGTGCAGACTCGATGGGTTCAATGGCCTCCTTCTGCACTGCAAATTCTATGATTTGGGGAAAAAAATAATTGGGAACTCTAAATTTACTTTTTTAAAAGCAAGACAAAAAAGGTTGGAAAGATCTCAAACACCACAAAATTATTCAAACTCATTTTTTATTTTATCCCAGAAGATTCTTAGAGCCACAAAAACCCAGTGAAGATTTACCACCATCTTAACATTAAGGCTTTTTGTTTGAGCAGGCCCAATTGCCAAAGGTTTTCTACTGGTGGGATTTCGAAGCATTCACTAGATACTTTTTTCCCAGCCATCTGTCATAATATACACCAGTATATCATGGTGCAGACACACACACACACAACATGATACCAGGAGCTGAGGGATATTAGCACTTCTTTGACCTACCTGCAAGTGATCTGCCTCCCGCCAGCATACCGTCATCCTGCAACATGGACAACATCTGCTCGCTGCCGCTCTGCATCGCCGGTAACCTAGGGGCCAACTGGAAGATATTCAAACAACGCTTCCAGCTCTACCAGCAAAGGAGACCAAAATTTCAACTGATGCGAGCCAATCCGGCATTGGGGCAGTGCTCCTTCAACGTGATTGAGGCCTCATCATGGGCCCCCGTTGCATATGCGTCACGTGCCATGACCCCCACGGAGCAGCGCTACGCACAGATAGAAAAGGAGATAGAAACTGACCGGTGTGGTCAAGTTTCACGATTATGTATACGGACCTCCTCAATTCACCGTCGAGACCGACCATCGCCTGCTGGTCAATATAATACAGAAAGACTTGAACGACATGACGCCTCGCCTCCAGGTTATTCTTCTCAAGCTCCGGCGATATGACTTCCAGCTGGTATACACCCCAGGCAAAGACCTCATCAGTGCTGACACTCTCTCCAGGGCAGTCAACACTCCACGTGACCCAGTGGGATATGTCTGCCAGGTTGACGCCCATGTGGCATTCGCGGTCCCCAATCTACCTGCCACGGATGAACGCCTCGTCCAAATTCGCCACGAGACGGCGGCTGACCCTTTGCTACAGCGGGTCATGCGCCACCTAACGGACAGGTGGCTCAAGGGCCAATGCCCTCAGTTCTATAATGTCAGAGATATACTGGCGGTAGTAGACGGGGTTCTTCTAAAACTGGACCGCATTGTCATCCCGCATAGCATGTGCCAGCTCGTCCTGGAACAGCTACACGAGGGCCACCTTGGCGTGGAAAAGTGCCACCGCCGGGCCCGAGAGGCAGTGTACTGGCCCGGCATTAATGAACACATAGCCAACACAGTGCTCAACTGCCCCACTTGGCAGCGCTTCCAGCTGGCCCAACCACGCGAGACCCTGCAGCCCCATGAGTTGGTCACGTCACCATGGACCAAGGTGGGCATCGACCTGTTCCACGCGTTGGGTAGAGACTATGTCCTGATCGTGGACTATTTTTCAAATTACCCGGAGGTGATACGGTTGCACGATATCACCTCATCTGCAGTCATTCGTGCCTGTAAGGAAACCTTTGCTCGACACGGCATCCCGCTAACGGTTATGTCGGACAATGGCCCCTTCTTTGCCAGCCAGGAATGGTCCAACTTTGCCAGGCGGTACAATTTTGCCCATGTGACATCCAGTCCTCTGTACCCCAATCCAATGGCAAAACGGAGGAGGGGGTACATATAGTCAAACGGCTCCTCTGCAAGGCTGCCGATGCTGGGTCCAATTTTTACCTCGCCTTGCTGGCCTATCGCTCTGCCCCACTGTCCACTGGCCTTTCGCCAGCCCAGTTGCTCATGGGTCGTACCCAGAGGACGACAGTGCCGTCCATTCATGTCCCAGACCTCGACCACGTTCCGGTCCTTCGCCGGATGCAGCTGTCTCGTGCACAGCACAAGGCGGCTCATGACTCCCGTGCAGCTGATCTCCCTGCTTTGGCTCCAGATGACAACGTCCGCATCCATCTTCCGGATGGTGGCTGGTCTGCAACCGCTGTTGTCCTTCGGCAGGTGGCCCCCTGCTTGTTCCTGGTTCGTCGACCGGATGGCTCCATTCTGCGCCGCAATCGACGCGCCATTCGCTCGTTCCACACTCGCTACGTGATCCTCCACTGTCGCCTCGCCCTCCTGCCGACCCTGCCATGGACTATGCAGAGATCCCTGTCACTCTGCATCCCCCTGACTCTGACGCAGTCCAGCCCGCTCCTGAACCGGCGGCTCCCGACCCACCCTTGAGGCGGTCAACCAGAATTTGTCGCCCACCTCAGAGACTTAGTTTATGAACTTTGCGGACTTATAGACTCTCCGAATTGTTTTGTTGCTTTGTTTGATCGTTTACCTGGTTTGTATATAGTGTTAATCTCGTTATTCTTGTTGCATACTGTTTCTCTGCACCAGGCACCTTCCCATGTAAATAGCTTAGTTCTCATGTACATAGTCCTGTAAATATGTCTCTCGCACCCCACACATAGTTAGGAACATTCTCACCATACACTATTTATTGCCGCACATATACATTCTTTTATAAAAGGGGGGATGTCATAATATACACCAGTATATCATGGTGCAGACACACACACACTGATGGACATGCAGTGGGACCAATCAACACACACAACACCGCAGCCAATCACCATTTAGAGCACACGCACTATAAAGACAGGGGGCATCAGAGTTCCCGCTCATTCGAGCTGCAGCTTCCTAGTAGGACAGAGCTCACAGCCTGCAGCACAGATCCTCACCATGTGCTGAGTGCATAGACTGGTTAGGACAAGGCATAGGTCTTTAGTTCAATCTAATATAGTGTTAACCCACAGTGAAAGTACGTTAAACAATTTCTGACTTTATAAAATAGTGTTGCACTATTTTAAGTGTTGGTGACCTGTATGTGTTCCACAGATCCAGAGTGCCCAACACAACAGTATCTGCTGGTATCTTTCTTGGAGACATCCAAAACCACACTCCAAATTCACTATTATTTCAATTGCAGAGTAAACACGCAAGTTCCTTAAACTTGGTTCCCCAGCAGCCTTGCAGTATTTCTTATGAGACCTTAGTGCTGTTGTCTTCACTATGTACTCAACTTCCTTTTCTTCTTGTATGACTGGACCCCTGTCACTAGGCAACATAGTGTTTTCTACTTGACATTTTTTCTCAAAATCACTAACCTATTAATCCCTTTGTAACCCATGACTTCAATTCAAGGGTTGTAAAATCTCATTGATAATACATGTATCTAAACAGATCTGGAAAACCGGGGGCAGGATTCTCCACTAATGGGGATATGTCCCCACGTCAGCGTCAAAACACTGGCAAATCCCTCTGGACTTTCCTGAAGAAAGTCCAGAATGATTCTCCCACCTGGAGGGGGCAAGCAGGCCCCAGGGGTCGTCATTGCAGCTCCGGCTGCCGATACGGGGCCCTGCACTTCCTGTCGGGGGTCCGCGCATGCGCATGGCGGTGGCCTGCGTCGGCCTCCCACGCGGCATGGCAGACTGGCACCAAAAAGATAGGCCCTTCCCCAGCGATCGCAAGCGCCCACGGAGTGGTGGCCCCCGATCGATAGCCTGGCCGTCTGAGGTTCCCCCCCCCGGTGAAGGATCCCCCCCACCAGGGCGGCCGTGGACTGAGTCTGCAGCCGCCACTGGCCATTCCCGACGGCAAAACATGGTTAGAATCACGCCGTCAGGAACTCGGCCAGTTTGCGTCGGAGAATTACCGCGGGGGCCTCTGTCAATGACCCCTGACCCGCGCCAAGTAGACTGCGCGCGTGTGATTCGCAGCGATTCTCCGGAGACCGGAGAATCGCAGGAGCAGCGTCGGACCGGATTTGGGGTTTGACGCCCATTCTCCACCCCCGCGCCGATCGCAATTTCGGCGTGGAGATTCAGAGAATCCCGCCTCAGGCCTTTTTGCTGGGAGGTCCTCCAGTTCCCAGCAACAGGCTCACAAAAGAGTAAATAAATGAAAAATGAAACTATGTTCCTCCTTTCTTAAGTATAAATAGAAATTAAACTTAGTGAACAAACAGGTAATTTTCAGTTATTTAAAGTCAGGTTACGCACAGATGGACTCGACACTCTGTGATGAACTAATTTTCACTTGTATTAGCCATGCCCCATCAAATTACCACTCAATTTAAATTTAGAGTACCCAATTCATTTTTCCAATTAAGGGGCAATTTAGAGTGGCCAATCCACCTAGCCTGCACATTTTTGGGTTGTGGGGGCGAAACCCACGCAAACACGGGGAGAATGTGCAAACTCCACATGGACAGTGACCCAGAGCTGGGATCGAACCTGGGACCTCGGTGCCGTAAGGCAGCAGTGCTAACCCACTGCTGCCCACAACTTTTCTAAAGCCAAATTTTTTTTTAAAAATTTAAATAAATGCTGCCCAATTGCACTAGTTCATGGTAAATTGTGTGTGCCAGGATGCAAATATGTTTCTCAAATTAGCACAATTTGGGGTGTAATTTGTAGCTGTGTCTCTGATTGTGTCCAAAGTGGAAGTTCTTGGCCCTAGATACATGGCTTTTTCTAACGTTTCTTTGACCTGTACATTTTAACATTGTTGCCAAACTCCCAGGAGAATGATGCACCTTAAAAACCAAAAGGCCTTTCAAGCAATTTAGACCGGTATTTTAGAAAAAGCTTTAAATGGGTTTGTCATCATAATAGGGCAGGGTATGAAACAAATTCCACTCACCGTTTTAAAGCATAATTCCTGAGTTCAGAAAATCAGGCATGCATTAAGGCTGTACTATGTCCATTTATTGTTAATTCCTCTTTTTTTTTTTTAAATGGCAGGTCTGACTGCCATTTGCATTCTGACTGAGTTCTCCAGTAAAGATTAAAAGAGTTTTTTAAAATCCTGGCCTACCGTTTTTAATAAAACCTGAATGATCTGTTCCCTTTAAATCTGAAGTACAGGCCTCAGCAACTTCAGAATTTAATATTTAATAAATCACTGTTTCAGCATGAAGAAAACCACAGACTATCATCCTTTCTGGGAACAATTCTTTGACATTAGGTAACTACAAAGTAGTTGCCAAGTGGCACAGATACAAAAAAAATAATCACGTCCAGTATTTACCAACCCCATCCAGTATTTACTAGAACAGAGAGGAGAAAAACCTACCAATCTGATTCATCATATTGTGTCTTTAAGGAAAATTAATTCAGTCGCCCATTGTCCAGTGGCGATGATCATTTATTTGCCTGCTAATGCTTTATTTAGAAACTCCTGCCATGTATCTGAATCGGTGAGAATGAGGAAAGAAGCTTTGCACTTCTTGCCCTCAAAAGTTGAGGAAATCAGGACATTGCTTATTCTGCACTGACATACAAGCTACAAAATATCAGATATGACATGGCTGGGGATAAATCTTCCGAAACAAGCCCCGTGTCTGCGTGGATTTCCTCCTCCCTCAGTCCAAAGATGTGCAGGTTAGGTGGATTGGCCATGTTAAATTGCCCTTTGTGTCCAAAAAGGTTGGGTGGGGTTACTGGGCTTGAGTGGGGTGCTCTTTCCAAGGGCTGGCGCAGACCCAATTGGCTGAATGGCCTCCTTTTGCACTGCAAATTCTATGAAATGGCTGAAAGAGCGTGAAGGAAGAGGGAGAGGAGGGTAATGTTGGCATGTCTCAAGATCGACACCATCATGCAGCTTACCCCTCCACTACAGGTTTGGTTTAGCTGGGGTCATAAAACCACAGAAAAATAACGGCACAGAAGAGACCATTCAGACCATTAGGTGGGATTTTCCAGCCACGCCTAGCAGGAGACCAGAAATTCCCATCCACAGTCAATGGATTTCTAAATGGTCCATCAAATTTTCCATCCTCCCCCTCCCCCCAATCGAACGCAATGATCCTACGGTGGTCGGACCATAACATTTGCGCATCATATCTGCACTGACCAGAAAAGGAGAAAATAACTAACTAGCACCCAGTCTGTAGCCTTGCAGGTTGAACCTCATAATGTGTAGGTCATGTTGCATATTATCCACTCAGCTCTGCTCCTGAAGACGGCAATTTAGTACAATGGTTAGCACTGTCGCTTCACAGCGCCAGCGTCCCAGGTTCGATTCCTGCTTGGATCACTGTGCGGAGTCTGCATGTTCTCCCCGTGTCAGTGTGGGTTTCCTCCGGGTGCTCCGGCTTCCTCCCACAAGTCCCGAAAGACGTGCTGTTAGGTGAATTGGACATTCTGAATTCTCCCTCTGTGTACCTGAACAGGTGCCGGAGTGTGGCAACTAGGGGATTTTCACAGTAACTTCATTGCTGTGATAATGTAAGCCTACTTGTGACTCTAAAGATTATTATTATAGGAATGGTTTCTGAAAGTCATCGTCATTGGAGAATCAAACATTTGCAATGTAGAAATGTCCTAGTTATTTTCTTCCTTGTAAACAATTTGAGGCGGTGATGACCTTGCTACCACGATGTTCAAGGGACAGCCAGTCACAGCGTACATTTAGAAGGCATAGTGCAGGCCAAAAATGATCATTTTCTCTAGCTACTATCCACCCTAGTCTAATATCTGGAACAGAGGTGCATGATGACATTCTGGTGGGGTCGACAGGCTGTGATCGCCAAAGATTCACTCCACTGCACATTACAATATCATTGCAGCATCTGTTAACAAGTTCGTTATATGCAGTGCTCAGTCCAGTAATTTAAATATTTCCAGGAACAACTGGAGCAGAAGGTAATTTCTGTTACAGTTAATGCACACGTTAAGTGTTAGGCCTGCTGGGTTCTTCTACCCATCTGTGCTCTGTACCTTTCGTTCAAAAGATGTCAAAAAACACACTGCGCAACCAAACACTGTGCAATCTCAATGGCAGAACAGTCATACCGAGTCTGTTCAGACCATTCGCTGGATATTTGGGCAGTTCTTGTCGCTGAGAAACAAGCGAATAAAGAAAAGACACAAGAATAATCCCGGATATCAAGAATTGAAATGACAAGGAAAGACTAGACAAATGTAGGCTTTTTCATCTGGAAATAAGGCGACTGAGGTGATCTTGCAGAGGTGACCATTGAATCCCTACTGTACAGAAAGAAGCCCTCCGAAAGAGCACCCTACCTAGGCTTACCTATCCCCATAACCCCAGTTAACCAGCACACCTTTGGACACTAAGGGGCAATTTAGACTGGTCAACCCACCTAACCTGCACATCTTTGGACTCGTAGTACCATTCCATGGACTCTTAGTTCCATTCCATTGACTATCTTATTACTTCAAAGTTAAAGTTAGTTTGACAGGGTATTTTGGAAGGATACAAAAGGAGCAGCCTTTCATCTCCTGGCCTTGGTGAAATGAAAGATGTAGGGCGTGATTCTCCATCCCGTTGCACCCGTTTTCTAGTGCGCCGCGCCCCTGCAGGCAACGTGATTCTCCGTCCCGGCAGCCAACCAATGGGATTTACCATTGTGGGCAGCCCCACATCGTCGGGAAATCCGCGGGCGTTGAGTGCGCTGCCGGTGAAATGGAGGATCCCGCTGACTGGGAATCCAGCTCTAAAAGTTTGCTGGTCGATTTTATGGCCGGCATCCAGTAGTCCCAGTCCCTTGGTTAGACCCCTTTTACAAAAGGAGTCTGCAAGGTGTATATTCTGCCTATTTGTCCCATTACATTTCAATCTGGGTCCTACAACTGGCATGGAACCCCTCAAGCAACCTCCTGGAAGTTCCTGCAGGCAGTCTTTGTCCATTTAAGGCCCGCTCAAAAGATTACATCCTGTTGGGCCCTTGATATTAATGGGGTGGCCAAAAGGTGAACAGTTTTGGGGGTGGGGGTGGGGGGGGGGGGGGGTGGCAACCATTCCCTGGTTCATTCCCCATGGCAATTCCTTGACCAGAGTAGACCCACCTGGTTTGACTTCAAACAATAGCTTGACAGTTAACTGGTCCCTCATGCATTCTCCATGGAAATTCCTTTAATCATCAGTGCCTACTTGCCAACCAATCAGCACTCTTATCATGCAGTGTTAAATATTGTTCTCCTTGAGATTTGGTATTGTGGCGAATCTGTCTTGATGAGTGCAAGGTAAAAAGCTTTGAAAGTAGGTCTCTTTTTTCTGCAGTACAAAATGGTTTTCCTCATTCCACAGCAACTTGTGATCTCAAGGCAAGTTATATATAAAACCGATAGAAAGTTAACGAGAACATTTGAGATTGGTTGAACACATGCAATTGTCAGCTATATGTGGACATAAACTCGGCTTCAATTGTTCACATCTACATCATTCTAGAATCTCCTTTTTTGATGCCGCACCATATTCATTACTTTCCTTTGTGTCGCATTTGCAGAAGGTGACTGATCAATTTGTGTTAAGTAATCTAATGTACTCAAGCAACCACATCTGACATCTGCAATTATGTTTGATTGTCATCAGCGACTGCTTAATATATGGGAATCTTCATATATGACAGGCTACATTCATCCATTCTCTTTCTTATTTCTCAGTTTGACACTTTCTTCGAGGTTGGCAATCCCCCCCCCCTCCTCCCATATAGCCTCCAGAGCTCTCCCGCTGACTATGGGCTAAGGTCCTCCAGGACGGTCCCTCAGTAACTGGGCAATCTGTAGACAGCAATGCGTTGTACCCGCAGCGATTTACAAAAGCCGATCCATAAATCCTGCTTCAAACTCTCTGCCTCTCTCCCCCGTTCAGAAACTGCACACCGCACAGTACAGTTAACCATTTAATTAGCTTGTAAGGTCTAGCAGGTGTTTCCGGAGGAGGTTATTTAGTTATCTGACATTCCTTGCTCACATTAACACCTCTGGGTTCAGAAGGTGCACAGAGTACAGGTTAGCATCCCTTGGATGAGTTTGAAGGGGACAAAAGCTCCATGTTGTCCATTGCCTGTGAGCCAAGAGTTACTTCATCCATTCAATTTCTCAGCACTTGGTGCTCTTTAAACAAATGCAAGGGCAAAATAAAGCATATCCAAGAATGCAACAAACGTTAATGATACACCCAAGGGTAATGGACGATGGATGCGAATTAACCAAATGGGAACAAAGTCCCAGAGCGAGCGCGTTTAGACACATGTTTCCCAGCACTCAAAGCGCTGAGAAACAGAAAGGCTATAAAACGCAACTGACGTTTGATAAGGGGCCTCAACTGGGAACGCACAGCACAGGCCGCACAGAGCCCCACTCGCCGGAACTCCTCAGTCTGGCGAGAGATCAGGATGCCTTTTAAAAATGGCACCCCCCACCCCCCCCTCCCCTCCCCTCCCTCCCCCACCAGACCCCAGCCAGATCATTCCCACACAAAAAATGCCAGCTTGGCACTTTGGCAGTGCCAACCTGGCAGTGCCCATGTCAGCTGGCAGTGCCACTTGGGCACCTTGGCAGTGTCAGGCTGGCATCCAGGCTGCACTGCCAGGGTGCCACCCTGCCCAAAGGGCATGCACCTGGGGGCTTACCACAAGTGCCGTTCCACCTGGTCCCTGTTTGTGGAGACCAGTAGTGAACAGCGCTTGCCCGACATCTGATAGATCACACGTCTCGAGTAAGTCAAGAATCTGCACATTAAAGTGACACTAGCTGTCTCGCTCTGATATGCAGATTTGCTAAAATGTGATCCTACCCACACTGGGCAGGATTTACATTGCAACGAGTTTGTGTTAGGTCACGCGAGGCATTGTGAGCCGTGTCGATCCGGGGAAAGGGGTCTCCCAGCTTTTATCACCCACACTGCACCACGGTGAGCTTTTCGGACACATCATGGCCATTAAATCGCGCCCGACAGCTCCAGTTTTAGGCCCATCTTTTGACTCCTGATTTAAGGAAACTGAACATTCAGCACAACACACAAGTCACAGAATGGGTTAGCAACTTCTCATTTGTTAATTAAAATAACAAATGGGATCACGAGAAAGAAAAAAATCGTATCTGGCCGTGCTTCATTACGATTTCTTTATTGATTTTTAATGTCTGTGAGCTTGGGAAATGAGGAATCAATCATTTTCTGAACACTGTTTTCAGTAGGAGAGAAGACAATTTCTTACACTTTTTTCCTACTCCAAAGTGGCTGTATGAATGCGGTAATGTTCCAAATGCCCTAAAGAATCGGATAGCACAAACATTGAGGATTAAATCTTCATCCAATTGGTGTCAAAATTCCCAACGGTTAGTCCAGTGAACAAAATTTACAGTTAATTGATCCTGGAAGAATAACTTCAGTAAAATACCATTCTTAGCTTTCCACTTTTTCCCAGGCCGCGCTACAGATAGGGAATTGGTTGCAGCATTGTCTATTGCATTCTCATGGTATACGGGGATATTAAAGCATTCTAAATTTTCAGTACAGCATTTTTTAGCTTAAGTGCATGTAGCTTAGTGATGTTAGGAAAATAACATTTTCTTTTTCAAATTTCAAAGAGTGTCCAATTTTTTTTTTTCAATTAAGGGGCAATTTAGCCTGGCCAATCCACCTACACCGCACATCTTTGGGTTGTGGGGGTGAAATCCACACAGACACGGAGAGAATGTGCAAATTCCACACAGCCATTGACCCGGGGCCGGGATCGAACCCGGGTCCTCAGCGCCGAAGGCAGCAGTGCTAGCCACTGCGCCACCGGGGAAAATATACCATTGAACGGCACTGAGCTATATAACGTCAAGAGCATCACGGTCACAGGGAGTTAAAATTGCTGGATCACTGATCTCCCAATGGATTGCATAGAATACATGTTTCCCTGGGGAGAGGGCGGAGGCCCAGCCAGCTGGGGCTCATTAGCGGGACCTTTAAATGTAGCTCCCAGTTCCCGATCGTCCCGGGCTGGGATGCGTGTTCTGTGTGCCGTGGTAACGGCTTTATTTTTAGTTTTAAAAAAACATTTGGCTTTCACTCCGCTCCTCCTGGACTTATTATTAATTTCTTAATTTAGCGTACCCAATTCATTTTTTCCAATTAAGGGGCAATTTAGCGTGGCCAATCCACCGAGCCTGCACATCTTTGGGTTGTGGGGGTGAAACCCACGCAAACACAGGGAGAATGTGCAAACTCCACACGGACAGTGACCGAGAGCCGGGATCGAACCTGGGACCTCGGCTCTGTGAGGCAGCAGTGCTAACCACTGCCCCACCATGCTGCCCTCCTCCTGGATTTATTACACACTTTTATTTTTCCAGGGTAGAGATCCAGAGGACGCGGCTTTAAGGCCAAAAGGCATTGGAGGAAGAATGTTTTCTTTTGCACAGCGAGTGGTTCAAATCTGGAACACACTGCCTCAAGAGTGTGGCCGAGGCAAATTCAATGGTGACCTTCAAATAGGAATTGGATAATTATCAGATTTGAAACGATTGGTGAGGCTGGGGGGAGTAGACAGGGGAAGCAGGACATGGTGAGTAAAGGTTAAAAACCCACACCAGGCCAAATGGCCTCCTTCTGTACTGTAACCATTCGATTGATTGTTAGGCCAGGCCTCCAGGTCACTAGCCCAGGAACATAACCGCTACTGTACCCAAGGATACGTAACACAATATTTGACATTTTTGTCTGCTCAGTGTCAGTCTCAGTTTTCATGCTGGAAGTTGGCAGTATTTGAGTGTTTTACTTTGAACTGAAAATGACAGATTCATCTTGACCCATTGATATTAGCCTGAAGCAAATACCTATACTGCTAACGGTCTCTCAATCCAGAATCCACAATTAGGATAGTCACTACACATTTACAAACTCTACATGACTTGAACGAGGACTAGTGCTGCACATTTTCAGTTCTTGCTAATTAGAATCTAAAAGTGTCAAGAGAGACAGCCTGTTTACAGAAGGTTTTTGTTGCTCAAATTAACTCAATGTTACTTCACTCAGAAGTAGACTTTGGTGGGGATAAGGTCCAGAATAAAGAGAAGGGGGTTGTGACAGCAATCTGATCGAATTTCTCGCCATTTCACCAAGATGTTCCAGTACAGCTACAACACTGGCATCTACCCAGCAATATGGGAAATTGCCCGAGTGTGTCCTGTACACACGAAACAGGACAAATCCAACCCAGCCAGTTACCACCCGGTCTACTCTCCTTCATCAGCAAAGTGGTGGAATGGGTCACCAACAGTGCTATCAAGCGGCACTTATCAGCAATAACCTGCTCAGTTTGGGTTCCGCCAGGGTCACTCAGCTCATGACCTCATTATAGCCTTGGTTCAAACATGGACTAAAGAGTTGAATGCCAGAGGTGCGGTGAGTGACTGCCCTTGACATCAAGGCAACGTTTGACAGAGTATGGCATCAAGGAGCTCTAGCATAACTGGAGTCAATGGGAATCAAGGGGAAATCTCTCTGCTGGTCATAACTGGCACACAGGAAGATGGTTGTGGTGATTGGAGGTCAATCATCTCAGCTCCAGGACATCACTGCAGGAGTTCCTTGGGGTAGTGTCCTGGACCCAACTTCATCAATGACCTGCCTTCCATCTTCAGGTCAGAAGTGGGAATTTTAGCAGATGACTGCACAATGTTCGACACCATTCGCGACTCCTCAGGTAATGAAGCAGTCCATGTCCAAATGTAGCAAGACCCGGACGATGTACAGGTTTGGGCTGACAAGTGGAAAGTTACATTTGTGCCACAGTAGTGCCCGGCAATGACCATCTCCTACAAGAGAGGATCTAACTATCACCCCTTGACATTCAATGGCATTACCATCGTCGAATCACCCACAATCAACATCCTGGGGGTTACCATTGATCAGAAATGGAACTGAACTAGCGATATTAATACTGTGGCTACCAGGGCAGGTCAAAAGCTAGAAATCCTATGGCGAGTAACCCCCCCCCCAAAAAAAACTGTCCACCATCTACAAGGCGCAATCAGGAGTGTAATGTAATACTCTCCACTTGCCTGGATGAGTGCCGCTCCAACAACACTCAAGAAGCTCGACACCATCCAGGACACAACAGCCTGCTTGATTGCTACCCCTTCCACAATCCCTCCACCACCGACGAACCGTGGCAGCCGTGTACATCATCTACAAGACGCACTGCAGGAACTCGCCAAGGCGGCACCTTCCAAACCCATGACCACTACCATCTAGAAGGACACAAGCAACAGATGTCTGGGAACCCCACCACCTGAAGGTTCCCCTGCAAGTCACTCACCGCCCCGACTTGGAAATATATCGCCGTTCCTTCTCTGTCGCTGCACCAAACTCCCTCATTAATGGCACTGTGGGTGAGGTTCAATAAGGCTACTCACCACCACCTTCTGAAGGGCAACCAGGGATGTATCCTAACCTGCACTGCACAAGTCCCATAAATGATTTTTTTTTAAAAATAGCAATATATTACTGAAGAGGGTTGGATAACCCAGTTGATTGGATGGCTGGTTTATGATGCACAGCGACGCCAATAACACAGGTTCAATTGCCATATCGGCTGAGGTTATTCAGGCCTTATTCTCAACCTTGCCCCTCACCGGTGGTATGGTGACCCTCATGTTAAATAACCACCAGTCACCTCTCTCTCATAGGGGAGAGCAGCCTATGGTCCTCTGGGAATGTGGCAACATTTAAATATGTACTGACAATCATGGGGAATCATATGTACTCAATATTGTGGTGATATGTACAGTCTCTTCTACTGCTTGGAAGGTAACAGTGTGAAGACAGTAATGGAGGGATCTAAAGTGATGAAGTCAAAAGCATTTCAATCACTTCAGTGAGGTTCATTAAGTCATCCAAGTAGATGTTCCTGCTGTTATTCTTCAAGGAAAGCTACCTAATGTTACGGTATATCGTCCCCCGCCCCCCACCCCCACCACCCCACCTTTGTATTCTTATTTTGCTTAGTCATAAAATGTTATTTGTGGGTTTGAAGTGCATTGAATGGGATTATAGAACAATGGCAAAATGGTTCAGATAAGCAAGACATGCACAGGGAATATTAATATTTATTCCCCCCTCACCTTCTCTGCAACACATTATCAATGATGAAAAGCTCTTGACTTTGGAATGGGGGATAATATTTTACAAATTAAACCAAAATGCAATTGATGTGCTCTGATGGAAAGTCTTTTTTTTTAAAACAGCAAGAGGGATTAGACAATTTTAATTTTTTTATTTGTTTTACTCAAGGGAACTTTAGGCTTTCATTTGATTTGGTTAGTGATATAATCCCTTCCAATTAACTTGCTGGGGAGTAGTGCTCGATAGCCCACTAGGACAAACACAAGGAGTGGGGCCAAGTTTAGCACACTTCGCTGCAGCTGTGCCTTCCGGCCCACCTGCAGTTCACACCCCCAGTTCCCAGGCAGCACATTACACAGCGACAGATGCATAAGGCTGCTTAGTGTATTTCTCACTACAGCTGATCCAAACACAAGGTGGAAAGAGCTGCCTGCCATTAGGGGAACAGAATCCCTCATTTAAAAAAAATATAAAAACAGTCTAACACTCCCAGGAATGAGGGTTTGTGCAAAATCCTAAAGCAAAACATCCAATTTTGTTGGAGGAAGTTTGCACTTAATTTAAATGCTCAAAGTTTCTTTTGATCACAAGATGTGTCTGCAAAAAACTCTGTACATCAATAAAACGGTACTTTCAACAACACACTGAGAATACCCTTCCTCCCCTTTCGAACATGAGGTAACATTAAAACCTGGGGTGGAGGAACAGTGAGAGAGAATTAGACATTTCAGAATTGAGCGCTTTTAATATTAAAACAAATCAGAAAGTGTTAGAAACATACAGCTAAGGGCGGGACAGTGGAGCAGTGGTTACCACTGCTCCCTCAGCGCCAGGGACCCAGGTTCAATCTCGACCTCGTGTCCATGTGGAGTTTGCATATTCTCCCCATGTCTGCCTGGGTCTCACCCCCACAACCCAAAAGATATGCAGGGTAGATGGATTGGTAATGCTAAATTGCCCCTTAATTGGAAATATTAAAAAATAAATAAACAGGCCAGTCAGCCAAGAACCAGCACCTGAAAAGGCAGATCAGATTCCATTGCATTAATCCATCATTTTTCTTTCATTTTCAGATGCTGACGAACCTGCTGAGCATTTACAGTGTTTTCTGTTCTTATTACAAATTTCCAGCATGTGTTGTTTCCTTCTTTTCTCCCATTTCTATTTTAAATTGGGCCTCTTTTCAGATTGCAGTGTCAAAGAAAGGGGAAACTTTGAAGGTTCCCTTCTCGCCGCCAACACCTATGATTACAAATAGTTAGAAAATAGGAGTAGCAAACCTAACTCTCTCGTGTTAGCCTTTTATATTGGGATAAGCCACCTCCGGATTGCATCGCCGCTGTAAATATCTTTAAAGGTTTTATCTGCATGGCATTTTTAGCAATATAAACATCACCCCAAATACAATTATGACATTGTTACACATCAGGCTGGAAATGAATGTGAGCCACATTAGTGTCCAGACACTTCACACATGTTAATATTCATCAATCTGTTGGTACAAGTTAATACTTTACTAAAATATGATACAGAGGAATGTTATGCAAATATGCTAAGCATTCATCCGCTAATATTGCCAGCAGTCATTTCTACAGTGAACTACGGGGATTCTTGATCTGTTGCTTTCAATCTGACAGGGACAAGCTTCAACACTCTGCGATTTGTGAGCGACACGGAATGCCCAGAGGACTTTCCAACTCCATTTGAAAATAATGAGGCCAGCGGAAACTCCATTGGTCCAACCAGAATCATAATAGAGGTGGTATTGTCCGAATGACATTTCCTGTTTGGGTCAGAGTTTGGAGGAGCATTGCTGTTTAACTTGACACAAGTGTCATTAGGCTCTGCCATCGGCCTTATAATTTATTAGAAGACAATACAATCCTTGTGCAGTAAATGAAGTATTGATTGTGCGTGGGGCAAAATAGCTTGTACGGCTTCCTGTGCAGTATTAATCCAGCTATTGTTCTCAGATTCGGTTCCACTTTATTAATCTGCGTTCTGGACCATTGATCAATTAATAGGCTTTGCTAATCAAGAGGCCAGAGTCTTGGCCTGTCATCTGACCTCAGAGGGAGGCAGGCCACAGAGGGATCAAGGGGTTGCGACCTTTGTAAGTTCTCAAGCTGACAAGCAGCTTTGGCCCGGAGTCCAGGAGAGCAGGCTGTTCACATTCAGTTTTGTGTTGGAATCATGTGGGAGTTAGCTTAGTTTATGAAAAGGGGGGGGGGGGAAAGTGACAGACTTTGTCCTGGCAGGATTGGGCCATGGAACAGTTGTTTGGTATTAATTGAATAACCCCCTGTATTCTAGGGATAACAGAGAAACTCATTTACACAAATACTTCAATGAAGCAATTGCAGCACCTTCACATCAGGTTGCCCTTGCCTCCACCTGCACCCCCCCCCCCCCCCCCCCCCATCCCCATCCCCACAAGTATCATCCTCTTGACTATTAGTGTAACTAACTGATTAATGCCCAATTGACTCTCGGTGCAGTTTATAATCAACTTTTCAGGACCAAGGTCAGTCTTGTGATGGGTGAAAAGAAGACAGCAGCAAATAAAAAATCAGTATAAATACTACCATTTTTATGGCCTCACAGACGTTTTAGCGTTTCCTTGTATTCTAAGAAATTGTTGAGATACATTAGCAGCCTGTGATAATCCCATGGGTGGAAGGAACTGCGTAATGTGCTTGCACAGAGTGAAGGGCATCGGATACAATTTCCCCAGCGAATTCTCAATTTCAGCCTTGAGACAACCAAGACACAGGCCCTCAGGGAAAAGTGGGGACAAGTAATCATGTCTGGAGGGCCGATAAGCAGCATTTGCAGACTTGGAAACCTGAAGGCCATCTGGACTGTATTGTCCAGTGAAACCCAGATAGGAAAGAAAAATAATAACTTGGTGACTGGAACATTGAAATTATTTTTTTCCCTCAATTTAGAGTACCCAATTATTTTTTCCCCCCAATTTAGAGTACCTAATTATTTTTTCCCCCCAATTTAGAGTACCCAATTATTTTTGTTTCTAATTAAGAGGAAATTGAGCGTGGCCAATCCACCTACCCTGCAAATCTTCCGGTTGTGGGGTGAGACCCAAGCAGACACGGGAAGAATGTGCAAACTCCACACGGACAGTCACCCGGGGCCAGGATCGAACCCAGGTCCTCGGCGTCATGAGGCAGCAGTGCTAACCACTGTGCCACCCTGCTGCCCCTTGGAACATGGAAATAATGGACAGCATCTTGTGCTCTCGCTAGTGGAGAACTTGGCAGTTGGATGGGCATGTAATTAAACGGAATAATGGCGTGCTTGAACTCCACTACCTTCCCTCCTGCACCAGAAAAAGGTTCTGGGCAGCCAGGTTCTTGGTCACTCTTCCAACCCCACCATCTACTGAGGCCCTTAAATGGCCAATTAACAATCACATAAGGGCCTCATGAATACCCAATTATTATTTTTTCAATTAAAGGGCAATTTAGCATGGCCAATCCACATCTTTGGGTTGTGGGGGTGAAACCCACACAGACATGGGGAGAATGTGCAAATTCCACGCGGACAATGACTCAGGGCCGGATTCGAACCCGGGTCCTCAGCGCCACAGTCCCATAGATAGAATTTACATTGCAGAAGGAGGCCATCCGGCCCATCGGGTCTGCACTGGCTCTTGGAAAGAGCACCCTACCCAAGGTCAACACCTCCACCCTCTCCCCACAACCCCACTCAACACTAAGGGCAATTTTGGACACTAAGGGAAGTTTATCATGGCCAATCCACCTAACCTGCACATCTTTGGACTGTGGGAGGAAACCGGAGCACCCGGAGGAAACCCACGCACACACGGGGAGGATGTGCAGACTCCGCACAGACAGTGACCCAAGCTGGAATCGAACCTGGGACCCTGGAGCTGTGAAGCAATTGTGCTATCCACAATGCTACCGTGCTGCCCTATGCCTTCCACTTCTGATATTAACCCAGTGGGGGATGGGCCTGTCACCATGCACAACATGCAAAACTGTGGGGGCAGCTTGTCACCTCTGGGTTGGAAGTGGGGTCTCAATCAGAAGCATTTTGTCAAGTTCCCCAGTCAGACAGTCAATTTCAGGAAGGTCAGGGCCTGCTGGGAACGCCGCCTGCCCATGATGCTGACCCCCTACATCCACCCCCTTCCCAGCAACCCCCATCCTGTGAGACCCGCCTCCACACTTCGTACCTATGGCCGAGGTCACTCTGGGTCCTGGGATTCCAGTGCCTGTCCTTCCAGTGACAGCTACCACCTCCCAGTGCCCCGGCTGAGCACAAGAACGGTCAGCTTCTGATTGGCTGATAGCTATCGGTAGGACAGACATCGACATCCGGGATCTTGATTCCAGGGGAAGGCCGCAGCTGCCTCTTGCCACTGCCTGGCTCGCTTGTGATCCGGTGGACCTTCTCTCGCTGGGTCTCCAGCCGGCAGGGGAGACCTCCCCCACCCATTCCCAAGGCCTCAGCAAGATTCTGCCCAACAACACATGTAGAAGAAATGCTTATGTAAAATGTTGTTGTGTTAAAAAGTCTAAATACTGAAATAATTGTGTTTGATACTCTGCAGGATCATCTGCTTCCTCCACTTTCTCCTTTCCTTTAAACAATGAATACACTGAAATTTGATTCCAAGAGCTCTGGCAAATCTCTGGTATTTTGTTGAATTATATTATTCATGCACAAGCTGAGAATGCAAATGTCCTCAAGCCTGCCTAACATCCACACACCTTCCAGTAAGGTTATTGCATTGTGATTCGGAGAAAGAGTCCCGAGGCCAGCTGCAATGCTCCTGATTCGATTCTGGCTAACACCAGCTAACTGCACAGACCCAGAATCAAACATGATTCTCGGGTCCTGTTTTCCTCTCTTACAACCAAACAGATTTAATGTTGCAAACTTAATGGGCATATGACCAAGATCAGGTCTTTGTACAAACCAAGACATAATTTCAGTTTTAAATGAAAACTTATTCTAACTTCACATTAGAAATTTAATTTTTTAAACTATTGATTACGATAAACAGGGATTAGTAAAACGAAAGCTCATCCAGTGCCTAGATAAGTTACTGCAGCTCAAGATGTATGTTCCTTTCGCAAAACCTTTTCAAGTTTAACACTGATGTGGGCAGCACGGTGGCACAGTGAGTAGCACTGCTGCCTCACTGCGCCGAGGTCCCAGGTTCGATCCCGGCTCTGGGTCACTGTCCGTGTGGAGTTTGCACATTCTCCCCGTGTCTGCGTGGGTTTCGTCCCCACAACCCAAAAGACGTGCAGGGTAGGCAGATTGGCCACACTAAAATTGCCCCTCAATGGAAAAAATGAATTGGGTACATTGAATTTATTTGAAAAAAAATTTAACACTGATAATTTCAAATAAGCTACAATATGATTTTGGTTTTTTAGAAATAAAACAATTGTTTGATTAAAATTACAATACAAGTTAGGAGAAATGCAACCAAAATTAAAATCATGTTTAATAGCATCTTTGGTCAATGACTTTTCTATCCACACTGGGTGCCTATATCTCTGGGAACCAGCAAGGGGTCAGGATAAAGCCCTAGTCTATTCATGTACCAAATCTCATCAACATTCCTCACGCACTCTTGCTGAAGGGGGGAGGGAATTTGTTATCAGGAACCACAGGTTCCCACACTACAGACATCTGTGAGGGGACAAGGGCCTGTTCCAAGATATTCTGCTCATTTACAGAGAGGGGAAAAACAGAGGAAGTTCAATTATTTGCACGTTTTATAAAAAGGCACAACTCAATCCATTCTCTTCTAAATCCCCTTGTAGAACTTCAAACTTACAGTGCCACAATTTTGGCTTTACATGTTTTGCTCAGCTTTTTCTTAAATTTAGAGTACCCAATTCTTTTTTCCCCAATTAAGGCGCGATTTTAGCGTGGCCAATCCCTGCACAGCTTTTTGGGCTGTGGGGGTGAGACCCATGCAGACACAGGGAGAATATGCAGACTCCACACGGACAGTGACCCTGGGGGAGGAGGGGAATCAAACCCGGGTCCTTGGTGCCGTGAGGCAGCAGTGCTAACCACTGTGCCACCGTGCTGCTCAGCTCAGTCTTTTTTAAAATTAAATGTACTCCTGAAATGTAAAGTTGGACTTGATTCAGCACAATGCATAAAGATTCAAGAAATAGTTATGCGGTTATGCGGAAATCCATTTAAAGTAAAAGACAAGGGGGCGGCATGGGTGCACAGTGGTTAGCACTGCTGCCTACAGCACTCAGAACACCGAAGCGATCCTGGCCCTAGGTCACTATCTGTGTGGAGTTTGCACAGTCTCCCAGTGTCTGCGTGGGTTTCACCCCCACAACCCAAAGATGTGCAGGTTAAGTGGACTGGTCACACAAAATTGCCCCTTAATTGGAAAAAAAAATGAATTAGGTACTCTAAATTTATATTTTTAAAATAAAATAAAAGCCCTTGCAATTCATAACCCATAATTTATTTTAAATCATTCTGGAATTGTATGTGGTCAAGCATATAATAGCAAATTAAGGAATCATATATGGACTCGAAATGTTAACTCTATTGTCTCTCTCTGCAGATGCTGCCAGACGTGCTGGGATTTTCCAGCATTTTCCATTTTTGTTTCAGCATCCACAGTATTTTGCTTTTATTGCACAGTATTCATTGTATTGAGTACAAAGCCAAAGGTTATCGAGTGCTTTTGTCGAAACCCACCGGAAAGTACAAGTGTAATAAAAATAAAAGATGCTAGACATTCACAACAATTCCATCAGCTGAAAGGTAAAATGACAGTTCAGGATATAGGTCGGAGATTCTCAGCCAGAACTAACCCACTTTTCTCCTTTCAATGTCCAGCTGTCCATTTCTGCTTTTATTTCAGTTTATTAAAGACTTTCAGAAACAAAACTATGTCCTATCTTGAAGTGAAGAGCTAGAATTACTGGATTTTTGATTATTTCCCTTGAAACTTTAATCGGATTATTATTTCAATTATTTAACTTTTTTTTTAAAAAGGAAAGCTCAGAAACCTATATGTTGCTGATAAGTGATTCCAAAAATTGACTGTGGCAGAAAGAGGTACAACATCTAGCTGTAATTGGTTTAACTGAAGGCTACTATTGAAAATAAAAGCATGTAAAGTCCCTTTATAAATCTATTACATTTAATTGGAACCTTGCGTTATAAATCAATTACAACTGCCCTAACTTGCCCTATTAGACATGATTGGGTAACATAGTATTTCCCCTCTTAAGGTCGAATAGATTTTATGGTCACCGAATCCAAGTAAATCAATACAAATCCTTGCAGTTCATAGCTCCTGAAAATAAAATCCTCAGAGACAGAGAAGCAGAACGGGAAGTGCAATCTTCCCATTCAGTGTAACACATATTGGGCTCTTTAAACATGAAAGATGATCCTCATGGCAAAAGTAATGGTTTCAAGCTCTCTTTAGGCTATTGATTCAGGAATTTGGCTTTGGAAAGGCTCATTGTAGCTTCAGACAATACTCCACATGGGAAAGAGCCGTGAAAGGGACAGCAGAGAGACTGGAAGAGACCTCCGCTGGGTCCCAATTCCTGTTCAACAGCACTGATTGCACGTTCCTTTTTACAAGGAGACTCTCGAAATAGCAGCCACTGGAGGAGAAGTACATTCACTAACTCACACCGAATAAAAATAGCCCTTAAATGTAAACATGAAATGCAATTATAATTTTAAAAGGAACTACTGTAATCTGTAAGGAATGATGTTTTCATTGTAGGAATCAGCTGATAGACTGACTCTGCCACCAGACATAATGCAATGGTTTCCCCTGCACCCCCCTCCCCACCCACCCTTAAATTTAGAAAGAATGGCCTTTTGGAATCATTTATTGAGAATCCACAGTGAAGGGTCAATGTCCACAATGCGAGGCATCCTCAAGGTAGAAAGCATCAGGAGAAGAGACAAGTTAAATTAATAAATCTCGGATAGATGACACCAAAGTTCAGAATTCACAGGGGGAGGATTGTGTTTAGGAACAAACGCACACCCAACTTTTCTGCCAGTGCCACCTTCTTTCATTTAATAATAATCTTTATTATTGTCACGAGTAGGTTTACATTAATACGGCAATAAAGTTACTGTGAAAAACCCCTAGTCGCAACACTCTGGCGCCTGTTCGGGTACACAGAGGGAGAATTCAGAATGTTCAATGCCCCTAACAGGCAAGTTTTTCGGGACTTGTGGGGGGGGGGGGGGGGGGGGGGGGGGGGGGAACGGAGCACCCAGAAGAAACCCACGCAGACATGGGGAGAACCAAGCTGGGATTCGAACCCAGTCCCTGACACAGTGAAGCAACAGTACTACCCACTGTGCTACCTATTGTACTCCAGAATGGAAATTTGCAGCTGTAGGTTTTCACCCCACTGTAGCTTCCTCCCATTTTCATACCATTGTGTGATAGTGACTGACAAAACCCAGCTCATTTACATATCCTTCACAGAGGGCTTGAGGGGCAAGTGAATAGCAGCATTATAAAGGATAAATATGCAGTTTCCACCTCTTGCATTTTAGCACTACACCTAAAGAAAGCCCAAAGTTGAACAATGTGGCCCATTTAATGTTAGCCATGTGAATGTATCCCAATCCATCAGATCACCTCCATTTATTCACCTGAAGATAACGTGATTTAGTTCAACGTGGAATCAACACCTAAAGTAAACACTTTATAATCAAATCAAAACTCCCTGTCTATCACAGCAGGGAGTAAAGGGACATAAAGTTAGTGTTGTGGTCCAAATTGGCCCTTGAAAGAGTTGCCAATCAGCCTGAATACCCCATGTTATTATCAAAGCACAAATACATTAAAACAACAGCACTGTGGTTTAATAGATAAATACTACCAACAAAACTCTTGCACTGCACCAATTTATAGGATGCAAAACAAAAAACAAACATTGATCTCTATAACGTCTCCTGAATCTGTGCCTGCCTCAGCTGATTAGCCACCGAAACCCTCAGCCATGCCTTACCATTTGTCACCTCGAGGCTTCAATATTCGAAGGTTCTCCTGGCCAAGCTTCCCATTTCCACCCAAATAGACTGCAGGCCATCTATAACTATGCTGCTCATAGAATCATAGAATTTACAGTGCAGTAGGAGGCCATTTGGCCCATCAGGTCTGCACTGACCCTTGGAAAGAGCACCCTACTTAAGCCCATGCCTCCACCCTATGCCCATAACCCAATAACCCTACCTAATCTTTTGGACACTGAGGGCCAATTTAGCATGGCCAATCCACCTAACCTGCACATCTTTGGACAGTGCGAGGAAACAAGAGCAACCAGAGGAAACCCGCGCAGACACGGGAGAAAGTGCAAACGTCACACAGTCACCCGAGGCCGGAATTGAACCCGGGTCCCTGGAGCTCAGTGGCAGCTGTGCTAACCACTGTGACACTGTGCCGCCCTTTAAAAAAAATAAATTTAGAGTACCCAATTCTATTTTTCCAATTAAGAGGCAATTTAGCATGGCCAATTCACCTACCCTGCACATCTTTTTGTGTCGAGGGGGATGAGACCCACAGACACAGGGGGAATGCAAAAGCTCCACACAGAGTGTGACGCAGAGCCAGGATTGAACCCGAGTCCTCAGCATGGTGAGGCAGTGCTAACCACTGCGCTGTCCTGTCATATCATAACTCAAGTCCTATTCGCCAATGACCTCTTTTTACTCTGACCACCATCTCCCCCCTCCCTCACCAGGGCTCCCAGTCCTGCAGGAACTCAATTTTAAAATTCTTGTCCTCATTTTCATAGGCTTCTGGGCCGTGCTTCCGAAGATCTCTGCACTTCTCCAATGTTTAGCCACTTGCAAATCCCGGATTTTATTCGCTCAATCATTTGTGGCCGTGCTTTCAACTGCTTAGATCCGTAGCTCTGGAATACCTTCTTAAACCTCACCAGCTCTCTAACTAACTCTCCCTCTGCTCCTTCCAGATGTTTTTATAAACAATCACTGACCAAGCTTTGAGCCGCCTATCAAACTATCTCCTTAAATGGCTCAGTATCGAATTTTGTTTGATAAAACTTCTGTGAAGCATCTTTGGATATTTTATTATGTTAAAGGCATTATATAAGTGAAAGTAATTAATAGCATATGACTGATATAACAATAGAAAGAGATACAAGATTCAGCGTTAAAATGTTGGCACAGTCCAAATCAACGTCTGCTTATCAGATTTAATCAAACTTCTAGTAAGTTCTCACCATGAGCTTTGCAGGGCAACTTTGGGCTGTAAACTTGCTAGTGTAAGTCATAATCCAAGGAGGCACTTTTTCGTTTTAGGTACCATTCTGAAATCTTGTCACCAAAGTTGCAGGCAAGATAAACTTTCAAAAAGGAGAACCAGGATGTCTATTTCCCATAGAGAGAGAGGGCGCATCTCAGTCACTCTGCTCCCCACTCTCATGGGGAAGAGGCAGACAGGAAAGTGTTCAAGAGCTCCTCGCAGACACTTCAACGCCTACATGTGACCAGTATCAGAAAAGGGCCGGGAGGTAGCAGACTGCACCAGTGACTGCTGTTACAACATCAGAAATCTGTGCAGTGCCCCACAACTTAAAGATCGGTCGCTTTTTTTCTACAAGTTTTGTCATTAAAATCATTTGACAGACTCGTTGTCCGAGAGAGATGTGGGGAGAGACTTTTATAAATGACAATGGACATGTTTCTCACAAACATAAAAGTAGTTGGACAGGTTTCTCATAAGGGATGTCCTTAAAATTAGTTTATTTCGGGATGTAGGATCAAGTAATCGCCCCCTCCCCTCCCCTCCCGATACAAGACTCGGTTCAGACACATTTCCTTCCATATCAGCTGGGCTGTGGAAACTGAATAGACCCAACCAGCTCCATACAGACCGCGCCTGGGCTCCTGTCTGTGCAACTGAAGCAACGTCGCCACCTTCCAAAAAGTTTATTTTCTGCGTGTTTGTAAATGAATTAAGTACGACCTTTCTTGGCAAATTTCGCGGCTCGCCTGCTGCTCGGCGTTTATCTGCGGTGACAATCCCCATCTCAATCTGCCCAGCAGTCTGACCACCGCAAATTACAGTCGAATTGATTAAAAAGGGGGGGGGGGAGGTGGACATGTTCCCATTGCAAAAGCCCCCTCCCTCCCAAAGCAGGATGTGATTCTCCTTATTATCAGAAACAAGGAGGTCACAAAGCAAATTTCACTCTGGACCTGAGCACTTAGGATTGTCTCAACATCACAAAAGTGGCTAGCTCCAGGTGTTGTATCGGATTTGCGCATTGCCGCACAGTTTGGAGGGGGGAGGAGGGTCTCAGCGACTAAACCAGGGGACCCGTCATTCACAAACACAGCAGCAGCAAACCGCCCCGCCCCCCCAAAAAAAGGGGGGTCCAAACAGCACAACTCACCTGAAGTATCCCACATATTCAATTCGATTCTTTGCTTCTCAATTTCGAAACTCGCCGTGTAATTCTCAAAGACGGTGGGAACATAACTCTAGAATTAAAAAATACGCAACGTGATACAATAAAGAACGCTTGTATTAAATATACATGCATTTAAAAAGGGGGGGGGGGGTTACATTTAACAATTAGGCACCAGTGGCAAATTGATTGAATACAGTTCATTCAACAATGTGCTGGTGTATTATGTTTTAAAACTTGCTACAGAAGTGTTCTTAAACTGGGAGATGGTTTGGGGGAAAAGCGCAGAAGGAAATATTCCAATCTAAAATCGGTACCAGCTTCCACACAAGCCCCAAGCCCGATTGGTTTTTCTTTAAGAAATTCTTTCAAAGTGAATATCGTTCTGAGTAGGAGGATCGATTATGTTTGGAATAAGATGTGTCGTTTCGCGGTTAATCAATTACAGACCCGAAACAAAACTTCATACAAACCACTCTTATCTTTGTGTTTATTTCTAGGGCAATGCGGGATCTTAGCAAAAATGTGAATTGCTCAACACACCAGGTGGTCTGTTCAAATTTTAGGTGGAAAAATTATTATTTTTTAAACATTCACCTCGGGATAGCAGTCCTTGGCAAATACGTGCAATAAAGTAGTTTTCCCACACTGCGAATCCCCAACCACGACAATCTTGCAACGAGCGGTTTGGTTCTCCATGGTTTGACCCTGGTCCTGGTGGCTGGTCCCTTTTTTCATCTACTGTGCTAAACGCTGCCGCTTTCTAACCAGTAAATCCCCGAAGTGCGAGAGAACAGCTCCCCTCCGCTGCGCTCAGTCTTGCCTCCTCCAGCCCGGACTGCCTTTTGCTTTCTCAGGGCTGTTTGTCGAGGAGCCGGGAGCTTCCCTCATTCAGGAGAGAGTCGCCAATCAGTGCTGTGTTCCCGGAGATATGCAAAACCCTGGGCGGGGCCACCAGTTGGAAAATAATTCAATTAAAACGAGTGGGTGAAGTCAAAGCCAAATCAAGCCAAGTTGCGCTCCAACTTAACACAAAAGTGTGTGAACGACACCCTGTGAAGTACTCATCTGGAAGAGAATTGCTTTAGGTGCCAAGAGAGACCGTGACATTTTTTGTAAAGCTTTTTAAAAAAAAGATGGGCTGGAGTTTGTAAGAATGGAATGGGACAAACTGGCAGTCTTTTCTTTTTGGTGGGATCTGAAATATTAGCTTTGAAGAAGACGAGCATTTAAAACATGCACCAAAATATGGGAAGTAAAAATAGATGACATCATTTGACAATTCTACTGTGTGTGCACGTACAAAGGATGTGTTAAGGATAGAAACTGCCAAGTGGTTCAACACCATCATGCAGTGCCACAGTGTGGGGAAATGTGGGATTTCTCCTCAGCACTCATTGCCCAATCCCAATCATTTAAAAAAAAATGTTGTCTATGTAGGCACGGGTGGCAAGGCCAGCATGTAATGCCCATTCCGCAATTGGCCGTGAGAAGGCGGTGGGGAACCACCATCTTGAACCACTGCAGTTCATATGGTGCAGCTATAATAATAATAATCTTTATTATTGTCACAAGTAGGCTTACATTAACACAACAATGAAGTTACTGTGAAAATCCCCCAGTCGCCACACTCGGGTGCCTGTTCGGGCACGGGTTCTTATACCCTGCCTATCAGGGCGGAGCTATCATACATTCTACCAATGGAAAGCATACAGTTTCCATCAATGGTGCTTTAGCCTGTCAGGTACCATAATACCTATAATACCACATTCACCCCCTGTTAAAAAAGAGTCCAGTGGGGGTGGTGGCCTGAAACTACAAAACATAGCAACATGGTATAATTAGATATGGAGGTACCGTAATACATCCGTACAGTGTTTAGTAACTATTTACAATTCTGAAAGCTGTGTACATTTGATGGTTTATATTTACAGATTACAATTAAAATGAAGCAATCAGTCGATCGGGGGCCCTGGTCGTCCTCTGTGATCATCGGAGCTTCGGTGGTGACTCCGGTGGAGGCTCGGGCGTCTGCGACTCCGGGAGCGTGGCGTCGATCTCCATGGCAGCTTCGGCACCCCGAGACGGCACTGGTGGGGAAAATGGTAGATGTGGGAAGGGAGCGCCTGTGGGGGGGCGTCGGTGGGTGGGGGGGCCTAGACGGTGCCGGCGGAAGGACCAATCCTCCTGTAAGGTGCTGCGGTGGAGGGGAGGGTGGGACTGGCGGCTGGAATGTGCGTGGGGTTCCGGCGTGCGCCAGGTCCTGTAGGGAGACCGTATCTTGTCGGCTGTCGGGGTAGGCGTACTAGGGGTTAGCATGGGGCAGATGGACCCTCTCGACCAATGGGTCCGACTTGTGTGCCCGTACGTGTTTTCGGAGCAGGATGGGTCCGGTAGCTGCCAGCCAGGTCAGGAGCGAGGTCCCAGAGGAGGACTTCCTGGGGAAGACAAGGAGACGTTCATGAGGTGTCTGATTGGTGGTTGTACAAAGCAGTGACCGGATGGAGTGGAGGGCACCCGGGAGGACTTCGTGCCAGCGGGAGACTGGGAAGTTCCTGGACCGTATGGCCAGCAGGACGGTCTTCCAGACTGTCCCGTTCTCCCTCTCTACCTGTCCGTTACCCCGGGGGTTGTAACTGGTCGTCCTGCTCGAGGCAATGCCCTTGCTGAGCAGAAATTGACGCAGTTTGTCGCTCATAAAGGAGGGCCCCCTATCACTGTGTATGTAAGCGGGGAACCCAGCAGTGCAAAGATGCTATAGAGGGCCTTGATGACGGTGGTTGCGGTCATGTCGGGGCAGGGGATGGCGAATGGGAACCGGGAGTACTCGTCCATCACGTTCAGGAAGTACGTGTTGCAGTCGGTGGAGTGGAGGGGGCCTTTAAAGTCCATGCTGAGGCATTCAAAGGGACGGGAAGCCTTTATCAGGTACGTTTTCTCTGGTCGGTAGAAGTGCGGTTTGCACTCCGCGCAGATTTGGCAGTCCCTGGTGGCTGTCCTGACCCCCTCGATGGAGTAGGGCAGGTTGCGGGTCTTGACAAAATGGAAAAGGCGAGTGACCCGACAGAGGTCCTCGTGGAGGGCTCGGAGGCGGTCCACTTGTGCAGACCAGAGGTGGGGAAGGACGTAGAGACGGAAATTTTTGAACTCCCTTCCCTGGACTGTGAGGTTTGCTACACAAAACCCCTTTACCTCCACTGAGTGTGAACCGGAGGCCAGGGAGATTTTTTGATTAATGGGGTGGATGAGGAGAGAACAGCGCCTTACCGTGTCAGCTCTCCGTGCTCCCAGAGTCGATTAGGCAGGACGTCTCGTGCCCGTTGATGAATACAGTCGTCGTAGCAGTTGAGAGTGTTCGAGGCCGAGACTGATCCAGAGTCACCGAGGCTAGTCTCAGCAGTTGTGAGTTCTCTTCGGGCAGTGCGTGGTCAGCCGAGCTGGGGTCCTTGGGGTTCATCCAAGATGGCGTCTCCCATTGGTCGCACATGGCTGGGGGTGGACAAAATGGCAGTGCCCATCCCTCCAACGTGGTGTCCGCGGAACAAAATGGCCGCGCCTGGGGTCCGCACGTGGCCCTGGAATATGAAGATGGCGGCGACTGCTGGCCACACGGAGGCCGTGGAGAAGTTAGTGGTTGCGGTCCGAATTCACCGCCGGAGACCGTGGCAACCGCCCGGGCCTGGCATACCCCCACGAACTGGCCCTTTTTGCCGCATCCCTTGCAGGTGGATGCACGGGCTGGGCAGCGCTGGCGGGGGTGCTTTGCCTGGCCGCAAATGTAGCAGCGGGAGTTGCCAGGTCGCCCCTGCAGCGCAGGCCTGTGGGGGAATGGGGGAAGTCTCGGGGTCGGCCGCGGAGGGTTGCCGAAGCTGCCATGGAGATCAAAGCCACACTCCCAGAGTCACAGACACCTGAGCCTTCACCGGAGTCACCACCGAAGCTCCGACGATCACAGAGGACGACCAGGGCCCCCGATCGACTGATTGCTTCATTTTAATTGTAAACTGTAAATATAAACCATCAAATGTACATAGCTATCAGAATTGTAAATAGTTACTAAACACTGTACGGAGGTATTACGGTACCTCCATAACTAATTATACCACGTTGCCATGTTTTGTAGTTTCAGGCCACCACCCCCCGCCGGACTCTTTTTTAACAGGGGGTGAATGTGGTATTATAGGTATTACGGTACCTGA
Source organism: Scyliorhinus torazame (assembly GCF_047496885.1). Lineage (NCBI taxonomy): Eukaryota > Metazoa > Chordata > Chondrichthyes > Carcharhiniformes > Scyliorhinidae > Scyliorhinus > Scyliorhinus torazame. The sequence goes on from NC_092727.1 coordinate 112,544,021, forward strand.
TAGGCTAAAGCACCATTGGTGGAAACTGTATGCTTTCTATTGGTTATAATGTATGATAGCTCCGCCCTGCTAGGCGGGGTATAAGAACCAGTGCCGCCCCAGCAGCCTTCATTCTGTACCTGAGCTGCTGGGGGAAACATCTAGCTTATTAAAGCATTCAGTTGGACTACAACCTCGCTTCAGTGATCATTGATCGTGCATCAAGGGGAAATTCAGAATGTCCAAATTACCTAACAGCACGTCTTTCGGGACTTGTGGGAGGAAACCGGAGCACCCGGAGGAAACCCACGCAGACACGGGGAGAATGTGCAGACTCTGCACAGACAGTGACCCAAGCCGGGAATCGAATCTGGAACCCTGGCGCTGTGAAGCAACAGTGCTAACCACTGTGCTACCATGCCGCCCATACACGTGCTACACGCGCAGTGCTGTTATGGAGGAAATTCCAAGATTCTGACCAAGTGATGATGAAAGAGTAGAGATGGTTTGTGAATTGGAGGGGAAATTGTAAAGTGACGACTTTCTCATAAGTCTGATGTCCTTAGCCTCTCAGGCGGTGGGGGCCATGGGTTTGGGAGCTACCTTCAAAGAAGCTTTGGTTACCTGCAGTAGTACACACAGCACCCACGGAGTGCTGGTAATTGAATGCTGAGCATTGTGATGACATCGTTGATTTGAAACACGGCATTTTTTGCTCTTAAAGGGGAAATTAGATGTTGGGTAATAATTCACCTCATTCAATGAAAGGCATGCTTAACCATCCATGTTTGTGCATCAGAGGAAACCACAACACTATGTGATGTAAGATAAGGTCACCATAGTCCCAGATGACTTTAGGCTGCTTTCCCCTTTGAGGGGGAGAGCTGATTGGTCGTGATTTAACCTGACGATCATCACACCTCAGGCGAGGGACAAGGTTGAGAAGGTGGGGTCTTTATGAATAACCTCACCTGCAATCAAATTAATAGGCATCAACATAGATCTTGCAATATGCTGTTGGAAAATAGGGAAATACAGCACCGATATCAGCTTAATATTGATATAGTTATATTGATATCGCATTTTCAATTTTTAAAAAAAGTTTCAATGAAGGGGCAATTTAGCGTGGCCAATACATCTACCCTACACATCTTTGGGTTGTGGGAGTGAGACCCATGCAGACACAGGGCGAATATGCAAACTCCACATGGACAGTGACCCAGAGCCAGGATCAAACCCGGGTCCCCGGCACTGTGATGCAGCAGTGCTAACCTCTGTGCCTTTGTGCCGCCCCTAGCACTTTCAATTTAAACGTGCCCCATGGTGTTTCAGGGATGAAGAAAGGATTCCAGAGACGCTTGATAGTCTGTCACGAGGCAGATTACGAATAACCTTTATGCAGGGTTTGGGATCCACTTGTGTCTACAATAGCCATCAGAATGAAAATGATCTTATTGGATTTTGCAGTTCCAGATGACCATAGGCTGTTTTACCCTTTGAGGGGGGAGAGCTGACTGGTGGTGATTTCATCTGAGGATCACCACACCTCAGGCAAGGTTGCGTAGGCGGGGCCTTCATGAATAACCTCAGTTCATACAGGAATTGAACCCACATGTTGGTCTCGCTCTGCATCACAAACCAGCTGGGGCCGGTTTGGCTCAGTTGGCTGGACAGCTGGTTTGCGATGCAGAGTGTGGCCAACAGCATGAGTTCAGTTTCACTACCGGCTGAGGTTATTAGATCTCCTCAACCTTGCCCCTTGCCTGAGGTGTGGTGATCCTCAGGTTAAATCACCTCAAAGGGGAAAGCAGCCATTGGTCATCCAGAACTAAGGTGACTTCATTTGATTCCCTTCTGGTTGCTTTGCTTACATTGGCTATCAGGAGGAACTGGGGTGAAACCACACTTTAAAGCACTATTAATGTATGAAAATGTTCCAAAGCACTTCACAGAAGTAAAACAACTGAATGTTGAGCATTAGTGGGAAGCTGACATTCCAGAGCAGTAATGAGGGAGTTCTGAACTGTTGTAGGTGCTGTCTTTGGATGAGACCATAAATCGAGGGCCGCATCCTCCCACTCAGGGGGATTAAAGGATCCTATGGCTTTATTTTGAAGGAGGCCAGGTCAGTTAGCCCCTGTGTCCTGGCTGATAATTATCCCTCCTCAACATCACTAAAACAGGTTTTCTGGTCATTATCTCATTGCTGTCGGTGGGAGCTTGCTCTGTGCAAATTGTCTCCCATATTTGCTACATGACAAGTACTTCAGTTGCTCTATAACCCACTGGGGCAATAAATGCAAATCTTTTGGTTTAGGAAAAGAATGCCAAAGTGTGCGGCCACGATAGCAGAAGTTTCTGTGGCTGAGGATGAATTATGAAGCGAGGGGAGGATGTGAAGGAGGTGTGAGGCAGAAGAGTCATGGCGAGCAGGATGCTTGATTAACTGATTCTGGAGGTGACAAAGACATGAATGAAGTTTTCATCAACGGATGAGGCGAAGGGGGAGGTGGGTGGCGTTTCGAAGTTGGAAATATGTGGTGGTTGGTAATGTGGAATTTGACAGTCAGCTTCAAGCTGAACAGTGATTCCATGCACCAGAGAAATCAGTCCTAATGAGCAACCAGGGGCAAGTCAGGGGCTGAGTTCAGAGTTTCAGGGAAGACAGAACTGAAGAGAAAGTGAAATAAAACGACCCAATAAAATAATAATTCCATGAGATTGTAACGTAATAATAATTTTTATTATTGTTACAAGTAGGCTTACATTAACACTGCAATGAGGTTACTGTGAAAATCCCCTTGTCGCCACATTCCGGCGCCTGTTCAGGTACACTGAGGGAGAATTCAGAACGTCCAATTCACCTAACAAGCACGTCTTTCGGGACTTGTGGGAGGAAACCGGAGCACCCGGAGGAAATTCATGACAGAAATTGAAGGACAAGGAGGCCAATAAAAGCAGAAACAAGCAAAAATGAAGATGGATTTCTAGAACTGAAGCAGCATAAGAAAAAAAAGATGCGACATCCCTCTGGTAGACATGTTTAATCAATTTAGATAAGAAGAATAAGAGCGAGCTGCACGAGCAATGATAAGTAGAATGATGAAAAAAGGTTGAGATAATGCTGACAAAGAAACTATAAATGGAACTAACAATTGTAAATGGATATGCCAAAAATGAGGTGTTGCAAAAGATGGTGTTTGCAATGAAAATAATTATAAAGTGAAGTTGTGAATTAAGTCAGTGAACTGTATGTCACATCCCTCGTACGAAAAGTCAAAAATGAAAATGAAAGATGTAAATAAAGTTTTCGAGCCAGCAGGAACGTCCAGATGTTAGTTTAGTAAATTATATTGTGTTGTACACTAATCCATTCTACCAAAACCTCTCACATCCAGCTAGAATCAGCAACGTATTTGTTTCTTACAAGCCAGTTTATTTGAAAGTTTTTGTTTTATAAATCCTCAAGGCAGCTGTGTCCTCTTTTAAGCCACTTCTTAAAAGCCTGCCTCTTTGACCAAACTTTCGAACATCTGTCCTAATATCTTCTTTGGGCTCAGTGTCAAATCATATTTGGTAACACTCCTGTGAAGCACCTTGGGATGTTTTATTACATTCGATGTGTTATATAAATAGAAGTTGTTGCTGCTTCATGCTGGGGTGTTATTCCCTGGTGGGAGCTGCCTTATCCAAATGGTCACAAATGGGCAAGTCTCAGCAGCGGGTGAGGGAAGGCTAAGAATTCACACTTCATTCTTTCATTAGAATTGATTGTTTAATCATCGCACCACTACCCTGATTGAGATCATAGCTGCATCAATGGCAGGATTTGTGCTACTCAATAATGAATGCCGCATTTACCCATTAAACTATCAGAAAATCTAGTAAACTGATGTAAAGCAAAAAAACAGAAAATGGTGAAATTGCTTAAAACGGAGTCAATGCTTCGGGTCAACGACCTTTTGTCAGAACGTTTTGATGAACTGCCAACAGTCTGAAACATTGGGCACGGTTTTCCGGTCCCCCACACGGAATGTTTTCCTCCAGCGGAGGTGTCTCATTATCGGGATCTCCCGGTCCTGCTGAAATCAATGCCAATTCGTGTTGCCCGTCCACTCCGCCACTGGGGAACCCTACATGGGTGAGGAGGGGGATCGCCTTCGGCGGGACTGAAAGCTACCGTCAGCGGGAAGGGCTGGAAAATTTCACCCAATATCTCTGTTTCTCCCTCCACAGGCAGTGTGAGATCTCTTGCGTATTTCCAACATTTTCTGTTTTTTATTTCCATCATCTGGGGCAACATTTTACTTTTGTACTCGTAAATTGATTTATTGAACTTTTTACATGATCTAGGTATAATTTGTGTGTAACGTTTGAAGTTTGATGATGTCCTTTACAGGCCACTTAGAGTGCAAAACTCAACCTATTCTTTAACTTGATGTGCTGTAATGGGTTCACAAAAGTTGGAGGCACGTATTTCTCTGGCATGACAATTCAGTACTGAATATTTTCTTGAAGTCAGTTCCTAGCCCCTCGGGTGGTTAGCTTCTGGATAGGGTGGCACTACTGTTGGCACCAGGTCACCTTGGCACTGCCAGCCTGGCATTGCCACCTGGGTACTCTGGCAGTGCCACATGTTGCTCTGTTTCGGTCCCAACAGCGTTGCCAATACTGTGGGTATTTCTATTTATCTTAGTGAACCACAAGCCTTCCCTTATATCGATCAAATGACCACACAACCAGTTAGTTAGTTCAAAAGATGGTTTATTTACATACACATGAGTTATCTCAATATGCAAACACAATATCTACTAGGAGTTAAACTACACATATCAGCTAAAATAACCTATACTTAACTTAAGGGTGACCGGCACTGTGCAAATGGATAAGGCCTTTATCTGGATTTCACTTGGCTGGTTCGAAGAAAGTGGCTCTGTCTCTGCTGGGCTCATCTGTCAGGTAGCAGTCGTTGGTCTTGAACTTGGCTGGCTGTTCCTGCCACAATTGGGTTGGCACAGGCCGGATCCAAAAGGGACAGAACACATGGCTGTGCTCTCTTTTATCCCTCTGGGATTTTGCGCTCTTTGGGGCGTTCCTTAACCTTGGACCCAATAGTTCGACAGGGCTCTGATCACTCTCTTCGATTTCGGCAAATAAAGAGGCGGGTGCCTTGGTGGTTGGGCGGGTCCTTAGCGGTCATTGACCTTGGCAGTTGTGATTTCTGAGTAAGGGGAGTTGCGCCGATCAGTCTGTGGCTGTACCGGTTGCTTGATTGGAGTTCTATTGTCCTGGGAAAATGGGCCATTAAAATGCAAACGAGCAGGGGTTTCGATCAGGTCTGGTTACCTGTGTTTCAGATACACATAGGCTCTGTATCTGTCTGAGTCGTGGGTTGGCCATACATCCCATGATCCTTTGCAGGTGACCATCTTAGATGGCTACACACCCTGGAATTACCAGGGTGCCTGGGTGGCACTATGGCAGTGCCCCTGCCAGCCTGGCAGTGCCAAGATACCTGGGTGCCCATGCCAGGGGCCGGGCCTGGGGTGCCCTTAAGAGATGGGGTGGGGGGGGGGGTTGCTTGAGCAGCCCGGATAAGTACTTTGGGTGTAGTGTGGGGGGTCCGGTGGCTGCGGTGGGGTAGCTGGGGGAGGAGGGGAGTCGAAAGATCGGGCCTGACTTTAAAAATAGCGCCTGATCCACAAGTACTCTTCCTACGCTGGCGAGTTGAGCTCGTCAGTACAGGAAATGATGTAAGTGCGGCCTCGACGGGAAGTTCCTCACCGAGGCCCAACAAAACGGCAAAGTGCTGTTGAATAGCGGGGTGTTTCTCAGTGCTGCAGCCACTGAGAAACAACCCGCTAAATGTACCCAAAAGTGGACTCTGATTTTTTTTATCCCCTTAAATCATGCCCTATAGTACCGATCCTCTGAGTGTCCCCAGCCCAGACACTAAACAGGAGCAGTGCACCTCTTCAGCCCTGCGAGCTTCTGCATTTGAGCTGGTGGTCCCGCTCTGGCATGGCCTCGCACTGGCGGTGGAGGCAAGAGGTCCAGGAGCACCTGTGGGACTTTGAGACCTGCAGCCCCCTCTTTGGTCCTGGTGCTCAGGATTTCCTGGCTGCCAATTGCAGATCAATGAGCAAATAATCCAGGTTGAAATCCAAACTTTTGTTGAAGGCAGGGAACAATTAGAAAAGCTTTATCTAGTAATTATTCACCTGCCTGGGGACCTCCGCTAGCCTTCCAGTCATTGGAGTTCAATGTCGATTACAGTGCCGATTCTCCTTGACCTTTGGTATTCTTGGGCATCCAGAAAGCTTTAGTGGATGGAAATAGAAGCAGCAGACCAGGAACAATCCACGCCTCCATCCCCATTAGAAAACACCTGGAATCCCGAGGCTTTAGTAGAGGGGTTTAGACGCTGCAATCATGATGCCTCCCATTTTTGGGGCCTTCTGCCTGCAGGGCACTTAGTTCCCACGTTTATGGACCAGGAAAATTGGCCTAATCAGTTTTTGGTGGTCAAAAAATGCATATTGTCCAAAGCACATAGTGGTCTTCCTGCCCTATTTACATTGTCTAGTGGAATACTTTACATTGATTGCACTTCTCACCAGAAGGACAACACCTCGGACACTGCAGCACTCTCTCACTAATGCACTTAAGTGTTAACCCAGATTTACCTGTTCAAATCCTAATGCAGAGTTAGCACCAGTCTTCTGACTCAGAATTCACAGTATGTCCGCTGACACGAGCTGATATTAATCTGTCTTCCACTCTGAGATTCTTTGAGGAGGGACTTCATTTGATAACACTGGGGTAGAAATCGATATGCTTCGTGGCTGCAAAGCATAGCAATCTAGCAGCAGGGCAATTTGCAATGCTTAGGTAAACCGCTGTGCTGTTGTAAACAGAATTTAAAAGGTTGAGAAAAGCCCAAATTAGAACATTTGTTGTTCTAACTCATTTATTTTAAACTCATTAGTTTTTAGGCCAAAATAGTTATCAATTCTTGGTTGTAAATCATGTGAAGATCTGAATTGGATCCATCACTATCCTTCCACTCAAAATTACCCTTTCCCTGCAATATTCTTGTTGTGATCAGTGCCGTACTCAGAAAATAGTGCTTGGCAATGTGCTGTGAAATAACATTTGAAACCTTCCCATTGTAATCTTTACTGCTTTTAATTATAATGGAAGATTTCCAATAGTGTAAACAGTTCTTTGAATGATACAAATGTTTTTTGTAGGTTTCGTGTTACTCCCTGTATTTGGTGTGATTTGACTGAAAGTTAAATTAATTGGAATGCACAGCATGCGAAACAGAAATTCACTCAGGTAATTTGATCTGTGACGTGGTCAACTACAAAATCTGCCCAACGCCCAGGAACTCACTTAACAGGAGATAATGGATAAAATGGTTAATACAATGAGTGGAGATAAAATGATTTCAAATTGTTCTTGTCAATTTGTTTAAGACAATTCTTAACTTATTAATGTTGAGACAGTTAAATTCTATAATCAAAGGTCAAACCAGCCTGAGGTACTGGCTGAATGAGTACAAACACTTCTTTCCAAATCACAGCTTGCCAATATAATTGTTTTGAAAATGGCTATATTATGGTAATTTTCATAAAATTTAAATGACTTGAATTATTTTTCAAATTTCCACTTGTGCAGAGTTAAAATTAACCCACTGTCTTCATTTGCTAACGGTAATAGAACCATAGGATTCCTGCAGTGCAGAAGGAGGCCATTCAGCCCATCGAGTCTGCACCAACCCTCTGAAAGAGCACCCTACATGGGCCCACTCCCTCACCCTATCCCGGTAACTCCATAATACCACCAACCTGCACGTTGTTGGACACTAAGCGGCAATTTTAGCATGGTCAATCCACCTAAGTTGCACACCTTTGGACTGTGGGCGGAAACCGACGCACGTGGAGGAAACCCATACAGACAAAGGGAGAACTTGCAAACGCCACACAGACAGCCACCCGAAGCTGGAATTAAACTCGGGTCCCTGGCGCCGTGAGGCAGCAATGCTCACCATGCACCACCGTGTCGCCACAATATTAGAAAGATATTGACTATTAGATAACAACAACTGTGGTACAGAAGACAAATAGAATTATACTTTTGGGCAAGGAATTCACTTATCTCGCTCAGATTAAAAGAATGGTAACAGTAAATTTAAGTCAAAATGGGTTAATGGTGATATTTGGAAACAGATTAAACAACAACAAATACTGTATAAGATTCAGGGAAAGTAATTATTAAATTAATAGAATTAGATATAAAGATTAATTTTTTACCGCTACAAAATCTACTCTCAGATTGACCAGCAGAATAATGGGTAAAAGGATTGTGGATTGGCACAACAGTAATTGTGTGGTCTTTTAGTTACATTAGAAGTCAGAAAGGAGCCAAAGACCGCAGAGGGGTTATCAGACATGGATGGAGTTCCAACATTTTCCAAAGTTGCTGAGGAGTCTGTTATATCTATTTTAACAATTGAGTTGCTGGGGTTGATAGATTATATGTGATATGAGGTGAGAGTGAGTGCCCTTGACATCAAGGCAGCAATTGACTGAGTGTGGGAACAAGGAGCCCTAGCAAGACTGGAGTCAATGGAAATCAGGGAGGAACTCTTCACTACTTGGAGTCATGTCTAGCATTTTTGGACACTAAGGTCAATTTAACATAAGGCCAATCCATCTAATCTGCATGTCTTTGGACTGTGGGAGGAATGTGCAGACTCCGCGGGGAGACTCCGCACAGACAGTGACCCAGCAGGGAATCGAACCTGGGACCCTGGCGCTGTGAAGCCACAGTACTAACCACTGTGCTACCGTGCTGCCCGATATACAAGGCCTTCCTTTAACTCTGGTGCAATAATTGTGATGGCAATCAAGAAGTGGCGTCAATTCATCTTTATACCATCTCTAGCAGTATAATAACAATATAGGTTACAGTGATTCACAGGGCATTAAAGACAGCTCCTCAGATGATTAAAATCATATGAAAATCTCAATGGTTTTACCATAAGGGTATTGGAAGACAAAATATACAAGAGATAAATAAATAATGGGCAAACATAAAACCGTAAACCCATGGAAAGTAAATACCAGGATGAGTGTAAAATAATGGGCGGGATTCTCCGGCCTCCCAGCCGCTTGTCTCTCGGCAGCGGGAGGGGGCGAGCCATTTACTGGTGGTGGAATTCTCTCTTCCCGCCACTGCCAATGGGAATTCCCAATGAAACCACCCTACGCTGCCTGGAAAACCATGGGCGGAGGTCCACTGCTGACAGGCCAAGATGTTTGATTCGATCCTGGCAGTTGGAAGGGTTAAATTGACTATATCAAGCTGATTCAATGCAGATTCACTAGGGTTCTGCCTGGAAAGGTGAAATATATATATGAAGAAAGAAATGAAAAAATAATTGTTTGGTTGTATGGAATTTGAGTATTACTGAAAAAAGACACACATCAAATCTTTTCATCATGCACTTAGCAGGACATTCACACGAACACCAAATGTAAAGGAACATTTCCACGCCTCTACCAATCAGAGTCCACTCCGGTTTCTTCCCACTGTCCAAAGGTGTGCAGGTTAGGTGGATTGGCCATGATGAATTGCCCTTAGTGTCCAAAATTTAGGTGGTGTTGTTGCATCTTTGTCTCTGGTTTATCATTGCCCACTTATCCCTAATTTCAGGACCTGCAATTTCATTATTTGTTGAAGGAGGAGTGTCTTCTACACTACAGACAGACAGAATCCTTGCTCTTCGAGGGCAGCATGGTGGAGCGATTGTTAGCACTGCTGCCTCATGGCGCCGAGGACCCGGGTTCGATCCCGGCCCTGGGTAACTGTCCATGTGGAGTTTGCACATTCTCCCCGTGTCTGCGTGGGTCTCACCCCCACAACCCAAAAAGATGTGCAGGGTAGGTGAATTGCCCCTTAATTGGAAAAAGAATTAGGTACTCTAAATTTAAAAAAATAATCTTTGCACTTCAAATTGTGCTATGGGATCTTTGATAGCCAACTGAACAGATATACAAGGCATTCCTTTAAAATCTCTTCCAAAGAGGATACACCTTTGCCAATGTGGCACTCCCTTAACACTGAACTGAAGGGTCAGTCGAAATTCATAGAATCACAGAATTTACAGTGCAGAAGAAGGCCTTTCGGCCCATCGAGTCTGCACCGACCCTTGGAAAGAGCACCCTACCTAGGCCCACGCCTCCACCTTATCCCCGTAACCCCACCTAACCTGACATGAAGGAGCAATTTATCATGGCCAATCTATCTAACCTTTACATCTTTGGACTGTGGGAGGAAACCCACGCAGATACAGGAAGAAAGTGCAAACTCCACACAGACAGTGACCCAAGCCGGGAATCGAACCTGGGACTCTGGAGCTGTGAGGCAGCAGTGCTAACCACTGTGCCTCCGTGCCACCCTTTTTATGTGCTGAAGTCTTGGAATAGGGTTTTAAACCTACAATCTTTTGACTCAGAAACAAATGCAACCACAGAGTCAAGCTGACACTTAGTAGAAGCCAACGAGGTATGCTGCCAGTTCTGTACTAATCTGGACTCAGCCCAGGGTTCCCGCACACCTCTGTTGCGATGCCAGTGAATTTTTAATGCCGTGTTAGCTCGTTACCAACGTTAAAAATAGAAAAGGAATTTCTCGTGCTGTATGCTCAGCAGGTTCTGAGGATTTTCGGGACTTTTACAATTGATCCCTAGCTTTGGTTGAGGTCCTGTATATTTTTTATTCCAATGAACTCAGTCGCCATGTGGTACAGCGCTGGTTCTGAATTCAGCCGCCATGTGGTACAACGCTGATTCTGAATTCAGCTGGCTGTGGTACAGCGCTGGTTCTGAACACAGCTGGCTGTGGTACAGCGCTGGTTCTGAACACAGCTGGCTGTGGTACAGCGCTGATTCTGAATTCAGCTGGCTGTGGTACAGCGCTGGTTCTGAACACAGCTGGCTGTGGTACAGCGCTGGTTCTGAACACAGCTGGCTGTGGTACAGCGCTGGTTCTGAACACAGCTGGATGTGGTACAGCGCTGGTTCTGAACACAGCTGGCTGTGGTACAGCGCTGGTTCTGAACACAGCTGGCTGTGGTACAGCGCTGGTTCTGAACACAGCTGGATGTGGTACAGCGCTGGTTCTGAACACAGCTGGCTGTGGTACAGCGCTGATTCTGAACACAGCTGGCTGTGGTACAGCGCTGATTCTGAACACAGCTGGCTGTGGTACAGCGCTGATTCTGAATTCAGCTGGCTGTGGTACAGCGCTGGTTCTGAACACAGCTGGCTGTGGTACAGCGCTGATTCTGAATTCAGCTGGCTGTGGTACAGCGCTGATTCTGAATTCAGCTGGCTCTGGTTCTGAACACAGCTGGATGTGGTACAGCGCTGGTTCTGAACACAGCTGGCTGTGGTACAGCGCTGATTCTGAACACAGCTGGCTGTGGTACAGCGCTGATTCTGAACACAGCTGGCTGTGGTACAGCGCTGATTCTGAATTCAGCTGGCTGTGGTACAGCGCTGGTTCTGAACACAGCTGGCTGTGGTACAGCGCTGATTCTGAATTCAGCTGGCTGTGGTACAGCGCTGATTCTGAATTCAGCTGGCTGTGGTACAGCGCTGATTCTGAACACAGCTGGCTGTGGTACAGCGCTGGTTCTGAACACAGCTGGCTGTGGTACAGCGCTGGTTCTGAACACAGCTGGCTGTGGTACAGCGCTGATTCTGAACACAGCTGGCTGTGGTACAGCGCTGGTTCTGAACACAGCTGGCTGTGGTACAGCGCTGATTCTGAATTCAGCTGGCTGTGGTACAGCGCTGGTTCTGAACACAGCTGGCTGTGGTACAGCGCTGGTTCTGAACACAGCTGGCTGTGGTACAGCGCTGATTCTGAATTCAGCTGGCTGTGGTACAGCGCTGGTTCTGAACACAGCTGGCTGTGGTACAGCGCTGATTCTGAACACAGCTGGCTGTGGTCAGCGCTGATTCTGAACACAGCTGGCTGTGGTACAGCGCTGATTCTGAATACAGCTGGCTGTGGTACAGCGCTGATTCTGAATTCAGCTGGCTGTGGTACAGCGCTGGTTCTGAACACAGCTGGATGTGGTACAGCGCTGATTCTGAACACAGCTGGCTGTGGTACAGCGCTGATTCTGAATTCAGCTGGCTGTGGTACAGCGCTGATTCTGAACACAGCTGGCTGTGGTACAGCGCTGATTCTGAATTCAGCTGGCTGTGGTACAGCGCTGATTCTGAATTCAGCTGGCTGTGGTACAGCGCTGGTTCTGAACACAGCTGGATGTGGTACAGCGCTGGTTCTGAACACAGCTGGCTGTGGTACAGCGCTGATTCTGAACACAGCTGGCTGTGGTACAGCGCTGATTCTGAATTCAGCTGGCTGTGGTACAGCGCTGGTTCTGAACACAGCTGGCTGTGGTACAGCGCTGATTCTGAATTCAGCTGGCTGTGGTACAGCGCTGATTCTGAATTCAGCTGGCTGTGGTACAGCGCTGGTTCTGAACACAGCTGGATGTGGTACAGCGCTGGTTCTGAACACAGCTGGCTGTGGTACAGCGCTGATTCTGAATTCAGCTGGCTGTGGTACAGCGCTGATTCTGAATTCAGCTGGCTGTGGTACAGCGTTGGTTCTGAACACAGCTGGATGTGGTACAGCGCTGGTTCTGAACACAGCTGGCTGTGGTACAGCGCTGATTCTGAACACAGCTGGTTGTGGTACAGCGCTGATTCTGAATTCAGCTGGCTGTGGTACAGCGCTGATTCTGAACACAGCTGGCTGTGGTACAGCGCTGGTTCTGAACACAGCTGGCTGTGGTACAGCGCTGATTCTGAACACAGCTGGTTGTGGTACAGCGCTGATTCTGAACACAGCTGGCTGTGGTACAGCGCTGATTCTGAACACAGCTGGCTGTGGTACAGCGCTGATTCTGAACACAGCTGGCTGTGGTACAGCGCTGATTCTGAACACAGCTGGCTGTGGTACAGCGCTGGTTCTGAACACAGCTGGCTGTGGTACAGCGCTGATTCTGAACACAGCTGGCTGTGGTACAGCGCTGGTTCTGAACAGAACTGACCATGGTGCTTCTAGAAACTGGTTATTCTGACCTTTTTTTTCACAGCTCTAAAGCTTTTTAAACCACTCCTGGCTTCGAACTGACTGTTTGCTCACCCCTGCTAGGTCCTTTGACTCTGCACTCGGTCAGCATTCACAGTGGCCCTCCACAAGATCTTGTAGAGCTGTCAGCTGCATGGTGCATGTTTTTCCTTTGCCTCTCTGCTTCTAACTCTGCAATGAGCTTCTTTTAGGTGACCTCTCTCACAGGTCAAAATGCCGCTCCTTTAATTTTCAAGCTTTTGAAATTCTCTCCAACTTCTCTGAAGTTCTTCTGTTTATTTCTATTATCTGCCACCGTGTTGTATGTTCAGTAGGTCTGATAAGACGTTCTGAATATTGTATGGTTGAACATTAAGTGTTTATTGATAACACAACTGTGCACATATATACAGGGTGTAGCCCAAGCTAGGAGCTAACTCCATGCCGGCTTCTACACCAGTTTCTGTCCAGTCCACAACTGATCTACTCTCAGGTCTTGTATCTCTTTATATCACACTGTGAGTGGCAGTTTCCCAGTCCCACATTAACCCTTGTTATGCCAGACACCCTTACACTACACCTTAGAATTTTTTAAACTAAAGGTGCTTTCGAAGGTGGTGGGGGTCCAGGTCGAACCAAGCTGGGGGTTGGCTATATTCGGGGTTGCAGAAGAGCCGGGAGTGCAGGAGGCGAGAGAGGCTGATGTTTTGGCCTTTGCGTCCCTAGTAGCCCGGCGCAGGATATTGTTAATGTGGAAGGAAGCCAAGCCCCCGGGTGTGGAGACCTGGATAAATGACATGGCAGGGTTTATAAAGTTGGAACGGATTAAGTTCGTTCTAAGGGGGTCGGCTCAAGGGTTCACCAGGCGGTGGCAACCGTTCGTCGAATACCTCACAGAAAGATAGAGGGAATGGAAAAGAAGAAGACAGCAGCAGCAACCCGGGGGGGGGGGGGGGGGGAAGGGGGGCGGGGGGGGGGGAGGAATCAGAAGGACTCTCAGGGATGTTATTGTATATGTATAGGTATTTGGTATATGTAATTGTATATTGGATTGTTGGATTGTATTTTTGGAGAGTATTTATCTTGGATAAGGCAGTTGCCATTTAGTTTTATTTTTGATTTTGTTCATATATTATTTATTTACTTGTTTAAAACTGGCCATTGTTATTTATATTGTTTTATTGCTGTGTAAAGGAAACACTATGTGCTGTTATGTTTGGCCAAAAAATCTTGAATAAAATATATTTAAAAAAAAAAGAATTTTTTAAACTATGAAAGTAAATATTTAAAATAGGAGTTCGAACTTACAGCAACAATGCTTCAGCCAGAATGAAGCTTGAGTGAGAAGCAGCAGTCCCCATGACTGGCTGAGTCTTACCCTCACAACCCAAAATGATGTGCAGGTAGGTGAATTGGCCTTGCTAAATTGCCTCTTAATTGGAAAAAAAGAATTGGGTACTCTAAATTTATTTTTTTTAAACATTTTTCGCAAAATGGAAATAATCTACCTGAAGCGTGGAGGACCCGGGTTCAATCCCGGCCCCGGGTCACTGTCTGTGTGGAGTTTGCACATTCTCCCTGTGGTGTGGGTGTCACCCTCTGTTGCTTTTTTTAGCCTTAGTTTATTAGCTCTGATTATGTCACCTTTGCTCACGAGTCGCCAGGTATCTTTCTGGTACCGCCATGTGGTTCAAGCTCGAGTTATGATTAATAAGTCAGCACACCGCTTAGTAAGATTGAAATCAATGGTCATTTATTATATACAACAATTAATGCTTACACAATAATCCTACTATCTATATCGAAACCTACCACTACTGGCCAATACTTAACTTTAGGAAGGGCCCACCAGGTCAGGGAAACGAATGGCTTATCGAATCGGATCTGGCCCTCGGGATTCAAAAGGCTGATACGGGTCGATGGCTAGGAGTCTTTATCAGGTAGCGATCGCTGGAGTCGAACTTACAGTTTCTGGTCGATGTTCTTGCGAAGGTCTCGAGCAGGAGAAGAAGGGAGAGAGAGAGAGATCTGAACTTGGCCCCTCACTTTATAGGGCCCAGGGGCTTCCCGCCTCTCGGGGCGGCCCTTGACCCTGCGTCCCAAGTGATTGGACTTGTTCCCAATCACTGGGTTCGATACGTCCAATAACGGGGCCATTCCTCGATCGGGGGGTGGGCGTTCACCTGTCTTTGTTTCGGCCACTGCAGGCGCCGACAGGTCTGGCCCGGCATTCAATTGCTAATATGTGCAATTTTTCCCGGGGATAGCCGATTAAACTGCAGATGTCTGGGTTGATGTGCTGCTAATAGTCTTGAGTATCGATCTGGGCTGACTTCCCCAGAGCCGAATACGCTATTCTGTCTGCAGCTGTCCGTTTGTGTCCTGTTGGCTGCTTTTCCCATCAGCCTTTTCGGTTAGCCATTTTAAATCGGGTTTTGGCCAAATTAATAGAGAATCAGCCATTTTAGGTGGCTACACCTCACAACCCAAAGATGTGCCGGTTAGGTGGATTGGCCACGCTAAATTAACCGTTAATTGGAAAAAAAGAATTGGGTACTCTAAATATATATAAAATTAAACAAAATAAGGGCAGCACGGTGGCGCAGTGGGCTAGCACTGCGGCCTCACAGCGCCGAGGTCCCAGGGTCGATCCTGGCTTTAGGTCACTGTCCGTGTGGAGTTTGCACATTCTCCCCGTGTTTGCATGGGTTTCACCCCCACAACCCAAAAGATGTGTAGGGTAGATGGATTGGTCATGCTAAATTGCCCCTTAATTGGAAAAAAATGAATTGGGTATTCTAAATTTAAAAAAAGAAATTTTTTTAAAATAACAAGATTTTAATCTTAACCTATGCAAATGAAACAGAATAAATTCCTTTGATTGTGACTCTAATAGAAATGTTAACATTTTCTTTCCACTGGAAATCAACGCTCCTTGGAGTTTGAAACCATTTGGGCAAATACAGAAAATAGCAGTGTTACACTTGTGCAGCAGAGGGTGCTATTCTGAGGCTAGCACAATGCATTTGGACCCAATTCTGCAGGAAATCAACATTATTAGGTGGACTTTCAACTTCTTTACCCCAGTAACATTAGTGCAGTTTTATTGGTAACAGCTAGAGAAGAATGACAAATTTTAAGCGTAAGCAAATTATGCCCAAATCCAATTATGTTTTTGCTTTTCACAATCTTTTCCACTGGATCCAGATTTGATTACTCCTGATCAGGCCCTGAACACAAAATTGGTGTCTGTGTTGCAATTGCATAATTCCAGCAATTACACTGGTTAAGAAGGCTCTACAAACAACATTATTTTTCGTAGGGTCACTGGTGCTAGTAGATACATTTTAAAAGTATTTTCCTATTAAAAATATTAAAATTGTAGCATACAACACGCAGATCTTGTGGCACAGTGGGGAGTAAACCAACCTCTGAGCCAGAATTTCCAGGTTCAAGTCCCACTTCAGGACTAGATGACTGGTGCTGTGGCCGTGAAGGACACAGGGGGATCGGCAATAGATCTCCCTGTGGACTTCGTGGACGATCAATTCCCCATTAAGCAGGCGGCTGCTTGCCCAATAGGGAATGCATGGCGGTCCCAAGGATACTGCAGAAGATGAGATAGAGATCCCCATTCCAGGGCTGCATGAGAGGTTTAAATGTCTGATGGGCAATTACCCTACAGCCTGGAACTGTCCAATACACTTTGATTGTTCAAATTCTGAGCAGATAGTTACCGAGGAAAAGTTATATGAATTCAAACTAGTTCTAACTCCTGGGCTACTCGGGCATTGACATATCCGATCACTTGACCACCCGTGACCCATCTGACACTCATACATTCTCTCCTGCCAAAGTGGCTGGGGCCTTTAAATTTACTGGTTTATGGCAGCAGGGGTAGCACAGTGGTTAACACTGCTGCCTCACAGCACCAGGGACCTGGGTTCGATTCCAACCTTGGGTGACAGTCTGCGTGGAGTTTGTACATTCTCCCCATGTTTCCTTCGGGTGCTCCAGTTTCCTCCCACAGTCTGCTGATGTGCAGAGTAGGTGGATTGGCCATGCTAAATTACCCCTTAAGGTGGGTTTGCAGGAATAAGGTGGGGGAATGTGGCTTAGGTAGGGTGGTCTTTCGAAGGGTCCATGCAGACTTGATGGGCTGAATGGCCTTCTTCTGCACTGTAGAGATTCTATGCTGAAATTTTCTCACTCGGCCTGGGTGAGAAACGTACAGTTGCCGGCTAGGATAAGTAAAAAGAAGCAGAGCGGCAATGCCACGGTGCTTGGCATTCCACTTCAGGCCAACCTGTAAATCCTTCCAATCCACCTTTGGCAGGCAATATAGACTGGAAGAGTCTCCTGGTCAACCTGCTTGGTGCAGGGTGGAGCCCAGCGAGTTATACAGCCTCTGGCAACAGGCCAACGACCTGTTCCAGGGAAAACTAGTTTTGGAAACAGATGTAAGCACGTGCTTTGTCTGCCTCATGCGCCACTAGGCATGGCAAGAACATGCCATGGTGCAGCGCCAACAATCGCTCCCTCAATGCCAGCAAAACGAAAGAGCAGGTCATTGACTTCAGGAAGCAAAGTACTGTACACACCCCTGTCAGCATCAACGGGGCCGAGGTGGAGATGGCTAGCAGCTTCAAATTTCTAGGGGTACACATCACCAAAAATCTGTCCTGGTCCACCCACGTCGACGCTACCACAAAGAAAGCCTAACAGCGCCTATACTTCCTAAGGAAATTTGGCATGTCCACATTAATCCTTACCAACTTTTGCAGATGAACCATAGAAAGCATCCTATCTGGCTGCATCACAGCCTGGTATGGCAACTGCTCGGCCCAAGACTGCAAGAAACTTCAGAGAGCCGTGAACACCGCCCAGTCCATCACACAAACCTGCCTCCCATCCATTGACTCTATCTACACCTCCCGCTGCCCGGGAAAAGTGGACAGCATAATCAAAGATCCCTCCCAGCCGGCTTACTCACTCTTCCAACCTCTTCCATCGGGCAGGAGATACAAAAGTCTGAGAACACGCACAAACAGACTCAAAAACAGCTTCTTCCCCGCTGTTACCACTCTCCTTAACGACCCTCTTATGGACTGACCTGATTAACACTACACCCCTGTATGCTTCACCCGATGCTGGTGTTTATGTAGTTACATTGTGTACCTTGTGTTGCCATATTATGTATTTTCTTTGCTTTTCATGCACTTAATGATCTGTTGAGCTGCTCGCAGAAAAATACTTTCCACTGTACCTCGGTCCATGTGACAATAAACAAATCCAATCCAATCCAAGAAAGTAGAAGAGTGTACAGTGAGAAAACATACACTCACGTGGTCCAGCATCAATTTCAAAAGTCATTTCTGATGATTTTAAATCAGTTTACTCACAGGTGGGCGACAAGGCAGCCACATTAAAAATGCCTTGTTTTAGGTGCGGCACATTGGCACAGTGGTTAGCACTGCTGCCTCATGACGCCGGGTCACTGTCCATGTGGAGTTTGCATATTCTCCCCGTGTCAACCAAAAAAGATGTGCAGGGTAGGTGAATTGGCCACACTAATTGTCCCTTAATTGGAAAAATAAGAATTGAGTACTCTAAAATCTTTTTTTGAATGCCTAGTTTTGCTGAGAAACTCATTTTCACCGCAGTAATAAAACTGTGTCCAGTTCACCAGTCTTCAATATATCAAGGGATACTTTTGAACGGAATGAAGAGAAGGAAATATCCCCCATTCTATTGCACAGTGTGCTGGCTCTTGAAAGATTAACACTTGTGATTGTGCAAAAGCATTTTAGCAGAAATGTTCCCTGTCATTCTACTGCTCCAAACATGAATCAATCGGCTTAAACATTTTGTATACACTTGACCAAATCATAATTTAAAAATTAGACAAATCGCATTTGTATGAAATAAAATTTCCCTCTGCATTGGTCTTCAAAGCTCACATTCAAGAGCAGGGGAAATCTATGGGTAGCAGACACATAGTTAATGTTATACATATCGAGGGCATATCGAGTCAAGAGCAGCAGGCGTGCATTGGTCCATTTACACAATAGGCCAGCTTAAAGAATTGAACACCTCATTTATTATTCCAAAAGGCAGTCAGATTCATATGCTAATTTGCTGAATCAAACATCCTTTTTGAATGCTAAACAATCTCATCTTAACCACCGTGCCCCCTGCACAATAATTGTTCTCAGTTTCATTTAGTTCTATGCCGTGGTTAGGATACTCAAATGGAGATCCTGACCTATGACTGTCATTCTCCCTGTTATTGTTCACATTGTGTAGCTGGTCCCATTGCAGGACCAAAAAGCCCGATAGCCGGATGGCAGATTTCGACACCCATAAAAATTCATGCCGTGGACTGTCTCACAGGTCTCGAGTTCACTGACTCTGTACTGTTTGATGCCATCTGCAGTGAGGGGACCATGTGGGTGCAGATAACAGCAAATAAGGGAAAAATAAAACAGATTGATGCCACAATCATCACAGCAACTGGAGTCTGGAGTTACGTTGCTTGTTTAAATAAGGCCAAGACTGCACTGCCAAATCTCATGTCCCTAGAGACAAGGCTGTTGTTTTCCGAAGTCATTCATTTATTCGTGCAGCTGCTTCACAACCTTGTTCTGATACTCCTTTCCTTCAGTTAGTTCTGAAGAGATGAGATAAGGAAAACTATAATCGCAACTAAAGAGGTATCATAGAATCATAGAATCCCTGCAGTGCAGAAGGAGGCCATTCCGCCCATCGAGTCTGCACTGACCCTCTGAAAGGGCAACCAACTGAGGCCCAATCCCCTTCCCTATCCCCGTAATCCCACTTGGGGCAATTTAGTATAGCCAATCCACCTAACCTGCACATCTTTGGACTGTGGGAGGAAACTGGAGCACCCGGAGGAAACCCACGCAGACACGGGGAGAACGTGTAAACTCAACAGTCCCCAAGGTCGGAATCGAACCCGGGTCCCAGGTGCTGTGAGGGGCTGCACATAAATGCAGAAACACACAGAAAGAACCACACACACAAAGATATACTGACACACGCATTCAGATATAGAAAGGCGTACACCCACATACACACATACACACACACACACACAGACCTATGGCTACTCCTTGCGCATGTACAATGTCCTAACTGACTACTATGCTATAGTTAATGAAGTGGAGATGCCGGCGTTGGACTGGGGTGAGCACAGTAAGAAGTCTTACAACACCAGGTTAAAGTCCAACAGGTTTGTTTCGATGTCACTAGCTTTCGGAGCGCTGCTCCTTCCTCAGGTGAATGAAGAGGTATGTTCCAGAAACATATATATAGACGGATTCAAAGATGCCAGACAATGCTTGGAATACGAGCATTAGCAGGTGATTAAATCTTTACAGATCCAGAGATGGGGTAAACCCAGGTTAAAGAGGTGTGAATTGTGTCAAGCCAGGACAGTTGGTAGGATTTCGCAGGCCAGATGGTGGGGGATGAATGTGTGCGGAACTTGGCTATACGTTTCTGCTTGGCGATTCTGCGTTGTCGCGCGTCATGAAGGCCGCCTTGGAGAACGCTTACCCGGAGATCAGAGGCTGAATGCCCTTGACTGCTGAAGTGTTCCCCGACTGGAAGGGAACACTCCTGCCTGGTGATTGTCGCGCGATGTCCATTCATTCGTTGTCGCAGCGTCTGCATGGTCTCGCCAATGTACCACATTTCGGGACATCCTTTCCTGCAGCGTATGAGGTAGACAACGTTGGCCGAGTCGCACGAGTATGTACCGTGTACCTGGTGGGTGGTGTTCTCACGTGTAATGGTGGTATCCATGTCGATGATCTGGCACGTCTTGCAGAGATTGCCATAGCAGGGTTGTGTGGTGTCGTGGTCACTGTTCTGAAGGCTGGGTAGTTTGCTGCAAACAATGCTTTGTTTGAGGTTGCGCGGTTGTTTGAAGGCAAGTAGTGGGGGTGGCGGGATGACCTTGGCAAGATGTTCATCTTCATCGATGACGTGTTGAAGGCTGTGAAGAAGATGTCGTAGTTTCTCCGCTCCGGGAAAGTACTGGACGACGAAGGGTACTCTGTCGGTTGTGTCCCACGTTTGTCTTCTGAGGAGGTTGGTGCGTTTTTTTGCTGTAGCGCGTTGGAACTGTTGATCGATGAGTCGAGTGCCATATCCCGTTCGTACGAGGGCATCTTTCAACGTCTGTAGATGTCTGTTACGCTCCTCCTAATCTGAGCAAATACTGTGTATACGGAGAGCTTGTCCATAGGGGATGGCTTCTTTAATGTGTTTAGGGTGGAAGCTGGAGAAGTGGAGCATCATGAGGTTATCCGTGGGTTTGCGGTAAAGCGAAGTGCTGAGGTGACCGTCCTTGATGGAGATGAGTGTGCCAAGAATGCAACTGATTTTGGAGAATAGTCCATGGTGAGTCTGATGGTTGGATGGAACTTATTGATGTCATCGTATAGTCATTTCAGTGATTCTTTGCCGTGGGTCCAAAGGAAAAACATGTCATCGATGTATCTGGTGTACAGCGTCGGTTGAAGGTCCTGTGCAGTGAGTAGGTCTTGTTCAAACTTGTGCATGAAGATGTTGGCGGATTGGGGTGCGAATTTGGTCCCCATGGCTGTTCCGTGCGTCTGGATGAAGAACTTGTTGTCGAAGGTGAAGACGTTGTGATCCAGAATGAAGCGGATGAGTTGCAGAATTGCATCTGGAGATTGGCAGTTGTCGGTGTTGAGTACTGAGGTGGTTGCAGCAATGCCGTCGTCATGGGGGATGCTGGTGTAGAGTGCCGAGACATCCATTGTGACGAGGAATGTTCCTGGTTCAACTGGTCCATGGGTGCTGAGTTTCTGTAGGAAGTTTGTCGTGTTGCGACAGAAGCTAGGCGTACCTTGTACGATGGGTTTCAAGATGCCCTCGATGTAGCCAGAGAGGTTCTCACACGGGGTCCCATTGCCTGAAACGATAGGACAGCCTGGTGTGTTGGCCTTGTGTATTTTCGGGAGGCTGTAGAGATCTCCAATGCGGGGAGTACATGGGATGAGAACACGTAGGGTGCTCTGAAGATCTGGATCCAAGGTCTTGATCAGTCAGTTAAGTTGGTGGATGTGTTCCTTGGTCGGATCTGCGGGTAACTGTCTGTAGTGTTCTTGGTTGTTCAGTTGTCGGTATACTTCTTTGCAGTAGTCTGTTCTGTTCAGTATGACAGTGGCCCCTCCTTTATCTGCTGGTTTGATGACGATGCTGTGGTTGGTCTTGAGAGTGCAGATGGCATTGCGTTGTGCTTGGGTGACGTTCGGGGCTGTCTTGTGAATGCGACGGATGAATCTGACATTGACGCGACTACTGACGGCTTGAGCATACATGTCGAGTCTAGGGCAGCGGCCTTCCGGAGGGGTCCAATTCGACTCTTTCCTCTTCGGTTTCCGCACCGCAGATCTCTCGGTCTGCTGTTCCGGTTCATTGGTAGTCTGCTTGGGTTCGCTGTTTGCCTCTTGGCGTCTGTGGAAGAATTCCCAAAGCCTCATTCGCCTGATGAATTCCTCCGTGTCTGCCGCGAGACTGATGGGATCCATTTTGGTGGTGGTGCAGAAATTGAGCCCTCTGCTGAGGACTTCGATTTTGTCTGGTTGAAGGGTGTAGTCTGACAAGTTGACAATAGATTCCACTGTATTGTTTTCTACTGTGGTACCGGGGGTGGCTTGGTTGCTGCTGGTAGTGATGCCGAGTTTCTCAAGCTTCCTGATCTTGGTGTGCATATAGGTGGCATAGTATTGTTGTCTCATCTGTTTGGCGGTGTTCCGCAGCTGGTCTGCTGCATCCTGAGCGCAAGTTGAGAATATGGCCTCTATCTTGGTTTCCATGTTGCGTCGTCTGCTGTAGAGCTGGCGTACGAGGTGGTTGAGGAGTGTGAGAGAGGTGCGACGGCAGAGTCTCTCAGCGTAGTCTGTGCTGTAGGTCGATTTGAGTGGGTTTGTGATCTGTAGCCCTTTTGGGATCTTGTCTGCTTTCTTGCATCTTTGTAGAAACTTAATGTCAGTGTCTATATGCGCGATCTTCCTGGAGATCCTCTCCACTTTGAGCCGGCAGTTTGCGGTGGCGATGGTAGCCATGAAGTGGAGATGCCGGCGTTGGACTGGGGTGAGCACAGTAAGATGTCTTACAACACCAGGTTAAAGTCCAACAGGTTTGTTTCAAACACTAGCTTTCGGAGCACTGCTCTTTCCTCAGGTGAATGAAGAGGTATGTTCCAGAAACATATATATAGACAGATTCAAAGATGCCAGACAATGCTTGGAATGTGAGCATTAGCAGGTGATTAAATCTTTACAGATCCAGAGATGGGGTAACCCCAGGTTAAAGAGGTGTGAATTGTGTCAAGCCAGGACAGTTGGTAGGATTTCGCAGGCTAGATGGTGGGGGATGAATGTAATGGGACATGAATCCCAGGTCCCGGTTGAGGCCGCACTCATGTGTGCGGAACTTGGCTATAAGTTTCTGCTTGGAGATTCTGCATTGTTGTGCGTCCTGAAGGCCGCCTTGGAGAACGCTTACCCGGAGATCAGAGGCTGAATGCCCTTGACTGCTGAAGTGTTCCCCGACTGGAAGGGAACATTCCTGCCTGGTGATTGTTGCGCGATGTCCGTTCATTCGTTGTCGCAGCATCTGCGACAATGTACGAACGGGATATGGCGCTCGACTCATCGATCGACAGTTCCAACGCGTCACAGCAAAAAACCGTACCGACCTCCTCAGAAGACAAACATGGGACACAACCGACAGAATACCCTTCGTCGTCCAGTACTTTCCCGGAGCGGAGAAACTACGACATCTTCTTCACAGCCTTCAACACATCATCGATGAAGATGAACATCTTGCCAAGGTCAACCCCACACCCCCACTACTTGCCTTCAAACAACCGCGTAACCTCAAACAAAGCATTGTTTGCAGCAAACTACCCAGCCTTCAGAACAGTGACCACTACACCACACGACCCTAACATGGTAATCTCTGCAAGGCGTGCCTGATCATCGACATGGATACCACCATTACACGTGAGAACACCACCCACCAGGTACACGGTACATACTCGTGCGACTCAGCCAACGTTGTCTACCTCATACGCTGCAGGAAAGGATGTCCCGAAGCGTGGTACATTGGCGAGACCATGCAGACGCTGCGACAACGAATGAACGGACATCGCGCGACAATCACCAGGCAGGAATGTTCCCTTCCAGTCGGGGAACACTTCAGCAGTCAAGGGCATTCAGCCTCTGATCTCCGGGTAAGCGTTCTCCAAGGCGGCCTTCAGGATGCGCGACAACGCAGAATCTCCGAGCAGAAACCTATAGCCAAGTTCCGCACACATGAGTGCGGCCTCAACCGGGACCTGGGATTCATGTCCCATTACATTCATCCCCCACCATCTGGCTTGCGAAATCCTATCAACTGTCCTGGCTTGACACAATTCACACCTCTTTAACCTGGGGTTACCCCATCTCTGGATCTGTAAAGATTTAATCACCTGCTAATGCTCGCATTCCAAGCATTGTCTGGCATCTTTGAATCCGTCGATATATATGTTTCTGGAACATACCTCTTCATTCACCTGAGGAAGGAGCAGCGCTCTGAAAGCTAGTGACATCGAAACAAACCTGTTGGACTTTAACCTGGTGTTGTAAGACTTCTTACAGTTAATGAAAATAGAGGAAAAAATGGCTGTATGGGCTACAAATTGCCCATGGCAAGAAACGAATGGGCAGGGAGGGGGAAAGGAATGACAATGCCAGAAGTAAGAATGCTGTACACCACGCAAAAGATTTAGTTTGCAAGTTAGTGGCTGTGGAAGGAGTGAGGCTTTGGGGTGAGGAGGATCGAGGAACATGAACCCCCAAAATCTGACGTTGCGCACTTGATTTGGTGCATGTACAGCATATAATAGACTGTTTAAATATTTAGATATTTAATAATATACCATCTCATGATGTACAAAAACGCACTATATAATTAAAATGCAAAACCCCAACGTCCATGATGTTGTGGTAAAGTTATCAGGTTAGAAGCTGAAACATATAAATAAGGAGGGACAGTCAGCCCACAATTAGTCCACAACCATCCCAGTCAGCCTATAGTCAGTCCCAGTCAGAGAACAACCGGCCCATGGTCAGTAACACAAGCGGTAACTGGGCAACAAAATTGCGTGTGGCATCCAGGATTGCACGACAGACTGTAATTGACATACCACTAGTATTATTCTTCGATTCCGTTGAGCAGAAGACCAACCTCTCCTCTTGGAGTAAGCTGGTTGCCATGGTGTCAGACAGTTCTACTATCCTCTGGGATACCCTGGCAGCACCTTGGAGATCTTGTGCGACATGTTGTCACCTCTGGTTTACTCTCTTTCATCTTCATCGGCTTCAATTCCTAGCTTTTGCTAAACATGCTATTATTTTCTGTGGTGTTTGCACCTTACTTTCTCTCCATGAAAGTAAAGTTCATAAACTGCTTCAATAGACCCAATGAACATTGTGTACGTTTAGGCAAAAGCATTTAAATTTGCATAAATGTTGCAATATCTGCCGTGCTTCAGCTTTCGAAGATGGGCCGGATTCTTCGTTCTGGAGACTAAGTGCTCCCACCAGCAGAAAGTTGGGACTGGTCCCCGCTGCCGTTGGGAGTGGCACCCAGGTGCAACTCACAGTCCTTTGGTATACAAATATATGCAGAGCCGGCAAGCTCGTCAGATTCCCATCACTCTCCGGCTCGGGCTGCCTTCTGGAATGGATGTCCCGATACCAAAGTCCAGTGACACGACCCCCTGCAGTGCAAATGTTGTCCCCCCACCCTCACTGGCACGAGGAGCACCCCCAATACCTCATCAAGGAAGGGCTTCCTCCTCCCCCCGCCATCATGGGAATAATAATAATCTTTATTAGTGTCACAAGTAGGCTTACATTAACACTGCAATGAAGTTACTGTGAAAATCCCCTAGTCGCCACACTCCTGCGCTTGTTCGGGTACACTGAGGGAGAATTCAGAATGTCCAATTCACCTAACAAGCACGTCTTTCGGGACTTGCAGGAGGAAACCGGTGCACCCGGAGGAAACCACGCAGACACTGGGAGAACGTGCAGACTCCGCACGGTTACCCAAGCCGGTAATCAAACCTGTGACCCTGGCGCTGTGACAGGTAACCCACATACCACACACGCATGAGGGTGGCCCGACTTCTCAGCCTCCTCTTAGCCCCCACCCCTCAGCACCAACCCCCACCAGCTACAACCACCACCACCGCCCCCCCCACCCCCACCCCCACTCTCAGCCGCCTCAGCGGTTAAAAAAAGCAAGTGAGACCACTTAGATTTGTTGATTATGGTCAGGAGCTGTCAATCATAACAAGAGTGTTTATAAACATTGTGGTTAGAATCAATGAGGGGACTTAAGATGCATTCAAGGGTGAAGGGAAAGATAAATAAACAAAGCCCCTAGCAGTGGTGTCTGAACCATTAAGCTTAAGCTGGCAATCATAGGCCGGTGAAAGGTATTGCTCTGTGAAAATGAATGAATGCTTAGAATTTCAAAGAATCTCAGGGGATTTCAAGCTTTTTCGAGCTGTCAGAAAGAGCAGTTCAGTGTGAGGAGGCCACCAAGTTGCTGCTGCTGAACAGATGGCTGCCTGAGATCACCATACCAAGGGTGATCTTTGGGTTACCCAGGGCTGGAAGGGGCAGTCCATTCATGGGACCCCCATCCCAGGGTAGGTACCGAGATCAAACCCTCACCCACAGCCCAAGCCCACCCAACCCCCCCGGGAAACTTGGGGATCCCATTTTTCAGCCGACACTCCATTCTCCACCCAATCAGGGTTCCCGATCAGAGCGACAGAAAGCAGAGAATCTTGGCCACCATGTTTTGAAAGGCCCCCGTTGGCGGGACCCTCCGCTTCGCTGGCAGCGCACTCACACCAGCGGGTTTCCCAATGGCGTGGCAGTGCCCACAATGGGAAACCCCATTGGCCGGCTGCCAGGACGGAGGATCCCACTGCCAGCTGGCGGGCGCCGCACGGGTGGAGAATCCCACTCATGTCCGCCCAAGTTCTAAGTCTTCCAAAAACCACCTGACTTTGAAAACCTGCTGGTCTCCTTGAATGGCTTCAGAATTGGGTAATCAATGCACCACCTTAAATATTCTATCATATCACAAAGAAATAAGAAGAAGAGTCATGACTGACAGTGACAAATGAAGATGGCCAATTCCAACACTTGGATTCCTTTCCAGGGAATCGATTGAAGGAAGCCAGGTCAGAAACTGCAATTGCCAAATTTTAATTAGTCTGACAAATTCCAAGTGAAGCATTTTGCTCCTTTTTTCGAAGAGCTTGGATCGCGATAGGGAGACATGCTTTCTGATATCAGTTCTGTTCCAACATCTCGTTATCTTGTTCAAATACCACGTTAATCACTCTTTTATTTTTGAATGTTGGCAGCCCAGTTCTGGCTGGTACAAGCGTGTTAATTAGGAACACCTGGCTACATCAGAATGTGTGAAACCTCCTCTGTTTCACTAGGATTTCTCACAATGCAAAGATGAACCATTTTAACCCAGGGCTCTCTGCACATCCGGGCACCGACCGCCTCGCGAGAGACAGCAGTAACACAAGAGCTGGCAGCAACAGGAGTGACAGCAGCTGCAGGAGAGTTGGCAGACGCGGCAGTGGCAGCAGCTACAGGAAACCTGGCGGGAGTGGCAGGGGAGGCAGCAGAATGTGAAGCCTGGCATCACCAGCAGCGGGAGAGCCTGGCGGCTAGGGGTGAGAGGGGCAGCGCAATCACTTGATGTGGTAACAGACGATACAGCTATAGAATTGGCAGCAGCAGGAGAGATATAGAAGGAGAAATACTGCCATTTACATTGTGTTTTCATAACCATAGCGTGTCCCAAAGATGCTTTACAATCAAAGAGGTACTTCAGAAGTGTGGTCACTGTTGGAATGTAGGAAATGCAATGGCCAATTCGTGCACAGAAAGATCCAACAAATGACGACATGTTAAACGCCAGATCGTTGAGTTTTATTTAGTGATATTGATTGAGGGATAAATATTGTCCAGGCACTGAGGATCACTCTCCTGTCTTGCTTTGCAATAGTGCCATGGGGTCTTATATGCCCAGCTAAGAAGGCAGACTGATTTTGTTTCAGCATCTCAACTCTCAGATGACAAGGTATATTTCCATGCAAGGTTTACAAAACCATCCCGTTGTGCTACTTTCCTTTTCCAGATGTTTGTTGCTCTCACACTGCACGGTCATCCCAACATTCCTTTCCTTCTGCAGCTGGGGAGAAATTCAGTTGGGGAGGTGACTCAGGCAGGCTTTGGGGATGTTTGCAGCTGCCAAAAAACTGAGCACATGCTTGTGGTCAAAATTAGAGTTCATTTACACGGTATGTGCAGCATCTGTGAAAGGCAGAACCGCTTTGCATGAGCGGTCTGTTACAAATACAACTTGAACCCAGCTTCAGTCCAGTCTGACATAGAGAAGCAATGTGAAATCTGACTCACCTTCATTTTGAATTCATTTTGTGCCTTAAGACATTATTTATATCAGACAAGCTTGTCCAAAATGACATTGCACTGATACTGGACTGATAGTCAAGTATGTTGTGAAAATGTGCAAATTCAGTATCCCTGTGTGCACCCTTGACTGCTGGAATGTCCATACCTTCTCGTACCCCAGCTCCAGAAACCACCCATTGTTGTGTTCTGTTGTCTTGTCTTTGCAATGATTCATACAGAACAGCTGATGACTTACTCAGAATGATGATTTAAAAAAAATATAAATGTTTTTTATTGGGTTTTTGAACAAAGTATATTTGCCGTTATGTACGCAGGATATGATATATATATATATATAGAAGACGAGAAGGGCACACACACACACAAATCCCAGAGGGAAGTAACACGCGAGAAATACAAAATCAAATAAAGTACCTGGTAAGGTATTATGCACCCGCTCAACAGCAGCAACTCTGTACACTTAGCAACATTATTTATACACATAAGTAGGCATCTGTTTGGGGGGGAGGGGAGGAGTGGAGACCGGGGGGGGGGGGGGGGGGGGGGGGGGGGGTAGATATACATTTCGGTGCCGGAGAGACGATTACGGAGGGCAATACTCAAATGGGTCTGGTGCTGGTGTTGTCTCTTGCTTCTCCCGGACGGATTTCGCTGCCGTTGTCGTCTCGCGCTCACTTCCGCTTCAGCCGGCCCTCCCGTCTCCCGCCTGAATTCTCTTTTTTCTCTGTTCCTGTGGATGTCAAGTTTGTTAACGTTTCCCTGCCTCCCCTCCCCTCACCTCCCTGACTCTCCTCTATTGTTCCTTGTCTGTTCCCTCTTCCCCCCCCCCCCCCCCCCGCCTCCGGTCCCCCCCCCCTGTGGTTCGCCTTTCCTTCCTCCTAGATTTAGCTGTACCCCCCCCCCCCCCTTCCCCCGGGTCTATCTCTCCCTCTCGTGCTTTGACTACTTTCCCCTGTTTCTTGGCTACCTGGCTATTCTTCTGTTTGTTTGTTGGCCACAAACAGGTCCCGGAACAATTGGGTGAATGGCTCCCACGTTCTGTTGAAGCCGTCGTCTGACCCTTGGATGGCAAATTTGATTTTGTTGATTTATTATTT
This sequence comes from Scyliorhinus torazame, assembly GCF_047496885.1. Lineage (NCBI taxonomy): Eukaryota > Metazoa > Chordata > Chondrichthyes > Carcharhiniformes > Scyliorhinidae > Scyliorhinus > Scyliorhinus torazame. Next base: position 112,573,839 of record NC_092727.1, read on the forward strand.
AATACGTGGAAGGATAATTTGCAGAATCTATACAGACTGGGTTTCTCTGGAACTATCCCATGTGTGACTGTCCTTGTGTACGCCTTACTACCAACTGTCGGTAGCCACATGTCACGTGACCCATCTCGGACGCCACCTGCTGGTGGGAGGACGCATTGCTGAGTGTATGCAGTATTATTCACAGGCATATCACCACACCCATGAGATAGATTCCTTGGAGCTGACCAAAAGAAGGCCAGACTATACCCACTATCAATGACTTTGTACTGCATATCAAAGAGAAAGGAAGCAATAGCATAAATTTGTGCTTTACTTAACAATACAACCAATACCTTTTATTTTCAGTTCAAGCTATGAGGGAAAAAAAGTGAAATTTTATTCAAGATTGGAAGTCAAACCGCCATTTTATAAACTCATTAATAGATTAGCAAAATGTCCACATGTGGTCATTGTCATTGTTGCTCTCCATTTCCCTTGGGTTTTACTTGGTGAGTCAGTACAGCTATTAACATGTTCATCGATAAAAATATGAGGCAGTGAAAGGGATACTAAATTTAAATCAGGGACTAGGCACCTGAATAATGAGAGACTGCAGAAGTTGGGAATCTTTACACTGGAGACTGAAAGGTATGTGGTGACCTTATGGATGTAGTCACAATCTTGTTAGACATCAAAAGCTTTAGCTTTGTTCCAAATTCGACAAGAGGGAAGAGCTTTATGATGGAGGGCAAAAATGCATATTAAATGTTGCTGTTTTACACATCGGGTATTGGATATATGGGTTGAACCAAACCACCAAGAATGGCATTGAGGACTGGGCTAATCCCCAAATTCAAGAGAGAATTGGTGAAGGTCTGAAGAAACATTTGGAAGAGCAATGCAATATGTACTGTGGAAAATATGTCCCAAGCACCACGATTGACAGTTTTCTTTCCACCAATCTTCCTCATTTCTATGTTCCAGCGTTTTGTATCTAATTTATTTTCCTGATTACTGTAATGCTTGTTCTCAACTTTGGGGAAGTAAGCAAGGGAAAATGTTCATATCGCAAATCGCAATGAACTGAAACAGCAATATTGTTCACCTATTTATTGTAGTTTGGGAGATATTTCATAAAACTAAATTGTAATATTGTGTAACAAATAAAAGTCACAGAAATGCCTGAGATTCTGATTTCATTTTATTAAAGCGGTGGCTGAGAGTAATTAATTATATTTTGATAATCGTGAATAAACACCTACTATTCCACACCAACTAGCAGTAAACACACAAGGGATGAAGCTGACTTTTATCCAATCTATATCTTGCTTTTTCCTGCATGAATTAAGCTTTGAGGCTAGATTCCTTTTGTTTAAAATCGCAAGAATAGAGAGTACAGGGATAAATAACAAAAATGATTCTGGGTTTCAGGAAATTCAATTTATGAGATAGTGAAAAATTGAGCTTAAGCCAATTACAGCATACAAATACACTGATTGTAGGATGAGACTTATTTGTCAAACCAAATTGCTCCCACCACTAATGGCAGACATGTAACCAAGGCTCAAAAAGCTCTCTCCAGAAATGGCTCAAGTTTGGAAAGGATAAGAGCTCATGAAATTTGCAGAGAGGGAAGTGGGTATGAGTGGGGTGGAGGAAGAGAAATGGAAATCTGCTATACCTTCTGTTAATCCTACAAATTAAGGTTAATGGTATACAAATGGAGGTGATTTATTAGATTATCATTTGAGCACATATAAAGAGACACTGCTGGTGAATTGTAGGGTTGGGAGCTATACATTTCTAATGTGAATAAATCAAAAACTGAGTAAAGATTGACATTTGGTTGTCTCCTTCACCAAGAGGCTGTCAGAAGTTTAACGTCAATTTTTATTAACTCCTATATATAACTCCAATCTTAAGAACTCACCAGCAGTGTCAATAAATGTCTCATTGTATGTATTCGTATCTAATGAATGCCATCCACCTATATATCCTTAACCTTAATTACTAGAATTAAAATCCACCGTCGATGACACTGATCTTGTCAGAATTCCTGGGAACAGATTATCTGAAACACATGAGTGGGTTTGTGCGTAATCAAGAAGGCTGTCTGACTAGGCCTGGGAGGTTAGGTATTCCCTGTAGTGTCAGTGTAAGGGCCCACAAAGTTACGGAGCCTTGACTGGCTCCTTCTGCCACTTCCTCTGTACAATTGGTCAGTCTAGTTTGAAAGCATCATGAAGCCAGTTGTAAAAACTCTGCCAAATGTCCCTGAATTCACAGGTGCTCTTGGTTACCAACACCCTCCTTAAAACCCTTCTTAAAACCAATCTTTTTGACCAACCAAACTTGCTTGTCCTCCTCCCACCGTTTAATTTCTCTCCAGTATCAAGGGGTACATCAATGTTGTGTACCATTACTGGAAGAGGTACTGACGACAAGGGGAATGGAGAAGGGGGTGGTGTTGGCGATCTATAGGGTGATTCTGGGGAGGATAAGGTATCGCTGGGGGGGGGGATTAAGGCGAAGTGGGAGGAAGAGTTGGGGGAGGGCTTGGAGGAGGGGTTGTGGTGTGAGGTGCTCCGGAGGGTGATTGCCTCAACTTTGTGCACGAGGTTGGGGCTGATACAGTTGAAGGTGGTATATAGAGTGCACCTCACGAGGACGAGGATAAGCCGACTCTTTGGGGGGGATGGAGGATGCGTGTGAATGCTGTGGGAGGAGCCACGGAAATCACATTCATATATTTTGGTCCTGTCCAAAACTGGAGGGGCATTGGAGGGAGGACTTCAGGGTACTCTCGAAGGTGGTGCGTGTGAGGCTCGAACCAGGTCCCCCAGAAGGCATATTTGGGGTGTCGGACCAGCTGGGGTTGGAGGTGGGTGCAGAGGAAGATGTCTTAGCCTTCGCCTCGCTGATTGCCCAAAGGCAGGTCCTGTTGGGGTGGAGGTTGGCTTCTCCAACCTGTACCTCGACGTGGAGGGAGGGGACCTGCTGGAGTTCTTAACACTCGAGAAAGCGAAGTTCAAGTTGAAGGGAAGGATGGAAGGGTTCTACAACTCATAGGCTTTGTTTATCATGCATTTTCAAGGATTGGATGACATCAAACATGAGGCGGGGTTGGGTGGGGGGGTTGAATTAGGGGGTTTACTGGTGATTATGTATGGGATGATTGTGGATTATTGATTCTTTTTCTTTTGTGTTCTGTATTTAAAATGTTGGGGGCTGTTTGGGGGTGGGGGGGGGTGATAAAGGGATTGTTGGCCTGGGGATTGCCATTGTATTTGTTACGGTTGATTATTTGTTGGTGGCTGTATATTTGATGAAAACGTGAAAAAGGAGAAAAATAAATCTTCTTTTTAAATCAATGTCGTGTACATTTCCCATACCAATAGTTGATTTGAAAGGTCCATGGCAGAGAATGCAGCCAAAGATGCACATCAATGCCTTTTGGCATCATACTTGAAGAAAATTGTAACCATTTATTTGGCTTCAGACTGACAGAGGGAGGATGGCGAAATAGGTAAAAGTGTGGCAGATGATTTTTTAAAAATTCTTTCACGGGATTGGGACATTACTAACTGGGTGACCTCCGGTGGTTGTATGTAAAAAGAAGACGCACACAAGGTGGCTCCTGCCAGGGTACTGCATTTTTAGCTCTTTCCGCCCAGTTTCTGTGGGTACTTTTGTTTAAACTTCCACCTGATCGATGGTATAAGGTGCCCACATAAGGGAAATGCCCAGAAGGACCAGGGCAAAGAAAGTTGAAGAAAGAAATTTGTCGACGGAATCAGAGGCTTCTTGGGGCTCTTTGGCGGAGGAAATGGCAGAGGCTGCTGCTGCTCCTCCATCTAAAGGCCGAGATGCTGACCGGCACCTTGGTGGTAGAATTCGAGGCGGAAAGGCAGTCGATAGATGAGGCTCTGGCTCCCATTCGGTCGGCCTTGGAGAAGACCAATGCATCGGTAAAAGTGCATGGCACTGCAATAAAGGGAGTGGAGGAAGCTCTGTCGAGGCATAGCGACCAGGTTGTCTCCATGGAAGCTGTGATGTTGCAGATGGCTGGTGTGAATAAAGCACTGAAGGCTAGAGTGGACGATCTGGAGAATCGTTCCAGGAGGCAGAATAACAGAATTATGGGGTTGCTGGAGGGAATGGAGGGCCCAACTCCCCAAAAATACTTTTCAAAGATGTTTGGAAAGATGGTGGGAGAAGGTGGATTCATGCCCCCTCCAGGGCTGGATTGAGCGCATGGGACACTCTGGCAGAAGCCCCGTCCCAACAATCCGCCATGAGCTCTTATTTTAAAGTTCCATAGCTTTCAGGAAAAGGAACAGGTCCTCAGATGGGCTAAGGAACATACATTGTGACTATAATTGGGCCATGCCATCAGGATATATCATGACTAAGGCTAAGGCTGCCCTGTAGATTGCCCAACTCGAAGGTTGGATTTGGGTGGGAGGCTCAATTTGTGTTATCATTGTTATGGGAAATGTATGGCTCCCTGTTGGAGTACGTTGTGTAAGGGTTTTCGTTCTACTTTTGCGGGGGTTTTTGTCAGTATTTTACTGACGGCGACTACAGATTTTTCTTTGTTTTGTCTTCTTGGTAGGGCTTGGTGGCCATCTTGCAAGGGTCTGGTGCCTGTACTCTCTAAGAAGTGGTTGGATGGCCCTTGGTAGAAATGGTTGACTCTGGTTTGAGGGAGGGCAGTGGGAAGCCTCCAATTCAGTTGATCACCTGGAATGTAAAGCGGGTGAATGGGCCAGTGAAAATATCATGGGTATTTGCCCATTTGCCCACCTGAAATGTTTGAGTGCTGATCTGGTGTTTCTGCAGGAGACTTACTTGCGGGTATGGCACCAAACTAGGTTGCGGAAGGGGTGGGTGAGTCAAGTATTTTCCTTGGGATTTGTTGGTAGGCCCCGGGGGGCGGGGGGGGGCGGGTAGGGGATTTTGATCAACTAAAGGGTTCAATTTTCGGCCGCTAAGATCTTACCGATTCTAATGGTAGGCATGTGATTGTTAATAGATACTTGGTGGGCACTTCGGTGGTCCTGGTCAATGTTTACGCACCAAATTGGGATATGAACAGGTTGCTTGCCTCCATCCCTAATTGGGCTTGCATCAGCTAATTTGGGGGGGGGGTGACTCAAACTGAAGATAGATCGATCTAGGCCCCAATCGCTGGTTCCATCAGGTGTGGCGAAGGCATTGCTGGCTCTTATAGAGCTGATTGGGTGGGGGGAGGGGGAAAATCCGAGGCATTTTTTGCATCTGAGGGACAAAGATTTTTCTTTTTTCTCCCATGTCCATCAGTTTACTAACATTTTGACTTTTTTGTGGTGGGGAGATCTCTCCTCCCTGGGTGAACACAGCAGGGTACTCGGCGACTGTCATTTCGGAACATGCTCCACATTTCGTGGATTTGATCCTAGAGTCAGGTTCTTCCCAACATCTGCCATGGAGATTGGATACGCCGTTGTTGGCAGACAAAATATTTGCGAATACATTTCCACTGCCATTGGGGAATACATTTTTTGTGAGGGCCACGAAGAATCCAGCACGAGTTTTAAGGATACAAAGTAATAACATTTATTTACAATAACATATATATATAACAGCAGCAGCAACTTCCCTTGCTGCGCTCTCCTTCCTGCTGGTTCCAAACTGGCCAGCTTTATTTATACTTGGAGTTTACTAATGGTTTCTCCGCCCCCTCCTCATTGGGGAAGCTCATACTCCCACAATATTGTGGGATTGTCATTAGTCCCCAGCCAATGGTAAGAAGGCAGGTTATAACAATATTAAATTTAATACAGTGAGTCTATCTCACCTCCTATGTTGTGGGAAGCCCTTAAGGTGGTCATCATGGGGAGATCATTTGCTACAAAGCATGCATGGAAAGGACTATGAGGGTGGAGCGCCAGAGTCTGGTTGACTCCATCCTCAAGGTGGACCATCAATAGTCACTTACCCCACCCTGGAGTTGCTTGTGCGTAGGAAACGCTGCAGATGCAATTCGAATTACTACCCACAGGTGAATGGTAAGCCAGCAGCAATGGTCAAAGGAGGCATTTTATGAATATGGAGAGAAGGCTAGTCGCCTTTTAGTTCATCAGCTGAAGTGGCAGGCTGTTTACCAGGGTATTGTATAGATATGCAACTCAGGTGGTGGTTTGGTTTTTGCCCCACCTAAAGTCAACGCATCCTTTGAGGCATTCTATCGGGATCTTTTGAGGTCAGAGTCCCCCGAGAAAAGTTCAGCCTTGGCAGAGTTTGTAAATGGTTATCCTTCCCAATGGTGGGGAGGAAAAGGCAGGAGGAGTTTGGAATCCCAGTTGGGCCCTGAGGAAATTATGAAATGCATTGGACTGGAAAAGCTCCCAGCCCTGGTGCATCCCCCATTGAGTTTTCCAAGACGTTTGTGGGTCAGTTGATCCTGTTGATATTGGGTATGATCAATGACTCCTTGTCCTGGGGTTTGTTGCCTGTTACACTTGTGCAGGTCTCCATTTCCCTGATCGTGAAGAAGGACAAGAACCGTACGGAATGTGGGTTGTTTCGACCCATTTCACTTTTGAATGCAGATGCTAAATTGCTCGCAAAAGTGCTGGTGCTGCAGTTGGTTGTCCTCTCCCAATCTCCTCGCCCGAACCAGAGATGATTGTATCTCTGGACTCCGAAAAAGTGTTCAATAGGATGGAGTGGGGATATCTCTTTGAGAGGTATGGTTTTGGGCAGTGGTTCATATCCAGGGCACCGACTGTTAGTGTTCGCATTAATGCCTTAAGCTCGGGTTATTTTCTGTAAAATAGGGGTATGAGGCAGGGATGCCCTTTGTCTCTGCTTCTATTTGCTTTACCAATTGAAACGCTTGCCATAGCATTAATATCTTCTGGTAATTAGAAGGGGATTATCATAGATTATCATAGAATTTACAGTGCAGAAGGAGGCCATTCAACCCATCGAGTCTGCACCGGCTCTTGGAAAGAGCAACCTACCCAAGGTCAACACCTCCACCCTATCCCCATAACCCAGTAACCCCACCCAACACTAAGGGCAATTTTGGACACTAAGGGCAATTTATCATGGCCAATCCACCTAACCTGCACATCTTTGGACTGTGGGAGGAAACCGGAGCACCCGGAGGAAACCCACGCACACACGGGGAGGATGTGCAGACTCCGCACAGACAGTGACCCAAGCCGGAATCGAACCTGGGACCCTGGAGCTGTGAAGCAATTGTGCTATCCACAATGCTACCGTGCGGGATAAATAGGGGAGAGAGGGAGCATAGGGTGTCCTTGTATGCAGATGATCTGCTTCGTTATATCAAGGACCGGTTCCCACTATGGATGAGATAATAATAATCGCTTATTGTCACAAGTAGGCTTCAATGAACTTACTGTGAAAAGCCCCTTGTCGCCACATTCCGGCACCTGTTCGGGGAGGCTGGAATGGGAATTGTACCCGCGCTGCTGGTCTTGTTCTGCATTGCAAGCCAGCTGTCTTAGCCCACTGTGCTAAACCAGCCCCTAATGAAGCTACTTGGGAGGTTTGGCTCCTTTTCTGGGTGGAAATTGAATTTGGACACAAGCAAATACTTTCTGGTTCATCCCCAGGGAGGGGAACCTATCTGCGGATGTTGTCTTTTGTTTTTTTGGAATCCAGGTGGCCCACGATTGGGCCTCGCTCCATAAATTAAATTATGCTAGTCTTGTGAATGGGGGGTCAAATCTGACTCGCAGAAGTCCGATAGCCTCCCTTTTGTTCTTGGTGTTCAGACTATTAAAATAAATGTTCTCTTAAGGTTTTTATTTTTTCAGTATCTCCCCATTTTTCTCTCTAAATCCTTTTTTGTCTGAGTTAACAAATTGGTGTCTTCTTTTATCTGGGTGGATAAAACCTCCAAGATTCATAGGGCTTTTCTCCAGAGAGATAGACAGTTGGATGGTTTAGCGCTGCCTAATTTGTTATTTTACTATTGGGCTGCCGATATTGAGAAAGCGCTGGGGCGACTTAGTGATCACAGATCTGTTTGGGGACAAATGGAGGCGAGTTCTTGGAAGGGATCTAGTTTGGGTACTTTAGTAACTGCCTCAGTTCCGTTCTCTCCGGCGAGACTGTCTTTGAATCGTAGTGGTGGCCCCTATTTGTAGTAATCATCTCTTTGCGCTGGCGGGCTTAGGTGCGAGGTTTAGGTCATGGGAGGGGAAGGGCCTGGAGAGGTTTGGGGACTTGTTTGTGGAAGGATGTTTGCCAGCATTGAGGAGTTGTCAGAAAAAAATTCAGCTCCCTGGAACAAATTTGTTTCGATATTTCCAGATAGGCGGTTTTCGGCGGAAGGCTTTTCTTTAATTTCTCGTGGCACCACAGTCCTCCATGCAGAAAAATGTTTTATCTTTGGCCTGGTCTGGTGAGTGAGGTATTCATCAAATGCTGTGCCACTGGACATTGTATGTCCTTTCGACTGGGCAGACAGTGCCTTGGCTTAACATCTCTCATCCAACAGACAGCACATCTAACACTCTCTCAGTACTGTACTGAGGTGATAGCTTGGAATTAGTTCTTAACTCTCCAGACCTGGGATTGAACCCAAAGTCCTCTGACTCAGCGGTGAGCCAAGGTTCAGTAAGAAGGTAGAGCAGCCAGGACTTCTGACAGGTGGCCTCCTTCATCCAGTCTCAGAAATTGGGGATGGGGTAGTGGAATACTTGGGGAATGGTACTGGGCACACACCGCCTCTGTCTCCACCTTCTGGTGAAATATTTCCGAAGCAAAACACGGGGCAGCGATCCAGCAGATTTGGATTCCAATTCAGCCCATTATGTAGCAGCTTATGCTAGGTCTGGGAATGCTGCATTCTAAGTGGTGGTGAGCCATATAGAGAGTTCAATAGCAAACATCCCAAGGCTGTAATTGAGTTAGTTGATTTCCATCGGGACACCAGTTTGGCTGTGAGAGTTGTCTTTAACAAGTGGGGAACACGGTGACTCAATGGTTAGCACTGCTGCCTCACAGTGCCAGGGACTCCAGTTAACTTCAGGCCTTGGGTGACTGTCTGTGTGGAGTTTGCACTTTTTCCCAATGTCTGCGTGGGTTTCTTCCGGTGCTCCAGTTTCCTCCCACAGTCCAAAATTGTGCAGGTTAGGTGGGTAGATTGGCAATGTTAAATTGCCCTTAGTGTCCAAAGATGTGCAGGTTAGGTGGGGTTATGGGGAAAATGATGGGGGAGTGGACCTAGAGAGGGTGTTTCCGAGTGTTGGTGCAGACTTGATGGGCCAAATGGCCTCCTTCTACATGGTAGGGATTCTATGGATTTATCTTAGAGTCCAACCAATTTAATAGAAATGAACTCAGGGGGACTTCCGATTGCGGCTATGCTGAGCTAAGTGGCATGTTCGGCAGCTCCCGCCAAAAACGGACTTTTGGGCTCTTTTTAGGGGCCCCAGTGGCATTTGTTCGACAGTTCCCAGTGTGGGAAGGTGACAGTACGATTTCCCCGGCACTGTATGGATTGGACCAGGAGTGGAGCGGTGAAAAAAGTAATTTTGGTGCAGCGAACAGTGCGAGGGAGGAAAACCAAGATGGCGGCGGGTGGAGACCAGGCAGTGTGGGCGTAATGGTCGCAAGAGCAGCAGGAGTTTCTCAAGCGCTGCTTCATGGAATTGAAAGCAGAGCTGCTGGAGCCAATGAAGGCTTCGATCGACAAGCTAGTCGAGACCCAGAAGGCCCAAGGGGCGGTGATCCGGGAGGTCCGGCAGAAGACCTCGGAGAATGAGGACGAGATATTGGGCCTGGCGGTGACGATAGAGGCGCACGAGGCGCAGCATAAGTAATGGCAGGAGAAGTTCGAGGACATGGAGAATCAGTCAAGGAGGAAGAACCTGTGAATTCTGGGTCTCCCGGAGGGAGGGGTCGGATGCTGGAGCATATGTGGTCACGATGCTGAACACATCGATGGGTGCGGGTGCCTTCCCGAGGCCCCTGGAGCTGGATGGGGCCCACCGAGTCCTGGCGAGCAGGCCCAAGCCGAACGAACTGCCGCGGGCGGTATTGGTGCTGTTCCACCGCTTGGCGGACAGGGAGTGTAAGATGGGCAAAAAAGGAGCGGAGCAGCAGGTGGGAGAATGCAGAGGTCCGTATATACCAGGACTGGAGCGCGGAGGTGGGCAGGAAGAGGACCGGGTACAATCGGGCTAAGGCGGTTCTGCATAGGAAGGGGGTGAAATTTGGGATGCTGCAGCCGGTGCGACTGTGGGTCACGTTTAACGACCTGCACCATTACTTTGAGATGCCGGAGGAGGCGTGGACCTTTATTCAGGCCGAAAAGTTAGACACGGACTGAGGGTCGGTTGTGAGGGGATGTCGCAGGGGGGCTACTCTGGTTACTGTGTTTTGGGGGATGTTGGGGGATGTTCTGTTCTGTACTGTTTCCTTGGGTGCTGGGTGGGGTAGGGTGAAATGGTTCGAAGTGGGGGTTTTGTGGGAGTGTGGGTGACGGTGGTTGGAAAGACAGGGCCCCAGTGGGGGTGAGGGGAGATGGGAGGCCCGAGGTGGGGGAGCTGGGATTAGGCCGCAAAAGGGAGTTGCGCCAGCGAGGGCGGGGCCGGTCTGATGGAAAGCGCGAGCTTTTTCCCGTGCTCGGGAAGGAAGGTGGCTGGGCCGGGGGGGGGGGGGGGGGGGGGCAGTGTTGGAGAGGAGCGCCTGCTGATGGACAGGAAAGTGGGGGGGGGGGAGACTACCACATTGGGGGGTCGATGGAGTGGCTGGAGTGGCTGGGGTCAGCAGGAATCAGCTGACTTACGGGAGTGCTATGGGGGGAGCAACGCAGCTAGGGGGGGAACCTAGCTGGGGGGATGGAGGGGGAGGGTGGGAGGGGGAAACTGGGTTGCTGCTGCATTGGCCAAAGGGGAGCTGGAGCTCGGAGAGAGAGTCGGGGTGGGGGTCTGCCGCTGGGGGAATGGAGAGTGCAGGAGGCGCGGGCACGTGGCTGGCCTAGAAAAGGGGATGGCTAATCGGCAGGGGGGAGGGGCGTTGGGGGGGGGGGGGGGTTGGGCGGGGAAGCCCTCTGATCCGGCTGATAACTTGGAATGTGAGAGGCCTGAACGGGCCGGTCAAGAGGGCCCGTGTGTTCGCGCTCCTGAAGGGACTGAAGTCAGATGTGGTTATGCTCCAGGAGACGCATTTGAGGGTGGCAGATCAGGTTAGGCTGAGAAAGGGGTGGGTAGGGCAGATTTTCTACTCGGGGTTGGACACAAAGAATCGAAAGGTGGCGATTTTGGTGGGGAAGCGGGTGTCGTTTGAGGCGCTGAACATCGTGGCAGACAATGGAGGTAGGTATGTGATGGTGAGCGGTAAGCTGCAGGGGGTACGGGTGGTGTTAGTGAATGTATATGCCCCGAATTGGGACAATGCCAGATTTATGCGGCGCATGTTGGGACAGATTCCGGTCCTGGAGGCAGGGAGCTTGATAATGGGGGGGGGACTTTAACACGGTACTGGATCCAGCATTGGACCGCTCCAGGTCCAGGACGGGTAAGAGGCCGGCGGCGGCCAAGGTGCTGAGGGGGTTTATGGACCAGATGGGAGGAGTGGACTCATGGAGGTTTGTCAGGCCGGGGGCCAGAGAATGTTCTTTTTTTCCCACGTCCATAAAGCCTACTCCCAGATAGACTTCTTCGTTATGAGCAGGGCACTAAGCCCGAGGGTGGAGGACACGGAGTATTCGGCCATAGCCATCTCAGACCATGTTCCCCATTGGGTGGAGCTGGAGCTAGGGGAGGAGGGCCCGCTGTGGCGCCTGGATGTGGGCTTGCTGGCGGATGAGGAGGTGAGCGGGCGGATCCGGGGATGCATTGAAAGCTATCTAGAGGCTAACGATAATGGGGAGGTGCAGGTGGGGGTGGTCTGGGAGACGCTGAAGGCGGTGATTAGGGTAGAGCTAATCTCCACTAGGGCCAACAAGGAGAGGAGAGAGAGGGAGAGATTGGTGGGGGAGATTTTAAGGGTGGATAGGAGGTATGCGGAGGTCCCCGAGGAGGGACTACTCAAGGAGCGACGAAGCCTCCAGGCCGTGTTCGACCTGTTGACCACCAAGAAGGCAGAGGTGCAGTGGAGGAAAGTGCAAGGGGCGGTGTATGAGTACGGGCAGAAGGCTAGCCGGATGTTGGCACACCAGCTTCGGAAGCGGGAGGCAGCGATGTAGAATCAGGGAGTTAGGGATAAAGGGGGGAACACGGTGCGGAGTGCTGTGGGAATAAATGGGGTATTTAGAGACTTTTATGAGGGGCTGTATAGGTCTGAGTCCCCGACGGAGGAGGGGGGGGATGCATCGATCTTTGGATCGGCTGAGGTTCCCGAGAGTGGAGGAGGAGCAGGTGGCTGGGCTTGGGGCACTGGTAGGGCTGGAGGAGCTGACTAAGGGGCTGGGGAATATGCAGGCGGGGAAGGCACCGGGGCCAGATGGGTTCCCGGTGGAATTTTACCGGAAGTACATGGACCTGCTGGGCCCTCAACTAGTGTCAACTTTCAATGAGGCGAGGGAGGGGGGGCCCTACCCCTGACCATGTCCAGGGCGCTGATCTTGAAGCGGGACAAGGACCCATTACAGTGTGGGTCATATAGGCCAATCTCGCTCCTCAACGTGGACGCAAAGCTGTTAGCGAAGGTGTTGGCTACCAGAATTGAGGACTGTGTCCCGGGGGTGATTCACGAGGACCAGATGGGTTTTGTTAAGTGAAGGCAGCTGAATACCAATGTGCGGAGGCTCCTTAACGTAATCATGATGTCTGCAGTGGAGGAGGAAGCGGAGAAAGTGGCGGCGACGGACGCGGAGAAGGCCTTCGATAGGGTTGAGTGGGGGTACCTTTGGGAAGTGTTGAGGAGGTTTGGGTTTGGGAGGGGTTCATTAGTTGAGTTAGGCTACTTTACGAAGCCCCAGTGGTGAGTGTGGCCACAAATCGGAGGAGGGCGGAATACTTTCGGCTGTACCGGGGAACGAGGCAGGGGTGCCCCCTATCCCCTTTGCTATTTGCATTGGCAATTGAGCCTTTGGCTATGGCTGTAAGGGAGTCCAGGAACTGAAGGGGGCTGGTCCGGGGGGGGGGAGAGGAACACCGGGTTTTGTTGTATGCCGATGACCTGTTACTGTATGTGGCGGACCCAGTGGGGGGGATTCCGGAAGTGATGCGGATCCTCAGGGAGTTGAGGGATTTTTCCGGGTATAAGTTCAACGTGGAGAAGAGTGAGCTCTTCGTGGTACACCCAGGGGACCAGGGAAGGGGGATAGATGAGCATCCATTGAAGAGGGCGGAAAGGCGTTTTCGGTACCTGGGGATCCAGGTGGCCCTACACAAGCTCAACTTGATGCGACTGGTGGAGCAGATGGAGGAGGAGTTAAAAAGGTGGGATATGCTGCCACTCTCCTTGGCGGGTAGGGTACAGTCGGTGAAGATGACGGTGCTCCCAAGGTTCCTTTTTATATTCCAGTGCCTCCCCATCCTGATCCCTAAGGCCTTTTTTAAGCGGGTCAGCAGGAGCATCATGGGATTCGTGTGGGCGAAAAAGACCCCGAGGGTGAGAAGGGTGTTTCTGGAATGGAGTAGGGACAGAGGAGGGTTAGCTTTGCCGAATCTGTGTGGGTACTACTGGGCTGCCAATGTGGCGATGGTACGCAAGTGGGTAATGGAGGGGGTGGTGGGGGCTGCGTGGAAGAGGTGGAGATGGCGTCCTGTGTGGGCACAAGTCTGAGAGCTCTGGTGAAAGCACCGCTGCCGCTCCCGCCGACTAGGTACAACATGAGACCGGTGGTGGCGGCAACTTTGAAAATTTGGGGGCAGTGGAGACACCACAGGGGTGAGGTAGAGGCTTCGGTTTGGTCCCCGATCCGAGAGAACCATCGGTTCGTCCCAGGGAGAATGGACGGAGGGTTCCTGAGCTGGCACCTGTTTTTAGATGGGACGTTTGCGAAGGAGGAAAAATTCAGGCTTCCCCCCGGAAATGCCTTCAGGTACATGCAGGTAAGGGCGTTTGTAAGACGGCAGGTGAGGGAGTTCCTGCTGCTTCCAGCACTCAGGATCCAGGATAGGGTGCTCTCGGGGGTGTGGGTTGGAGAAGGCAAGGTCTCGGCGATCTACCAGGAGATGCAGGAGGAGGAGGAGGCCTCGGTGGAGGAGCTAAAGAGTAAATTGGAGGAGCTTGGGGAGGAGATAGACGAGGGTATGTGGGCGGATGCCCTGGGTAGGGTTAATTCTTCCTCCTCTTGCGCCAGGCTTAGCCTGATACAATTTAAGGTTCTTCACAGAGCGCATATGACAGGGGCGAGGCTGAACAGGTTCTTTGCGGTGGAAGACAGGTGTGGGAGGTGCTCGGGGAGCCCAGCAAATCACACCCATATGTTCTGGGCGTGTCCGGCGCTGGATGGGTTCTGGAGGGGTAGTGCGAGGGCGATGTCTCAGTGGTGAACACCCAGGTTAAGCCGAGCTGGAGGTTAGCACTATTTGGGGTATCGGACGATTTGCCTTGAGAGGGTCTGTGCAACCGTTCCTAGACTTTCTAGCAGAGCATTAGGAGGGGTGTGGGGGTGGGGGGGGGGGGGGGGATGTACTTTGTGTTTACTACTGTGTTTATGTAGTTATATGATGTTTATTTATGCGTTCTTTGTTTATCTTTTTTCTGTAAGGGGGGGTTTTGTTGAAAATATGTAAACATTTGAATAACATTTTTTTTTCTCAAAAAAATGAACTCAGGGGGAAATTAAGAGGAGCCACTCCACATACGGGCACTGCCCAAAAATAAAAAAGAACGGAAACTTATCAATATCAAATCTTAATATGAAAAGAGGCGTTGATTCCTAGGCCAGGGAAGTTTAAACTGGCAGAAACACTTGCTCTTCATTGATATCTGGCAACCCCTGCTGGACTGGTACATAAGACATCAGGTGCAATCTGGATTGAGTTCTGCAGTGATAACCACCTTTATTGAGTGCCCTGCCAAAACATTCCCTCGGCACACATGTCAAGGCCAGTACCTGGAGCTACAAGCACTCCTGGGACTGTATCCCAGGCAGAGTTATTGGGGTAGATTTTCAGCTTCCCTCCCTGGGCGTAAAACTGGGAAAGCAGCTCAGCTGCCTATTAGAAAAAAAGTCACTTTAACGCATGTTGGAAATAATAAAATAAAAATGAGGCAGTTTCTTGAACTGGCAGCCAATCTGTAATAGTGGATTTGTGCCCCGAAGTCAGATCAAAATCTACCCCCAATATCCTCAAAAGATGGGGAATAATGGGTAATCAGCACGGTGGCACAGTGGTTAGCTCTGCTGCCTCACAGCTCCAGGATCCCGGGTTCATTTCCGGTCTCAGGTGACTGTCTGTGTGGAGTTTGCACGTTCTCCTCTTGTCTGTGTGGGTTTGCTCTGGTTTCCTCCCACAGTCCAAAGATGTGCACATTAGGTGGACTGGCCACAATCGGCCCTTAGTATCCAAAAGGTTAGGTGGGGTTACAGGGATAGGGTGGAGGCGTGGGATTAAGTAGGGTGCTCTTTCCAAGGGCCAGTGCAGACTCGATGGGCCGAATGGCCTCCTTCTGCACTGTAAATTCTATGGGGAAAAAAGTCATCTATCTTAGTTTGTAACATGTACCCCTTAACATTGCAATAATTTGTGGTTATCCATGAAACCGGTCTTATAGTTGTGCCATAATGAAACCACAAATTTTATCTTTTAGCATTGACACCAGGAGATATTTTGAACTCTTAGTATTCTCACAGGAAGCCTGTAATGCACTGGTAAAGCAGAGGCTGGGAATGACAAATAGAAATTGCACAAGCACATTCTAACTAAACATCCTCTCAACTGTCTACAGGAAGCAGTACAATGGGCCACACCATGCCTTTTGTTTAAAGCAACGCTGGTGTACATAAAAATGCTTTAAAAACCTATACAGGGGAGATTGGTAGTGGGAACATTCTCAGTTTTGCTATAACTCCACTGGTCCACTATCTGACGACCTGCACATCAGTGACCCAGCCACCCCAATCGAATTCTGCTTCTAAACCGTGAATTTCCCCACTTGGGGGCGGGGGAGCAAATCTTGGGAAATTGCTCTCAGAGTGTGTGGTGTTTTCCCCCCCTGCCCTTAAAAGGGAGACAATCGTATTGGGAAGCCATGAAAAACAATTCCCCCAAAACCTTTCCTTGGCTGAAGGTGAGAAGACTAGCGCAATAACATGGCACTTAATCAAATAAAAATGACCCAGCAGTGAATTGTGACATTGAATGTGTTTCTAACGCAACGGGAGGGGAGGGAATAAAGGCTTCAAGCCGCTTGTCGGTCGTATTTAAACATGCTAATCAGATAATCAGCACTTTAGTAATATTTATAAGTGGAGAGAGAGAGAGTGAGAGGAGAAAAACTGGGAGGGTGACACGCTTTTAAAAATACAAGCAATCCACTGGCTGGTGATTCAGTGACGTTGGAGCTGCAGCTTGAAGTGCCAGCTCCATGTTTTTAGTTTGCTCACTAGCTGCTGAAAGGTTTACTAGGAGTCGCTAAGATTTTGGTGCTAATTGCCTTGAAACCGCTTAAGAAACTGACGAATTCGGCCGGGCATTTCTCTTTGTAGATCAGCTTGTGGTATCAGCATTAACGTGTCCTTGTGCTCGTTTACTTTGCGCTCCTTATAAAAGAGGGACGGGGGGGAATCAAATCCAGAAATGTCTGTAGAAGAAGTCAAAGAGCCTCAACAACAGGAGCCTCAGCAAGAAGCCAAGGAGCCGGAGCCCTCTTACAAAGCCATTGTGCTCACTGGCTTCGGGGGCTATGATAAACTGAAGGTGGAGGTCAAGAAAGATCTCCCCACTCCCAAATCAGGTGAAATCCTGATCCGAGTCAAGGCTTGCGGCTTGAATTTTGCTGATTTGATGGCCAGGCAGGGTCTGTACGATAGGCTGCCGTCTTCTCCCCCACTGATTCCGGGCATGGAGTGCTCGGGGGTTGTGGAAGTGATTGGGGACGATGTGACCGACAGAAAGGTAAGGCACTGTGCTACCTGCAAACTGTTGATTCTCCTTTTCCCACCCCCTCAAAAAAAATGTCTGCATGGCTGGGATATCAAAGCCACCGCCCAAATCCTCCCGAAGACAACAGTGTTGAGGGGAGGCTGGGGCTGCGCATGAGTAAAGATAAATGTCTCTGAACCCAATAGAAGAGCAGGTCTGGGGCGTTTTGTCCCGTTTTATTGTGGGGTTGAGCGGGTAAAAGCTCCCCTCACTGCCCTGGTTGTGGTAGCTCCCGCTGCTGTGCTCCGTGTGACTGTGGCTCTGAGCTTCCCTGACCAGATTCCTCTGGATTGTCTTCAGAATAACGGGCATTATTGTTGGCTCCACACCCTGTTACACACCACACTGCAGTCCCAGAGTTTTTTTTAAATAGATACATGGGCGTTTGAACACTTGGAACATGGATCGCCATATGTCCAAATGGGGTTTGGAAAATGATGCCACTCCCTTTTGTTGAATAAAAATGGGAAGAAGCCTCTCTTTGGGTTCACAATGTGCAATTTGAACATTTTTTTTTGGTGGGGGGGATATATTTTTGACGAGAAGATATTCTTTATACTGAAGTAAAAGGCTTTCGTAACATTCACTATTGGTTTGCTTTTTTTGGGTTCCCTTTGACTTATTTGTCATGGTGTTATTGCCATAATAACCGAATATTAATTTATCCTGGCCTCTTCTGTTATCACAGTTGAGATGCTCTTAATTTTACAGTTAAATGCAGTGTTTAATTGTCTGGTTGCAGGGATTGAATTGGGGATTAAGAGTTGGTCAGTGTCTCTTTTCTCTCTCCCCCCCCCCCCCCCGCCCCCCGCAGTGGGAGGTGCTAAGTGACTAGCATCTACCCTGTTGACTGGGCACTCCCTGCAGCAATGCAGTTAAGACATTGGGCACTTTCCATTGTTTACTATAAGAATAACAATTTTTTTTTGAAAAAAAGGGTGCCCATCCCCTTGACTTTATTGTGCTGGTTCCTTCATGGTACTCTGTACCCCAGGGGTAGCTTCATACATAAGACTCATGGCAGCTATTTGTACAGTGCCTTACTGTTTCAAGATGCTTCCGGGACCTGATCGCACAAAATGACTTGATGATCAACCGAGAGGAGAGACCAGGACTTCAGCCAGAGTGGTGGGTTATGGTTGGGGCAGGAATTCCAGAATCTCTTTGGGGGGGGGGGGCTAGACCATGAAGCAGGGCCACCAGTGATGGGGGTAGGGTGGTTGTCTGGCAAAATGAAGAGTTCTGAGGACTGTGGGACTAAAGGAGTAGATGGGCGATGTTATCCAGGATTTGAATTCTAAATTGGAGGTTACCACAGATGAGTGGTTGAGATGGAGACATGGTTTTGGGATGGAATACAGGCAGCCGAGTTGCTGACTGTTGAGGTGTTGGCAATAGTTGAACTGGGGAAGGATAGTTGGCTATGCTTGAAGCAAGAGTAAATGAGTAACAGTAACCTGGCTAAAGTTTCTCTCCCTTTCCCACCCTGACTCTCAACCTAGATGCTGAGAGCAATTATATGGCAAAGCAAATGTGTATGGTGAGCTGAGATTGTGTCTCAAATCAACCCCTATTGCATCGGCATGTGTGAAAGAGGAATCCAAATCTTCTTCAAGAAGGGGAATTGCATGGTTCATGGGCAATTGTAGTGCTAACCTTGAGGGTACTATTGCAGATAAAATAATTTTTATGGAAAACATCTTGTCTTTTTGGACAATTTACCTCAACTGATCAAAAGATGAGGAATGGAGAGTATCTGGTCCATCAATGTCCATTGTTGCATTCAATGCCCATCTGACCTATCCCTATTGCTCCACATATGCACTTAATTGCCTGAGATGGATAAGAAAACAGTGGATGGTGAGAAACTCTTTAAGTGCCCCTTCAATATTAAAAAAAATTTAGAATGCCCAATTCATTTTTTCCAATTAAGGGGCAATTTAGCATGACCAATTCACCTACCCTGCACATCTTTTGGGTTGTGGGGGCGACACCCACGCAAACATGGTGAGTGTGCAAACTCCACATGGACAGTGACCCAGAGCCGGGATCGAACATGGGACCTCGGCGCCGTGAGGCAGCAGCACAAACCGCTGCACCACCGTGTTGCCTGAAGTACCCCTTCTTGACTCCTGAAGATGATCAAACAAGTTCCAAGGTTTAGGAGATCTATGAAATAAACACTCTACCATAGGTAATTATTCACATTTCTGGAACTCCTATCCCCCTTTTTCAAATCCCAATTGTAAATATCTTCTGTTTGAGCAATTGCAGGGAAGCTTTTCTTGATTGAAGTGGATTTTGGGCAATAGCATTTGACTTAATGCAGAGAAAATTGCCATCAGATGGCCGATATTATTTCTATTCCTTGTGATGCATGAACTGAGTCGAGCATCAATGATTTGCACAGTACATTATATATGCTAATTGAGAAGTATATCATCTTGAGGTGGATCATGGATATGGTGGTAAAAGTATACCATTAGTAAAGAAGAAAATTGAAAATGATAGAACATCTAGGGAAAGGAACATCTAGGGAAAGCTACAATAAATTATGTTGCCTAACCCATAAAAAGCATGTGGATGAGTCATGGTAAAGTGTATTAATTTTTTGCATTTCTTAAGATGGCCGATACAATTGGGTTACCAGAGAAACGGAGGCAGAAAATTGTTCATCCTTTTGTGAACTTGTCAATGAAATGATCATTGGTAAAGCTGGGAGCACTTGTGCAATCACCAAATTTAAGCAGAAGATTTAGTGGCCTAATGGAAGTGAAGCATTAGTGAAACCAAATGTGCTACCCTGGTCATCACTGATGATAAAGGCAGCAGAAAGGGTTCAGTGAGATTGTTCAGACATTGCAAAGCCATTTGAAAGGGGCAGAGAAACCATGGGGATATATGATCTTTTCAAATCAGTTGTGCAATGGACGAAGAAATGATTCAAGATTTTCTACTTGGAAGATGCATGAGGGCCTGAAAATAAAACTCTGTGAACAATATAATTTACTTGTTGTTTCAGCAGTGCCTAATTAAGTAAAACTGCTAATTTCAAGTGGGTTCTATTGAATTTTCTTTTTTGAAAGATAGTGATAATTGAAAGCTACATTAGTTGTGTAAAACAAATGTAATTTTTCCTAAACAAAAAACTCAGTCCAGATGAACCAGTCATTATTGCAAACTTGTTCCTGCGACCAGATGCTAGATTTGGAAGAAATCTCCACTAGTTTAAAGTTGTATAGTGTCAGCATCACTAAACATCTATGAACTTCGAGTGCTTTGGGTGCAGCTGCCTGGGGGGAGGGGAAGGAGAAAAAGAAAAGGGCTTTTCTTTTTTCAGTAACACATTTGCTGCTCCAGGATACTCCAGAATTGATTGTGTATGAATTTGTCATTTTGGGGATGGGAAGTGGTGTAAGAGATTCTCTTAACTTCCTTCTGTAGTCTTGTCTGGGATTAGCCGCGTGGAAGGAAACATTGCGGAATGGTCAACTGCATCTGATCACTCTAGACTATTGGTTTATTAACATGCTGTAGCTGCGCATTCAGGGTTACAATTAACACTAGTCTTAATTCTTTTTTTTTTTATTTGCTTCCATTGGGTGCTATTAGATGTTTTCATCTGTAACAATTCATAATGAAGTACCAGTAGAACAGACTAACTTGCTTGGATTATCTTTTCAAAGCACAATTTGAACATATTACGTGTCTCTTAATTTCAGACTGCTTATAATAAGTGCTCCTTTTCCTTTATGATGACAGTGGGTTTCCCCATTGGCATCAAATAGAGAACTCTTGGGGGCACAACTAATAAGAATTCAAGCTAAGCCACTGTTTTAAAACCTAAGCAAAAATAAGCGTTTAAATTGTTTGTGTTCAGTTAGGTGTGGTCTGTGGAGGCAGTCACTTGGCTGCACATACTGCCTATGTGGCTCTGGCAAAAGAGAAAAGTACCCTGAAGACCTTCTCTGACAAATGGGCTGAAGATTGCAGAGGCTGGAGGACATAAGTTACTATTGTCACTGATCAGAATATGTGCTTTTGAAATATTTAAACCGAAAAATATCCAAATGCCACAGAATCCCACAAGGGGGGAAAAAAAGGCTGGTTTAGCTCAGTGGCTAGACAGCTGGTTTGTGATGCAAAACAAGGCCAGCAGTGCGGGTTCAATTCCTGTACCAGCTTACTCGAACAGGTGCTTCATGTGGCGAGCGGGGGCTTTTCACAGTGTCTTCATACTTGTGACAATAAAAGCTTATATGCTCAGGTTTAGCTCAGTGGGCTAAACAGCTGGCTTGTAATGCAGAACAAGGCCAGCAGCGCGGGTTCAATTCTGGCACTGGCCTCCCCGAACAGGTGCCGGAATGTGGCGACTAGGGGCTTGTCACAGTAACTTCATTGAAGCCTACTTGTGACAATCGCTATTATATTATTATAAGGGTGAAAGGTTATCAAATAGACTGGAACCTCCTTTCTTGCACCTAACACCAAGAAGGAGTAGTCCAGGAAATGACCATTTATCCTCTTTACCTTTCACCTCCACTTGGACTGTTTCCCTTGTCGTTTTTAGCTGATCTTCTGGAACATTGGTCACGGATAATTAGAACTCTGTACTGCAGTTTTACTGTTTAGCAGTTAGCCTCGCGTGCTTTTTTTTTAGTAATTGACTTGAAATGGACCCTGAACAGTTGTTAAATGGAAGTCTGTAGATTGTTGTATTGTTGGGGAGGGTGTGAAAGAAGTGTTAATAGCCCCAATGACTAACCTACTCACTATACAGAGTAAACTTGGGAAAATACTTCCCAATTGGCTCAACGTATGAAATCAGAACCTTTTTAAAGTAAGTTGTAAGCAGTAGTCAAACATCTGGGGTCAGAAATTAACAATAACCTGTAATGAATGCTGTACTGAATTGTTCCCTGCTGCTTCAAACCTGAGTCTGTGACTGTGCTTCTTTTTAAGGTTGGGGACAATGTGATTGTAATGAACAGAGCGGGGCTGTGGTCGGAGATGGTTGTGATTCCAGTCAGTCATACCTTCCTGATGCCTGATGGGATGAGTTTTGAAGAGGCTGCTGCTATCTCTGTCAATTATGTCACTGCATATATGATGATCTATGACTTTGCAAATCTGCGTCCAAACCAGAGCATCCTCGTCCACATGGCAGCTGGTAAGAGTCATCTTGATCTTTCTTTGTTTACCTTCTATATATGAGAGAGTGCACTACACTGCACTGAAACCTGTCATTTTGAACTGAATTACTTGTAAGGAGGCACCACTTGACTCCAGAAGGCATTCCATTTTGTAATTAAACCTGCCAAGGAAGGTGCAATATCTGAACTGCTAATTTGGATTCTGGTCAGTACAGTCATTTCTCCAAATATAATTCTACCATTTGGGATATGAGCAACAGGAATACATTGTTTAACTAACAATACCTTATCCATAAGATACCGGGTTCTCCTAAAGATGTCTTTTTTTTTATGGTGCGTGTGCATTGGAGGCACTGGTCTGGCACTAAAATAAGTGTTAATTCTGTTGTACCTTGTAATGCCGCAGCTTCAGCTAGTAAATTGCCAAATGCAATTCTGTTATGGAGGCAATATGGCAGCAGGTTTGTGCACATGGCCCCACAAACAGCAACTTTCACGAAAGGAGAGTCCTGCTGCTGGAGTCGGTTCCTTGGATTTTGTGACCTGAAATATGGCAGTTTGCAGGGCATGAAGGTGAAGTATAAAGTGGAACATGAGCCAATCATTTTTTGACTTGGGTGGACAGGGGGTGGCATGTTGGTACTTTAGTGCAGAATTGGTATCACAACGGCTTTGTGCAAAAACCAGCAATGAGAATTGTGGTAAGATATTAGTTTCAGTTAGGCATAGCATTTTAACATGGGTGTCTTTCCCCTTTGAACTAAAATTCGTGCACATCAGGTGTGGATACAAATATTCAGTAAGTAATAAGTTCAGTTTATAAATGTTTAACATTAACAACACCTGTTTGTGATAGCGTCTGTCTCTTTTTTGACCTCCGCAGTGCAATTGTGTAATATCGGACTTGACTACATTTACAAGCGTACTGTTTTTTAAGATCCCTATGCTCTGGTGAATGTTATAGACAGTTTGCCACACAATCCCCTCCCCCTGCACTACATTGTCCAAATTAGGGTGTGGTTCTGAAGACCATGGAGTGATCCTATGCATTAACTTTTCTCCTCCACAGGTGTTAACAGTTTCCACCATTTTGTTTTGCATATTGACGTTTAATGAAGGCAGAACTCGCGTGATCCTTCCGAATTCTCCATATCCCAATGTTTTTCCAACTACTTTTTTGCCAGTGTAGTTATCTTTTCTATTGCTGCAGCAAATCTGCACAAAGCAAGGTCCCACAAACATGACGTTTTTTGGAAAATATTATCATAAAATGGGCAGCACTGGTTAGCCTGCGGAGGGACTCCACGCCACCTTGTCCAGCATGGGCCCCAACTCTCCTCTCATTCAGCCTTCAAACCCCTCCATTGAGACCAATTCTTTCCCCCAAAATCCATCTGTAGATGCCGGATGTACTTCGACCCTAAACAAGAAAAGATCCTGACCACTAAGGGTGAAGACTGCATCCCCAGGAACGTCAGTTGAACGAAATTTCAAACCTGGAGATAACCTAAATGTGTCCGTCCGACTTTCTCTTTCAGCTCCTCCAGGCTGGCAAACTGTCTCTTCCATCCCCCACCCTCCCCAAAAGTGGCACCCAACTTCACCAGTTCGAACAAGTGGTTCATACAAATAGGGGCCCACCTTGATGCTGACCCCAGCTTGAAATGCTCCTGGAATTGCCTCCATAAGTGGAAACAACCATTGGGTTTGAAGAGCACATGCTGGAGCAAAAGGCAAAGATGCCATCGGCCCCAAACTGGACCCTCTGCACGAACCAGACTCCAACCACATCCAGGTAGAGCCTGGGTCTCTACACCACCTGTGTAGACTGCAACCCAGTCGTAAAACATCAAATGTGGTAGTGCAAACCCTCCTGACTGTGTCTATCCCTCTGTAGGACCTCCCTCCAATCCTCGAGGTTTCCCCGTCCATATGAAACCCGATTATAAGCTGCTCAAACACCTGGAAAAAGACTTTGGTAGGAATACCAGTAGATGCTGAAATAAATTGAAGCTGTCCCACCTTTTCAGGTCCGCCTTGACCCTCCCCACTAGGATGGCTGAATTCAATTTATGGAGCCGCACCCAGTCTCCAGCCACCTGGACACCCAAATACCAAAAGCTAGTCCCAGAAAGGTAACACTCTTCTTTCCTCCTCCTCCCCCCCCCCCCCCCCCCCCTGCCCCGCCCGAAGTGCTGAGAGATCCCTCCACTGCAAACTTAAAATGTTACTGGAAACTCATCCAACCCCGATTCCTAGGGCTGTTCAGACCTCCAATCCCAGCTGCACCTCCAGATCCTGCAATTCCTCCCCCCAATTTTGGGAAACTCCAGACCCTCTTTAAAAACTCTGCCTTTCCCTGGTGGCTTTAGAGCCTCTCCTCAAAGGCTCGGTGCCCCATTCACCTTGTCTGGGGCAGAGACCAGCCTACCCTCAATCCCTAACCTGAATGATCTCCCGAGCAGCCTCTTGCTGCCTCAGCGGTTAAGCCAAGAGATAACTGACTTTCTCCCCATACTTGGTTACCACCCCTTTCAACCGCTTCAGCTGGTGCACTGCCCTGTCTGTCGGCAGCACATCAAACTGCATTTGCAGCTTTTTCCTGCGTGCCAATAGTTTTGGAGTTGGGTTGCTCGTATACCCACAGTCCACTCCAGGATCATCTCCTCTGTCACACTTTCTTGGCCTCTCCATCCACATGTGCCGTGTACAAAATGATCTCTCCTCTAATCACCACCTTGAACACCTCTCTAAAAGTAGAGGGTGAGTCTGTCCATTAAACTCTGCATATTCCCTTGTGGCTCTAGAGACCTTCCCACAGAACCCAAGAGCTGGTAACTTCCATCCTGTGTGCTGCATCCGTCCTGCCTCTAACATCAGATCCACCAGGTACAAAGCAACGTCCGAAATAACCACGGTCAAATATTCTGCCTTTTTCGGACTTCCGGTGACGGTGGGTGGGAGGCGGCTGCACAATGGAGGGGGTCCGTCGGGGAGTGGAAAGGTCACCACGGGGTCACAAGGAAAATGGAGGCTGGAGAAATAACTAAGGTGATGGCTGCGGAATTCGAAAGGCAGTTTACAAAATCCATGGGGACAATGAGGAAGGAGATGAGGGAGGTTGAGTGCGCTGGTGGAGGAGGCGATTTCCCCGGTGATGACGGATGGCGAGCGCAGTGGCGGAGGTGCGAGAGCAAGGGGAGGTGCTGAAGGAAGTGGAGGAGATGGTATTGCAGCACGGTGATCAACTTACCTCGATGGGGAAGGAGATGCGGAAGGTGATGGACATTGACAAGGATCTGCGAGGGAAAAATGGAAGACCTGGAAAACAGATCCAGGCGACAGAATTTGAGGATTGTGGGGCTGCCCGAAGGAGGTGAAGGACCAAAGCCAACTGAGTATTTTGCCGCGATGCTGGCGAAACTAGAGGGGGAGGATCCCTCCCGATGTGAACTGGATCGGGCTCATCGATCGTGGAGGCCTGTGCCGAAGGCGAGTGAGTCGCCAAGGGCAGTGACTCTGTGATCCCGTAGGTACAGTGTGAAGGCGAAGGTCCTGAGCTGGGCCAAGCAGAAGCAGATAGTGCAGTGGGCTGGAGGTGGTATAAGTGTATACCAGGACTTAACGGTGGAGCTGGCAAGGAGGCGGGCTGCCTTCAACTGGGTGAAGAGGGCACTGTACATTAGCAAGGTGCGGTGCAGCATTGTATACCCAACTCTTGGGTATCATGTACGAGGTTGGAAGGGTGTTGTGTAGGAGGAGGGGGGGGGAGGGAGGAGAGAGTGGACTCTATAGGTCAATGGTGACCATGGGCGGTCCCGGACTCTTTTTTTTTTTCTTTTTCTCCTTTGTTTTTTTGTTTCGACCGTGGAAGGGTTTGTTTTATTGGATGCATATATTGACAGGTGGGCCGTTGTTTGTGGTGGTGGGAGGCTGGGGTAGTTGGTATTATTAAGGGGATTGATTTTGTATTTGTTACCGTTTACTGTTTGCAGGTGTGGTGTAAATTTTGAAGGAAAATGTGAAAATGGAGAATAAAAACATTGTTTAAATTATAAAAAATATATTCTGCCTTTTTCATGAGGGAAAAGAGAGCTACCCAAGACAAATATATCCTGTACAGCTTGTGCGTCAACCCCTGCGTATCTAAATCCGGTATTGCAGCCAGAAACCACCTTATAAACTTGACATTGTCCCAATTCTGGGTGTATACATTCACCAACACCACTGTCTTCTCCTCCTCCAATGTGCTGCAACCATCATTTACCAACCCCCCCCCCCCCCCCCTTCCGATCAGCCAATACCTTCCCTGCCTGGAAATGGGACCCTTTTTGAGTTGAACATGAATGAAAGACCTGGCTCGCCCAGGCATTTTGCAACCTTCTGCATGAGTAGTGCTGGTGAGGGACGAATCTAGGGTGAACAGGAATAATCCCCTGTGCTTCAATAGTGACAACCTTTATAACAGAGGGTAGTTGAAACCTCTGACTGCAACAAAAACATACCACTTCAGGTTGTCAACCAAAAGTTGACACTCGGCTAGAGAAGGACATCTGTGGTATGCTAAGGTATCTTGGCAGAGGTTTGCAGAAATTCTGGAGCTCTACTAAGGCAGCTGAAGGAATGGCTTCAAAATCATGGGGTATAAGGGTCTGCTTACTACCCAACAATCTTTTCAAATAGGTTTTTCAGGGTGGCACGGTGGTGCAGTGGTTAGCACTGCAGCCTAATGGCGCCGAGGACCCTGGTTCCGGGTCACTGTCCATGTGGAGTTTGCACATTGTCCTTGTGTCTGCGTAGGTCTCACCCCCCACAACCCAAAGATGTGCAGGGTAGGTGGGTTGGCCAGGCTAAATTGCCCTTTAATTTGGGGGGGGGAAATAATTGGGTACTGTAAATTTATTTCTTAAAAATATAGGTTTTTCATTTCACAAGTTTGGTTCTAATAAATTTCTGGAGCTTGGGAATATGAAATACTTCACGATTTATAGTGAATGGATTCCTCCTTTTTTTTAATAAATTCTAAGTACC
Organism: Scyliorhinus torazame; assembly: GCF_047496885.1. Lineage (NCBI taxonomy): Eukaryota > Metazoa > Chordata > Chondrichthyes > Carcharhiniformes > Scyliorhinidae > Scyliorhinus > Scyliorhinus torazame. The sequence goes on from NC_092727.1 coordinate 112,601,071, forward strand.
TTCCACTTGCTTGCAGTTCCAAAGGGAATATAGCCAAAACATTTATCTGATTTTCCCTAAAAATACAGTTTCAAGTTTTTTTTTTTTTTTTTTTTTTTTTTTTTTTTTTTTGTTTCATTTTGACCAATGCTTTGTGCTACATTAACTTTAAGTTGGCACTATAGTGGCCTGCTATTCCCTGGGATAAGGTAAGGAACAAGTAGTGGGATCCAGTTGTGTCTCCTGTCAATGGACTACTCCATTGGAATACATGATGTGGAGATACTGGGGTGGGCACAGTAAGAAGTCTGACCTGGTGTTGTGTAAGGCTACTTACTATTGGAATACTTAATTGCTACATGATCAGATCAAGTGCCATTCTCAATCCACTGTCACCCACAGAATTGCTATACTAATGGAAGACAACGGAGAAGGTGGAGCCAGGTAAAAAGCTTCATGGTGGACGGAAATATGATACAATTTCCTTGTATGTCACCACTTCCAATTTTCTTATGTAACCACTCCCAAGTGTCCTCTTTGATACAATCTGACAACACTGGGATCATTGCTGGTCTAGATTGCTCAGATTTGATGAAGACATGGGGCGCGGTTCTCTGGCCGCCTTGCGCTCGGGAGATTGCACAACACAGCCGTGAATCTCGGGAGAGCCCTCTCGTGGGATTTGCCCAAGTCCCCCGAGGCGTTGGATTCGGAACTCTGCCCAAAAGAATGACGCTCGCGGAAGTAGGTCTAAATCTGCTCCGATGTCCACTGACCTCCCCAGGGAGGCTGCAGCTTGGCACCGATCCGTGTTGGTCCACAAGAACCGAGGGTGGGGGGTCTCCTGGGCCATCAGAGACCCCTTGGTGGTCAGTATCAGTGCAGGGTGGCTTCCTGCCCCCCCCCCCTCCTGGAATGTGGCCACCCTGGCATTACCTGGGTGACTGGTGTCAGGGTAGCACGCCAAGAGTCTGGGTCCAAGGGGGGGGGGGGGGGGGGCATGCCCATGAATGGAGGGGAGGGTTAAAGGGTGGGGTTGTTCAGGGCAGGTAAGGAAGGGCCTCTGGGAGGGGGGGACCCACAGCAGGGTGTCCTCACTGTGGGGTAGTGCAGTGTGGAGGACCCATGAGCTCCCTTAGGAGATCGACTCCCTTTCAAAATGGCGGCTCGAGTTCAGCTCCCCAGTGCTGGCAGAGCTGGCGGGAAACGCCCTAGAAAACCTGCCACAAATTAACTTTTTTGGGGGAGAAGAAATTTTTTGGGCGACGCCCATAGTCCTTTGACCTGTTCCTGGAAAGAAGAATATTCCATTAAACCGAATGCCTTGGGGAATTTGTTTAGTATACGTTTGTGTACGTGCAACTTGAACTTGGGAAGCAAATATTTTGAACTGACCTTAATTTTAAATTTTTAGAAGGCCAGTAGCACTTGTTGTAAAGTAATGGATTTATGGTATGTTGGAATGTTTGATTTTAAGCAAATTCTTGGGTATAGGCCATTTAAGGAAAAAGACTGCAGCCTTCCTTGAACAAATGGCTCTTCCAGAAGGCAGTTCAAGGCCGTGTTAAACAGATAGTTTTCACCGTGGAAAAAAATTACTTGGCAAATCCTTGTATGGGTGGGAGGGGATTTAAATAGAGTTCAGACATTTCCTTCATGTACTAGTGATTGGTTTTTTAAAAAATTGTTGTTGATCCGTTACGTAGAAGTGGTAGTGGGTGAGAATGGACTTTCAGTGCCTTTTTGTCAATATCCATCCAAGCACAGCACAATCATGGTTGTGCAGTCACTTTTTTAATTAATATGTTCAATTAGAGAACCTCCAATCCATAGATAAAAGCAAATTACTGCAGACGCTGGATTCTGAAACACACAATGGAAAATGCTGGACAATCTCAGCAGGTTTGAAAGCAATCCATATTGGTTTATGACCCAAATAGTTCCACTTGCAACTTTCCAGAACTGCCAGTTAAATCTCATCTAAATGGATGAGCTTTTTCAACAAAATGGAAATTACTAATAAAACCTCTAACTGCTCACATTTCATGGTAATTTTTCTATAAAAGTGCAGTCTTGTATTTGTCCCCCTAGTTACAGTAAAACATTCAGGACTACTGATAAAACAAACGTAATTTTCAAGTCTTTAGTTTTTTTTCCCAAGCTTAGTTGTTATAAGCCTGTCCTCTGCCAGGTCCCCCTCCTTCCTTTCAATTTACAACATCCACATGATCTTTGTTTTCCACAGTCTTAACACTTTTTAGCCTCAGTCACGCCTCTTCAACCTAATAGTTAAGAATTTAAAAAAAATTTTTTTTTTGCATGCTGCTCAAGCTGAATTAGGTCAAAGCTTTCACCTGTGGTAGGGTTAATATTCTGCTCAGCTTAATTTTAAAATCTAATTCTGACTGGTTCCATCTTATTCTCGAATATGCCATGCCTATTTGTATAAACTTGCGCATTTTTCTATTTTTTAGATGTTTCCTTTTTCTATTAACTTGAGTGCCAACCATTCCCCCCCCACCCCACCCAAAGAGTATCCAATTTTTAGGGGCAATTTAGCATGGCCAATCCACCTAGCCTGCACATCTTTGGGTTGTGGGAGTGAGACACGCACACACATGGCGAATGGACAAACTCTACCTGGACTGGGACCCAGGACCACATCAAACCCGAAACTTCAGTGTCGTGAGGCAGCAATGCTATGCAACACTCTGCTGCCTGTTTTCTACCCCCCCCCCCTTTTTCCTTTATGGATGTTTTACCAATATGAGTGAAATTTCTCCAGAGACATGTCCAGTTTGACTAACTTCTTGATTATGGAATTGTTTAAATTTGGAATTAAAAGTGGGCTTCATTTAGACTGCATTTGGCAAAAATCGAATAACCTCACTGATTCCAATTGCAAGGCCCGACAGAGGCATTTTCAGTTTGGAATAACTGGCCAAACATTACTACCTAAATCTACAAAAGAAATGGAACTTGTTTATTTTTAACCCATGTCACTCCCTGCCTTGTCGTTACAAAGACTGGGTAGCAGCCCCTGGGGGAGGAGAAGAGGAACGGAGGGGAGAGAAGGTGGGTAAGAGGGAGAGATTCCTTTCTGCCTTCGAATACTTGAATCCTATTGTAATTTTATTCTACTTGTATTATGACATAGCCAAACTTTTAAGAAAAAACTTGCAGCTGTCAGAAAGCTAAATTAGAATGACAAGAAATTACTACTTCAAGCATTGTCGTCTCTGAACTTGATTGTAACCTTGTGAGACTTTTAGTATTTTACAATACTTGCTGACCGAGGACGAATGCATGCTTTTGCGGTTGTGCAGAAAAACTATTTGGAGCTAGATTTTTGGTGAGAAATGGGATGTGCTGTTTCCTTTGCCTGAAATGCTTTTCCTTTTGTACAAAATGCAGTTTCAATTATTCCTCCAATGTGCCCATGTTCACTATTCAAGTCGACTAACAAAAATTGGGTCACTGCTGATGGATATTCTTGTATGACTTATTTTCAGGTGGTGTGGGTACTGCTGTGACACAGCTGTGTAAAATAGTTAAAGATGTGACCATCTTCGGCACTGCCTTGGCATCTAAACATGAAACCCTCAAAGAAAACGGCGTGACTCATCCCATCGACTACTCCACCCTGGATTATGCTGAAGAAGTTAGAAAGATTTCTCCCAATGGTAATGACATGAAAAGAGGGGCAACACTATTTAATTTCACTGGCTAGAAGGTAGCAATTAAAGTTGACTGATCGGATTGTCCATCGTTCGTGTCTTGTTTGCCATTACCCGATGGGCTACTAAATTGGGGCAGAATAATGGCTGTAGTCTTGATGTGGTTTAGTTTGCATCGCATAGCATTTTGAATTGCAATTTTGACTGTGCAGATCTTTTCCCCACTTTTTTTTTTAAACTACTGGCTTGCATATCTACTCATTTAATCAACTGGTCATGTAACTGCCGTTCTGTGATGTCATTCTTCTATAACTTGTTTTATCTTTTTTCCTTTCTCCCCTTAGGTATTGACATTGTTTTGGATCCCCTGGGAGGCGGTGACACGACTAAAGGTTTCAATTTGCTGAAACCAATGGGAAAAATAGTATTATATGGTAAATAACATTTTTGGTGTATTTGCAATGGTTGACTGGTGCATCAGAAGAATTGCTCTAATCACTGGCAACATTGTAAACATTATTTTTAATGAAATATTTGACACTGGCCAAGGTTATGCATGTAGCATTTTTATTCTTGTTCTGGGACATTGGGATAACACTAAATTAATTGCCTCCCCTAGTTTCCCTGAAGGCGGTGGTGACCTCGTTCCTGACCCACTTTAGCTCTTGCAATGACTCTGCTCTCTGTGGCGTTAGAGAGGGAAGTAAATAATTTTGACCCATATGGCTGTATCAGGATGGTGAGAGATTTTAATGGCCACCTCAAGTTAGAGATTTCTTTATTTAATTCTGGGATATGGCACAATAATATTTCTCTGCTCGGTTTACCTGCTCCTGAGCATTCGAGCCAGTCTTGTGGGGCTGGGGTTACATCTAGGACAACCTGCATAAGGATAGCTGATTGCCATTCCTGAATTTTGGACAGTCCAGCACTTATTTCATGATCACTCCCAGTTTTAATGGGTTCAAATATCACCGGGTAAAATGACTGAATTTGAACTTGTGGCTCTTGGCTACTAACTGGATACAATAACCATTAAGCTACTGTACTCTGCAAGAAACAGTTTTGCAGCAGTACACATGATGGTCTGTTTCGTCATTAAATTGTAGAATGAATCTGTTTGTGTAGTATTGGGTGTTTTTACATCCTTCTCAACAAGTGCACATTCTATTATAGCCCTGAAAGTGTGGAGTTCTGCTAAGGATAGATTAATGTGGGTGGCACGATGGCTCTGAGGACCGGGTTCAATCCCGGGTCACTGTCCGTGTGGAGTTTGCACATTCTCCCCATGTTTGCATGGATCTCACCCCCCACAACCCAAAGATGTGCAGGTGAATTGGCCACGCTAAATTGCCCCTTAGTTGGGGGGAAAAAATAATTGGATGCTCTAAAAATGTTTTTTTTTTTTAAAGTAGATTAATATTTCCTTCCTTGTTGGTAATCTGCAAAATAGGTTAACTGTAGTGTGTACTGGTATTATTAAAGTCTGGTCAAGGGTTTGTAAAGCCATGATGTGGAGATACCAGCATTGGACTGGGGTGAGAACAAATCTGTTGGACTTTAACCTGGTGTTGTAAAAGTTCTTACTAAAGGTTTGGAAAGGTTGAGATTTAGTTATAATGAGCATGAGGGCAAAGCATTGGAATCTGACTTGGTAAAGCAGCTTGTTAATGAGCATGCCCATGAGGATTCTGTAACCTTTTACAGAAGATCCCAGCAAATATCGGGCAGGATTCTCCATTGAGTCTACCGTTGCCAGCGAGGGTGGAGAATTTGATGCTCCACCAAATCTCCACTCATGGCAGCAGGCAGAAAATCCCACTGGAGTGAAGGCAGCAGGAATGGAGAATCCCACTGGCATGGAGAGAGTGGAGAATCAAAGTCCATTATCTGACTTCTGCCTCATAATTTTTCTTTTAATTGAATGGGCTAATACTGCAGTTATACAAAACACCAGCTAGGGTATATCTTGGAATAATCAAATTGTCAATGGTCAAAGTGAAGGATTTATTCGGGCACAATCTATTGCCTTGGAACAATGACCTAATCCCCTCTGAGTTAACTGTAATAAAAATTGCATTTAGTAAGTCATATCACAGTATCTCATTTGCGTTAAACTGACTCTGTTACCAGACAACCCCCGATCAGTCTGTCATAGAGCAGCACGATAAAGAATTGTGGGTGGTTTCTAACCATTGTACAGCTGAAAACTTGAATTGTTGGATTTTTCCGTTTTTTCTTTCGTTTTAAACAGTCATTGGGCCTTGCTAGATGCTAATTGCTTCAAGCAAATTAAACACTTGGGGGCCCCATTCATAATATCATCATGGCAAACCGTGATTGGTGTCCTAATATGACTAGACTAGACTTTCTCGTTGCCTTAGGGGCTGATTTAGCACACTGGGCTAAATCGCTGGCTTTGAAGGCAGGCCAGCAGCACGGTTCAATTCCCGTACCAGCCTCCCTGAACAGGTGCTGGAATGTGGCGACTAGGGGCTTTTCACAGTAACTTCATTGAAGCCTACTGAGCGATTTTCATTTCCATGGCATAACCTGCCACTGGGCTTCTCCTAACAGTCCTGAGGTAGGTTGTTTTTCCCCCTCCCCCTTGGCAGCATTGTCACTTGCCATTCTAATGGGGCTTTTCATTGAATCACCATTGCAAAAGCCACATTCCTGTTTGTTTAAGCATTTGGCTACAGGAGCTGGCTTTTGCATAGCGGGAGCACTGTTTCCCCAGGCTTCCCCACAGTTGCAGAGCATTTGTTAGCAGCACGAATCGTACCTATGCAATTAGCACTGTTTAAACAACCAGCAAGGTGGCTTAGTAAAAGCAAATTTCAAGAAAAGTGATGGGAATTTCATTTTCAACTTGTGAAGCACCGTGGACATTTAAGAGCGTTATTAAACTAAATTTGACAGCCACCTTAAGCTAGATGCCCAAAAGCTTGCGTGTCTAAGGTACTTGGAAGAGAGCTTTATGGGACATGGCAGCTGAAGGCACGGGGTGATTAGGACTGGTGGGGATAGTGAGCGGGTGAGGCCATGGAGGGAACTAAAATCAGTGTCACAATTGGTGGAACATGGGCAACAGTTTTGAATACCAGATTTAAACAAATGGAACTAGGGGAGCTAGTCTGGCCACAAATGTGGTGGAATAATCCCAGAGGTAACCAAGGCATGTATGAAGGTTTTAGGAGCAGATGGGTCGAGGTAGGGATATTGGTTTTGCAGTCGAATATGTGGATATTGTTTTTGGAGTGAAATGGGTGATCTTGGTGGTTTTCTTTTGGAGATGTGGTAGGAAGCTCACCTGAAATAACATGCAGGTGGCGTTAGTTTCAGACAGCTCCGGGAGAGGGATGGAGTTGGTGGTTGGAACAGGATTTAATGTTTGGTGGCTTAATCTTCCTGATAAATTAGAGGGGAAAGTCTGGATGGCCGACAAGTAAACTAATGGCTTGGAGACAGTGGAGGTTTTTGTCAGCATGTGTGAAAATGGACACTCCTGCTTTTTGGATGTCGCCAAGGGTTAGTATGTCAGTGGGAAATAGGGGGCCAAAGATCACTCCTTGGGACACCAGAGGTGAAGGGAGGCCAGTGTCTGGTTGTGCCTGGGTAGATTAAGAATGAAACTAAGTGAGTCCGATCCAATCTGATGATGGAGCCATGTCAAGTTTGCACAAAGGTTGAGACGTGAGTTTATCTTGCTGCACTCGTGGGATGACTCTCGAGCTGTTTTGCGACTGTGACTGGGGCAGAAATTTAGATCTATTCCAGGAGTGATGGACTTAGAAGTGGGGGAGGAAGAGAAGAGAGAAACTCCTTGTTCAAGAACCTTGGCCGGGATTCTCCCCTACCTGGCGGGATGGGGGTCCTGGTGGGATGGAGTGGCGGGGATCACTCCGGCGTCAGGCTGCCCCAAAGGTGCGGATTTCTCCACACGTTTAGGGGCCAAGCCCTCACCCTGAGGGGCTAGGCCCGCGCCGGAGTGGTTGGTGTGCCGCTGGCCGGCGGCAAAGACCTTTGGCACAACGCCAGCCAGGGCCGAAAGGACTTTGCCGGCCGGCAGAAGTCCGCGCATGCGTGGGAGCGTCAGCGGCTGCTGTCAGCCCTGCACGTGCGCAGGGGGGGCGTGTCTCGTGCGTCGGCCATGGTGAAGGCTGTGGCCGAGGTGGAGGGAAAAAAAGTGCCCCCATGGCACAGGCCCGCCCGCGGATCGGTGGGCCCCGATTGTGGGCCAGGCCACTGGGGGTACCCCCGGGGCCAGATCGCCGCCCCCCCCTCCCCCAGGACCCCGGAGCCCACCCGTGCCGCCTAGTCCCGCCAGTAAGAGAGGTGGTTTGATTCTCGTCGGCGGGACAGGCATTCCAGCAGTGGGACTTCGACCCATCGCCCGCGGGGGGGGGGGGGGGGGGGGGGGGGGGGGGGGGGGGGGGGGGGGGGGCGGCGGCACGGCACTGGCGAGGTGTGATTCACACCAGCCTCTGTCGATTCTCCAACCCGGCGGGGGAGTCGGAGAATCCAGCCCCTTGAGTTGGGACAATAGCATATTTTGGGAGGTTGGGTCAGTTTTGCAGCCTTACTGCCTGAGGGTGATGGCAAATTTTGACACTAGATTCTTTGATCTTGACCTTGCTCATTGGTAGGTAATCCATGGAATTGGGTGGGACATATGTTACGCCCCTAACTTCATTGGAAAGTGCAGTCGGGACATATGTTACGCCCCTAACTTCATTGGAAAGTGCAGTCGGAGTGTAAACCCAAACCTCCGATCTGGTTTACTTCCTAATTTGAGAGGTGTTGTTGAAATTGCCACTTTAAATTTTAAAAATAAATCCCAGCATCTGGCTTCACTTTCATATACTGAAGCTTAAATTTCAGCAGGTGTTGTTTCTGTTAATTACAAAAGGGTCAAATGGTTCAGTTCCTTCCCAACCCTCCAAATGAGGAAGAAGCATCCGAGGTGTTCTGTTGGGACCTGCCATGAGTCCTGGAGCATCCTAGGCAACCCCATTTATTGGGAATAATTCCGAGATGCCTATACTAGCTTCACGAGACCATGGTGGCAAGGTTAGTATTTAATTATGTTTGGGTAACATTTAGCCACAAATCATTAATCACATCACTGGCCATTTATTTGGAAAGCGCGCATGACCCAGATGGGGGATCTGGGACCGGATGTTGAAATCCAAGGCCACCCTTTGCATCCATGGCTGCTCGCTCCTCACTCCACTGATTCTGATTCTATCATGGCAAAATAGGATTCCAGTTGCAAGTCTGAGCAACTGTCACATTGCTGCTCCCTTGTGTGTCGTGTAGTATCATTCAGTTTGTGCACCGTGACAGTGTGCAAAAGGCAATGGTTGAGTGGAAATGGATTGTGGAGTCCACCATGTCAAGCTCCAGGTCCCAAAAGTCTCAATCTTGATATCTTCCCGGACGTCAGCAAAACGCAGCCTTATTTTGGGGCCAGGTACTTGCCTCAAAATGCAACTTACAACTGCACTATAGCACCGCTTCCTGTAGATCGCAAGGGAGTAATGTTGTCCTATCTTGTGGTAATCAATGTCTCCTAAAAAGGGCTTCACTGAATTTTGATGTTTAATTGCACCACCGCCTATGCTCTGGTAAGCTTCTCTACTCAAATTTTGAAGGTGGGTTCCTAAGGAGAAAACTAAGCTCAGCTAGCCCTCCAGACTGTAGGTATTTTGTGTAATGCGGTAGCTCGGCTCCGTTTTATTAGTGCTTGTATTTTGTACAAGAGAACGCTTCGCTGATGTATTTTAAAAAGCTGTCCAAAACATGCTGAAAAGCACTGTCCCTGTCTTGGTCCAATGCTTGGCAGTGTGATAGCGTATACCTGATGGGAATTAATTTGCACAGTACCTGCCTTTCCACATCTGTTGGATTGCGTCACAGGTTTTGAACTGTAGTCATTGTTATGAGGTCAAACGGGTATCAATTTTTGCAGAGCAAGGTTCTCCGAAAGTTTGGATAAAAGACTAGTTAATCTGCTTTGGACCTGTTTAGCTTATGGTGTGCAGGTCTTTAAGTGGCTGCCTTAATACATTAAAGAAATAGTTTTATAATGCCAGTACAGTGGGTAATGGAAAAACATCATCATACTTGTTGTTCTTGATAGTTATGATAATGCACAGGCCATAAATCTTCACCATTCAACAAAGGCAGTGGAAATTTGCCAAAGTTCCTCCTAATGGGCTGCTTCACTATCCTTTCCTGCAGGTTATGGGAAGATGCCTTTGTTGCTGGGGAATGAGGGGAGGGAGCTAGGATTGTATTCTGCAGAACGACGTTGTGAATAGTGACAGGAAAAATGTGCACAGGAGAGTGGAAGCCTGCAGCTTGCATTTGTACTTGTTGTTACCTAATTTTTGCAGCGCTATAAATCATGAGCTTTGAGGGAAGGAAAGGCTTTACAGGCAAATTGGTGTTCACTTCTACTTGTTCAGTGAAACACAAAAACAATTCCTGCCCAACATTGTTTAATGAATATTTCCTGGCTGTGTTTCAGACATGAAGCTGTTCCTTTTTGTATATCTAGTCTCAGTTTAAAGCAAACCTCGAGGGAGGTTACTTTAACTGTACATCCTGAGAGGCTGGACAAGCTAGCTTTAAAGATCTGGTGCTAATGTGTGGAAAGGCAATGGCATTGTGGTATGTCAATAGGCTAGTAGACCTGGTTTCAAATGTGTATTCTAATTCAATAAATATCTACAATTAAATCTGTTGATGACCACTGTTAAAATTATGGAAGGAAATCCTTGCCTGGTCTTCCACCTGCAGACCCACTGCCCTTTTTTATGATTTGCTGGGCCATTTCATTCAGTTCAAGGGCAGTTCGGGGTGGGCAGTGATGCCCACACCCCAGATATGATTTTTTTTTTCTAGTGTGAAGGCAATCATTTCAAAATTTAGAGTACCCAATTCTTTTTCTTTCCAATTTGAGGGGCAATTAAGCATGGGCAATTCACCTACCCTGCACATCTTGAGTTGTGGCGGTGTGACCCACACAGACATGGGGAGAATGTGCTAACTCCACATGGACAGTGGGCCAGGATTGAACCCGGATCCTCGGCGCTGTCGGTCAGCAGTGCTAACTGCTGAGTCACCATGCCACCCTATTCATTTCAAATTTAATGAGGCTTTCAGACATTTAAACCTAAACTGGCCAAATTCCAAACTGCTCAGTCACTATTATGTTCCCATCACGGTGCACCAACGGTGCATAATCCCATTGCTGGCATCTTGGAGAGAGGATACTTTTCATGTGTGTATTGATTTCTTTGTTGGGGGGGGGGGAAGGCGAAGCTGTCATAGGTCGTGGAGGTGGAATATGTAGGGTAGTAATTTTCGGCCGCATTATGTGGAGATAAAGCTTGGGATGGGCACAGACCAGGGTGGAGGTTCAATGTTAGCCAGTTGGATATTAGCCGATCGTTTGAGGCAGCAGGCAGCTGCTTGGGAAATTGTACAGGTGAAGTGGGATTGGTGATGACGACGACGGGGGAAATGGCATTTCAAGGTTTTCTATTGGAAGCTGTATAGATCTGAGCCCTGGGGCAGGGTGCGGATATGGGGAATTTTTTGGATGGGTTTGAGGATGTGAAGTGACGGGGATTGGAAGTGCCATTAGGGTTGCAGAAGATAATGGAGCGCGTGGGATTGATGCAATTTGGGAAGGCACCAGGGCCGGTTGGCTTCCTGGTCAAATGTTTTTATAAGTAGTTTTTGGCAGCGTTGGCACCCCATCTCCTGGATATGCATAATGAATTGTTGGCGAAGTAGAGTTGCTGGCCATATTGCGCAGGCTTCTATTTCGTTGATCCCAACGAAGGATAAGGACCTGATGGGGTGTGGATCTTGTAGGACCATCGCCCTACTAAATACAGATGGGCAGGTTTTAGTGAGGTGCTTGGAAAGGGGTGTATGAGGTGGTCTGAGGACCGGAAGGGGTTCGTTAAGTGTCATTCAATGGAGGCGGCGAAGACCTTTGACCAGGTGGAATGGCGGTACCTGTTCGAGGTCCTGAGGAGGTTTCAGTTTGGGCTAGCATTTATTTATGGTTGCGAGTTGTGTGCATCTCTCTCAACGTGTGTGAGGATGCACGTGATAAATTCTGGATATTTTGGATTACATGGGGAAATGAGGCGGGAATGTCCAACGCATTGTTCGCATTGGCTATTGAACTCTTGGGCAATTTGTACTGCAGTTGAGAGAGGGAGGATATTAAGGGGAGGTAGGGAGCACAGGGTGTGGTTATATGCAGATGATTTATGTCTCTGACCAGCCAGAGAGAATTCGGACGATGATGGATCTGCTGGGGAAATTTGGTGCGTTTTCTGGGTATATAGCAAAGTGAGGTATTCCCGGTGAATGCCCAAGAGAGGAATGCAAATTTGGGAGCCCTGCCATTCGAGGTGGCCAGGACACTGTTTTGGTATCTAGGTATTCAGGAGGCCCATGACTGGGCCACAATGCATAAATGGAACTGGCCAGTTTGGTAGAGGGAGTCAAAGGGGGTTTGAAGAGGTGGGGTGCCCTGCTACTATCTCTGGTGGGACGAGTACACCACAAAAATAAATGTTTTTGATGGATGTTTTTGTTTATTTTTAAATCCCATAAATATGCCTCCCAAAGCATTTCTCTGGAGGGTGGATCAAGTTGATTTCTGAATTTGTTTGGGAAGGCAAAACACCTAGGATTCGGAGGATCTTTTTTTATGCAGAAGGGGGTGAGGGTGCGGGGGCACTAGTAGTCCTGTTGTCATCTCTTAGAATTTGGAATTGGTTGAGGTGGCATTTTGATGTAGGACCTGCGTTGGTATTGGCCCCGATTATGTGGGAGGAATGGATGTGATGTATGAGAGTTGCCACAGGGAACAGATGGTGGGTTAGGGACCTCTTTGTATGTAGAGAGGAGATTTGTGGGGCTAGCAGAATTACAGGAGTAATTCTAATTGCAAAGGAGGAGTGAATTTAGATATTTTACAATCTGGGGCATGAGGTAGCTGCCCGCACTGCCAAAGCAAATGTTAACCCCGGAAGAACGGGAAGACTGGCTGATTGGGAATATTTATAGGTGATTGATGGAGAAGGGGACTATGCCAAAATGGGAGGAGGAATTGGGGATGGGAGCTTGGGTGAGGAGCCCAGAGTGAAATATTGCTCCAGATTAATTCAACCTTGTCCTGTGCTAGGATCAGCCTGATGCAGTTCAAGGCTGCATTCAAGTGAGTAGGGCTCACTTGACCCTGGGCTTGGGGGGTGGGGGGGGAGAGAAGAGGAGGACGAGCGCAGCAGTGGTTTTCAAGACCCTGTCAGATGGTGGGGGGAGGTTTCATGTCCTTTGGCAATGTTGGGGATTGTTGAGGAGTCGAAACAATCCCCAATGTGTGGCCTTCACCTCTCTGCCGCAGTGACTCTTGAGTTGGAGGTTGGCAGCGCCCCTGGGGATCTCTGCCTGGTTGGGGGATTTGTGTTCTTAACTTAGTTTGCTCTGAGGGTCAGCAGAGGGCGTTTTATGCATGGTGGAGGCTTTCTGTCTGTTTGTTTGTCGTGGGGGGGAGAGATATTTATATTGGGTTGTTTTTGGAATAAAACTTTTTTTAAAAATTGGAATGTGACTTGCTTTCACTGGCTCCATTCTTGGCCCTTCATTTTCCAGAATTCTTGCAGTCTAATATCACCAGTATTCTTTAAATCTGCTTCATGTCCATTCATATACAAAAAAACACAAGACTTTTTTTGAGCTAAGAGTTGTAAAACAATTGTTAGGAGCTTCCACTTGGTGATCAACTGGTTAATTAATGATCCCTGGAACTGGCCTGATTCCTGGAACTGGCCATTTTATTTGTCGACAATTTCATTACAGAAGTATTGCATTCTTTATATTGTCCAGAAATCAGGGGTCCATTTTGAGTCCGTTTGGAGAAGAAATTTTAAAGTTCACACAGCTCTGGTCACTTAATAAACTTGACATTGTTTAAAATTCCCTTTTTTCTTTGGAGAGGGAGGTGAGCAGGATTCTCACAGTCTCCATTTCAATTTGACTCCTGAAATGAGGATCATGTTCATGCAGAGTGAGGGTTATTGGCTAAATTCTCAGCCTGGCTATGCCTAAGGTGTATAATAAATAAAATCGCTTATTGTCACAAGTAGGCTTCAATGAAGTTACTGTGAAAAGCCCCTAGTTGCCACATTCCGGCGCCTGTTCGGGGAGGCTGTTACGGGAATTGAACCGTGCTGCTGGCCTGCCTTGGTCTGCTTTCAAAGCCAGTGATTTAGCCCAGTGTACTAGTTAGGAGCCCAGGTGTGAACCCAAAATTTAATGTGGTAAAAATTGCTGCTTCCATAAAATTGTAGATTATTGGATGAAATTTGTGTGGGATATGGCTCACTGTCCCCTGGTGATTTTTGTTATCTTGCTGGCACCCTCTTGTTCATATCTTTTGTGAGTGGGAGGGAATTTCTGCTAGTGTGCGCAGTGACCTTTCACCAAGTCTGCTTGATAGTGGAGAAATGCAAACCACTTGGGGGGGGGGGGGGGGGGGGGGGGAGGAGAAGGAGAGATGGGGGCTACATTTGCCGCCCTGGCTGAGTATAGATAGCTTAATCCTAACCCTGACCAAATTGAAGAGAAATTCCATGACCTCACAAAGTGTATCCTTCATTTTGATCGAGATAACACCACCCAAAGCTAAATGCTGTAAATAGAAGTAGATTTGTGTGCTTATTAACGCAGTCTTTCCATGTTGATGGCCCCATGCGTTCACTTCCTGATTAGCAGCTCCTACAAGGTCCTGTGTGGCTCATCCTTGAGAGACCAGTGACTCACATATGAAGTAAATGTTTATTCCTTTGAAAAATATTCAAAAGAAATCAAATTGACCTTGCAGCCCCGGCACTCTAAAGCAGTCAGTGTATTCTCCGACCATTCTAAGCATATGAATCTAGTTTTTTGTCAAGAGTGGCATTTGTTCTTTCCTCAAAATATGAGGGGAATGGCATAGCAGAGGAGGAACAGAACAAGGTCCCTGGCTTGTCCCACATGCCAGAACGTTGCTATTTTTGTCAGGAGGACACGAGGGCTGCTACATTACGAGCTGGGTATGAAAATGCACATTAAATGGTTACAACTCCTTTTGCGTATGGCAAAAACCTATTCACTCAAATGAGCTTTTGTGTTGCTGATAGCAGCATATGACTGAAATGTCATGGCCCCCATCAATCCACCCTTCAGATGGAATGTTGTACTGCCCAGATCTGGATTTTGCTAAACACAGGAAACACTCCTTTCGGTCTGATAAGAATTGGCTGGAATGTTCCAGGCACTGTCTGTGGAGATGTATGTTTCCTTCAGTAATTTGCATGTTCTAACTGAGCGTTTTCTTAAATCAGGTGCAGCAAATCTACTGACTGGACCCAAACGCAATCCATTAGCCATCGCAAAGATGTGGTGGAATAAGTTCAGTATTAATAGCCTGCAGTTGTTGCATTCCAACAAAGCTGTGTGCGGCTACCATCTGGGCTACCTGGAGGTTGACCAGATTAGCGACGCTCTGACCAAGTTGCTTTCTCTGTACAAAGAAGGGAAAATCAAACCTAGAGTGGATTCTGTGTGGTCATTTGAGCAGGTAAGAAGCTTTATTTTAAAATCTTTGTGTTACCCTTGAAGCTGGTCATGCATAATGCCTCGTCCACCCCTGCACTGTTGCTGGTTAAATAATATTAACATCGACTTAGTCTTGTCTTCATCCTAGGAATTTTATTTCCTCAAACTTCCTGCCCCACCCACTCCATAAAATCAATTTCTTCTTCTTCGCAAACGATCATGGTAAAATACTTTATTTTTTTAATGGTGAAGTGGGCATTTATGGGCAGCACGGTAGCATTGTGGACGGGCAGCACGGTAGCATTGTGGATAGCACAATTGCTTCACAGCTCCAGGGTCCCAGGTTCGATTCCGGCTTGGGTCACTGTCTGTGCGGAGTCTGCACGTTCTCCCTGTGTCTGCGTGGGTTTCCTCCGGGTGCTCCGGTTTCCTCCCACAGTCCAAAGATGTGCAGCTTAGGTGGATTGGCCATGATAAATTGCCCTTAGTGTCCAAAATTGCCCTTCGTGTTGGGTGGGGAGGGTTATGGGGATAGGGTGGAGGTGTTGACCTTGGGTAGGGTGCTCTTTCCAAGAGCCGGTGCAGACTCGATGGGCCAAATGGCCTCCTTCTGCACTGTAAATTCTATGATGATTCTATGATAAATCCAGTTCTGTTTCTGGTAATCCCCAGGATGGTGTTAATGGGGAAATTCAGCTATGGTAATGCCTTCACGTCAGGAGGTGATGGTTAGATTCACACCGACATAATCATCACTGAAGTACAAGCCCTAGAAATAGGGCAGAGAACAAATGGTGTGGATTCGCCGTTTCAGTGGCTAAGTGCCAGCTGAAATGGAGAATTTGTGGGGGTTTTATGACTCCAAAAACTGGGGCTGAACTCTCTCCGATTCTGGGACCTATGAGGGACTTATAGCAGCGCAGGATAAAACTCCCGGCTCCTGCGCCAAAAACTGCAGAAGAATGGGCTGGTGCGTGGCCACGCATGCGCACGATCATGGTAAAATACTTGCGTTGGGTTTTGTTCTCGTTTTGTTCTCATTGGGTTTATCAGGATGCTTTGAAAACGTAGTGAGAACACCAAGCTTGAGTTATTGAACAAAGCTGATTTATTTTACACTACTAAATTAAAGATTCAAACCAGCCAACAAGGAATAAGTTATTAAATAAAATAATGACATCTCAACAGAACTCTGCTATTCACCTAATCTTTCTAGTACCTTGTAACATTCTCCCAGACGTCACATGATATTTATATCACTGCTCCTTCTCTCCATCTGGTGGTGAGAAGTATTCTTACCTTATTGTTAATGTTACAGACATCATACTAAAATGACTTGTTTTCCCATGCCAAGGAAGAGAGACAATAGTCAATATTTTCAATGTCACCAGTTTTTAATTGGGCTTGGCTCCATTGCCTACCAGGTGTGGCTTGTGCCACGTGAATCTGATGTTTAGGTAAGGCTCATTTAAATATTCATGCGACACCGGAGAAAAATTAGACGGTTCAGCCCATCCCCATCCGCCATTCAATCATGGATCATGATCTGGATCACACTTGAGGGAGAGAGAGGGTTACGTCACACAGGTTTTGTGCCTGGTGCAAGGCCCGATTTGAGACTCACTTGAGTTCACCTATTGTGCTGGATCCATGCTGGGTGCAACTCCTGGGTGCTCCTTGGTCTATGAATTCAAAGTTCCTATTTGATTATTAATTCCTAAAATCAAATCTTTTTGAAGCTTTGCTAGTAAAGGCAGCAGAGGCTTGAAGGTCTTTTTATCTTGGGGAGGCCAAATTTATAAATGCTGCCTTCTGGAGTTCCTTAGTAGCTAAATGCACTTGAAGCATTCTGACCTGGAAATATCCTCACTCTGCTCCTGCTAACTGTGCCAAGCAGAGCTGCAATGGGGCATGACTCTGTTGGCCTTCGTCAGGCTAAGGAAGCTTAAAATTAACCATGGGCTAAACGTTTGAGCTAGTGGCACTGAGTGCATGTGTGCGTGTGCACAATGTCACGTGTAGCTTTCTTTTGGGTTTACTTAAACCTATTTTGCCAGTGTAAACTCTCTTGAATCAGTGATTGGAAGCCCAAGGTTCCAGCACCTGGCTACATAATCTGAGCATAAAAATCAGTGTCCCCTTTCAGTAAAGGCTTTGTACGCACCCTAGCTATCAATTTAAGCATTAAATTTAAGTGCTGCCTTCCCCTGTAAGGTGAACGTCGAAGATCAGATTTTTGCAACTGGTTTATCTTTTAATTACCATTGAAACAATTCTTGTCATTAATCTGTGTAAAGCCCTAAAATGCCCTGAGGTTGTGAAGGGAATATTTCTTTGGAACAAAGAACATTACAGCAAAGGAACAAGCTCTTTGGCTCTCCAAGCCTGTACCACCCTTGGCCAAAACCCTCAGCACTTCCTATTATAACTATAGAATGGTACTTTGAACTCTATTAGTGCTCTGAATGCTGCCATTTTGTTGGCTTGGGTATATGACTAGTACACTGTGCAACTGAGAAATTACCTGGACCACGAAGTTTATTGGCTATTTAACCAGGTCACTGTTAAAATAACATTGACCTAATAGGAAATTTACTTTCATCCCTATTGGGAGTTTGCAGTAACACTGATTTAACAACCTAGTGCATCAGATCACGTTTCATGAGCCCTACTCCAATCCAGCAGATGTTTACCTGTAAATAATGTGCAGTATTTAATTTCGACAGCACTTGTTCTATTTATTATCCTGACCTAAAATATTGCCAACTGCACCAATAAAATCCAGTGCGAAGCCGAATTGGGGTCTTTACTTGAAGCCCTGTAGTGGCCTTTCTCTTGGCATTTGGAGAAGACTCCTTGGGATATTTAACAAGCCTGCCTAAACAGGCGATTTGCATGTTGAAACTTGGTCTTAATTATTTAATTGTAAAGCAAAGTAATTGGACTCCAGCAACTCATTTGGCAGGTTTATGGATATCGCTTCTGGAAGCCTGTGAAGAGGGTAGAATTTTTAATTCCCTTCCAGAGTAGTGAATGATGGTAGGAAAGATCCTCTTATGCAGTTGTATGGTCTTCTGTCACCAATTGAAAATGTACCCACATACAAACTTCTGAATCAGGAGCAAGTCACTCAGCCCCTTTAACTTACTCCACCATTCAATAAGATCTGGACTGATCTGATTGTAACCTCAACCTCATGTTCCTGCCTACCAGAATAATTTCACCCCACCTTATCAAGAATCTTTCTCGCCCTGCCTTAAATATTCAAATTATGCGTCCGCTGCCTTTTGAGAGACTCGTGACCCTCCTGAGGAAAGATTTTCTCCTTCTGCCTTGAATGAGTGACCTCTAATTGGCTTTCCTAATTACGTTCTGTACCTACATACTAGTATTTTGTAATTCATGCACTTGGACAGCCAGATCTCAGCTCTGCAATCTCATCATTTAGATGATTAGCTTTTTCACTGTGAACTGGACACTTTCACAGTTGCCCACATTGCTCCATTTGCTAGGCTTACCTATCTGTGTCAGCAAATTTAACCACCATGTCTTCAGTCACTTCTTCATCCCGGTTGTTAATATAAATTGTGAAAGCAAAGTGCAGCCCCTGCACTGATTTGTGTGGTACACCACTTGCCACATTGTGCTTTTGTCAGCCAATCTTCAATCCATGCCATGTAATCCCCTACACAACTCTATTTGCACCATCTTTGAGGCACCCAGTTCCCCTTTATCCACAGTGCATATGAAGGAAAAGAACTTCATATTTCCCTTGACAAAACCATGTTGATTCTGCCTGATCTTTTCCAAGTACCCTCTTAATAATTGCTTCCAGCACTTCCCGGTGACTGATGTTGGACTAATTGGCCTGTTCCTGCTTTCTGTCTCCTTCCCTCTTTGAATATGCATCTTCCAACCTAATGATCTCTGAATCTAGAATTTGGCAAACCTTAAAATTAAATTGATGACCCAATTATTTTTTCCAATGAAAGAGCAATTTGTCACGACCAATCCACCTAACCTGCACCTCCGCAGACACTGAGAATGTGCAAACTCCACACTGGCTGGGATCAAACCCAGGTCCTCAGTGGTGTAGGCAGCAGTGCTAACTACTGTGCCACCCTGCAGCCCTGGAATTTTGGAAAACTAAAGTGCATCAACCATCTAAAATAGCCAATTCTTTCAAGACTTTGGTGAAGTCCATCTGACCCCCAGTGTGCCAACCCAACAATTTATTTTCAGAATTCTTCCTTCCATTTCATGATTCCATAGTAAAGACCTTTGGGTACTGGTACAATATTGGTTTGGAGTGGAGAAGGCCAAGACTAGATTTGTAGATGTTCTGGGGGATAAAAAGTAGAATAGATTTTGAGTCAGGCAATGTTATGCCCTGTGGCTTGGGAGCTATTGTCATAGAGGTTTCTTTACCCAAACCGGATTGTTGACTGTTTTTGCTATAAACAATTGCAGGTTTTGATGGGGGACCTATTTGCAGTGACAAAGTGTTTAGACATGTTGGCTCAATGACTCCTGTTGTAATTTCTAATGGGTAGGCTTGCTTCAAAGATGTTTGAGCATGAATAATCAAAGTAGTCATTAGCAAACGACTCAGCTAGTTAGTAGGAGATGCCAATATTAAATGTCAAATTGAATGTAGTAATATGTAAATTGGTATCAAGTTTGTGCCATAATTATCAGTCTGCTAAATGTAGTTGTCAAGCATTTGAAATCCTTATCAAATGGAGCATGTCGTGGATTTGACAGACTTTCATGGGCCACTTTCTTGGAACCCTAATTGCCTAAGAAGAATTTTAAAAAATATTAGTCAGTGAGAGATTCATGAAATTCATTTGGATGGAATGTTGTACTGATGGATCTAGTGGTTGAGGTCTGGAGGTATTGGTCATTTGCCTATTTGCCATCTTTCTTGGAGTGCTCATGTTAATCTTGATCCTGACCTGCTTTCATGCAGAGCATCAGGCTGAGTGGTAACTCTGGGGACCCTTTACGTTTCATCAAAGGATGTGAAAGTTAATTATATGGCTGCTTTGGTCTACCAGCTGATAACCTGTTCCCCAGTCTGATCATAATCCGATCATAAACTTACTGGTTGCTGATTCTTTACAAATTGCCTGTTTGAATATTTTTGTGGTCTTCATATTTCGATAGCAGGAACTAAATTTCCCTACATGGGAGTTCCTGTATGATTGATTGGGCAAAGTCCAATGAACTGATTCTTTTGACTGCTACAAATCCAGAGGTCGTGCAAGGGCTTGACAATATTATGATACCAGACAGGAACCCTGATCACTTTGTTTAATTTCTAAAACTGAGGCCAGGCTAATTTTGCTCCAGGAGTGATTCCCTACACAATTAGGGAAGTGGTACTAACACTGTCTCGAATTATCTACTCAGAAATCAAAACGCATTATGTCTCCTCTTGTAAGCATGGCTTGAAAGAATAATCTCAGCTTTACAACATAATTACACCCCCACAAATTACATTCATCAGACACCATGGGATGTTGCCCACCCTTGTAGCTGCAGGAAATGTTCTGGTTTTTTTTTTAAGAAAACATTTTATTGAGACATTTTATCATTTTAACATTTTAAACATATCTACATTCTAAATAGCAGAGCAGCTGACGCACGCAAAAATCCCACAGTGACATACCCAACTTCCCCTGCCCTTTATATTAGATTCCATTCCCTTATTCTCCACTTCCCCCGCTGTCAGTTTTCGTTAAAGAGATCGATGAATGGCAGTAAACTCCTTAACGCGAATTTAATCTTCTCCAGCCTGAGAAGCCCTGCCATGTCACTGACTCAGACCCCTGACTTGGAGGCTCGAGTCCCTCCGTCCCAGCAAAATCCATCTCCGGGCCAACGTTCTGAAATTTCTGCACCAAGTGTGTAGAATATGGGACTGACTATAGATTCCAACCAGTTAGTGGCAGCAAGATATTTTTGGGATTGTTTTTGGTTCTTCATGTGGTCTCATGAAGAGAGCTCTCTGCTTGTGTGGTTCAGTAATAACTCTCCTATATACAGGATACAGCCCTGATATCTTCATGCTGATTTCTGCCAGATCTCTACTATTCCCATGTGACTCTCTACATGTGAATTATTTTAAGCTAGATCAGGCAGCTAAGAAGGGGTCAGGTAGAGAATTCCACCATAGTAGAAAAATAATGACCCGAGGTAATCCTTTTTTTATTAGAGTACCCAATTCTTCTAATTAAGGGGCAATTTGGCGTGGCCAATCCACCTACCCCAGCACATCTTTAGGTTGTGGGGGTAAGACCCATGCAGACACTGAATGTGCAAACCCTACACGGATAGTGGGCTGGGATCGAACCCAGGTCCTCAGTGGCATGAGGCAGCAGGGCTAACCACTGCGCCACCGTGCTGCCTGAATCGGATCTTAACTGAGTGAAACCACACCTGTCCACTTTTGGATTTCAATAACATGATGCCCCTTACTCAATCCACGTTTCCCTTAAATAAAATTTTTTGGGGCAGTGTTCAACAGGAAGGAACAATTTGGGGGGGGGGGGGGGGGGGGGGGGGGGGAAATCATATACAATGCTCAGGATACAACATGTAGCCTGCAGCTACAGTAATTCATAAAGAATTGTAAAGGGGGTAGGGAGTGGGGGAAGCAAATTGAAGCCAGGCCTGGCAGAGCTGATTCTGCTGTGCTGATTACCACAGATGCCAGTCAAAACTATGGTACCAGGGCACGGTAATGTATGAGCTTTGCTTGTGGGAGTGAAGCTGCTGGGGAAAACGGGTGGCAATATATTTGAACAATCTGAAACTTTAAAACTGCAAAATCATGTCTCAAATTTTATGTCCTTGCAAGAAATGTGCAAATGTCCAGAGTGGGTGCCTATCCTATAGAGCACAAATGGTTTGTGGAGGAGGAGGTCAGTCAGCATGTGGCAGAACACTTGAGGATATAGTGTTTGTGTTGATGCTGATGAGCTCTGATTTTCAGAGGCTTGGCTTTTCTGTGACAAATGGGGAAAGTGTTCTGGGTGTCAAATCCAACAATACTTGAGATTAAAAGAGCTGAGTAACTGGCAGCTGTGGTGGTGCTGCCTGAGAGGTTTAAGAGCTGCACATTCCTGCTTCAGCACAAATGTTTTAACTTGTCATCTGTGACAGTTGTCATTCTGTTGGTGACGTTCCCCATTTCCATATAGATGGTTTTGACTTTTTTTTTCACCTTCGCAATCTCACGTTTTTGGCTGCTTTGACTTGCGTTGGGGGAAAATACAATTGCGGGATAGCTCTCCTGGGTGAGAATTTTGTAAAACGCCCTGGGGGTGGAGAGGAAAGGAAATACATGGGGCGGGATTCTCCCATTCGGTGGCAGCGTCCACACCGTCGGAAACGCCATGACCTCCTCCAGAACCAACAGTGCCCCACCCACTCTCACAGACACCGCTGGGAAGTTCAGCCTGTTCAGGAATTGTTTCATCACCCTTGGGAGGTGTGCAGTCCCTGGTAGAAGGTTGCAAAGGCTCAGTTGATCTCTCCTGGAGCTGTGATCTCTTGTCCCTGATCTGTGCTGCTATCTCTTCTGCAACTGCCTGTTTCCTCAGCTAGTGCGCCAGTAGGTGGCTGGCCTTGTCCCCCATGTTCATGAAAGGTGGAGCTGGTTCGACGCGTTGCTTTCCCCAGGAGAGCAGGTCCATTTGCAAGGTCATCCCAATATAGGAGGTCTCTTCATCTGTAACCATTCCGCCCTGGGCCAACCCCACTTTTTTTTTTTTTTTTTGCATTTGCTGTCCAGGAGGTTCAACAGTGCTAGGCTCCCCCACCCTGCCTCCGGGCACCACCCTCTCATGATGGTTTTGCGGACCCTGGGGTTGATGGTTTTGCGGACCCTGGGGTTCTTGCCCACTCACATGAAAGCCAAGATTTGTTTGTTTACCTTAGTGCAGAAGGATTTGGGGATGAAGATCGGGAGTGATCCCAAAAAAAGGAACCTTGGCAGGGCATTCATTATTGTCTGCACTCTCCTACTAGGGAGAGTGGCAACGAAGAGTGACTCTCTCTCTCT
Source organism: Scyliorhinus torazame (assembly GCF_047496885.1). Taxonomy (NCBI): domain Eukaryota; kingdom Metazoa; phylum Chordata; class Chondrichthyes; order Carcharhiniformes; family Scyliorhinidae; genus Scyliorhinus; species Scyliorhinus torazame. The sequence goes on from NC_092727.1 coordinate 112,624,432, forward strand.
CTCTCTCTTTCTTTTTCTCTCTCTTTCTCTCTCTCTCTTTCTCTCTCTCTCTTTCCCCCCCCGCTCTCTTTCCCCCCCGCTCTCTTTCCCCCCCGCTCTCTTTCCCCCCCCGCTCTCTTTCCCCCCCCGCTCTCTTTCCCCCCCGCTCTCTTTCCCCCCGCTCTCTTTCCCCCCCGCTCTCTTTCCCCCCCGCTCTCTTTCCCCCCCCGCTCTCTTTCCCCCCCGCTCTCTTTCCCCCCCCGCTCTCTTTCCCCCCCGCTCTCTTTCCCCCCCGCTCTCTTTCCCCCCCGCTCTCCTTTCCCCCCGCTCTCTTTCCCCCCCGCTCTCTTTCCCCCCCGCTCTCTTTCCCCCCCGCTCTCTTTCCCCCCCGCTCTCTTTCCCCCCCGCTCTCTTTCCCCCCCGCTCTCTTTCCCCCCCGCTCTCTTTCCCCCCCGCTCTCTTTCCCCCCCCGCTCTCTTTCCCCCCCGCTCTCTTTCCCCCCCGCTCTCTTTCCCCCCCGCTCTCTTTCCCCCCCGCTCTCTTTCCCCCCGCTCTCTTTCCCCCCCGCTCTCTTTCCCCCCCGCTCTCTTTCCCCCCCCGCTCTCTTTCCCCCCCCGCTCTCTTTCCCCCCCCGCTCTCTTTCCCCCCCCGCTCTCTTTCCCCCCCGCTCTCTTTCCCCCCCCGCTCTCTTTCCCCCCCCGCTCTCTTTCCCCCCCCGCTCTCTTTCCCCCCCCGCTCTCTTTCCCCCCCCGCTCTCTTTCCCCCCCCCGCTCTCTTTCCCCCCCCGCTCTCTTTCCCCCCCCGCTCTCTTTCCCCCCCCGCTCTCTTTCCCCCCCCGCTCTCTTTCCCCCCCCCGCTCTCTTCCCCCCCCGCTCTCTTTCCCCCCCCGCTCTCTTTCCCCCCCCCGCTCTCTTTCCCCCCCCGCTCTCTTTCCCCCCCCGCTCTCTTTCCCCCCCGCTCTCTTTCCCCCCCCGCTCTCTTTCCCCCCCGCTCTCTTTCCCCCCCCCGCTCTCTTTCCCCCCCCGCTCTCTTTCCCCCCCCGCTCTCTTTCCCCCCCCCCCGCTCTCTTTCCCCCCCCGCTCTCTTTCCCCCCCCGCTCTCTTTCCCCCCCCGCTCTCTTTCCCCCCCCGCTCTCTTTCCCCCCCCGCTCTCTTTCCCCCCCCGCTCTCTTTCCCCCCCCGCTCTCTTTCCCCCCCCGCTCTCTTTCCCCCCCCGCCTCTCTTTCCCCCCCCGCTCTCTTTCCCCCCCCGCTCTCTTTCCCCCCCCGCTCTCTTTCCCCCCCTCCCCGCTCTCTTTCCCCCCCCGCTCTCTTTCCCCCCCCGCTCTCTTTCCCCCCCCCGCTCTCTTTCCCCCCCCGCTCTCTCTTTCCCCCCCCGCTCTCTCTTTCCCCCCCCGCTCTCTCTTTCCCCCCCCGCTCTCTCTTTCCCCCCCGCTCTCTCTTTCCCCCCCCGCTCTCTCTTTCCCCCCCGCTCTCTCTTTCCCCCCCCGCTCTCTCTTTTCCCCCCGCTCTCTCTTTTTCTCCCCCCCCCCCCCCCCCCCGAGAAGGTACCAAACTCCCCTGTTCTATTATCTTGCCCAAGCTGGCTAGGGGGTTCAAAATGTAGAACAGGTCATCCACATAGAGAGAAACTCCGCCCCCCTTTCTCCCCTCAATGCCTTTCCACCCCTCTGCTGATATGAGCACAATAGCCAGTGAGGACAATGAACACCTGAATCTGAGCTGGTGGCTTTTGTCGATATGCTCACCATAGAGGTGAGCACTGACCTGAGGTACTTCCACTCCACCTGGTCGGAAGATTTTCTCTGCGACCAGGGAGATGTTGACTTCTGGTGGCCCTCCCTGGGTGGGGACATGACGCGTTCAACAGGTGCTTGATGGTTGCTATCTGCCCTTGACCGACCTAGTCTGATCACTTCTGGCAAGCAACTGTGCCAATGTGGGCAGCAGGGCCCCCCTCAAACAGCAAGTCGCTGAACCTCTCCTGCAGGTGCGGGGTCAGTGATGCCCCAAACGTTTTGTAGAATTCCACTGGGAACCCTTCAGTTTGGCCATTTCCTGGATTGCATGCCATGACCTCCTCCAGAACCAACAGTGCCCCACCCACTCACACAGACACAGCTGGGAAGTTCAGCCTGTTCAGGAATTGTTTCAATCACCCTCGGGGAGGGTGTGCAGTCCCTGGTAGAAGGTTGCAAAGGCTCAGTTGATCTCTCCTGGAGCTGTGATCTCTTGTCCCTGATCTGTGCTGCAATCTCCTCTGCAACTGCCTATTTCCTCAGCTAGTGCGCCAGTAGGTGGCTGGCCTTGTCCCCCATGTTCATGAAAGGTGGAGCTGGTTCGACGCGCTGCTTTCCCAAGGAGAGCAGGTCCATTTGCAATTTTCATCTCCGCTCGCAGCTCTACAGTCGGGGCTGAGTACCATCAATCTACTTCCAATATGGAATCGTTCAGCCACTGCGTGGCTGCCTTTTCTCTTCTTTCTCTGAGCCCTGTAAGCTATTATTCCTCTGATCGACCAAAATATTTTGGTATTCAGTTACCCCATCCCTGATTATACTCCAGCAATTTTCCCCCCACAGATGTTGGGCTAACCGGTCTGTAATTCCCTGGTTTCTCCCTTTTCCCATCCAAGAGGGGCTACTCCTGAATCTAGGGAACTCGAAGATTATAGTTGGGGACATCTGCTCCCCTACTTCCTTTAGTATCTTCCGATGTAAACCATCAGGTCCTGGAGAATTGTCGCTCTTTAGTTCCATTGATTTCCTAGTTACTGATGCCGGACTTGCATTAATTGTGCAAGTCCCTGTCCTTTGACTTCGGCATGTTATCCTCAACTGTAAATACTGAGGCAAAGTAATTGTTCAACATCTCTAGTCTTTTCCCCATTATCAATGACCATATCTCCATTTTCTGCTTTTAGTGGACATACATTACTCTTGACCACCTGCTTTCACTCTACATAACTAACATTTCTTACTGATTTTGATGTCCTTGCTTTCATAATCCCTTTCAGTAACTCTTACATTGCTTTGTGACCCTTTGTTGGTCTGTGTATCCATCCCATCTATCTGGATCTGTGCTATGTTTTGCATTTTTGTAAGCCCTTTCTTTTAGTTTAGTGCTGCCCCATATCTTGTCCATGGCTGTTTTATTTGTGAAATGAAGCCTTTTCTTCAGGGGTATATACTCTGAATATTCTCCACTGATATTCAGTTGACCCATTAACGGGTCTTTCCAGTTTACTGTCCGTCACATCCCATTGAAGTTGGCCTAAAATTCTAGTATCTGCAACGTGCTTTTCACTTTCAAACACTGCACTGAATTGGCCAATCATGTTATGATCACTTTGATAGGTGTCTGCACAATTGGGCTACTAACTAAATTTGGCTCATTACTCCTAACTAAATCTAATATGGGGTGGTGCAGTGTTTCGCACTGCTGCCTCACTGTGCTGAGGACCCAGGTTCGATCTTGGCCCCGGGTCACTGTCTGGGTGGAGTTTGCACATTCTCCCTGTGTTTGTGTGGTCCTAAAAGTTTATATATTGGCAGGTGCCTGCCCACTTTTAAAAATGTCAGAAAATAGCATCAAACGTTTTTGTCACGTGTTACTGTTATGATTTGTCACCTGGCTTCATAGCTCTCTATCCTGGATGTGTAGATCTGGTGTTAGTTAATGAATGTTGATTGATTGAACTTGGATTTTTTTTATTTTTTAAACAAGTTGATTCTTTGAACAGTTCTCGTGAAATTACTAATATAATCTTTATTAGTGTTGCAAGTACATTAACACTGCATTGAAGTTGTGAAAATCCCCCCTAATCGCCACACTCTGGCACCTGTTCGGGTGAGGGAGAATTCATAATGTCCAATTCTCTAACAAAGCACGTATCTGATGTATTGGTAAATTGCGAGCAAGCAAATTTGGTTTGCTACCAATCTTGTGGTCCTGCAGCTACTGAAGTAAATCAAGTTCAGATATCTCAGGTGACCAGTCTGGTTAGTGCTGTTTGGGAGCGAGGTGAAACTAAGCATGTGTGGGATTGGAGTTTGGTTATGATGCCACGATATTTGAAAGGCAGAATGCTGTGCCAAAACGTCTTTGAATTGACTTAAGGAATAGGCTTCCGTTATTTTTTTCTTTGCTCTTTTTCCCACATCTTGTTCCAGAAGTAGCGAGGTAAGCTCATTAGGACCATAGCATTGTGCCCTTGTCTTTGCTTAAAGTGAGAATGGTGTTGAGCACCATTTATCACTGATTTTCCAGGCATCCCCTCCAGTTGATGCCCACTGAACTAAGCTTCCAGTCAGAAGTCCTTTCCATCACCAAGACTACTATGTCCACATCTAACACTAGTCCATTTAACATTTACTCAATTTCTCTTGTAACACCCCCTCTCGATTTTATATATTTAAGAAAAAAAAAACCTTGAGCCCCCCCCCCCCCCCCCAATAAGCTTTTGCTCTCCCTTGCTCAACATCTGGTTTTGGCTGAATGTCTTGGATATTCTCCTGTGTTAAAGGCACACATAAATTCACCATTGCTGTCATCACCTAACTCATCCTCCTCTGCCTCTGCTGACCCACTGCAGAAATCCTTATCCACACCCCCTGTTACTTCCTAGATTTAACCATTTCCATCTACCTAAAGGAAATGATTGTGAAGCACTGGACATTTTTGGTCAAATTGAGGTGCTAAATGAATGCAGAGTGGTGGCAATGGCTAAATCCTGGCCAGTATTTGGACCCACCAGTTTGATTCTGGAGCTGTTCAATAAAGCTCATCTTTCCTAATTGACCTTTTCTGGCTCTTGTGTATAGTTGGTAAAGCAGGGAGGAACAGGAACCAGTCATTTAACTCTGATCCTAGCTGTTCAGTAGCCAGTTAGCTGCAGGATCGTGCCATGGGTTTCAGCTGTGCCTGAGTGGAGAACAGTTATTGGCGAGCAGTGGGGGTGAAAAATGTCTAGCTGTTCAATATGGCATATGGGCTTGGACTTGCATCTTTCACAAGCTGTCAATCAACCCTAAGTGAAGCGCTACAAACCAGAGGAGTGGGAGTGTAGCCGGGCATGATTGCATAGTTTGATTTCTATTGTACTTCAGGAGTAACAGTGAAATTTTAGCAAAATGTGCCACTTTGCAACCAGACAGGAGGCCATTTGAACTCCTTATTACACTTGGCTGTATTTTGGAATGATTTATCTGTCATTTGGTCTGTCGCACTCTTCCTATCCCTTTATCTCTTTCCAATTTTCCACTCCAGGAGTGGAAACAATCCAGTTGTACAACAAATGTAATATCTGTCCTTGGTTTTGGTATCTTGAAGGCGATAATTGCCAGTAGGAAATGTTTTCCTGTTCTGTCAACTTTTCCCATTGCCAGAGCATATTTGTAAGTTTACCCGATGACCAAGCCAGGCTGTTCATTTGTGTGTAGTTCTGGCAAATACAGGATGCCTTTGTGCTCTTGGGTTTGATGCTATGTGAAGTGCTCTAGGTTTTGTTGGGAGTACTTCATAAACCGATACAGACATTGAGGAGCTGACCCTTCCCTTTTCCTGACTTGCCAGAGGTTCAAAATGCTAAAGAGCTAGGTAGTGGCACTCGGGTGTACAGAATGCTTTGGTACTCCCAGTGCTCAATGCAACCGTGGCTACTGGTCTCTGATCTGTAGACACAGTAATTTGCAAACAGTGTTTAATCAGTAATCTATAATCACTGCTATATTAAATATTTGACTGCGCCTGCCCCCCTCCCCCAAACAACGGTGCTATAGTTGCTTTGACTAGTCCAATTGTAAATTGGAACAAAGTGCTCCACCATTGCATTCCTAAATTCTACTTTCTTGGGGTATTGTCAGCAAAGGTTGAACTTGATTTCAGTGACATTGTTTTGTGTAGGGTGCCATCATGTGGTGACTCCATGACCACTTGCTTGAAATACAGAAAACATTTGAGTGGGACCTAGTAACACAAGTGGGCATAATGTTTTCAGACTTGGTAATGTTATTGCCTTATAGCCCATGGAGAGCTTCTGTGCAGTATGACTAACCTAGCAAGTAGCATATTTGTTTAGAATTTCCACTTGTTCAAATTGAAATAACACTTGCATTGGCGGCGGCAGTGCAACATGTTGATAGGAGTGATTTACAATGTATGGATTTTGGGTCAAGGTTTTCAAGCATTAGGAATTTTTAATCTGCTGTGTGAAAGTTGGGGCTGTTAAGAATGTTCCCTTTAATTGAATTCAACATGAGCAAGTGAAGAGAGGAAAAAGGTGCTTCCTCTTCAAACTTGCCTTTTTAAAAAATAAATAAATAAATAAATAGTTAAGTATGCACCATTTCTGTTAACTTGGGAAGATTTTGCATATGGTTTAAAGTCTCTGTCCAATGCATCACTACACTGACAGACTTATTTGCTTGACGAACATGAACAGGGTTATTTTTAAGTTCCTATTGAGTAAACTACCTTCAACTGGGAGGCTAGAGTGGTCAACCCACATTTATTATTTGTTCCCTCCCACTGTGAAGGTTACCTTCAAATGCCAAGCAATCCTGGTGTTTGGGTTGATTTTGCTCCTGCTATGCTTTAATTGTCACTTGGCATCATGTGACTTTGAGGGTGGGACCAAAGGTTCAGCACTAAGATTTTGGATCCTTGTCTTACATTTGTCTTTGGAAGGTTCCTCCTAAATATTTAAATTGACCAGGGCAGTGCAGTGGCTAGCACTGCCGCCTCACTGCGCCGAGGATCCGGGTTCGATCCTGGCCCTGGGTCACTGTCCGTATGGAGTTTGCACGTTCTACCCGTGTCTGCGTGGGTATCACTCCCACAATCCAAAAAGATGTGCCGGGTAGGTGAATTGGACACTCTAAATTACCCCTTAATTGAAAAATACAATAATTGGGAATTCTAAATTTATTTTAAATATTTAAATTGCCCCATGCCTGCTCAATTTTGGATTGTCTAATTTTAATATTGTCTCTTTTTTTTTTTTTTTTTTTTTTTGTTGTTATTTCCTTTATCTATGTGGATTCTCGACCAGTTCTCGGGGTATAAATTTATTTTCCTTTTTGCAGATCGGAGATGCTATGAAGCAAATGCAGGAGCGCAAAAATATTGGGAAAGTCATTCTGGTCCCTGAAGTAAAGAAGACTGAAGATTAGTCCAGTTGCCTCGAGGCAGCAGGGAAATACCTTGTAAATTAGTTAAAGTGCTAACCTTTTATGACCTGTAGATGGACAGATGACTAACTTAAGCTTGAAGCAGGGAAATAAATGCTCACCGCTCCTGTAATCTGATTATTTGGTTGTTTGCTGCTTGAAAGATACCAACCTATTAATGGGCCTTTTGTATACAAGTTATCACTTTTTTTCTATCCCCAAAATGCTCAATTCCAAACTTTTTAAACATCTCCAATTGACATGCCGTAGTCTGCCTTGGCTCCCTTTCTCCAATGATTCAAAACTACTGTGAATGGTCCAAATATTATAGACAAATATCCAAGAGGATGAAACGGATTCATGATGTTTCCATTAGTCAGTGTGGCATAGATTGGTGTTTGTAAAATGCTTTGAAACTGGGGCTGTGACCATACAGCTATGCTAGAGATGCCCAATTTCCAGAAACTGCTGAACATGTAAAGTCTGTGCAGCATTTTCCCCCTATCCTCAATTCTATAATTCATTGCCACCCACAACTCCATTCCATCTGTCCATTTATATAACCTAAAGGGTTAGTACTAACTGATTCACAGTCGAGCGATAAGAGATGGCTGAGTTTGAACCTGTGGAGATGCTAATCGTATATTGGGGTTTAAAAGAACTCTCCCACTCTTACTTACTTCCAACTCTGCTCTCTCTGAACTTCGCCATTTTTACTTATTCCATTGATCTCCTGAAACTGTGTTTGAGGACTGTAGCTGGGGCTGTGCATATATCCAGCTGATTTGGCTCAGCAAGTGTCTAAAACCGATGACTAGTAACCATCACTAAAACACTGACATTAGTGTTCATGTAGTTTTAAAAAAAATTATAGAAACAGTAACGAATTGGTCTAACAGCTAATTGGGTTCCAGTTTAATTAGCTGAAATCCAGTCTGAACTGGGTAAGTCACCAACTCAGTTAGGATGTTCTGCCTGGACTGAACATCCTGAAGTTGCACATTCCCAGCTCTGATCTAGTCAAAGGTAATGTCACTTTTTTTTCAGGGTTTTTGTTTTGTCCCATGCACTTCAGCCCTTTTTCAAGTGGGTCGTGCTGCTTAGAACTGCAGATCTAATTGCACAACTAACCATGCCTTGCTATTGTTTAAAACTTCTTTTCTGTTTGCAGCAGGATTGCCTGTTCTCCCCTGGCTGTCACAATCAATAGACACTTCTGAATTTTAATGAGGGCTGAAGGTGCACTGGTAAATTGCAGGGGGGGGGGGGGGGGGGGGGGTCCAGGGGGTAGGTATACCATTTACTTAAACTGGATCCATAATTAGAATGAAAACTCTGCTAACCACATCTTGGGCCATTGCATCTTGGAATAATCTAACCCAGGAAACTTAAATCCACCTTGAATGGCTTGCAAATATTGTAGGATCAATGTTTTAAATCTTAATGTTACAACAGGTAATTGTGATCTCCACTTGAGCCACTAAGACCAATGCGAGTTTCTCCATTAAATTTTTGCTCTGTTTACATTACAGAAGAGCTTTAAGTGTAATTTTATGGGGTTTGATGCTGGACCTTGATGAAGCATTTTTGCAACAGCTGTATAGGTTTAGGAGTAATAGTAATAGCTGAAATGTGGATCTAGCAGTGGTACCAACACAATTGCCTCCTGTACTTAATAATCATTCCGACTAAGGACTCCATCTTGCACTAGAGCCAAATTCTTTAAGCATTTCTACACATCTCCGTCTTCTGTATTGCGGCTCAAGGCTAAATCTTTCTCCAAATTATTAAGGTTTATTTGCATTCTGCAGAGAGCACTGCTTATTTAGCAACCTGGTCTGAATTTGGCATTTTAGCTTGCCTAAAAGCATCAAATTTTCCTCAATTAAGTTGCATATTAGTTTATAATACTGTAGTGTCTTTAGTGCTGGAAGTAACAATATAGCTAATGGTAACCTCTGCCTCCCCAGGAGTACAAATCCAGTGCCTTGTGAAGACTCAACTAGATTTATTCCATTTGCGCACTAGATAAATCTACAGTGAATTGTGCATGGATTCAAAGATAAGCAAATGTTTGCCATTTCAACCGTTGATGACATATATTTATTTTGTCAGTATTAAAACCCTGCCCTCTAATGTCCGGAGTTCAATCTCACAAAACTCTTGATTGTAGTTCTACCCAAGCCGCCCCCACTTTTGAGACTCCCGTTGGGTAATGAAGTCTGTCCTCGGTATTTTACATTTTATAAAAATAAAAAATGGTAATGAAGTGTCTGTCTGTAATGTTTTCTACCTAGACACCACTCTGCAGAGGAGCAAAAGTCAACCTGTGCTCTTGCTTAATATTGTTGGGTTGAGCAAATTAGCATATGAGCTCTCCTAGGATAAGTTGCAGTGGTTACCTGTAAACTAGTCATGGTTTGAGATCTTTGGGTTCATTACAGCCTTGTACACTGTTTGCAATTAGATGAATGTTATTTACTAAAAGCAGAGAAAGCCTCTTTCTACATGGAAATGTTTTGACGGATTCTTATTTAAGATTGGTCAGTCTGGACTAGCCCATCCTCTATATTAGAATGTTCTGCAGCAAAGCGGAGAGCAAGCTTTTTTGCCCACAGAGGTAGCTTTCTCTCTCTCTCGTCAAAAATTCCCAACTCGCTGTTTTGGCTACAAACGCTTCAGTAATTGATCTTTTTAATCCTGTGTTCTTTATCAAGTTGGCCTTATTGTCCTAGTCCCTTTCATGTGCCAAATTAATAGAGAGGCAGTATGCCAAATTAATGGAGAGGCAGTAGTATGTTACTTGAAATAGTGGAAAAATTAGTTTGGACATGTAGATTTAAGTTTTTTTTTAATAAAATGTGATGTGAAAGGGGATATGTCTTGTTTACCAAATAAAATCTACAACATTATAGAAATAACTGGGGACCAAAGAGTATTTGAGTATTGAATCCTGACATCTTGCCTAAGTGGACAGATGAGCTTATTGTATAGGAGCAAGTTGGCCTACATGTTTAGCTAGACAGGGAACATCTTTTCTTTGTGTTAACATGTGAACTACTTGGAACAATTCCGGAATCAACAAGTTATTCTGTAGCAAAATCTCAGACCATTGAGTGACCTTTTATTTCACTGGCCATTTTGTTTAACACAACTTTCCCAGCCCCTCCCATTTACTGCAATGGGAATGCCTGGTGCAGACTGTCCCATTGGATCTCTGTGCATCAAAACTGAATGAGGTAGGTGAGCGAGTGATAATAGC